>NC_134874.1:45556505-46218786 GCF_049852395.1 Peromyscus maniculatus bairdii
TGATAAATGGATGGATGGGTGGGTTGTGGGGGATGGATGAATATATATGGGTAGGTTGATGGGTAGGTGGGTGGATAGGTAAGAACCAATGTTTAATGAATTCTTTAAAAATTCAAGCGCCCAGCCGGGCGTAGTGGTGCACGCCTTTAATCCCAGCACTTGGGAGGCAGAGGCAGGCGGATCTTTGTGAGTTCGAGGCCAGCCTGGGCTACCAAGTGAGCTCCAGGAAAGGCGCAAAGCTACACAGAGAAACCCTGTCTCGAAAAAACCAAAAAAATAAAAAAATTAAAAAAAATAAAAAAAAATTCAAGCGCCCTGGGGTATAAACAGTGAAGTAAACTGAGCACATGCTCTGGAAGCTGTGGGTAGAACAGCTGTCCTTTCCTGGAATGGGGGGCGGGGGCAGAGGAGGAAAGGAACACACATATTCTCACTTTCCCTCTCCTCCCAGCCTCCATCCTAGACTGTACCTAGCCTAGGAGACTCCTGTTCCCTGAGGGGCAGAGGAGCATCCCACCACAGTGTGGGCCCTGAATATTTGTAGGTGAACAAGGAAATGTCAGAGGGGTTCCAGCACTCTGTAGGCTGGGTGTATTAAAGGCACTATCACTCCAGACTGTTCTTAAGCAAAATTCATGTAAGAAATGTCAACCAGGGCTGGAGAGGTGGCTCAGTGGTTAAGATCACTTGCTGTTCTTACAGAGGACCTGAGTTCAGTTCCCAGCATCTATTTCAGGTGGCTCACAACTGCCTGTAACTCCAGCCCCAGGAAATCCAGCTCCCTCTTCTGGATGCCAAAAGCAAAGGACATACATTCGCATAAACACTTACAGATACATATAAATAAAAACAAACCTTTTAGAAATCCTCAGACCACACTGACATCCATTCTGTGCACATAAAACTTGTTATTTTAGGTAGGGGGAGGGACCACCTATGCCCCAGTTGCCACCCCGGCGGCTCTCCTGATGAACAACAACCAGATGTGAATATGTAGGAATAAATCACTGGGCTCGAGCCTCTGCTGGTGCCGTTAAAACCATCAGCATCGCCTGATTCATTAACCTGTGACTATCAGGGCTTCGCCAGGGCAAAGTCTCAACCCTGAGCAAACACCGACTCACACACTGGCAGTCTCCTCCTGTTTACCATTGGGCTAATCCCTCCGAGTGCATCTTCTGCAAAGGAAATGTGTCAAGGTTTCGTTTCCCATCGCTCCTGGGCCATAAAAACAGGCAGTACGTGCACATGTATATTCAGTGGGCTTTTCTTCCCCAGATCGCCTGCGTTTTCAAGTCCCGCATACCTCTGCCTGTGAGAGGAAATTGAACCTGGGAAGGATTTCTACATTATAGGAACAATTTAGGCTCTGCACCCACCTTTTAACAGCAGCCTCCTTGGGGAATTTGTATTTTATTTGCAGTCACTCATGTTACACTGAGTGCGAAGCAGTATGCTAATCACTTTATAAATAAAAACAATGAATCCTCAAGGCAGGCCTACACTGTACATACCTATGTTATCACCATTTGAAGAGAAGGCCCAGAGAGGTTGAGTTCTCTGCCTAAGGTCACACAGCCAATGCCAGAGCCAAGCTTTGCACTAAGGCTACGTAGTTATAGACAGTTTGTTCAGCCACAGTGCTTTGGGCTTTCAGTTTGTTGTTGTTATTGTTGAAATATGGCCTTGTGTGGCCCAGGCTGGCCTAGAATGGACTTGTTATGAAGCCAAGGGTGACTTCTGATTGCCCTGCCTCCACCATGCAAGTGCATGGCCCACCATGCCAGTGCCCCATGACCACTTCCCTGGCTATATTGCCTCCACTCTGTTGGTTGGTGCTTTGGAATCACCTTTTTCTTTTTTTCTACATAAGACATTCTGGCTTTGATCTTATTCACGTTTTCCTAAATACCAAAATTTACATAAATTTAGTATTTACCTACTGTGGAAAACTATAAAAGTCACCACTTCATTGTGTGTGTGTGTGTGTGTGTGTGTGTGTGTGTGTGTGTGTGTGTGTGTGTCCCTGTCCCTGTGGAGGCCAGAGATCAACCTTGGGTACCATTCTTCAGTCATCGTCCACAGGGCCTCTCTCTAGCCTGGAGTTCACCCATTCGGCCGGGCTGACTGGCCACAGAGCACTGAGGATCCTCCTATCTCTGCCTTCCCAGTTCTGAGACTACAAGTGTGTGCCTCCATGCCCAGCTGGGAATTGAACTCAGGGCTGCATACTTAGACAGCAAACCGTTTACCCCTGAGCCATCTCCCCAGCCACACTTAAACGGCTCAGTGACTTTGAGGAACTTCATGGTGCTGTGTATCCCTCACCATCATCCATCTTTCATCCTGGAAACCCAGACTCCGGCGCCACTCCCTGGAACCCAGCATTCTACACTGTCTCCAGCACTTGAACAACCCTGAGGACCTTATCTAAACAAAATTGTGCAGTATGTGGCCTTTTGTAACTAGTTGGCTTCACTGGGCATCATGTCCTCAGCACCCATGGATAGTGTAAGAATCACTTCATTTTGAAAGTGGAGTAATAGCCGATTGTGTTCACATACAGTGTTTTGTTTAGCCCTTTGTCTGTCCATGGGTCACTTGGGTAGTTTCTACCTTCTGGTACTGTGAATATTACTGAGAATGTGGATTTGCATCTATCCAGAATACAAAAATCTTAAAAATAAAAAAAAAAAGCATATTGGTAGCACCAGAGCTAGCAAAATGTCAGGCTGGGGCATAGTTCAGCATTATATCACTAACAATCTACGGAGTCTGCTTAATGATCAAAGGAATTTATTTGGGGGTTAACTCACCAGACAGAATAAAGGAATTTGTCACAGGATCCTGGAAGGGTGAGACATGGTCCAACGCTGTCCTCTGCAAACTCTGCCCTGGTCTGTCCCAGCATCCAAAAACACAAGATAGCAAAGAGAGCTCTGCATTCATGCATCCCAGGTCTTAAGAGTCCCCCAGCGGCCATGCCATCTGCCTCAAGGTCACAGACAAACGCAACAGTTACCTGCTACCTCACTCGGGGCGATGCTTCAGGACAGGGCTCAAACAGCTCCTATTACAGAATCCCTCCATTTTGAAAGTAGAGTGGTATTCCACTGTGTGCACATGCAGTGTTTATTGTTTAGCCCTTTGTCTGTCCGTGGGTCACTTGGGTGGTTTCTACCTTCTGGCACCGTGACTATTACTGAGAACATAGATTTGCAAGCATCTGTCCAGAATACAAAATCTTAAAAAAAAAAAAAAAAAAAAAAAAAGAAAGAAAGAAAGAAAGAAAAATAAAAGAGCATCCTGGTAGCACTGGTCATTGACCAAAAATGTCAGGCTGGGGCACATTAGCTCAGCAGTAGAGCACCTGCCTGGAAACCTTCAGTGAGGGGCTGGGAGAGTGGCTCAGCCGTGGAGCACGGCTGGGTTTGATCCCTAGCAGTTGTGGGGTGCAAGTGAAACACTCACTCTGCATTTAGGGCAGGCTTGACCCTGCAGGTGCTCAAGACACTTGGCATTGATAATATATTTTCACTGGGGAAGTAAGTGGCCTTCAAGGCAGAAACCAGGTCTAAACCCCAGCAGAGAACATGGCGCTCCGACAGCGTTGCCCCCAACCACGGGTCGAGCCTGCGTTTTCCATATAATCCAACACTCTGCTCTGAAAAGAGATGAAGCCCAAGATAGATGGATTACAGCCACTCCGGGAGCACAGATGTCCGTTCTGTCCACCACAATGCATGGAGAACGCCGCGTACCACCACAGGGATGGGAACAGTAAGACAGGAAGCCATGGCTCAAACTGTCCCCTCAACCAGCTGGCTGGGTTTGTTTCCAGTCAGAACAGGGTTGGAACCCGTTCGCAATGAGTGCAGGCCAGCTGGTGACCAGCCAGTGTCCAGGTGGAGCTGTCTGTAGGTCAAGAATGGGATCAAAAGGGTCAGCAATGGGGCGCATAGCACAGGACAGGCAGGGGAAGCAGTGAGTCAGAAGGAGCCAGTGTCCCTAAGGTGACATCAAGTGGGAAACCAGGGGGGACCTAGAACCCATGACAATATGGTAAGAAGGAGAGAGAGGAGAGAATGCCACTCCTGAGTGGTGAGATGGTTTAATCAAGCCTGATGACCCAATTTTGGTGGCAGAACTCTCATGGTAGATGGAGAATTAAGTCCCACAAGTTGTCCCTTGATCTCCACTGTGACATGTCCATAACCCCACAAAAAATAAATAAAGATAATAACAAATAAATAAATCATCGTGCCCAGCTCGCTCCTCTGAGACATTTGTTGATGAAGGAGGCACGCCTCTCCACCGTGGTCTGCTCCCGCCCCTGAGGCTGGATGCCCAGATGCCCTGTCCCAGGCCGCTGTGAGCTGGCCAGCGCTGCACATGGGTAGTCAGGTGCCTAGGGCTCATCTCCAGAAGAGCTGCCCTAACCACTGCTCCACCTCTGATCCCTCTTGCAGATGAAGGCTTATGGGACATGTTTGCAAAGGACATTCCCCGGAGCGCTACATCGTACACCGTGGGCCTGGACAAACTACGGCAAGGGGTGACCTACGAGTTCCGGGTGGTGGCTGTGAACAAGGCAGGCTTTGGGGAACCCAGCCGCCCTTCCACAGCGGTGTCAGGTAAGCCCGTCAGGACACTTGGGGGACACATCAAGTGGAAGCAAGCGCCCATCACATGGAGGCCTGGCCTCCAGCTGGGTGGAGGAGCTGCTGTAGATCGCAGTGGGGAGCACGGGTATAGACCCTCTGTATTATGCAGCTCCTCCCTGGGACTGCCTTCTTCAAACAGAACCCCAGACTCTGAGCCACTGCCAAGGACACTCGACAGACAAGGTAGGATTTCCATGCCATATCAAAAACCCAGGCATGGTGACAGGCACTTGCTGTCTCAGCTCTGCATAGGTAGAGGGAGGATCCCTGGGGCCTGATCTGTGAGCTCCAGGGCCATGAGGTACCCTGTATAAAAGGTGATGGGTGCTATTCCTAATGATGACACCTACAGTTCACCTCTGGCACACACACACACACACACACACACACACACACACACACACACACACGAAAAAGGATATAAAACCCTGCTTGCTCTGTGAAGAACTGGTATGAAGCGACTTCACGCCCATGTGGCCTTGAACCCCACGCAGCAGACAGCAGGTGGAATACAGCTCCCTTATTTCTTCCGTGAGGCATCATCCACAAACACTTCTGAGATCACACAGCATCCAAGACAGCCGTGGCTGCCATCTGGACCACAGTCAACTCATGACATCCTTCAGAAATACTAGCCACCTTCACACGCTGGCCTCACATCAGGACCCAGTCTCTGGAATAAGAACTCCCCACAGGACAGCTGAGGTCTCTCTCCCCTGCCAAGAGGCAGAGCTGGCCGGCACTCCTGGGTGGCCAGCCTGAGAGTCACGGGACTTGCTACATGGGATATTGAATGCACAGCAAGACACCCCACTTACATCCTTCGGATTCAAAACACTGTCATCGCCTGAGAAGCCCTGTGGTGTACCATTATCCAAAGCCAATTTCCCCTTTATTCCCAGCATGCACTTATTCGTCATCCAGCCAGTGAGATACTTTATGTGAAGGTGGAAGTGTTTTCTGGAGATTTGGGCAGCTGGAAGCAGACCCTCGGCTCTTCCTGTAAGAGGCTCGTCATTCAGGGCCCTCGGTGCCACTTAACCCGCTCCCCCACAGGGACACCCCTGAAAGTGGTGCAGGAGTGGGGCCCTACAGGCCCAGCACCTGTAGAGAAGACATTTTCCCATTTTCATCTCTTAGTGAACAGAATAGAACAGGCGGGAAGGAGGAAGCGGACCCTTTGCCTAAGCAGTTTTTACACGAAACATTTTTGAATAGATGTCTCAAAAGCAGGTTCACACTCAGCACCCACAGTTCAGCTGAGTTTTGCTAGGGACATTAAATAACACACAGCCCCGGACTTCAGGGCCTCCTGGACCAGTGGAGGAGGCCAGCAGGTGGCTAAACATACCCAGTGGGCTTCTGAGACCAACAGTAACTATGAAATCCAGAGACCTGGAGGGCTCAGCCATTGCCTTGTTTGGCACCAAGGGGAGCCAGTGGAGGGGGGCGGGGGCAGGGATATGGTATTTCCATTTAGGAAGATTTCTCTAGTGACAGTGTTAAAGGATGTGAGTGAGGGGGTAGGATAGTAGAGAATGGTCAAGATGGTTGGGACCCGGTTGCCATGGTGAGATCAACAAGTGTAATGGAGCAAAGCACAGCATCCCTTGAGGGAAGGCTGAGCCAGAGAGGGGAAGCAGGGTCCCACTTTAAGTCAGTGTTTCTAAGGAGGTGGGGTTAGGAGGGGCATGGTGATGGTTCTCAGGATAAGGTCAGAAGTAGAAGAGGGGTCTACTGTGTGTCCATCCTGTCCTGTTTCTCATCCTGCCGCCATGACACAGTACCCTGACAAAAGCAACTTGTTCTGGGTCCCAGCTCAAGGGTACAATGCATCATGATATAGGAGTCATGGAGGCAGGAGCCTGAGGCAGCCACTCACATCACATTGACAGCCAAGAAGCAAAGACCAACAAATGCACACTCAGCTCCCTTTCTTGATTTATAGAGTGTCTTAGTCAGGGTTTCTATTGCTGTGAAGAGACGCCATGACCACAGTAACTCTTATAATGGAAAGCATTCAATTGAGGCTGACTTACAGTTCAGAGGTTCAGTCCATTATCATCATGGCAAGAAGTATGGCGGCATGCAGGCAGACATGGTGCTGGAGAGGTAGCTGAGAGTTCTACAGCTGGATCCGCAGGCAGCAGGAAGAGACAGTGAGACACTGGGCCTGGCTTGGGCCTCTGAGACCTCAAAGACAGACTTCCTCCAACAAAGCCACACCTACTCTACAAGGCCACACCCCCAATAGTGCCATTCTCTATGGGCCTATGGGACCCATTTTTATTTAAACCACCACATATATCCTAGAACCCCAGCCAAGGAATGGTGGTACCCACAGTTAAGATGGGTCTTCTGCCCTCTTCAGTTAACCTGACTGACCTGATAACCCCTTACAGTGCCCAGAGACTTGGCTTCAGGGTGAGTCTAGATCCTGCCAAGTTGAAAGTTAAAAGTAACCATGACAGACCCCCAAGCTTGACTCCATAGAGAAGGCAGAAAAATTCCTAAGGGTGGATTCCCAAACCTGCTATGGAGCTTGTGGAATTTCCAGAAGAGCATGCCTTTTTCCCCGACAGCATGTGCTGGGCTGTGACAAGCCCTCCTGGAGAGCTCTTTCTCTTCCCTGCTGCTAGATTCCAGGGAGATGGATGTATGGAGCTGATGTTGAGCCTCATTATATATGGTCTTTTCCACAGCACAAGCTGAAGTCCCCTTCTATGAGGAGTGGTGGTTCCTGCTAGTGATGGCACTCTCCAGCCTCCTCCTTGTCCTCCTGGTGGTCTTCGCACTGGTCCTGCATGGGCAAAGCAAGAAGTACAAGAACTGTGGCACAGGTGTGACATCTGCCTCTGTCTCACATGGTAACCTGGCATTTGCACATGAGGACTGACATTTGATTTCACTGCTGGATCTGCCAGGGTCTCTTTTAACGGTGCTTAAATATTAGGGAAACAAGTGCCTTGGTGGTAGAGCACCTTCCTAGAATGCCCCAATGAGGGGCTGGGGTGTGGCTCAGTGGTAGAGCCCCTGCCTAGAATGCCCCAATGAGGGGCTGGGGTGTGGCTCAGTGGTAGAGCCCCTGCCTAGAATGCCCCAATGAGGGGCTGGGGTGTGGCTCAGTGGTAGAGCACCTGCCTAGAATCCCACAGTGAGGGGCTGGGGTGTGGCTCAGTGGTAGAGCACCTGCCTAGAATCCCACAGTGAGGGGCTGGGGTGTGGCTCAGTGGTAGAGTGCTCTCCTAGCATGCCAGAGTCCCTAAGCTCCAGGCCTGATGATACAGTTTCTGACCCCTTATATTAGCCATGGTGTTGGATTTGCTGGGTTCTCTGAATCTTCCTTCCCACGCCCCATTGCTCTTATGCACCCACATTTTTAAATAGGACTAGACAGGATGAGTGTTAAATAAGAAAAGTCTCATCCCAGCCCCTCTGATGTAGGGATAAGCTGGGACCCACCTGAGTATTCCATCATACTGAGTGTGACGGAAATTTCCTATGGTAGGGCCTTTCTCTTGTACTTGAGCCTGGACTTCCTTTTCCATCCCCTCCACATCCCCTCCTCCAGCTCTGACCCCTCTGAGGGTCAGTTCCCTCGTTGTCAGCAGAGCCCCATGCTCAGCACTGAGCCAGTGCTCCATCAGAGCACGTGTGCTGTTGGACTGATCACCACTGTCAGAGAAAGGAACATGTAGGTGGGACATGAAGCCAGCTGCAGGAACGCTCATGTGGTGTGGCTTCTTAGACATGGAGGTCAGGAGAAGGCCAAGTAGAAGCATGTGTCTCGAAGGCAATGCTGTGGTTGCATCTTGGGGGAGAGGAGCAGAGAGGGATGGTGTGAGAGTCAGCCTTATGGATGCTGTGTGGACTCCACACCTGCACAGAAGTGATGGTTACACGAGATGAGAACACACACTTCACACTGATGCTCTTTATTGTCCTCGATTTTGGAAAGTCTCATAATGACCAGTAAGACCATTTCTCAGCATAACTAGAAACCAGCTTTACACCTGCGGCCTTCCACCCCCACCCCGAGTCCCCACCTTGCAGCGGTTCTCAAAGCTGTGGCTGAGCCAGAGAGCACAGTGGGGGAGGTGGAGGTAACTCAGTTGGTAAAGTCCTAGCTGTAAACATGACGACCAGAGTTAGATTCCCAGCCTCACATAAAGAGAGCTGGGCTTGGTGCTACTTGCTAGTAATCCCAGAGTTGGAGGGGTGGGGATGGGTGGATCACTGGGGCTCTCTGTTTTCTGGAAAGGTCTGTCCCTGATGGGGATCTGTTAATCTGATAATGAAGATCACAGCCATGCTGGTCCCCTGGGGCAAAAGTAGCACTCCAGGGATCCCTCCCAGGCATCAGCACCACCAGAGGGGCTAATGAGATGGAGCGCCTAAATCACCTAGACATTAGCAATCCATCCCTGCAAGGAAAGAGTTTATTCTTTTTCTTTTCTGTATAAATTCACTTCTAACAAGTGTTCGTAAATCAGATTTTATTCCCCTGGGATTTGCAGTGTATGAATGGCATGTCATTTTAGTGAGTTAATGCAGTTACAGAAGAGCATAAAGTCTCTCTCTCCTCTTCCATCTGGAAAACAGACTAGAAAAAGACACATCAGACCTGCAGCTTCCAATACCCAGGCTCCCCCTAGGGTATTAATTTAACATCATAATTGAAGCCTGAAGGTGGGGCTTGTTTCCCCGAAGGTGACTTGTGTGTGTGTGTTGGGGGGTGGCGGGGGTTGAACCTTTTCATGTCCTTAGTTGTTGCCTAGCAGGAGCCTAATGGCCCCTCTCATTTTGTCCTCATCAGCCCAACACCCATCAAGTCACATCCCTGAGCAGAGGCAAACCTAACATCTACCACACTGGTCCTATGGGCTGGTGTCTCAGCATCCAGCCACATGGAAGGTACAGGGTGCCCATCGCAGGGAATCCTCTCAGGGTGAACACATACCTTACCATGTCCCTTACCATGATACTCTCTGAGGGGTAGCAGGAGAGTGGGGAACATGTCAGATAAAATCCTCACCTTTCAAAGAATCTCTCAGCCAACATTGGAAGGTAGAAGACAGTCTAATCTGAGCACCAAGTAAATGTGCTAGTGCAAACTTCCAGGGTGGGGTCTGGGGAGATGCTTTAGTGAGCAAGAGTGCTTGCTGTACAAACATAAAGATCTGAGTTCAAATCCCCAACACCCATGTAAAATCTAGGGCATGGCAGTACCCGTGTCTATAACCCCAGTGCTATGTGGGGTTTAATCTAATCTAGAAAACCTTCCACAGACACAACCAGAGGTTTATCTCTTGGGTGATGCTGAATTCCAATACATTGTCAAGCAAGATTGATCATCACATAGGGCTAGAGAGATGACTCAGCAGGTAAAGGCACCTGCTGCCAAGCCTGAAGACCTGAGTTCAATTCCCAGGACCTGACTCAACTCCTGAAAGTTGTCCTCTGACCTCTGCCCAGGTGTTATAGCATGCACACCCACAGAAACCCACAGAAACACACCAGATAGGTAGGTAGGTGATAGATAGATAGATAGATAGATAGATAGATAGATAGATAGATGACAGGTAGATAGATAGATAGATAGATAGATAGATAGATAGAAATAATTTTTAAATTATTATATTATATTATATAGATTAGATTAGAAATAATTTTCTCACAGTTACACACTTGTAGATTAATTTAAAAGCCAGTGGTTAATGCAAAGACACATCTTTGTCACTTAAAGGAAACCCTTTCTTTACCTATCTTACCCATACAAGCATGTTTTTTACTTTCAATTTCGTTACATGGGTTGTGAGTTTTTTAATTATGTGACTTGTGAAACATCTGACTTCCCTGACTTTTAATAAGGGTATGCATTCTGAGCATATTTTCATAAAACATTGGCAAGGATATTGGCATTTTGGCATCGGGCAAGATAAACACTGAAACATTAATATCACTATTCTGCTCCAGCGTTATGGCGCGTGCATAGCTTTGCTCCAACTGTCTCTCTATATGAGGCTGATGCCCAGTGGTTTTAGGGGTCACATTGGACAGAGCAAAGGAGCTGGTGGTGCTGACTGACCCACCCCTGTGTCACTTCAGGGGACACATTACTAAGACTATGCCGCTTTCCCTAGGTAAGGGCATCTCCAACATGGAAGAGTCAGTGACCCTGGATAACGGAGGGTTTGCCGCCTTGGAGCTCAACAGCCGTCACCTCAACGTCAAAAGCACCTTCTCGAAAAAGAATGGAACCAGGTAGGAGGCTGTGCTGAAGGCTGAACATCTGGGACGTGTCCCCCATCCACAGGCACCCAGCAAGCGAATTCCATAAAAAGCAATGTGTGTCTGTGACTCCTGCACTCCTATGGGATGGGAGACAGGAGAATCCCTGGATGCTCAGGGACCAGCTAGCCTGCTGTACACAGCAGCAAACAGAGTCCCCATCTCAAACAAGGTAGAAGGCAAGGACCAACACCGGAAGTTGTCCTCTGACCTCCACGTAGGTGCCCTCACATGGGCACAAGTTCATTCACACACGTACTCACATGCATGCATACCGTCACACACACAAGCATGGGGATTTCCAGTGTTGAGGGTTCTTCTCACAGAGCCAGGTTCCATATGCCTCTGCTTTTCAGTGAAGAGTTGGGGGCTCGCACACACGCTGTCAGGGACACGGCAGGCCGAAGGCCTCAGTTGCTCTATTGTCTGCCACGCTTACAGTGACAAACTCATCGAGCCTCACGATGCTTTTGGCCTCTGCCACTCAGGAGGCTGGAATTGTTTGAAAGGCACTGAGGCCCGGAGCTGACTGAGCTGACCTCCATCTTCAGAGGAAGAGGGTCCCGGCTGCTCTTGCACACAGGCTACCTTCCTTAGGGCAGGAAGTGGAAGCTAGAGGCACTTCCCGAGAGACAAGGTTTTCCTGCTGAGTCAGAGAAACGTGAAAAGATGGTCCTGGAATGTGAAGACGAAGAGGACTCGTCCCAGGGGACTTTTAAATGGCACTGCTGTGTTCCACCCTCTGCTGCAGGTCCCTTTCCACTTCTGCAGAGCTTGTGGCCTTGAAGCCCAGACCAAGGATAAACAGTCCTCCAGGTTGTTAACCGAACAACTATGTAAACAGAGTCCTATGTAAACAGGAAATGATTTTGTGATCAAGTTGGAAGGTCCTGGCCCACAAAGGAATGTCCCCATGGAGTCCTCCACTAAGAGAAACATGGTCATCTGATATCAGCAAAACAGGGATTTGAGGCTCCAAGGGGAGCTGTTACAAAAGTGGGGTAGGATGTGCAGGTGTTGGATAAGAAGGTCTTTCCAGCAGGGCCCGCTGAAGCAGACCTGTCATCCCAGGTCCTCAGGAGGCTCAGGCAAGCTTAAGGCCTGCCTGGGCTATGGAGCTAGTTCAAATCCAGCCTGGGGAATAGAGCGAGACCCTGTCTCAAAATAAAGAAAGGGCTGAGGATGTAGCTCAGCAGTTGAGCACCTGCCTAGAATCCCCCAGTGAGGGGCTGGGGTGTGGCTCAGTGGTAGAGCACCTGCCTAGAATCCCCAGTGAGGGGCTGGGGTGTGGCTCAGTGGTAGAGCACCTGCCTAGAATCCCCAGTGAGGGGCTGGGGTGTGGGCCAGTGGTAGAGCCTCTGCCTAGAATCCCCCAGTGAGGGGCTGGGGTGTGGCTCAGTGGTAGAGCACCTGCCTAGAATCCCCCAGTGAGGGGCTGGGGTGTGGCTCAGTGGTAGAGCACCTGCCTAGAATCCCCAGTGAGGGGCTGGGGTGTGGGCCAGTGGTAAAGCACCTGCCTAGAATCCCCCAGTGAGGGGCTGGGGTGTGGCTCAGTGGTAGAGCACCTGCCTAGAATCCCCAGTGAGGGGCTGGGGTGTGGGCCAGTGGTAGAGCACCTGCCTAGAATCCCCCTGTGAGGGCTTTCAGAAGTCATTAGAACATTTAGCTAGAATCTGCCAGTAGGCGACTGGGTATATAACTCAGTATAGCATGATAGGGTATGCCTATCGTGTGCAAGGCCCTGGGTTCAATTCCCAGTACAGAACAAGAAAGCCTTTTCCCATCTTTCCAGTTTAGATACCTAGACACTAAGAAGGCTTGAGCCCTCCAGCAGCCTATGTCCAAGCAGCTTCAGAGGGCTGCAGGTAGGGACAGACCCACATTGTCTCTTAGATTTGTGAGGTTCCCTGGCCCAGCTCAGAACAATAGCTTTGTGTGAGAGCTCAAGGGACCACACGTTTGGAAGGGTGGTGGGGTGGACATTGGGTCCCCAGACATCAGACTCTCGGGCACTGAGGCAGTTTCTGCAGAGGGAAGGTCAAGTCTTCAGTCCACATTCACGTTCCCAGAACGAGTGCCACCTTGTCTCTCGGCCATCTGAGAGAACACAGGTGTGACCCTGGGTGGTCTCAGCTTGGCTGCTCCACAGCCCACACAGTTCTGGGGAGGAAAGGGCTCACTGGGTTTGGTTTGTTCATCCATGACAATTGGACTCTCTGAGAGTCCTGAACTTTCTCACAGCGTCAGGTACCATCATGAGCCCACAGAGAACCACAGACACAGTCAAATTGAGTCAGAAGGAGAAACCAGCGATTTGTGCTCACCTTATCAGTCCCAGGTTCACAGGTGTGAGGGAGCAAAGGGGCCTGTGCTGTTTATAGTCAGTTTGTATGTTTGCAGGGCCCCAAGAACAAGGCCTGTAGGTTACATGGGGTCACCCAGACTGGTCCCTCTAGCTGAAGTCTCACATGCCTTTAAAACGAGGCCTAGAGCCAGCCATGGTGGCACAGGCCTGTCATCTCAGGACTCAGGACCCAGGTAGGAGGATTTCAAGTGTGAGGCCAACCTGGGCTACATGGTAAGACTGTCTCAAAAGAGAATAGCAGAGACTAGGGTGGTGATGGCCCAGTGGGCACAGTGTCTGCCATGCAAGCGTGAACCTGAGTACAGGTCCCCAACGCTCACGTAAAAAGCTGGGCATCATGGCACACATCTGTAACCCCAGCACTAGGAGGGTGGGGTAGCGACAGAGGGATTCCTGGGCTCCACTAGCCTGCTAGTCTAGCCAAATGGGTAACACACTCTATCTTAAAAGTGAGGTGCAGAGTGATTCAGGAAGACACCGACATCAACCTCTGACCTCCACATGCATTCACATACATGTATGCATGTACAATGTGTATGTACGCATGCATGAGACACACACACACAAATAAAAAATTGAGAGAGGCACAATTGGCTCAAAGCTCTCTGATGGAGCAGTGCCTGCTTCTGTGAGGGAAGGCACCATCGTAGACTGATCTAAATGGTAAGATGACGAGGGAGTCTTTCCCAAAATCAGTCATTTTGGAGGTGGGGAGAATGGAGGCTCTGAGCCCAGTGCAGCAGGTAAAGGCACTTGCCACCAAGCCTGATGGCCCGAGTTCAATTCCTGGGACTCACGTGGAAGGCCCTGGGTTCAGTCCTCAGCTCCGAGGGGAAAAAAGGGCAAACATGCAGATATATGTGCATATAATAAGCATGAAAATAATTTCTAAAAGATTTTTCAAAAAGGAACAAGACAAGAAGTTGCAAGCTGAAGGGTGTATTTGTTTTCCATTGCCATGTGACAGAGGACCATAATATAACACTATCTCAGAAGGTAGCGATTGCCCGAGCTTGGCTGGTCTCCTGCTAGGACCACCCATGGCCATAGTCCTTATGTCACAGGGCTTTTTTCTCAGATAAGGTTCCAATAGGCCAGAATTCTCTTCCAAGCTCACTCCAGCTCCTGGCAGAGTGTGTCTATGTGGCCCCCCCATGACTCAGGGCTGGCCTCTTTCTGCTGTAGACTTGAAGCTACCCTGGTCCCCTGTTCCCAGAGGCCACTCATGGGATGTGTTTCTTCCCGCAAAGCTAGAAGCAGGAGTTCTTTTCAGGTCTGTCTCTTTGGCTACCAGAGGACTGCATGCAACTGGGGACAGCTAGGGATGCAGATCCACACAAAATCATAAACTCATTGAAAACATTATGAGATTTGTGTGTGTGTGTTGACTGGAATACAGACCTCCAGAACTCAGTGAAAGCCAGGCAGGCGCAGTGGCTGCCTGTGACCCCAGCACTCAGGAGGGGGAGACAGAGGCTCCCTGGGGCAAGCCGACTGGTGAGAATAGTTCAATCAGTGAGCTCTGGGATCAGCGAGAGACCCTGCCTCATAAACGAAGTGGAGAGCTATTGAGGAAGATACTTGACATCAACCTCTGACCTCCAAATGCATGCATGTCCACCCACACACATGCAGATATGCAGATATGCACACATGCACAATCCACACAAAAGAGTTGGCCATAGTTTGCATTCCAGCTCCAGCTGACAAAGATGGTCTCCTTCATACAACGTTAAGTGATTGTGACAAGTCTGTATAATGTAGTGTAACCACAGTCATCCCTGTATCACACTAGTTAACAAACCAGACACAGGCTCTGCCTGCAGCTATGGCCTGGATATGATTGGGAGCAGTGATTGGGGTAAGGATTCTGTCAATCATTGAGGGCTAATGCCTCAAAGCCTTCGTGCCCTTGGGCCCAGCAGAGTGGGAGCCCAGGCTAGTGCACACTTCCCTAATCCCACTCCTCCTCAGGAGACCATCCACAAATCCCATCCTGACACATCAGACCTCTTCCCCAAAGATTCGCCCTCAGCTCTGGCCAGTGTATACATCCTTCCTGCTGGCCCAGACCTCACGTGCTCTCCTTGTTGAAAGTTCCACCTGACCAGAACAGCTTATCCCTAGGCCCTGACCTTGCACAGTCCCTGAAGCCTACAGGCTGTAGAATCACAGATGACCAGTGCTTGGAGCTCTGTATCAACCATAATGGGAACTCATTGGGGGTGCTTTCCTCTGTGTTCCCACATGAGCAACACCAGACAGCAGCTTAGGAGCCCCACCACAGGGGACTGTCCTGTGTCCAAGGTGACTTGTGACATCGTCCTATTTTAGATCCCCACCCCGACCAAGCCCTGGAGGTCTGCACTACTCCGATGAGGACCTCTGCAACAAGTACAATGGCGCTGTGCTGACCGACAGTGTGAACCTCAAGGAGAAGTCGGTGGACGGGTCAGAATCCGAGGTCAGTGCTGCGCTTGCTTCCACCCAGTAGTGACCGCCCTCTAAATCCTCAGTATATCTCATCGCACTTAGGTCTCACAGCCACCCCACGGGATGGGCAGAGCTGGTGGCGGAGGGTCCCCTGTAGATGGAGGAAGTATAAAAATTGACTGGTTGTATGGCTTTTCCCGGGAGAAGGAAAACAATGTCTGTTCACACAGATGGGGAGGCACCAAGAGACCCAAGAAAGGTTCTGTCTGAGTCAGGCAATGGACTGAGGTATTCCTTCTCTCATGGCTGTGACAAAATACCTCAGACAGCAACTTAAGTAGAGTGGGGATTATCTGACTCACAGTCTAAGGAACAGTCTATCGTGGCGGGAAGGCGTGGCGGCAGGAGCAGGAGCAGGAGGTGGCTGGTCACGTGGCATCCGCAGTCAGGAAGCAGAAAGAGATGGATGCTGGGGCTCAGCTCACTTTCTCCTTTTTATTTAGTCCAGGACCGCAGCCTAGAAAATGGTGTCACCCGCGTTTAGGGTGGGTCTTCCCACCTCAATTAACCCTAATCTGGAAACTCCCTCACAGATAGGAGTGTCTCCTGGGGAATTCTAGGCCATGTCAAGTCGGCATTTGATCTAAACCACCACATGAACCTGAGTTTACTGGGGCTCAGGTGAGCTTCACCCCCAGGGAGCCCCCACCCCCAGTCAACTACTTATCTTCTAAGTAATCTCAGGACACAGGGGGCCTCATGACCGTTGTGAGCGCTCCAGCTCCCTCCATGAGAGGATGTTAATGAACTCACTTATGCACACAGAAGGTGGCTTCAACCATGGAAGCCAGCAGCTGGGAGGGAGGGGCTCCATGTGTTAGCAACCCCCGTCTCTGTGTCTCATGCTGACCAGCATGAAGGGTCCAATCAATGGTTCCACTGGGTGTCCCCAAGGGTCCTCTCCGTAGACTTCATGAAGAGCAAGAACCACAGGCCATTTGCTGCACATGTATTCCTGGCCCACATCTCAGCACACACCTCTAAATCAATATTTAATCTAAAATACACTCTCACCTTCATTCCTGACCTGATTCCGGGCCTTATTGAGCCCCAAGGCTCGATAAAACAGCCCCCTTTCAACTGTGGCTGATATACGAACTCCAGTGGGCAGGGGGTGTGTGCCAGCGAGGTCCAGCTGAGCTGCGCTTTACATGTTCTGTTTACAAAGGTTGCTGGGTCTGTAACATAGCCTCGGGCTTGCGGGAAACAGGAGTAGCAGTGCTAACATCCCGAGAGATGCATGTGTCTCCGCTGGAGGGCTGTCATTGAAGGCCTGTGGGAACCTGCCTGCCTCTTCACGGCTGAGGTTAGCAGTGTCACCTCATGGTCAGTGTCACCTCATGGCAGCTGCTCTTTGAAGAGCAGCAGGTGAGGAGGCAGCAGGGTGTCCTCGCATCAGGCTTCCCGTCTCCACTGATCGGCTGGAGTCTGTCCTTAGATCCACTGTTCCCTGCAGGACTTGGCATGTTGTTGATGGTGACTGTGTGGAGAGTTCCCTGTGCATTGACACGCATCACTCTGTGGTGTTGAGCACGTACTGTGGGCCGCGCCTCATGTCACCCGCTCTCCACATGCTTGGTATTCACCCACCCCTGTGGCTGGGTCATTCTGCTGACATTCTCAATAATCCCCGCACTTGGGAGGTGGAGACAGGAAGACCACAAGTTCAAGGTCATCCTTGGCTGCATAGGAAACTTGTGGCCAGACTGGGTTCCTGAGACCCCATCTCAAAATTAATGAATTGGTTCATTGATTAAACTTTTTTTTTTTTTTTTTTTTTTTTTTTTGGTTTTTCGAGACAGGGTTTCTCTGTGTAGCTTTGTGCCTTTCCTGGAACTCACTTGGTATCCCAGGCTGGCCTCGAACTCACAGAAATCTGCCTGGCTGTGGCTCCTGAGTGCTGGGATTAAAGGCGTGCACCCCCACAGCCTGGCTAAACTTTTTAAATAGGTTAATAGGACATGCCCGGGTCTATTTCTTCTCTCAAATGCATGAGATGGCTTGAGGTTCAAATTCAACTGTTTTTTTAAAAAAATAAATAACAAGATTTACCTAAGCACTGAGCTAGAAAATATAATACATACATACATATACACATATGTGCATGTACAGACATGCATAAATACATACATATACATGTATGTGCATACATATATACATGTGTACATTCTCTCACACATGCATAAATACGTATATGCATATGTACATGTCACCGTACACACACACACAGAGGCAGAGAAGGAGGGGTGAGCATGGAGAAGCTAGGGAGGACAGGAGGGAGGGCAGGCACAGGGGAGGAGGGATGCTGCAGAGGAATGCCATTCTGTGAAAGGGAATTCTGCAAGGAGTTTGCCTTCCTTGGCCCTGTGGAGAGAAGAACAAATGTCTATTGACCCCATGCACTGACGACAGATCAGAGAAATGACCCCACCCAAGTCCAGCTTAGTGAACCAGTGAGTTTAGTAGGGTTCCTACAGGACATGGGTGACTCAAAGGCAGTTGCATCACCCAAATCCAGCCCAACATGGGTGACTGCTCAGGAAAGCCATATCCTCAGAGCTCCCTACATGCCTTGCAGGCAGCCTGGCAGGTGGGAGAGCCTTCTCTCTCTTCCCAGCAATTGAGTGTTTATATAACATGGCGGGGAGGGGGAGCTTGGAGATCCTGTAAGTTTCAGGAGTTTCCTGAAACTTGTGAGTTTTCTGTACCTCTTGAGTCTTCATGAGCCTTCCTCCAAGAGCACAGATTTCAGTCTGGAGGTAAAAGCTACACAGCATCCACATGTAATGCTCGGGACTAAGAGGTTCCGGAAGCTTTCTCAAGGTTCTCACTGATGAGCTGGCCAGAGCACCTGGCTGAGTTCCCGCTTTCCTACCACACCTGCCTTTGGGAACCACTGAGGCACATCTGTGGGACTGAAGAGGCCAGGGGCCTATGAGCTTGGCTGCCTGACTGTGGCTATCACAAGCTCTATGCTATTGTTGCTCCCTGGGGGTCCCCCATGGTTCACAAGGCCTTTGGGGTAACAGTTCTTTCCAGGAGCCAATGAACTATGTAAACATGCAGAGTCTCCTGAGACCTCAGGGTCCCAGGCCCTGGAGTCTCTCAGCACCCTTCCCCCTGAGGCCTCATGACTGCTAACTAACAGTCCCGGGGCCGGGACACTGGGGCTCCCTGGCTCACGAGTGTGTGAGTCCTGGCCAGCTGTCTGTTCTCCAGAGTTCTTTGTCTTGCTGTGTCTGAAGTGTGTGAATTAAGGCAAACTGTAAGCACAAAACATCATAGGACCTCAACCAAGGGACCCATTGGATCATTCTAGAAGGGCCAGTTCAGATGGCAAAGTTCACTTGGATCAACCTCTTATTTCTATCTGAAGTGACAAAAAGAGCCATGGTGTCATGTGATGCCGGTGGCAGGACACTGGCAGGATGACACCAGGCAGGCTCCATGTCCCCATGAGCACAGACTTTTCACAGTGCCAATATTTTTGGAAATGGGTTTTCAATGTCCTAGATGGCAAAGGCCCTTTCCCAGTGACATCAGCTTCTGGGAAAGATGTCACTTCCATCAGGGATGCAGTAGGATTCCTGCCTCTTCCTCTCTTGGGGCTCTGAGAAAGAGAAGGACACTAGCCAACTCCTGTGTCCATCTGGTGTCACTACGGCCATGCACCCAAGGCAAAGCACTGGATTACACTGTAACTCTAAAACTTGGGGTTTGCATTTGAATCTCCAAACTGCCTTCTAGGGAGGAAAAACCTTTTAGGTCTATATTCTAGGCTTGGGGGCTAGGGATATGCTCAGTTGGTACAGGGCTTCCCTAGCACACAGGAAACCACGGATTCCATCCCCAGCACTGCATAACACACGCACACGCACACGCACACACACCATGTGGTAGTACACACTTGCAATCTTAGCACTCAGAAAGTAGAGACAGGGAAGAGAAGTTCAGGGCATCCTCAGCTATGTAGGGAATTTGAGGCCAGCCTGGGCTATATGAGACCCCTAGATGGAAAAAAGAAATCTCAAACATATTTGCAAATGAACGCTGCGACATTTGGGTGGATGCTATTGCCTAGTAACCCTGAGTGTTCCTGTATAGTGCTCGCTGGTCTCCCTAAGAGCCTCATCTGCACTTCTGTTTCTGACAACCACTAGCTAAAGGTCCAGAGCAGAAGTCAGTGCTCTATTAGGAAAGCAAGTATCAGGGCGGAGCCGTGTTAACCACCATCCTCTCTGAAGGTCAGAATCATCCCGGCTGGAGACAAAGCTACTTCTGGAATAGTGAAATAGAGCCTTCATATTCCCAGTGGGATGATGAATTAACCAGGGCAAATGGTTTTGTAAACATCTCGAGTGTTTGAAAACGGTACTGGGGAAGACCGTGAGTAGAGATCTGTGAAAGATCCACTGGGCTGAGGAGCCGGCTCAGTCAGGAAAGCAGTAGCCTGCTGAGCAAATACAGGATCTGAGTTGGATCCCCAGAACCCTCGTAAAAGCTGGTACAGCAGCAAGAGCTTGGAAACCCACACTGGGGAGGTGGAGACAAATGGATTCCTGGAGCTCACTGGCTAGACAGTCTAACCAAATCAGCAAGCTCCAGGCCATTACAAAAAATAAAGAGGAGGACTGGAGAGATGGGCTAGTGGTTGAGAGTTTGCTAAGGAAGCATGGGGACCAGAGTTAAGATCCCCAGAACTCAGCAAACCCATGTATGGTGGTACATAATCCCCATGTTCGGGTGTGGCCAGAGATAAGAGGATCCTGTTTGCACACTGGCTGTCACTGAAGCCGAATCAGCAAACTCTAGGTTCAGAGAGAGACTTTGTCTCAAAAACTAAAGTGGAGAGAGATAGGGACAGGGAGAAGACATCCATTATTAATATCAGGCCTACACACACACACACACACACACACACACACACACACACACACACACACACACACACACATGCACACGCGCTGTCCCCCAGAAATTTTAAAAAAATAAACCAGTCTTCAAAATTCTTCCAGCTCTAACTAATTAGAATGATCCCTCATACCTAATTGGTTCCCTGGTAGAGCAGGATTTTTCATCTTGCTGGTACCTTGCCGAGTCCTGAGTTGACCCTCGCTGCAGCTTGCCAAGCATTCATAGTCAGCCTGACGCAGCACTCGCTCACCTTCTGTCCTTTCTATGGTTTCCTGGGAAACCAGTACATCAAGACTCCACATCACAGGCAACAAGGAAGAAAGAAAGGAAGGAAAGGAGGGAGGGAGGGAGGGAGGGAGGGAGGGAGGAGGGAAGACCCAGTGGCAACTCCTTTTTGCCAATAATTCTCACTCACTAAAATACATCTGCATTCAAACATAATGTCATGTAAAGAACAAATAGAGCTAGCAGCAGAGGAAGGATGGTATCTGGATGTTGCCCCATCAGGGAAGCCACAGCAAGACCTGAGTGGGAGTCCACACCTCCAATATCTGTCTGGCATCCTGTGTCTTCTCCACAAATGATGCACAGGAAACAAACTCAGACAGTCTTGGTCTTTCTTTGAAGATGCTTTCTGCACAGAGGCAGAGTTCCCTCAGATTAGCTTTAGGGACCACTTGCCCATCAAACTGTACCTTACACTGGCAGTCAGTCTCTTCAGCCACAAACACCACACAGACTTCCAGGGCAAGGCTCTGATTGGTCAGTGCAAGGCACACACACCATTCTCTGGTCCTGTGAACCAATTACTGTCCAGGATGGCTTCCTTCCAAGTGGTCCAGGGTAGACACAAGAACTGAGACATGGCTATGTACCAAATGCCTGATGAAAGCAATGGATGGATGGATGAAAGGAAGGAAGGAGGGAGGGAGGGAGGGAGGGAGGAAGGGGAGGAGGGAGGGAGGGAGGGAGGGAGAGAGGGTCTGTTCTGACTCACAGTCTATCATGGTGTGGAAGTCTTGACAGCAGGAATGTGAGGCAGCTGGTCACGTGGTATTCACAGTCAGGAAGCAGAGAGAGACGGATGCTGGTGCTCAGCTCACTTTCTCCTTTTTATTCAGTCCAGGACCCTATGGAATGCTGCCTGACCATGTTTAGGTTGGGTCTTCTGTCTCAGTTAATCTAATCTACATAATCCCTCATAGACATGCCCAGAGACTTGTTGCTCTGGTAATTCTAATTCCCACACAACTGACCATTAAGATCATCCATCACAGTCTCCTGCCTGGTCCCCTTGTAAGCACCCACCTTAGCCACAGACCCCTCTCTCTGTATTATCCCCATCTTTGGCTCATGAAATACTCAAGGGCGGACATAAGAAGTCATGTTAAGTCACTCTGCCCCTCATCCTGGCATAAAGAGCTCACTGAAGAAGTTTGTTGTGCCTCAGTGAGGGTCCATCCATCATGGCTGTGCAGACATGACAGTATCCACAGATAGGGGCATTCAGCTGGACTTTTCACATCTCCATGGATCAGGAAACAGAGAACGCTGATGAGAAGTGGAATCAGCCTCGAACCCTCAAGTTTTCCCTCTGTGCCCCCCCACCCCATCTCCCAGCTGGGCTCCATGTCCAGAAGGTTCCAAACCTCCCCCAAAACAGCACCACCAGCCAGGACCAAGTGTTCAGAACACAAGCCTGTCAGGGACATTTCATATTTGATCCCTAACTAAAATTGTGAAGACATTCTATAAATGAAAGGCATTTGGTTAATCTCATACACAATTTGGTTAATCTATGGGCACGAGTCACAGCGTATGTTTGTCCCTACAGTATTCTGGACACACTCAGGCTGGGGAGAGAGCTCAGTCAGGATGGTGCTTGCAGTACACACATGAGGATCTGAACACATATGTAAAAAGCTGAGTGTGGCCACACATGCTTACACTCCCAGTGCCGAGGAAGCAGAGGCAGGAGGATCTCTGAGACTCGCTAGCCAGACAGCCCAGCCCAAATAGAGACTTGCAACAGGCCCAAGTGAGAGACCCAGTCTCAAAAACCAAGATGAATGGCTCTGAAAAATGACACCCCAGTTGTCTTCTGCCTTCTGTGTGCACACACCCACACATATGCATATCCATGTACACACACACACACACACACACACACACACACACACACATACACACACACAAATATAGACTTCCACAAAACGGTAGCAGTCCATTCTAGCCCATCATAGGTCCAACCTGCCCTTGACCCTGCTTCTCTACAGCCCATAGCTGTGAGAAAAGGCCTGGCAGGAGGTTCCGGAAAGCAGAAGGAGGCCCGAAGGGTTTCCGGGTGGATGCTAGCCGAGTGCACAGAGGCAGGATTTACAGACAGTGGTTCCGCTGGGGTAGGTGACCCCTTCATTGCTTTGGTCCATGTGTGCCAAGACCCACCCACACAATCTCAGTCTCCCAGTCTCCAATGGAACTGACCGAAATTGTCTGGGAGCTCGCAACAAGTGCTCAATTCCCTGTCATTGGCTGAGAGTCCCCTGTGGGCGTGGCCTGAGGAGCTCATTTGAATCTATGGATCTTGGTTCTTCAGCCAGAAAATAAGGAGACGGACTCAATCTCAAATCTTGCGTGCTACCTCAGAGGAGAATAAAGTTAGCCCTGGTTTGTGGAACTGGGGAACAAATCGGCCTTCATCCAATCCTGGGGACCCAGTGAAGTCCCCATGAAAAAAAAGATGGCTTCTGTGGATCTCTGTGTCCTCCTCCAGGATTTTAGAATCTAAGACAGTGTCTGAAGCCTTCACAGAGCAGACAGCCACACAGAGTCCTGTCTTGCCTGTCTCTGTTCCCTTGTCAAGCCCTAGTTTACATACAGCATTGCCTCCTAGGCCTCAAACCCCTAGAAAACATCTGGAAGGTGTATTTTAAACACAGCCACAAATCCTGGTCCCAGCCCCCACCCCAACTGTGGAGGCCAAATCCGTGTCTAGAAGGACAGGGTGTCCAACGGAGAGCCAGGAGTCCTCCGCAGACTCAGTAAAATCCACTTCAGCCTCCGTCTCCTTTAGTGATCTTTTCCATGACAACACAAAGAAAATAATTTTTATTTAAGAAAAGAGAAAACCCATAGACTAAGCCAGACATTGCTTTGGCTCACATCTTTTATCCTAGAACCTGGAGGCTGAGGTAAGAACATGGAAATCACAAGTGGAAAGCCTGTCTGCACTGCGGAGTGGAACCTTCCTCAAAAGAAGAAGGGAGGAAGGGAAGAAAGGAAGGAAGGAGGAGGGAAGGAGGAAGGGAAAGATGACTGGATGATTCTTACAGGTGTTGTTGGCTTGTTGTATGAAATGAACCCAGACACTCCAAGGGACGATCCTCGGCACCCCCAGGAGACCAGAGCTCTCCAGGCTGCGGCCGCGGAGTGTGCTTGGAGCCCAGCACTAGAGCAGACAAAAATGCAGGCACTGGCCTGGTCCAGCAGCTTCCCCTGCTGCAGTCTCTAAGCCTCTGTGGGCAGTGGGTCTGTGACAAGAGGCCACTGCGGGTGCCCCCGCCCCCACCCCGGCATGCTGAACTTTTCTCTTTGGTCCCCCAGCAGCTCACGTCTTGTTTGCCTGCAGATCAAAGGCCAGGAGCACTCCTAGGCATCCATAAGTGTGTGTTCTGAGGCATGAGAGAAAGAGGGTGATGATAGGCAAATGAAGGAAAGAGAAGGCACACACACACACACACACACACACACACACACACACACACACTTTGGAGTCTCCCCAAAGCTTCCCACCAGCTGATAGTTAATAACTACAGCATGACTGACATTTGCTATGAAGCTTGTGGACATAGAGACAATACTCCCTTCATATAAAGGTATTTTATATCAAACAGCGATGAACCAGGCTTAAAGTCTGAATGCATATGACCTCAGGTGGGCCTCATTCCTCTCCTAGACATTTTCTGGGAATCAAAAAAAGAAAAACCTGCATCTCCTGAGCTAGTTTTACTCTATCAACTGGAGTCCTGTCAGGAGCCACTTGGGACTCACCTGCGACCTCACTTATTTGGTTCCCAGCACCCATGTCAAGCAGCTCACAACTGCTTCTAATGCCATTTCATACACGTCTGCCCTCTTCTGGACTCCACACAAACTGCATATACACGTGCACAAACACACTGAGAGAGACACACATATGTGCAAAATTAAAAATGAATCTTTTAATTTTATGTGGGTGGGTGTGTTGCTTGCATATATGTCTGTATCCATGGATATGTAGTACTCAGAGAGGCCAGAAGTGCGTGTCAGATCACCTGGGAGTAGAGTTACAGATGGCTGTGAGCGGTCATGTGGAATGGAAATCCAGTCTTCTGGAAGGGTGCCCAGTGCTCATAACCACTGAGCCATCTCTCCAGCCCCAAAATAAAACTTCTAAGTATATATCTTTTTTTTTTTTAATAAACTCCAACTTGGGCTTAGGAGATGGCTCACTTTGCTGTGAAAGCAAGAAGACCCAAGTTCGAATTTGAGTACCCACATAAGAGCTGGGCATGGCAGCATGCTAAGCATTGGGAGACAGAAACAGACGGGTCCTGGTGACCTGCTGGCCAGTCAGCCAGCCAAGGTAAAATGACCAGCTTCAGATCCACTGAGAGACCCTGCCTCAAAATAATGAGGTGGATAGGAAAACAGGAGACAACCTCTCTCTCTGCCTTCCACGTGTGAGCAGATGGACATGTAAACCCCCCCACACACGCACAAACACACCAGCCAGAAATAAATAATAAAAACAAACTCCATGCTTCTCACTGGCTCAGTCCGGGAATTCTTTCTGCATTGGAGCCAAAGATCCGTTTTACCTGAGTGGACATTGATGAATGAAGTTCAGTCAGTGAATACTTTTAGTGTATTCAGTCACTTTTAGTGTATTAGTTACTTTTAGTTTATTGGTTATTTTTAGGGTATTAGTCACTCAATGTGTTAGTTAATTTTAGTGTATTAGTTACTTTTAGCTTATTGGTTGTTTTTAGGGTATTAGTCACTTTTAGTGTATTAGTCACTCAGTGTGTTAGTTAATTTTCTAGTGCTGTGATAAAGATCATGACAAGGCAGCTTATAGAAGGAAGAGTTTATTAGGGCCTAAGGTTCCAGAGGGATGAGTCCATCACCATCATGGTGGGAAAAGATGACAGCAGGCAGGCATGGCAGCTGGAGCAGGAAGCTGAGACCCACATCTGGAACCACAGGCATGAAGCAAGGAGGGGGGAGGGAGAGAGAGGAGGGGGAGAGAGAGGAGGGGACAGAGAGACAGAGTGGAAATGGAGCCAGTCTTTAAACTCAAAGCCCACCTTCCGTGACGTACTTCCTCAACAAGGCCACGCCTCCTCAACCTCCTCCCCAAACAGCGCCACCAACTGGCCAGTGACGTTCAAATACATGAACCTGCGGGGACATTGTCATTCAAACCACCATAGGCTGCTACAGGGGACGCGGCACCATTAACATCTGCGCTTACAGACTCTGTGGGGACTCTGTAGACCTCTCCCAGGGCGCCCCGCAGCACAGGCCTCTCCTGGGCTTCCAGGAGGGAGAAAGGCGACTACAACAGGTGACCCGCAGGCCACCCCCACCTTGGCTGACTAATGGGAGTCTCCCTGTTTCCAGATCACCCTCCCTCACCCCCCCCTTCTCCCTTTCTTGCTATGGCTCACACTGTCCCTCCGTCCCACCCTTAGGCCTCCGACTCAGACTACGAGGAAGCCCTGCCCAAGCACTCCTTCGTCAACCACTACATGAGCGACCCCACCTACTACAACTCCTGGAAGCGGCGTCCCCCTGCCGCAGCACCGCACAGATACGAGGCGGTGGCAGGGGCCGAGTCGGGCCCGCACCTGCACACGGTCATCACCACACAGAGCGCGGGCGGAGTCTACACACCAGCTGGCCCCGGAGCCCGGGCCCCCCTCACCGGCTTCTCCTCCTTCGTGTGACGTCACGCCTCCATCAGGGTAGACGGGTGCAGAACTTCTGGAGTCTATTTTTGTTAAGACAATCAACTCCGATAACTGAGCTGAAATTTTTTGTTCCACAAAAAAAATAATAATAATTCTGATAAGCGATCTTACCTACTGGTGAAAACTAGGTTTCACTTAGGAAGGTTTTTTTTAATGGCTTTTTGTAACATCGCTGCAGGAAGCAGGTTTCTTTGTTTTCTTTTCTTTTTAAGAGAAGGTATCTCCCTGGTGCACTAGCTCGGCACCGCCGGTGGGGGCGCTCTCGACACACCCCAACCCTGGGCTTCTCAGGCCTCCAGACCATCGCGGAGGCGAGGGCTGGCAGGAGGGTGGAGGGGGACAGGTAAATCGCATCCGCGGCGCACTTCTCTCTCTACCTCCTTTTGGAGAACCAGCCAGCCTGGCTCACTTTCTCCATCTTAGGCCGACTTGAGGCTTCTTGCTCTCGCCTGTGCTTCAGACAGTTGATCTCCCCACCCCACCCCCGGGTTCTGCCCGGTTCTCACCGGGGTCCACGCGATGCCACTGCGCAAGGGGCCATGGAGGGCTCAGCTCTGCAGTCCCTCTTTAGGGTGGCGCGACCCTGGGGCTTTCCCCTCGCTCTTCCTCTGTTCTCTAAAGCTGACAGTTACAAGAACAGCAAGTCCCTCCCCCAACTGGAGGCCACCCAGGCCCATCCATGGCCAGCCAGGTCCTTCTGGTGACCACAGCACACAGCCCACCCCCGCTGAGCAAAGAGAGGGGCGCAGACGCGTGTTTTTGCAGTTGCTTGTGGCAGTAGCAGGTGTGCATTGTTGAACCAGAGTATTTTTTAAATCTTTTTATCTTTTTTTAAACTATGTCACATGAAATGAATGCGTCTTTGCTGTCTCCAGGTGCCTTTTAATTCATTGTTCAGCTTTGTACGTGGGAAAGACGAGAAGCGACCGTGTCTCCAAATAAAACACTCGGCTCTGAGAAAACAACCCGGGGCCGCGAGTCACCTAGCACACCCCACACCGGCCGGCGCACAGTGGGGACAGCCCTTCCCTTCCCCCTCCTGATGTCCCGCTTCTGACCACCACCACCACCACCACCACCACCACCACCACCACCACCACCACCACCACCCCCGGTGCTGCTTCCGCCACCCTGCCGTCCAAGGCCAGCGTTTTAGCCTTAACAGGTTTTCTGAAAACATTTTCCTTTAATTTTCACTATTTTGGCTAAATGCAGAGTACCAGCTAAGTGGCACTCAGACCCTATGAGCATCCTGCCGCCCCTAGCCTGGGCTTGGGATCTGGATGTGACCAGCTGGCTTTGGCCATGGTGTGGCCCAGAGCTGGGGTGGCTCCATGAAACCACGTCCTGGAGTACTCAGAGCCAGTGAAAAGGTCTGTCCTTCTAGTGACCTTGGCATCCTGCGGAGGGGGCTGGCTGTTGAATGTCACCAGTAGGGGACTTTGTAGCCCTTTACTTTCCCTGAGAGGCAGAGGCCATGGATCTTGTCTTGACTCGGATGCCTAGGAAGTTACTGGTATGGCCCCAGGACCCTGGAAGTTCTGCTTGGGAGAAAAAAAAAAAAAATTAAAGGCCTTTCAGTTTTTCCAAAACCCACAATTAAAAAAAATTCCAGCCCTCCTCCTCCCTTCTCCTCTTGTTCCTTCTTTCCTTCTCCCTCCCCTTATCCTTCCTTCCCCCTTCTTTTTTTGGTTTTGGTTTTGGTTTTTTGTTTTTTTGGGTTTTTTTGAGACAGGGTTTCTCTGTAGCTTTGGAGCCTTTCCTGGAACTCGCTCTGTAGACCAGGCTGGCTTCGAACTCACAGAGATCCGCCTGCCTCTGCCTCCCGAGTGCTGGGATTAAAGGGGTGCGCCGCCGCCGCCCCGTTTCCCCCGTTCTTCCTTTCCTCCCTCTTTCTCACACTCCAGCTTTTCACCCCTCCCTCCTTTACTTCCTCTCTCCCTTCCCTCCTTCCTCTCCCTCTTCTCTCCCTCCCTCCTCCTGTTGCTCATTTCCCCCCTTCTTCCTCCCTCCTCCCCCCTTCTTCATCCTCCCCATCTCCCTTCATTTTCTGAGCTGAAGGGAAAATATTCTAAACCAAAAATCCTAAATGCTCTGCCCAAAGCCACTTTGGTGTGGGGACTGCCCCCCTCGTGGTCCACAGGAGGGACCACATCAGTGGACAGCACCACCTCCTCCCCGGCCTCAAAGGAGTGAAATGGACAGAAGACCACACGGCACCACCTGAACTTCTTGGAAGGCGGCGCCCAACAGAGGACAGGGGCCAGGCTGGCTCCGCACTCTGCTTTCTCCCTTAAGCCATAAGGACTTGATCGCTTTTACCAGTGGGGAATGCTTGGGTGGCCTGGTCTGAGGTGAGACTCTGCCGCCAGCCGCTGGGTTTCCTCACAGTGACCGGGCAGTTCACAGCACTCTGTGATCAGTAACTCGTTTTCTATGGGAAGGTCTTTTCAGGATGCCCGGCCCCTGTGACTGCTGATCAACAGCTGTCATCAAGTCCATCACTTAGAGCAGCGGTTCTCCACCTGAGGGTCCTGACCCCTCTGGGGGTCAGACGGCCCTTTTACCAGATCTCCTGCATACCAGATGTTTATACTACAATTCATAACAGTAGCAAAACTGCAGTTATGAAACAATGAAAATGATTGTATGGTTGCGGGCCACCACAGCATGAGGAACTGTATTCAAGGGTCACAGCATTAGAAAGGTTGAGAACCACTGACTTAGGGGACTCTGTCCCGTTCAAGTGCCCTGCACCAAGTGCAGGGGTTGGGGTTTTTAGTTAGATTTCAGCCTCCCAGAGCCGCGGGGCATTATGTCCTTCCTAAACTCTCACTGTAGGAAAGGGATGGACACATCACAGCTGCAAAACGGACATTGGATCCAAGTCTGGGTTCTGAGAAAAGACCCAAACAGGCAGGATACAGGTGCCCTCTGGCTTCTGTCATTTGAAAACGTCACCTCCAGGGGTGTCTAATGATGAGTGGCAGCCACATCTACCCACTGCGGCCTCAGTGACTCTGGAGACCGTTCAGCCCATACAGCCTTTCCTCCCGGTGTGTCTGTGAGCCTTGTGGATGGCTTTGCAGAGCACAGACATCCAGAGAGGATGTCGGCATCTGGGCTGACATCTCCCAGCCTTCTGCTGGCCTTCCTCAGCATCTCCCCAACTCCAGCGGGAAAATTTGTGGTGGTGTGGGGGGTGTCCCTCTGGATCCCTGGGAGAAGGCGGAGCCACAGCCCACGTGGATGATGTGTGTTCTGGAAAGTTCTGTGGATGTGGTGTTTGAACCTGGTCTGGAACATCCTGAGCACGGTGTGTTTGCATAGAGGTTCTTAGCATGGGTTTTCATTATTCCAAGATTCCTGGCTCAGGGCATGGCTGCTCACCTGCTGAGCCCCCAGTCCACAGACTAACAGCATGGGACCAGTCTGAGAGGCCAGGACTCTCAGTGTGGGGTTCCCAGGGGAACCCCCTGCCTCACCGGCTAGCTTAGGAGAATCCCAAAACTTTCCCTATGAAACCTTCTGAAATGGCACAGAAAACCAGATCCCATTAAAGATAAAATGAATCCTCCCCCTCAACTTATAGGAAGACAGAGCGGTGCTATGGGTACAATTTTTAATAAAAAAAAAATATTTTGTTCCTTAAGCGTTTGTGACTTTTTAAATTTTTAGTTTCTGTTTGTGTGTGTGTATTCAAGTGCAAAATGTACAGGTGTATGTGCGTGTGTGCTTGTAGAATCCCAAGGACAGCCTCAGGTGTACTTCTTCAGGCGCTGTCCACCTTGTGTTGTGACAGGGTCTCTCACTGGCCTGGAACAACCTTAGTGGATAGGCCAGCTGGCCAGTGAGCCTGACTCTGCCTTCCCAGTACCGGGGTCACAAGTACACACCAACATGCCCTGCTTTTTGCACTGGGTCTTAGAATCGAACCCGGGTCCTTGTAAGGCAAGCACTTTATTGATGGATCCATTGTCTCAGGGATGGGGGGAAGGGGGTGCACAAGTTTGCCAGAGCATGCATGTGGAGGTCAGAGGAGGACCTTCCCTTTCCACCTCTTTGGAGACAGAGTTCCTTGGTCACAGTGTGCACAGGGGCCCACTCTCCCTCTCAGTCTCCCATTTCCTGTAGGAGCCTGGGATTGTAGATATTACACTGCAGTACCCAGCTTTTCTATGGGTTCTGGGACTCTGAACTTAGGTCAGGCTTGGTATGACAAACATGTCACTCACTGAGCCCTCCCCAGCCTCTTTTTAACGTGTTCATGAAATGACCCTGGATTTCAGGAGCAGTCATACAGTCTAAGACTGTGAATGCTAACCTTGGAAATTAACCCGCATGTAGTCCTAAACAAACACACTCTCTGTCTCTCTCTCCCTTTTTCTCTGCTGTTGAGGGGCAGTATGTCCTCTGTTGATGAAGGAAACAGCTCAAGGGATAAAAAGTTTCTTCTGGAATCAAAAATGAGTGGTCATGACCTGAGAACGTAGGTTTAGGCCTCCCCAAATGCGTGTTCCAATTAGGGAGCAAGCTCATGAACTTCCGACAGTATCTGAGTGAAGAAAGCCATAAAGTAAAATACTTTTCACATATCTTGGTGGATCCATGGGTAGGCAGGTTACAGGGAAGCAGGGGAAACTCTGCTAGAGGCTTTAGGTGCCGCCTGACAGCATCCTTAGCCCTTTGGTTGGTGGAAACTAAGGCCTTGTTCACACAGTCGAAAGGATGGACCTAGGGAAATAGATGGCTATTAAGGAGAGGCTAAAGATGCCCCAAGATAGTTTGGTTCTGGACTTACAGCAGTCCAATTTCTCCATGTTCTGATCAATCCACCTTTGCAGACACAGCTTTCTTCCAGGAACTCCCATGTGTGACTCCCTCTCAGTTGGAAGAGAGGGGGTTGCAATCTCACAGAGAGCTCCCTGCCCAAGGTGTAGGTGGCAGCTAGAGCCTGCACCTTGAGTCACTCTGAATGGACCAGTAATTTTCAGATGCCACAAGCCCACCCTAACCCCCATCTGTACCTTCTGAAAGCCATCACTGATGCCTTGAAGAGGAAGACCTGCCTGTGAACAATTTGGGCTGTGCTTGGGATGAAGTGGGTGGCCCGGATCACTCAAGCATGCCCACATCCTGAGGCATCTAATAGCTCCTGGGTTCAAGGTAGGATCACAGCTCTGAAGGAAGGGGGAAAATGAAACCATCTGCCAACTCTGGGTTTGTGGGAGCCACTGTGGGGCCACCAGAAGAGAACACAGCTGTACCTCTGTGATCCACAGGCCTCAGGACGCAGTTCTCAGCTCTCAGCCTTTTTAGCACTATCAAGGAGCAATTAAGAATTCCAGAGCCCAGGCCACAAAAGCTGCAGCTATGGAACTCTCTGCACAACTTGCAGGCAACTCAACACATTGAAGAGTCATCTCTCCTCAGCAGTCATTACCACTTACATAACCTTGGGAAGGGAGGAGCCTTATGAATCTAGTATGTTTCGGGGACTTCCTGACACTTGTGAGTCGCTTACTTCCTGAATGGAATGCTTCAACACAGGAAATTACTGCATAATGCAACTGAGTCAGAACCTCTGGGGATACAGCCCAATCATTGGTTTATCTTGAAAGGTCCATCAAGTGACCCCAAAATGGAACATGGTCAGAAAAGGTAGCCAGTTTCCAGCTGCAGGAGGAGGGATCATAGGAGGATGGAAATCCAGGCTTCTGACCATTCAACTCTTCCTTTTCCTCTCTAAATCATTGCCAAGAATAAGCAGTAAGAACCCTTCATCCCTGCTCCTCCTCACCCTCTCCCCAGCATCATCCACCTACATTTCAACTACTAATAATAGCAAAATAAAATTCTCATGTTTTTCACTGTCTCCAACAGTTGGAACATGGCAGCTACTGTGCAAAATAGAGTGAAGGATCACATGGGCAGGAGACCTGTGCCCTCCCCTCCTCAATACGGGGCCTCCCAAGCAGGGAATGGAGAGGGGCAGGACAAGGGACCAGTATCACATCCTATACTCATAGAACCCATTTTTCTTCCAGGCACCTCTCATCCAAAGAAGTTCTACTCGAACTTCAAAAAAGAACTAAGGTCAATACTTTGAGATTTTTCAAACTCCAGCTGCTGTGTTACCTTTGCCATGGTGGCTGCACTTTAAACTACTAGTGCCCAGCTGCTGAGGCCACAGCCGGGAAATTCTGTTCCCCCAGACAATGGCTTTGTAGCTGCCACTACCGCTAGTTCTAACTAAATCTCTATTGTTCTAATAAAACTTGAGATTTAAAGGCTAGAGTGAAAACTTGCAGGCTCAGAGTTAGAGCAGCAGCTGGCTAACTTTCTGCCTTTGCTGGTGCCCCCTGGAGACCACTCCCTTTCACACTGACCCCCCGACACACACACACACAAAACAACATGCTAAGCTCCTCCCTGCTGCTTCCTGTCAACCAGTTACTAAGCCCGCCTCTCTGAGCACAGATTAATTTTATTTAATTAATTCAATTGCAACATATCTTTACATAGTTAACAAATGCAGCATGAACAAATGTAACACATCTTTGCCTAGTTAAAATAATATTCTACAGCCGGGTGGTGGTGGCACATGCCTTTAATCCCAGCACTCGGGAGGCAGAGCCAGGCAGATCTCTGTGAGTTTGAGGCCAGCCTGGTCTACAGAGTGAGTTCCAGGAAAGGCACCAAAACTACATCGAGAAACCCTGTCTTGAAAAATCAATAATAATAATAATAATATTCTACATCACCAACCTCATTCAGAAACACAAGGAAATACTGTGTCTCTTAGTCTAATCAGCTGACCTTGGGCCCATTTCCCTGTAGCACAACATCTCGCCCCCCCCCCCCCATCCCACTTCCTGCCCTTTAGTGGTTAATATTGATTGTCAACTTGACGGGACCTAGAATTGCCTAGGAGACAAGCCTCCAAGCACACCTCCAGGGGATCATAGATTGGGTTTATTAATTGAAGTGGGAAGATACACCCTGACTGTGGGCAGCACAATCCCAGAGACTGGGGTTCCCATCTGTGTAAGAAGGAGAAATCGAGCTGAGCCCCAGCATCCATATCTCTCTGCTTCCTGGCTGTGGTTGTCATGTGACCAGCAGCCTAACAATTCTGCTACCATGACTTCACCACCATGATGGACTGTGTATGCTCAGACTGTGAGCCAAAATCAATCCTTCCTTCTTATTCATCCCTTCACAAGGTACTTTAAGGGACAGGCCCTGGTATCCCTAGGAAGGACAGATACCTCTTTTGCTTCGGACCCCTGCCCCCTGAACTATGTACTTGACAAGAGTCAATGTAGCTCTTGCTTAAAGGACACTTCAACTCAGCATCTCCTCGAGAACCACCCTTCTCTTTACTGAACATAGACCATGAGCCTCAGTGTACTGTGTTGTCTCTGCTCATTGTTCTATACATTTCCCAGGAGGCCCCTGAGAGATGAACACAGCAAGGAGCTCATTACGTAGATTAAACATATAGAAGGTGTTCTAGTTGGCTTTCTGCTGCTGTGATAAAGACCATGGTCAAAAACAACTTGGGGAGGAATGTGTTTACTTCATCTTATGCTTCCAAATCATGGTGCATCTTTGAGGGAGGCCAGAGGGGACTCAAGCAGGAACTGAAGCTGAGACCATGGAGAAAACACTGTTTACTGGCTTGCTTCCCACTGACTCAGCTAGATTCTTTATACAGCCCAAGATCTCCCACGTTGGGGATGGTACCACCCACAGTGGACTGGCATGCCTACATCAATTAGTATTGGGGAGGGAAATGCCCCAAGAAGCAATCCCCCAACAGAGACTTCCTCAGATGACTCTGAGCTGTGTCAAGTTGATGGCTGAAGCTTACCAGGAAAGGGATGAAGCCATTGGGCCTAGGGCAGCCAGCAGCACAGGGAAATTCCAGGCACAAGCTCCATAATTGGGAGATGGCAACAGAGCCTGATTCCTGAGTCCCAAACCTTGTTCTGTGCTGCCTTTCAAGGGACTGTGGCTCTTCTTTAGGATTCCCTAGAATCCACAGGCAATTCACCCTGTAGTACACTAAATGTGCTCCCAGAAGCTCGGAGCCTGGACAGCATCTCAGTAGACAAATGAAGACTCTATGTGAACTTTCCAGGGGAGTTGTGAATAAATATCTACTCACTCCAGATAAGACACTGATGCCATGCAAAAGGAAACAACTCCACCTAAGTGAGCAAGTTAGTTTATGGAGTTGCTTACAGGAGCATGACTGAGGATGTGTTACAGGTGCATGGGAGACAACTCATGAAAACTATATCTCTGGAGTTCCCTCCAAGACTCTCAGGTAGCTCAGAGGCCAGAGAGTTCTCTCTCCACCAATCTTTATTGCTTACATAATCTTGGGGCAACGCCTATGGGTCTTATAAATTTCAGGAACTTCCTGAGAGTTGTGAGTTTTACTCTTGAAAGTTTTACTTGCCTTCTGAGTCTTAAGGGACCTCCCTTTAGGAGGTATGGTTTCAATTCAGATGAAACAGCCACACAACATCTAAGGGATGTGTCTTTTCATCCCAGATAGAAGGATGATGACAGACTCCGACAAATAAAATAATTCTGAGTCTACATTAGAGAGCCAGTGGATTTATCACAGTCACCTACAGGCTGCTGCATCACCAAAAAGTTCCACCGTAGCACAGATAAAGACTCACAAAAGCTTCTTGCAGGCAGCTACAGCACTGAAGGATGTCAGGTCCCTCAGAAGTTTTTGCTGCTGATGGGATCTTGGAAAAGGACCTGGTGAGTCTTTAAGTTTCTCATGTGTTTATTGAGCTTCCTTCGTCCTTCCCTCCACAAGGGAATTTTGCATTTGCAATCCTAAAGGAAATAGCTACACAACATGGAGATAGGAAAATACTCCCCACCCCCCAAACCCAACACACTCCACGGCTATCTTGAGAGGAAATGCCTCAGTTAAGTCCATATGTGATTCAATGCCCTGCTATTGTTATTATTGAAAAGTTTGAGGAAGGCATTTTAAAATGCAACCATTGGTTACAGGAAAAGGAAATCTCCATTGTCTGGTCAGATGGTAATTAGTCAGGAGAAAGGAAATTTCCACTGAGGCTTCCAGCTGAATGAGGAAGCAGATCTTAACCCAGCCTTGCTCATTTCACTGGACATCGGGGGTAAGGGGAGAGCAGAGGATATCCATTTTCACAGCATCAACCATGGCATTGACCATGAGACCCTCATCACCCTGGTCCCTACCATAGGCAAGGGACTCTGACATCACCAAGAAGAAGGTACAATAAGAGATAATTCTGTGCTGGTTGGACATATTAGTGGGGGAATCAGGATTCCCATTTATGAGGTATTTGTCTTGTTGATTAAAGACTTTTAAAGACCAATAGAAAGGAACTTAATGGGCATTTTATTAGCACTTGAGATTAAAATAACAGGACAGGCAAGTTATAGATCTTGCATGTGCCAGGAGGAAGGAGACAGAGAAAGTAAAAGAAAGAGAGTCATCCCTTTTGGGGTAGAGTCAGCAGTGAGGTTGACTGACAAGCAGCTATAGAAGGCGGGTGTCATTCAGAGAAAGCAGGAATCCTGCAATCCGGGCAAGGCGCACATACTTAGGGTTTGGGCTGGTATGTGAAGAAGAGAGAGAAATAAAGGTAAAGCTGGGTTTTTTAGTTGGATCTCAGAGATGCTCTATAAGCAACTGCCCCCAAGAAATACATTATCTCATTGCAGGGATAATTATTCCTCCCATCCTTTAGCATATCTTCAGATGAATAAGCCTTCCTGTGGACAAATAAATGAGGGTCCAAAGCTGGCTATGAGGGAGGAGTCTGTCCTCAATGGCCTGCTAATGTCTGTCTAACTGCCTACCAACCAACTCTTCGCTTTCCAAAACAATCAAAATGCAAGTGGTGGGTAGTCACAGACCTCTGATATCTATTGAATTCACACTTGTGTTTCCAAGATTTGATTTTGTTACAGGGTGGAACGACTTTCAGTCTCTCTGGGAGCCACAGAACCTTTTGCAGATCCGCTGTTGGAAGAGTCTATTTCTTCTAATATCATTGGCTCACTGCACGCTTATTACAGAATGATTTGAACATGCCTGTGTACCCGCTTGTATGAAAGGCTCAGGGTTTGCCAAAAACTTCTCTCCCTTTTAATGGTTGAAGTCAATTAACAGCCAGCATGGTGAAAATTCCAAGCTGTTAATTCTGGGCTCTGTGGTCTTAAAAACGCCCTGCTTCTCTTCAGATAAGACAATATTCTGCAGTCATTAAGCAAATCACTACATTATGGGCTTGACTCAGATCCAGACTCAAACATTTTAGTAAAAAGAAACTCATATCTAGCACCGGGGAAATGGCTCAGTGGGTAACGTGCTTGGGGTACACATGTAAGAAGCTGACTTTGATCCCCACACCCCATGTAGACACGGTGGTGTGAACTGTAATTCCAACCCCAGAAAGGCAGAGACAGGAGGATCTCTGGGGCTCACTGGCTCACTGGAGACCCTGTCTCCAAAAATAACATGAAGTGTGACAGAGGATGATGACACTGAACGTTTGCCTCTGGCCTCCGCACACATGGGGCTGGGACTTCTAGACTCCACCCAGAGATAGCAAAGCTCCTGCAGTCTCCTGGGAGAGGCACTGATGCCCGGAGGAGGCCGAGTGGAGCTGACACTTGTGACAGAAGCCATCAAGGGCAAGGCCATCGATTCCCAAGACCCCAGCATCAGAAGAAGCAATTTAGGGAGCAGCAGTGAAGCACCCCCCTCACCCTAACTATGCTATGAGTAGGTGTTTATGAGGGAGCCTGAAAGTCTCCCCAGTTCAGCTGTGATGAAGAATAACCAAGTGGCAAGAGAGAGCAGGCGGGAGCCTAGAGTCTGCAGCAGCACCCGGTACTAGCAAGGCATCAAGCTTCCAAGTGAACGTGCAAGAAGGCAGCAAGACAAGGCTTAAATACCAGACTCCGAGAGTCCAGCTTTCACCTGAATACCGCGCATGGCACCAAGAGCCAAGAAAGTCTCAAACTGAGGGACAAAAGACGACAGATACCAACACTCATGTAGGGGCTGTGGAGTCACCGATGTAAACCAACCATCAAGAAAATGCTTCAGTGCCTGGGGCCATGGCTCAGCGCTTGCCTTGAGCCCTGGTTTCACTTCTGTCGCTGGGATAGAAGTCCTTGATAATAAGCAACTTAGGGGAGAAAGGAGTTTGTTTCAGCTGGGAATTCTGGGTCACAGCCATCATCATGGGGAAGTCGAGGCAGAGGCTTCCAACAGCTCCTCAGGTCACATCCACAGCCAGGAATGGAGAGACATGTGTGCACACCCACTCCTTGTTCATGTGTGCTCTGCTCAATTTCTCCGCTCTTCCGCAGGCCAGGAAACTTTCAATTCGGCCAGATTTGTCCTCTCTGTGGCTGCCGGTCAGGCAGGAGAAGTGAGATGGCAGCTGAGAGAATCAGCAGGAAGGAGGAGGGAGGGGGGAGGGAAGACCGGAGGGACCAGGAAAGGAAGAGGAAGGAGAGGAAGGGAAGGGAAGGAGAAAGAGGAGGGAAGGGGAGCAGAGGGGAAGAGAGGGGAGGGCAGGGGCAGGGCAGTATAAAAAGGCCTCAGGACACAACCGCTAGAAGGTAAACACTTGCCTAGCACATTTAACAGCCTAGGTTCAACCCCACCCGGGGACGGGGTGGGGGGGCGGGGGACATAACACAGTTTGTAAAGCTACACCCCATGATGAATGTGTGTAGAAATGCAAAGCTGGTTCAGTCTTCAGGAATCAATCAATCCCAGGCTGGAGATGTAGGTCCCAGGTAGGGTGTTAGCTTTCAGACCCACCCTTTGGGGACCTGGCCAATACGCAGGCAATACCTGGACCTGCTCAGGATCCTGACAGCATCATGCATTGCTGCGTGGTCTCTCTGCGCATGTGCGATGTCCCTCATAAAAGGGCGGGGCCCGCCCACTTTCTCCCTATATCCCAGGAGGCCAAGACTTCACCTTCTCTTTCCCGCTTTTCTCACCTCTTTTTCTCTTCTTTTCTTCTTCCTCTTCTCTCCTCTGCTCCCTCCTCTCCCTTCCCCCAATCAAACTCTCCACGTGAGTGAGGTCTGCACGGTGTATCTCTCTCCTGGGCTCCCACCCGCCTTGACCGCCCTGCACCATTTTTTAAATACAACATAGAGAGCTTGCTTGGGAAAGGGGAAAGGGCAGGGAGAGGGCAAAGGGCAGGGGAAGGGCAGCAGGCTGGTGTGAGGAGAGAGGCAGACTCAGCGGTAAGTTACATGCACCCCACTGGCCACTTTGAAAACCATGGTCTCTATCAGTTGGCTTTCTGTTGCTGTGATAGTTAGCTGCATCTTACACTAACGGAGCGCAGCCAGTCACTGAGCGCAGAAACTCACGCAGAAGCAGAGGCAGCCGTGGAGGGAATCTCACTGCGCTGCTCCTTTACTTTCATTCAGGTACCTTTCATGTACAGCCGAGGCCCCCCTACCCAGCGATGGCACCACCCACAGTGGACAGGAACCTCCAACATCATTTATCAATCAATCAAAGGTCCTGTAGACTTGCCCACAGGCCAATCTAATAGAGGCAGTTCCTCAACCGAGGGTCTCTCTTCTCTGGTATGCCCAGGTGACAGGCAGTCTTAGCGATCACACCTTCTCACCCAAGTTCCCCATTCGGGGACATGACATTAAGGCTGAAAGCTAGCCACAAAGGAGAATTTACACCACGGTAATGGTAAAGACCTCAAGTGGCAGATCTTTCCTGTAGAGCTACTTGTCAAGCATTTCCCATCATCCTACCAGCTTCCCTCCACCTCGAGTTTGATCTGTTTTCCTCCTGGGAGAAGTCATTGCTCAGACTAAGACAACAGTCAAATCCCAGAATGACTTGCATCTCTTGATACAATGTACAGAAGCAGGAAAGTCGGTTCAAGCCCAAAACCTGTAACGAGTAAATAGAAACTGCCTCTACTGCCAGGCCTGCTGGTGCAAGCTACGTCAAAGTCTGAGGCAGGAGAATTGCAAGTACAAGGCTTGCTTGAGTTGCACAGTGAATTCAAGGCCAGCTAGATAACTTAACAAGACAGTATCTCAAAATAAGTAAAAAGAGAGCTAATGGTATAGTTCAGTGGGAGAGCCCCTGCCTAGAATCCCCCAGTGAGGGGCTGGGGTGTGGCTCAGTGGTAGAGCACCTGCCTAAAATCCCCCAGTGAGGGGCTGGGGTGTGGCTCAGTAGCAGAGCACCTGCCTAGAATCCCCCAGTGAGGGGCTGGGGTGTGGTTCAGTAGCAGAGCACCTGCCTTGGATATGAGAGTCCCTAGTTTCTGTATCCAGTGCTGAAATTAAGAAGTGTCTGGGAATGATGCCATAAACATGAAGGAGCCAATGTGGCCTTTGAGGAGAAACAGAGAAAAGCTGGCTCTTGGGGCCTCTGGGAATTCATGGGGGCAATGGAGGTCTGGAACTTGTGGCTTGGGAATAAACACTCGGGTCTTTCATAAATATTCAGGATTTTCCCCTTTTTATGATAGGCTGAAAGGACCCACATCCTTTTTGCTTCTCCCCAGCCCTGCTTGTTATGAGCAGGGACTAAAAGTTCCAGAGCACAAATGAATTTTAGAACAGGTGTTTAAAAAAAAAAAAAAGTACCGGTTTTACCAGAGTGAGGAATTATGACAAAGGCTCCAGTCCCACCCAGGAGCACCTCTGCAGTCCAGGAGGCAGGAGTATGGAGGCGGATCTTTGCATAAATGCCATCCTGTGTGGTTGAAGCTCAGGGACCGGGAGAAACCAAGGGATCGGAAATTCAGGGAGAGTGGTCCCCCGAGATGACGACACCCCGTCACCCCATCACCCCCCAAAGCAGGCATTAAAGATCCTTTGGGGTAGAGAGACAAGAAGAAACAGTAGGGGTGTGCTAGGGAGATGGCTCTGTCCGAAAACAAGTGTGAGGACCCAAGTTCAAGTCCCCAGAAGCCATGTTTTAAAAAAATGCGCACATGCCTGTAATCCCAGCAAGGTAGATACAGGTGGATTCTAGGGTGGCCAGCCTGGACTACTTGGTGAGTTCCAAGCCACTGAGAGACCCTATCTCAAAAAGAAAAGAGGAGGAGGAGGAGCTAGGTGGTACCTAAGGGATGGCACAGAGGTTGTCCTCCGACCTCCACATGTACAAACACAATACACACACACACACACACACACACACACACACACACACACACGTAAATTTTAAAAAGGAGGCAAATATGCTTAAAACACATCATATGCATGAATAAAATTATCAAATAATTAATAAAATACATATATATATATATATATATAAAGGAGGCATGGATTGAGCATGATGGTGCATGTCTTTATTCCCGGCACCTAGAGACAGGTGGATCTCTGTGAGTTCAAGACCAGCCTAGTCTACATAGTGAGTTCCAGCCTGGACTAAAGAGTGAGACCCTGTCTCAAAAAAGAAGAAAAGAAAAGAAGAGAAAAAGGAAAAGGAAAGAAAAAGGAAGAATATGAAGGATGGTGAGGGGCAACGGTAGCACCCAGCTGGAATGCTCCACCGGGCCACAGCTCCATGCTGCTTGCCAGAAATGAGCAGAAAATCGAGACACGGACTTTGACTCCCGCCTGCTGTTCAGTCAGCCCGGGTCCTTTCTGAACATCTCTCCCATGAGCCCCAGATTTGGTGCTGACCATGCAGCCACTCACACCACAGCCTCTGTTTTGCTAGCAGAACAGGAACCTGCCCCAACCCCCTGCAGGCCTTGGTGGGAAGCCATCAGAGGAGTCAGCAGCCCCTGGCTCTACAGACAGCTGAGGACCTGGCAGCCTCTGCCTCTGGCTTTACTGAAAGGTAATGTCAGCCTGCGTCCCCAGAAGATACTCTCAGCAGCCCTCAAGCACAGGGAGCTGTTTTTAGAAAGGAAATAAATCTACATATATCCAATCTCCCAAACACATCTTGTTCAATGAAGCTTAAGGAAAGGACAATTTGGCTTTGGAATACTGATGCTCCGCAGAGTCTTCCCCTGCAGCCTGGGATTGGGATGCCTTTACAGCTCTTAGCGGTTTGGAATCCGGTCGGGAGCCATCGCCTCCACGAATGTTTTCCGCAAGACAGATAATTCTGCTTCAGGGGTTGATGTCAGGGTAAGAACAGCTCAGAGAAAGAGACTTCGGTTTCTCCAAACAACCAAAAGATGTTGGTTGCCACAGTGAATTATGGAGCAGTTAGTTGCTGTAGGTTAGACCCTCAGAGGGTCCTGTTTCAAAGGGTCAGTCTCCAGTCTCGGGTGCTATTGGAAGCTTCCGAAGTGGACCCAGGTGGAAGGAAATTGTGTCATGGGGACATGCTCATAAAGGGCACACCATCCTCCCCTGTCTCCCTCTCTGTCTCCTTCTCTATTTCTCTCTGTGTGCCTCTCCACCTCCCTCCAACTTTTTCCATCTCTCTCCCTCTCTGTCTCTCTCTTTCCTTCCTGGCCATCATGATGTGGGCAACTGCACCGTAACCCCCCACTCCCTCCACCCCCCACTCCCCTAACACCCCCTCCCACACCTGCTCACTACAACAATCCCAAAGTAACAAGACCAGCCAACCATGGACTGAGCCCTTTGAAACCGTGAACCAAAATAATCCTTTTCCTTCTTTTAAGCTGATTGCTTCTGGCATTTGGTTATAGTAACAGAAAACTAACACAACACTTTGTATATCAACTGAATTGTCATTTTAATTTTGGATTGGTGATAGTCATTTGTATTATTTATTCAACTGTGTGTGAATGCGTTGGGCAGGAGTGTGTATGCACCTGGGTGCCTATGGAGGACAGAAGAGGCCATCAGATCTCTAGGAGCTGGAGTTATAGGCAGTTGCGAGCTGCTCAACATGAGTTTTGTTTTTTTTTGGGGGGGGGTTGTTTTGTTTTGTTTTTCCAGGAACCAAACTCGGGTCCTCTGCAAGAGCAGCACATGCCCTTAACCACTGAGCCACCTCTCCATTACTTATTTTTAAGTGCCGTTTTGATTGCTGTGTGCACCTCATATAAGGCACACCAAACTCCTCTTTAGTGTGTAGTTCAGAGGTGTCCATCCACCAATCAAGATGTGCGCTGCCTCTCAGTGCTGGGAGGATTCCTCTCCCATACACCGCCAGTCTTCTGACTGCTTCTGTACTTTGTAGATGAATACTCATGCCCTGGGTGTCCTGCCTGTGACAGTCACTTGTCTCACACACAACCATAGCTCATTCATTTTCACCACTGCTCATGTTTTATGTTGTGCATCTCTTAGAATGTGCCCATCCTTTCTATTACCGGTGAATATTTGAGGGTTTCCAGTTTGGGGTTGTAATGATTTAAGTGACTGTGATACTCTTATGTGTCATACACGGTTTTATAGACGCGACCTTCAGTTTTTGTTTTGTTTCCTTTCCATTTGTTTATTTGTCTTAAAATTTAGTTTAAAACTGGAACACCCATAGAGGTCAGAATTGGATTCCCCTGGAGCTAGAGTTGCAGGCGGCTGTGAACGGCCCATCTCGGGTGCTGGTGGGAACTGAATGTGGGTCCACTCAAGAATAGCACACACTCTTGGGCACCGAGCCATCTCTGCAGCCTCCTCCTCCTCCCCTCTCCTTCCTCCTCTCCCTCCTCCCCTTCCCCCCCCCCCCGCTCCTCCCTTTCTCCCTCCTCCTCCCACTCCTCTTCTTTTTAGATAGACACTTGAGAGTAAATAGCCAGGTAATAAGGGGGCATGTATTTAGATTTTGTGGTGATTAATAGTGTTAACTTGACAGGGTCAAGGAGAGACAGCCCTTCCAGACATGACGGTGAGGGATTACCTAGATCTGGTTAACAGAGGTGGGAAGACCCCCCCCCCCCAACATGAACTGCACCATCCCCGAGGCTAGGCTTCCAGGCTGCATAAGGAGAAAGGAAGCTGAGCACCAGCACCTGCCTCTCTCTGTTCCTGGCTAGAGATGCAGTGTGAGCAGCTGCCTACGCTCCTGCCAGTGAGCAGCACCCGCCATGGCCTCTGCATCAGCTCCTGCCTCTAGGTTCCTGCCCTGCTTGAGTTCCTGTCCTGACTGCCTTCAGTGATGGACTGTGATGTGGAAGTGTAAGCCAAATAAATCCTTTCCTCCCCAACTTGCTTTTGGTCATGTTGTTTCATTACAGTAATAATAACCTAAGATATGCATGTATCCCCTGACTCACACATGTATACATAACTAAAAATAATTAAATCTTTAAAAATGAAGGAAGGGCTGAGGGATCTAACTCCTCAGAGATACGGATCTTGCCTAGCATATAGAAGGTTCTGGATTCCATCCACAGCATCTGAGAAGAGGACCAGGGAGGGAGGGAGGGAGGGAGGGAGGGAGGGAGGGAGGGGAGAGTGTACCTTTGTACCCAGCACTGACCCTGGTGGTCTTCAAATAATTTTTATAGATTTCTATGGTCAGAGAAAGGCATCAGATCTTCTGGAATGGCGTCGCAGTTGGTAGTGAGCCATCATGTGGGTGCTGGGAACGGAACCTTGGTCCTCTGCCCTTTTCTAACTTTGCTAATTAATTGTTCTATATATGTATAATTATTTTCCCTTTTATTTATTTTTTTCAGATATTCTGATCATGTTTCCCCCTCCTCAACTCTTTGCAGAACCTCCCACCTCCCTACCCACCAACTCTATGTACTCTCTTTCAAAAAACCGAAAAAACAAAACTCAAAACAAGCTAAAACCAGTAAGACAAAAAATACTGAAACAAAAATCACACACACACACACACACACACACACACACACACACACACACACACAGCCCATGGAGTTTGTGTTGTGTTGTCTCACTTCTCCTGGGCACCGGGCTGCCCTGGAGTGTGGTTGATACACACAGTGACACTCCATTGGAGAATATTAACCTCCCTTTCCAGCAGGCAGCCATTACAAATAGCTTCTTCGGGGGGGGGGGGGGGGCTCCCGTGTCCACTGCCCCTCTTGGTGTAGCCACTACACTAGTCTGCCAAACCACAGCTCCAGCTGCACCCCCATGGCCACATTTAAAACTCCTAATCACCCTGCCCCTCCCATCACCCCAAAGGAACCCCATGGAGGGAGCTTCTCCTTGGGGCCACTGTGGGTACAATGTGAGGTCAAAGCCAGGCAAGATACTGGGAAGTTTTGAACTGAGAAACAAGGGAGGCAGCTAACATCACTAGACCAACCTCTGCACACACATACTAGCTCCTGGTTTTAAAATAGTCACTTTGAATAGGGCAAAGCCCTCATACCCAAATCCCCCGCAGTTCAGGGTCTCCAAGATCTTTGGCTCACAAACCCATGTGAACAACATTTTTTTTTTCAAACGAGCATCCCAAATATATGTGTATTTATTTATTTATGAAGCAGCCCCTAAGCCGCCGTGAGAATATATTATCTGCATAATAAAATACACTCTGAAAAATACGTATTTTATTTTACAGGAGAAAATAAAATTCAAACAAAGGGACATTTGTAAGGTCTTTTTCTGTGCATGGTGGATTGTTCTGCATATCCCCAGACAGAGGTGGCCGGTCTGTTTATGACACAGGCTTTGGTGAATAACGAGGTTCTTAGAAAACAATGTTTTATCAAGAGCTTTTTTGTCTTTTTACAATTTATGAGTCTTCTGGGGCTTCGTCACCTCTGGTCTCGTAGTCACTCTCCCCCAGCGGCCACATCATCCAGCACTCAGACATGATGCTTCAAAGAATCATGTGGGGCCGGCGAGATGGCTCAGCAGGTAAAGGAGCTTGCCGCCAAGCCTACCCACCTGAGCTAAATCCCCAGGCCCCACATGGTGGAAGAGAGAATGGTCTCCTGCAAACTGTCCTTGAACTTCTACATGCACACTGCAGCACGCGTGCACCTTTCCAGACACACAATAGATAAATATACGTAACTTTAATACGGAAGTAGCGTATGTGGGGCTGGGGAGATGGCTCAGTGATTAAAAGCACTTGCTGAGCAGGTATGGGGAGCAGAATCCGGATAAATCCAGGTAAAAAGTTGGACATAGCTGTGCGTGTGACTGTGACCCCAGTGCTGTGGGGAACAGAGACAGCAAGATCACTGAGGCTTGCTGGCTGCCAGCCTCGCTCCAGGTTCAGTGAGACCCTGTCTCAAGGGAATAAAATGGAGAGTGATAGAATAGGACAGTCAATATCTTCCTCTGGCCTCTGCACGTATGTGTGCGTGCGTGCGTGCGTGCGTGCGTGCGTGCATGCGTGCGTGCGTGCGTGCGAACTTGGGCTCCAGCATTACCCTTTGCTACAATGTGACCTTGAACATATCCTTCACGTCCGTTTCCTCCTTGTCTTAGGGTTTCTATTGCTGTGATAAACACCACGACCAAAGGCAACACAGGGAGGAAGGGGCTTATTTTGTGTTACATTTCCAGGCTGCAGTCCACCACTGAGGGAAGTCAGGCAGGAGCTCAAATGGCAGGAACCTGGAGGCAGGAGCTGAAGCAGAGAGTGTGCAGGCGTGCTGCTCACTGGCTTGCTCACCTTGCTCTCATATGCAACCCAGAACCACCTGCCCAGGGATGGCACTGCCCACAGTGAGCTGTGCCCCCCCCCATCGATCATCAATTAAGACAATGCCCCCACAGACTCATCTGCAGGCCAATCCTATGAAGGCATTGTCTCACTTAAGATTCCCTCTTCCAAGGCATGTCTAGGTTGACCTCAAGTTGACAAAAGCCAACCAGCACAATCCTCTATAAACAGCAACGATGGTGACAACTCCCTGAAGACTCCTGTGCGTGTTGAAGGAGGTGGAGCTGAAAAGCTCCCAGCACAGGACACATGGGAAGCCCTTGACACATGGCGACCTCTGCTGCTCTTAGCAGTAGCCACATGTAGTCTGCTCCTTCTCTAGAGGGTGCCATTTTAGAATTCTTGCATCTTTAACTGTGAATTGAACACAGTCCAACAGTCCACAGGTTGTATGGAGTCAAGTATGATGGTAAACATCTCTAATCCTAGCATTTCAGAGTCTGAGGCAGGAGGATGGTGGGTTTAAGGCCAACCTGGACTACATAGTCAAACACTGATTCAAGAAAGAAAAACTAAAAGAAAGATAGCATTCATGTGTTGATCTTCTCCAAGTTCCTATGTTAACAGCATTTGAAAGTGAAAGATGATTTGGTCAGATGGGGTCATAAGGATGGGGCCCCTCTGATGATATTAGTGGCTTTATAAGAAGACCTGTCTCACATGGTATAACAAGATGGTCCTCGTCAGATGCCACTCCTATTCTCTTAGACTTTCCGCCTCCAGAACAATGAGCTGCATAAACCTCCATTCTGTATAAATAGCGCAGTCTGTGGTATTTAGTGATAGCCACAGAAAATGGACTAGGAGACCTCCCAGGACCTTGTGGCTCCACCCGAGGTGCCACGCCTTGTATGAGGTGTCCTAATGCCTCCCTCCTCTTGTCCCCTCCAGTGAGGCTCTCTGGGTTTGTGTCACTGATGAGGAGTTAGAGTTTGTGAGTTGTTGCAGGATATTTGATCACACTGTGAACCCTAAAATTGTAAAACCTGTTTCTAGTTGTTGTGTGGCTCAGACCTAGCATACACCTTTAATCCAAGAGCTTTCTGCTTAAATATTGTGAACAGGGTTAAATAAAGTCAACCATAGGTCAAGAGGCAGAGCAAACAACCAGTTGACAGGAAAAAGCCATAGAGAGTAAGAGAGAGAAAGTCAAGAAGATGGATAGAGAGACATGCAGGAAGTAGAATTGAGGGATTTTATTAAAGATGGTGTAGGGGAAAGGCCTTTTTTTTCTAGGACACCAGCAAAGGAGGAAGAACAGCTGGGTGCTTTCTCTGCCTCGCTGAGCTAGCAAGCTTTCACCCCAGCATCTGGTTCTCTAGTCTTTATTGGCAAAATCAGACAATTGAGATTTTGTTAAAAACAACAGTGAGTGTCACCCAATTCCTTAGGAGGAGTGATAAGTCAATGGTGATTTCCAAGCCCTAATGAATGTCCTCCAGCAGACTTAACCAAGTACCACCTGGAGCCATCCCAGAATACTCATGTGGTTCCAAGCCACTAACACTCTCACAGGGGCCCCATCCTCAAGCTTTCACCTGACCAAATTACTTTCCACTTTCAAATGCCATTAACAAGTACATTTGGGGATTGTCTTTAACACATAATGTTTCATCCTGAGCCAGACACAATTCTAGGGTGTGTTCGGCCATATGCAACTGGTTGTCCCTAGGAAGGACCAAGTCAACATGAGACATCTGCAGGTGTAGGAACAGACTATTCCAAGAAAGGAGAGACTGTGTCATCATTGAAGAATGGTACTCTGGGAGCCACATCCCCTACCCCACCATCTTCACATAGCAGAAGAGATTGTGAACACAGGGCCATAACCCCCAAGATATGAGACAGTTCAGCCCAGCTTGACCCAAGTCTCACAACATCTGCTCTGGAGATAATTGTTTCAATGGCTCTGGGACCACAGAAGTTCCTTCAGATGCCACCAGGTAATAGGGTTCTGGTTTTTTCTTAGCCTCCAACAGAAGGCACATTCAGTGACTATTAATAAATACCCCCATAACTGTAACCCATCAATTATGTTCTCCATCTAGTAAAGATCCAGATATGTGTGAACATCACAGAGACCAATAGGTGGCCATCCATGTTAGACTGTTCCATTCTGTGACAAAAAAATAGAGAAAACAAGTTGAGAGGAGAAGGATTTGCTTTGGCTCATGGCTTTAGGGTTTCAGTCCATGATGCCTTGGTTCTGTGACTTCTGGGGCTGTGCATGGTGATGTGTGATGACGTGATAAGGGCATGTGGTAGATCAAAATGACTCCTCATATGGTGAACAGGAGGCAGAGTGAAGTCAGAGCAGGACAGAACAAGACAATTCATTCAGGGATGTGTCCCTCCATTGACCTGTGTCCTCAGTAGGCCCAGCCTCCTGAAGCTTCCAGAATAGCTCCAAGGGCTAGAAACCAATCATCCTACACATGAGCCCATGGGAGATATTTCATATTCAACCCAGACCACTCCCCAAAGGGAGACTGCGGTGATGGTCACAGGTATGGGCTGCACTATGATTCTGGCCTGAGTTTCTGGGCTTTAGCTCTGCCCTGAAAGACAGGAAGGGTGGGGCCCTGATTTCCACTTGGTATTATGGAACATTTTTAATATTATAAATATAAGAGAATGTCTAGATTTTTAATGCATTGGTGAGTTTTAACCAATGTATTTATCAGCCGACACCACACCAGCCAAGATAAGGACTGTTCTCACTACCTACAAGTTCCACTGGGTTCCTACTCAGCACATTTCCGACCCACCATAGACCAGAGCTCCTGTTCTTATGGCTAGAGATTCACCTTGTGGATTGTTAAGCTTCATAAAATGCCACCCTCCTGCAAGGACATATTGTGTCTCTATTCCTTTGTGTTGCTGAGGATTCAATTATATGGAAGTACCACAAATTTGAGGCATTTGCTGTATGGACATTCTATGGTCCCAGGATCCTATTACACAGATGTATCATAGTCCAGGGAACCCTTTGTATAGAGTTGTATATAATTTAAGAACCCTAGGACATGAACACTACACATCTGAGGAGCCTACTGTATGGATGTACCATAGCCCAAAGACACTACCACAGTCTGAGGTGTCCACTGTATGGATGTACCACAGTCCAAGGACATTCAGTATAGACTCACCACAGTCTGAGCAACCCACTGTATGAATGTACCACAGTCCAAGGACACTACTGTATAGACGTACCACAATCTGAGGTGCCCACTGTATGGATATACCACAGTCCAAGGACACTACTGTAGAGACGTACCACAATCTGAGGTGCCTGCTGCAAAGATGTATCACATTCTGCCTGCCCATTTCCCTGTTGACAGACACTTGGGTTGTCTCTAATGGAGGCAAAAATCGATAGTACCACAATGCTAATTCCTCTGCAAATCTCTTATGGACCAACATCTTCATTTTCTTGGGTAACTATCTAAAGGTAGAAGTGTAAAAGGACTTTTAAAAGGATCTTAGCAGTGTGGTCTCTCCACCAGTCCCAGACAGGCTCCTTCCACTCTTCATTGACACCATTGTTAATAAATAAATAATCGGGATGTTTGCACAGCTGCCGGTCAAGAGCATCCAACCCTCTCTCTCCAGCCAATGAGTTTTATAACCTCCATTCACGCCCCATGCTCTCAATTTAATTAACTGCATTGAGGAACGTGACACCAGGACCAGCTTCTAGCAGCTGTAACACCGAGAAGTTTATGGCCAGATATTAAAACCAAAGCTATAGAGAGACTGGCTTGGAGCCAGGCAAATCAGCAGCAAGAAGGGTAAAGATGTGTTGAAAATAAAATTTAATTTTCCAACTGTGGTGATGAGCAAGCCGGATCCTGGCTTCACCGTGGGGTCGCAGGCTAACAAATGAGGCAGGCACTGAGGATGGCGGCGGAAGCCCCAGCAAGCATCGGACCGAGGAAGATGGAGCAGTCACAAGGGCACACTCCACAGAGGATTTCAAGTCTGTGTCCTCTTTTGCATAATTCCTCATGGTCACAATCAAGGGACTCACCTGGAACCCATTTAACTAAATCCTTTTTTTCCATCAGGTCAGGCACAGCAGGCATTAAAGATTCTGCATTCATCCCACAGAAAGGATGCCGCAGCCCAGCCAGGCCCAGCCAGAGGCCCAGCCCCTCACTGCAAGAACCAACATGGCCAACTCCAGCCTGCCTCCTGGACCCAGAATCTGACCTGCTATTAGCTGTCCACCCCCAACATGGCCATCTTCTCCAGAGAGGCCCACATCCCACGCCTTAGCTCCCTTGTTCATGCTGGCCTTTCCTCCTCTCAGCCTGAGGAAGCATCGCCTTCCTCATAGGCTGAGTGGATTCATGAGCACTGACGGCAGCCATTTGAATCTTGTCTTTCGTGACTGTCCCTGAAGAACCCTGGCAGGATTTCCAAGCATGGCTTCTATGCTAGTTACTTTTCTGCTGCAGTGATAAAACACCCTGACAGAAAACAACGTGGGGAAGAAAGGCTTCATTTGGCTTACACTTCTAGGCCATAATCCATCATCCAGGGAAGTCAGGGCAGGAACTCAAGGCAGGCCCTGAAGCAGAACCATGGAGGAATGCTGCTTCCTGGCTTGCTTCCTGGCTCATGCTCAGGTAGCTTTCTTACACAGCCCAGGTCCATCTGCCTAGGGATGGTGCTGCCCAGAGTGGACCAAGTATCCCACATCAATCATCATTCAAGACAATTTCTTATGGCCATAGGCTAATCTAATGAAGGAACTTCCTAATTGAGGTTCCCTCTTGCCAGGTAATTGTATCAAGTTGACAATAAAATCTAACTAAGACAGCTTCCCAGCATGTAATAAAATAGACCAAACGGTGAGATTCAGATGTAGGACTTTTATATAGGAACCTGAGGTGAGCATCGCTCCACTGTTACGCTCTGCCTCCTCTGTCACGCTCTGCCTCAGCACAGTTCCAAATGCCATGGAATCACGTGACCATGGTGACTTCAAAACTGTGAATCAAAAATAGGGATGGGATAAAGTGCTTGCCATGAAAGCATGAGGACTCGGTTCAGACCCACACGGTCACGGCATGTCTATAACCTCCGCTTTAGGTGTAGAGACTGGAGGATCCAGAAGAGCCCTGGCCAGCCTACCCAAAACATCAAGCTCTTGGTGTAATGAGAGAAGGACTTAGTCTCAAAACATAAGGTAGAGAGCAATAAAGAGAAACATGTCAATCTCTGGCTCCCGCACATGCACACACACACACACACACACACACACAGAGCAATCTTCCTTTAAGTTGACAATCTCAGGTACTTTGTCAATAGTGAAAAGCTAACACACCAATATATAAAATATGGAGCTTATTAATGATTAGAAGATAAATAATGCAAACTGACATCAAACCAGTAAGTTGTTGAGACTTTAAGAAAAAGCAGCTGGAGAGATGGCTCAGTGGTTAAGAGCACTGGCTGCTCTTCCAGAGGACCTGACTGCAATACCAAGCAACTACATGGTGGCTCACAGCCATCTCTAGTGGCATCTGATGCCCTCTTCTGGCATGCAAGCATACATGCAGATGGAGCACTCATACACATATAATAAATAAAACTTTAAGCCAGGCGGTGGTGGCGCATGCCTTTAATCCCAGTACTCGAGAGGCAGAGGCAGACAGATCTCTGTGAGTTCGAGGCCAGCCTGGGCTACAGAGTGAGTCCCAGGAAAGGCGCCAAAGTTACACAGAGAAACCCTGTCTCGAAAAAAAAAAAAAAAAAAAAAACTTTAAAAAGAAAAAAAAAGCAACCAATGGTATTAAGGTAATTATTATGGAATAATACTCCTATTAATACTCACAGAAGAATTCTAAAATATTCCACAATACTCCTATTACTCCTATTAACGCTCACAGAAGAGATTCTAGAATATTCCACAAGAGCTTGTTTGAATTTAGAGTTTGCGTGAGTCATACCTTTGACTAAGTAGTTTTATTTTTTCAATTCATCCTTAAATGACAGCTTTTAATATATTTTTTATTTCATACATGTTTGCTCTCCATTTCACACATGACTCCCCTCCAAGTCCTCCCCCACATTTCCCTCCTAACTTCTTGTGTTTCGTATGTTTTGTTTTAACCCACTGAATCCAGTCAGTGCTGTGCATACCCACAAGGGTGGGGGGCACCCACTGGTCACCAGCCAGCGGTCACTCTGCTAGAGAAAGCCAACTCTCCTTCCAGAGCAGCCATCAACTGTCAAGAGCTTCTCAGCGAGGGGTGGAGGCTTGTGAGCCCCTCCCCATCCGTTCTGGACTGTTGACTAGCCAGACTTTGTGCAGATGAGAACCACAGTCACTGTGCGTCTGTAACTGTGACGGTCCCTTCATGTCCAGGAGACAAGGTTTAGCTCTGACCCTCCCCGACCTCTGCTTCTTAGAATCTTTCTGTCTCCTCTCTCTCATGATGTTCCCTGAGCCCTGGGGGGAGGGGTGTGACACAGATGCCCCATGTATGGCTGAGTAACTCCAAAGATGCTCTCTGTGCTTTGAGAAGCTGTGAGTCTCTGTGTTAACTGACTGCCATCACTGCAGCAAAGAGCATTCTCGATGGGGAATCTGCAGGTCCAGAGAACTTATTTAGAAGGCAGTTTGATACAAAGTCCGTTTAGTAAAATAATGTTAGCAGGTTCAGGACCTGTGCACTCCCAAACACAGTCCTGGCCAGATTTACAGGACCAGGTACAGGCTTCTTGCTGTGGAGCAGACCTTGAATCCAATCAGGAAAACAGCTGGTTACCCCCGTAACAGTGAAGGCACTATTACACCCTGTCTTAGCTAGGGTTTCTATGCTGTGATAAACACCATGCATAAACAAATGCAACTTGGGAAGGAAAGGCTTTCTTTCGGCTTACAGCTTGTAGTCCATCGTCCAGGAAGTCAGGGCAGGATTCTAGAGACAGAAGTTCATGCAGAGGCCATGGAGGACCACTGTTTACTGGCTCATTCCTCATGGCTTACTCAGCCTGCTTTCTTATAGCACCCAGGACCACCAGCCCAGGGGTGGCACCACCCACAGTGGGGCCTTCCACATCGAGGACTCAGGGACCAATCAAGAATATGCCTCACAGGACTGCCTACAAATCAATCTTAGGGAGGAATTTTCTCAGCTGAGATTCCCTAGTCTTAGGTAAACTAGTCATCCAGATGGGAGAAGAGATGGGAAGGAACTGGGGGGAGGAGGGAGGAAAAACCTTAATCAGGACACGTTAGGTGAGAGAGAATCTATTTCTAATAAAAGAAGAAGAAAAAGACACGCTCATAGGCGTATCTTACCCTGCCAGTCATTACTGTAGCTTACAGGGTTCACAGATGGCTAAGAAGGGCAATGGGAGCCGGGTGGTGATGGTGCACGCCTTTAATCCCAGCACTCAGGAGGCAGAAGCAGGAGGATTTCTGTGAGTTCGAGGACAGCCTGGTCTACAAATCGAGTTCCAGGACAGGCTCCAAAGCTACATAGAGAAACCCTGTCTTGAAAAGAAAAAAAAAGGGGGTGGGTAATGGGTGGAGGTTTACATGAGGAAGAGGATGGGAAGGTAAGACAAAGGGGTGGGAAGGGAGAACTAACACAAGCTGTTTGAAAACGCCACATGGAACCCTGTTTATGAGCTTCCTACAAATACATAAATATGCATCCATGCATGCGCGCGCGCGCACACGCACACACACACTTAAATTGCCAAATTAAAAAAAAACGTTGCCAGGTGTGAAGTACCTCCTCTTGAGTTGCTGGACAGAAGGTCACGGAGACCCCTTAAAAAATGATCCAGGCTGTTGTCATTGCTCCTGGTTGCACACCAGAACTTGATGGTGAGACCTATTGCTGAAGACACCATGCCCTTGGGTCATGGGACTTGGAGAAATCAGGCTGCTACTGACCTGGAGGTTTCCCGCTGCCGCCTGACTTTCCAAGTGCCGAAGTGGCGGACAAGCCACCAGTGGGAAAAGTCACCAACTGCTTTTTTTTTTTTTTTTTTTTTTTTTTGTAAGACTGTAGTCCAGGCTGTCCTTGAACTCACTGTGTAGCACAGGTTAGCCTTGAACTTTATCCCAGACTGGCTTTGAACTCATGGCAATCCTCCTGTCTTAGCCTCCCACATGCTGGAATTGCAGACATGCACCTTATGCCCAGCTTCCGGTAGCAATTAAAAGAACACACGCATTCGTGTACAGATGATAGACTGGGAACCGGAAGCAAGGGGCCCTCCTAGGCAGGTACGAACAACCAAAGAGAACGCAGTAGATGCATTCTACGGCTCACAGAATGAACCCTGAGCAGGAGACAACTTTAATTTTCCCAGAAGATCCCAATTCAGCAAGAAATAAATGCATTGACAGATGCAGGGGTAAGGGGAAAAGGGACAGTGCTTGGCACAGAGTAGGCACTCGCTTAACTTATGAAATGTTTAAAAATGAGATTGAGAGAAGCGAACCAGGAGATGAACACTTCCACCGGGAGTCTCAACTTGGAAGGATACTTTTTTTTTCTATGATTTTGTGCATCTTTGAGTTTCCTTAAAAATCAATATAAATTCTTCTTTTTAAAATTTTATACTTGTTTTTGTTTTGTTTTGTTTCTTTGTTTTGTATGGTTTGGGGGTTTTCTTTTAAACTTGGTTTTGATTGGTAGGGGGAGGCTGCAAGGGCAGAGGGCAGATGTGAGGAGACATGGAGATAAGTGGGGTCAGAATGCATGATGCAGAATCCACAAAGGATCAATACAAGTTTATATATATATACATATATACATATATATATAGTGTGTGTATATATATTTGGGAGGGGCCTGGTGAGATGGCTCAGCAGTTAAGACTTCTAACTACTGTTTCAGAGGACCATAGACAGGTTTCTGGCACCCACACTGGGTGACTCATGACCATCTGGAACTCCAGCCCCAGCCCCAATGCCCCCTTCTGGCCTCTGCAAGCAACTGCACACCAGTGATATAGACAGACACACACACACATAAATATAATGAGGGTGTGTGTGTGTGTGTGTGTCCATATGTCATGCTACTTGGGCAGAAGAGAGTCCTCCCTACAGAGTCAGCTCTCTTCTGTCACCTTGTGAGACCCAGGGAACAAACTTGGGTCTTCAGGCCCACGTGTGAGGGCCTCTACCGACTGAGCCATTCACCAGCTCAGACACATTATTCTTATAGTAGAAAATAGCACGATTGATTAATTTAAAACACTATGTTGATATCATAAAAGATGCAGATGCAGTGGACTGGGATGCGGCTCAGTCAATAGAGTGCTTGCCTAGCATACATGAAGGCCCGCCTTTGATCCCCAGCACTGGATAAACTAGGTGTGATGGTGCCTGCTTATAACCCCAGCACCTGGGGAGTGGAGTCAAAAGATAGGAGTTCGAGGCCATCCTCAGCTACATAGCAAGTTTGTGGACAGTCAAGGGTACGGAGACGGTGTTAATGGGAGGAAGAAGGGAGTGAGGGAGGAGAGAAGGAAGGAGGGACAGAGAAGAGAGGGAGGAGAGAGGGAGGGAGGAGAGAGGGAGGAAGGGAAAAGAGAGGGAGGAGAGAGGAAGGGAAGGAGACTGAGATATATTCCACAAGTCTGTGAAGACAAAACTATCAGATAAAAACGTTAACGCACACAGGCGTCGACCTGTAGACTGTAATAGAGGAGACTGGAGTTCATTTACAGCTCATTTTCCGTGTGAGATAAAAGTCAAAACTGTTACCCCACACAAAAATAAAAATAAAAATAACATTTTAATGGGTTTTCTTTACTTTCTAGTTTCCAGGCAATAACCCACATGACTTCCATCAGAGCAGGTTATCACTGCTGGCTGGAAAGCAGGTGCGATGTTGGAGATGTTTTGTTTTAAAAATCAGGAGAGCAGTTCCCAGGCAGGCAGGTCCCATGTGCTGTGCAGGGCAGGTGCAGACTCTCAGTGGCCTGCACTTTCCAGACGAGCTCCGCCTCCTGGTCCCCTTTGGCCATCCGCATAATCACAGCAAAGGATAATCACAGCAAAAGACCACAGTCAGTCCTCCATAACACAAAAGACGACCCAAATTTCTACACAGTGAGGATGTGAAAATGGAAAAATGAAAATGTGAAACCCTTTCTTAGTGGGGAGAGCCGGGCTGTGCCTCCTCTGCCATAAAGGAGTTTGATGGAGCTGGCAGACATCTGAGGCCCGAATAATAAAGATTAGGGGGGTGCTGTGGAGCCAAACAAAATAGCCTGACTCATAACAGCCAGGCGCATTCTGAGCCCAAAGTCTACGCCTGGTTTTTTGCTGTTGTTATTGTTTTTTGTTTTTTTGTTTTGTCCCCCCCCCCAAAACCTGCCCCCCACCTAGCACCTCAGATTTATATTTTTGGTCCTTAAACTCTCATTTCAAATTCTAAGTTTTTGGAGAAACTCAAAATAGCCTGGAGCTGCTGGGCTGGCCCTGTGCCCCTGTGGAGGACGTGTGGAAGTCACGTGGCACAGAGATGATGGCAGAACCCAGCATCCACCAGCATGACGGCCCTTGAGCCCCTCCATTACTCCTGGCTGAGAGGGCACTAGCTGTTGGCTGGTGACTCAGTTCCAAGGCGGCATGTGCCCATCACACCAGACATTGGTGCACACCACTGGGGAACTGAAACTCAAGCCCAGTTAGACACACATGCAAATATGGGCGCTGAGGTTGGAGGAGGACATATCCTTCACTCGCATATGTCCCACTAAGACAGTGGTTCCCAACCTTCCTAATGCTGCGACCCTTTAAACACAGTTCCTCGTGTTGTGCTGACCCGCAGCCATAAAATTGTTTCGTTGCTACTTCATAGCTGTAATTTTGCTACTGTTATGAATCGTAATGTAGATATATGATATGCAAGATGTCTGATATGTGACCCCTGTGGGGGTCGAGACCCACAGGTTGAGAACTGCAGCACTAAAAGGAGCCCTGAGTGGCACCCAAAGTCACCAGAACAGAAGACTCTATTTTTTTGTTTTTTGCTTTATTTTTAAAAATTTGTGTGTGGGGATGTTTATGTGTGGGTGCATATGTGGGGGGTGCACACGCATGTGAGATGCGGGTGTGACGGTGGGCAGGGTGGGGGCAGAGGTCAACATCAGATGTTTTCCTTAATCAATTTCCAGTTTTGTTTTTTTTTGTTTGTTTGTTTTTGTTTTTGTTTTTGTTTTTGTTTTTGTTTTTGTTTTTTGAGATAGGATCTCTCTCACCAAAACTGAGCCAATTTAGCCAGGCTGGCTGGCTGGCAATCTCGGGGGATCCCCCTCTCTGCCTCACCAGAAATAGGGTTACAGTTTTTGTCATGGATGCTGAGATCTGGACTTGGGTACTCATGCTTGTACAGCAAGCACTTCACTAGTTGGGTCAGCTCCCCAAGCCCCTATAATTTGTTTTTAAAAGATGAGATTTAATGTAACCCAGACTGGTCTCAAAATTGCCGTGTAACTAAGGATGACTTTGAACTCCCAATCCTGCCTCCACCCATATGCTGGGATTACAGGTGTGCATTGTTGTAGGTGGAGTTTTCCTGTCCTGAAGCCACTCTCAAATAAGCACACAGAGGCTTATATTAATTACAAATGCTCAGCCAATAGCTCAGGCTTGTTACTAGCTAACTCTCATACTTAAATCAACCCATAGTTCTTATTTACCCTCTGCCACGTGACTCATGGCTTGTTACCTCATTTTCTACATGTCCTTCTCCCTCAGCAGCTGGCTGTTGTCTCTCCTGACTCTGCCCTTCTTCCTCCCAGAGTCCTCTGTGTCTGGCTGTCCCGCCTATACTTCCTGTCTGGCTACTGGCCTATCAGCTTTTTATTAGCCAATGAGAGTAATACATAATTCACAGTGTGCAGAGGGACTATTCCACAGCACATCACCACTATTCCCACCTGGACTGAGAACTCTGTGACTTCACAGACACCCCAGATTGCAGTTGTTTTAAAGGACAGTCCATGGACAGGAGAAGGACACAGCTTCTGAGCCCCGAGCTTGCACAGCTCCATGAAGGACTAGGGCATGGTGAAACAGTACCCCAGAGCCATGAACCAGCATCCTTCAGCAGGCATCTGTTGCCATGGTAACTTTTAGGGGAGGCACCTGCAATCGGTAAATTTTGGAGTTGTTTGGGGTTTCCATAGTCTATTGCAGACCAACTTATTGGCTGTCACTCATTCTAACACAGTGACACGCTCTTTATGAGGCCATCCGGCCAAAGCCAGAATGATCTATACCAAAATATAAGCTTGCCAGTAAGACCTTGAACTAGGACTGCAGGATCTGTGTGTGTACATGAACTCTAAGGCCAATGGGTGGCACTTCTCATGGCTACAGCCGCTGACCATGACAACTGCTATTGTAACCCACAGTAAGGAGGTGGTATGAATGCTGGGGCGGTGTCTCTGGTGACCTGTCCTGCAAGCATAAGGACCCCAATACAATTCCCAAGTCCAAGTAGCAAAGCTGGGCGCGGTGACACACAGCTCTGGGGAGATAAACTGACCAGACTAGCTGATCCAATGAATTCCAGGCCAGTGAGAGAGCCTGCATGAAAAGACAAGTTGGATGGCTCCTGAGGAACGACACCTGAGGTTGACCTCTGACCTCTACATGTGCACACACCTGCACGTGTGAACACACACACACACACACATGCACGCACGCACGCACGCACGCACACGCGCACACGCGCACACGAGTGCGCATGCACATACTTAAAAAAATAAATATATTTTTGTTTAGTTGGTTTTGTTTTGGTTTTTGGTTTTTGGTTTTTCAAGATAGGGTTTCTCTGTGTAGCCCTGTCTGTCTTGGAACTTGCTCTGTAGACCAGGCTGGCCTTGAACTCACAGAGATCTGCTGGCTTCTGCCTCCTGAGTGCTGGGGTTAAAGGCATGAGCCAAAACCACTACCTGGCAAAATAAATCTTTTTTAAAAAGCAAGATTAGGGGCAAGGGAGATGACTCAGTTGGTGACCAGAGAACCCATGTTAAAAAACAAAACAAAACAAACAAACAAACAAACAAACAAAAACGAACAGCTCTGTGCCATGCCATTCGGCTGGGGCAAGCAGGACTCAACCAAGCCCCAGGCCCTCGAAAGGACAGCAGCTCCGTGCCAACCAAGAGCCTCCAACACTGGGTGGTCGGGCACCATTAGGGTGAAGGAGTACAGGATGGGGAGGTGGAAGAGAGCGAGGTGGAGCGGTTTGTGGGCTGGGGAGAGAAGTGGAACTGGAGAGGTGTGAGTGCTGAGGAACAGGCTGGGCGTGAATAGCCTGCCTTCCGAGTCCAAGGTGATATCCGAACCTGGGCTATAGCAAAGAGCCAAGTCTTGGTTAGAGGCCCTGAAGAAGCTGAAGGATCCTAAGTTGATGTCTGTAGCTCCTGTCACCACTGAGGGCCGTGCAGAGACCTGTAGTCCGGGCCACCACCTGGGGTCATGTTGGTGTCCAAGGGCCATGATACCACAGGGGCCATGCTGATCTGAGTGGCTTAGGCTGACACCTGGGTCATGGTGACATCGGGGCCTGGGCTGCTCTGGAGGACCATGTCTGGGTCCATGGTCCTACCACGGCTAGGGTCTGTGTTGACGTCCAGTGGCCCATGTTGCCACCAAAGGCCACACAGATGCCCAGGGTCTAGGCTTCAACCTATGGCCATATTGGTGTCCAAGGACTGTGCCACCATCGGTGCCATGCTGATTTGGGTGGCCAGCACTGTCACCTGGGGCCATGGTGTCATCTGGGCCAGGGCTGCTGCGGAGGGCCAGGTTTGAGCCAAGGTCTGAGCTGATGTCCATACGTCCTGATACCATGAGGGGCCATGCCAATGCCAGGGGTCTGAGCTGTCACCTGGGACCATGCTGATGCCTGAGGGCCATGCTGTGATCTGGGTGGCCTGCACTGCCGCCTGGGGCCATGGTGACATCCAAGCCTGGGCTGCTTCCTAAGACCATGTCTGGGTCCATGGTTCTACCACAGCTGGTATCTGTATTGATGTCCATGGTCCATGTTGCCACCAAAGACCTCATGGATGCCAGGGATCTAGACCACAACCTGTGGCCATGTGGGTGTCCAAAGGCCATGATGCTGCCAGATCAGCTGGTCTGAATGGCCTGCACTGTCACTCTGGGCCAGTGTTATCTGGGCCAGGGCTGCTGCCGGGGCCATGTCTGGGTCTGTGGCCCTACAACAGCCAGGGTCTGGGTTGATGTCTGTGGCTTCTGTTACCACCGAGAGCTATGTGGACGCCCAGGTCTGGTCAGCCACCTGAGATCATATTGGTGGTCAAAGGTCATGCCACTGCAGAAACTATACTGATCTGTGCTACCACCTGGGGACATGGAGACATCAAGACCTAGGCTGCCTAGGACCATCTCTGGGTCCATGGTCCTTCAGCAGCTAGGGTCTGTGCTGATGTCCATGGCCCATGTTACCATAAGAGGTCATAGGAGCTATGCATGTTGAATTCTGAGGGCCATGCTAAACTGGCTGCACCCCTCACTGGCCCTGGGATAGCTGGCCCTGCCTCTTGCTGGATACTGCAGCAGGAGAGATGGCCACCACACTCAGGAAAGATGGCCCCAGTGCTCACCACAGGCTTGCACCTCACCTGGAGAGCACACTAGAGCTGACCCTGTTGGCAGCGGTGCAAGTGAGCTGACCCTGAGGACATGAGAATAGCAGGGCTGAGCCCTGCCGCACCCATCTGCCATGTGGTTACACGGGCAAGGGACAGACCCTCACACCATCCCTTGCTACCTACGGCAGGCGAGAGAACTAGCCCTGCCCCTCACCAGATGCAGCATGCTAGAGCTGACCCTGTTGTCAGGGGTGCAGGTGAGCCAGTCCTGAGGGTATGAGAGCAGGAGAGCTGACCCCCCACACACACTTTATACCCCCCACAGCAATTAGGAGAGAGGGCCCTGTGCCTCGCCTGGGTAAGACAGTGGAACTGGCCCTTGTGGTGGTAATCTAATTGTACTGAATTATTATTTTGATTGTATGTTAATAAATAAAGTTGTCTGGGAGTCAGAGCTATTAGAGCCATAGCAAGAGTGTGGCGGTGGTGGCACACGCCTTTAATCCCATAAGATCTCTGTGTGTTCAGGGATACAGTCAGCATTGGAGACATATGCCTTTAAGACCTAGGGGGCTGTACATTCAGACAGTGACGAGGCAGTCATGTGTTTGGGTTTACAACCAATGAGAAGGCAGAACAACATACTATAAAAAAACGAACCGACAGGAAGTAGGTCTCTTTTCGCGAAGCTGGGACAGCAGGAAGAAGGGTGAGATTTTAGCTCTGAGCTCTGACTTCTCGGCTTTCTCTTTTACATTGTTTCTGTGTTTCTTATTTAATAAGACGGTTGGTTACATCTACAGGCCCTGGTGGTGTGAGCGTGAGTGAGCCTGACCTGAGGGCCTGAGAACGCCCGCTCCTTGCTGTAGGCGGCACTGGCTGAGCTAGGGGGCCAGTGCTGGAGAGCTCGCCTGGGTGGTGATGATGGCGGAAAGCTGGCAGGCTGACCAGCCTACCTTCCACCGAGGCCCAGAACCAGGCCTATGAGTTGGCCCACCCAACATCCACCTCATCTGTGGATTGTTTTAGCATGAGAAGGAGACAGACCTACAGATCCAAAACTGCAGGATCTCCACGACACAGGACAACAACAGGAGATCCAAGAGGAGCCCCAGTGAGTGCACATTACCGATGGTGTAGTGGAAGCCAGAGGCCTGGAGCCAGACCAACGACTCAGGACAGGGAACACTTGCAAGGGAAGATGGAAAAACTAAGGTGAACTGTGTGACTCACGCGACACACCACAGCTTCCACGACAACAGTCTCCTTTTCTGTTTGATTTGGGTTTTGGCTTTTCTTTTAAATTTTGTTTTGTTTGGGGGGGGGGGGAGGTTGCAAGGGCAAATGCAGGGGGGATGGGGAGATGGATGAGATCGGGATGCATGATGTGAAACCCACAAAGAATCAGTAAGTTAAAAAAAAAAAAGCTGAAAGCTGGGTTTGGTGGTGGATGCTTGCCCCCCTAGGCTGGGAGGTGGAGTCAGGGGGTGCCTGGGACTGGCACGCTAGCAGCCTAGTTGGCAAACCCCAGACCAACAGAAAACTGCCTCAAAAAAGAAGCAGGCTGAATATTGCCGGAGGAACGGCACCCAAGGCTGACCCTTACACACACATGCAAGTACACACACACACGCACACGCACACACACACACACACACACACACACACACACACACACACAAGAACACGTATTCACATGCAAAGAATCATCCAATGAGCTCCCGATTTGAAGGTCTCCCAAGGACAATCAAGTCATCTGTCCTCACCCATTGGGGACCCAACAACCATGCGGTCCCATGGATATCTCTATCCTAATTGGAATTCTGAAACCTCAGCACTTGGAAAATCCAACACACACACACACACACACACACACACACACACACACACACACACACGGGATAATAAATAGAAAATGGAGACACAGCTCTTGTTTAAAAAAAAAAAAGAATTTTCCCCAAATATATGAGCTGCCAATGCCAGGGAGGCTTACTCGGCCAAATGATTGGGCTGTGGTTTTATTTCTAAGTGTCTTTTTAGCATCATGGTGTCACCTAATAATAAGTGGCATTTCTTGTCCAAGTAGTAGAAGATCCTAATTGGCCCTGGGGAAGGCGTTTGTCACCTGTTTCAGCGCAAGGGTGAGCAGCAGATGCCGTTTCACTAATGGTTTCATTTTTTAAGACACTGAGCATTGTTTGTGCGCCGTTCTTATTTTATTGCACTTGGATTAACAATCACTCATGCCCAGCAGAAAGGCAAGTTCTGAGCGCATTCCATTTGCTGGTGGCTGCTCCCGGCCGCTCTGTCTGTCTGTCTGTGCTTCTTGCAGGACAGCAGTCAGCTCTGGTGGAGTCTGTTAAATCAGTCAGCTGGGATTTGTCTCATCCTCTGAGTTAACTGGATCCTCAAAGAAATGCTCCAATAACGGAAAATGTATTTTTCCTTCTCCCGTGGTTCTTCACTTTGGACTTTGCCACAGTCTGTGGGCAGTAGTGATGTGTCTTCAAAAGTGTCCTAATGCTGGGATTCAGGAGAGATGTGAATGGTTTCTTTCGTTTTCCTTTCCTGTCCTGTCTTTTTCCTTTTCTTTCTTGATTGATTGATTGATTGATTGACTGATTGGTTGATGTGGGTGTGTGGGGGGGTGTGCACAAGTGTGCATGTGGCTTCTTCCATCACCCTCCTTTCGTCTTGAGACAGAGTCTCTCACTGAATCCAGAGCTCACCAATCAGGCCAGCCTGGCTGAAGTGAGCTCCAGGGATCTGTACCTCCCTGGTACTAAGAATACAGACACACTGCCAGGCTTGATTTTTTGTTTTGTTTTGTTTTCGAGACAGGGTTTCTCTGTGTAGTTTTGGTGCCTGTCCTGGATCTCGTTCTGTAGACCAGGCTGGCCTCGAACTCACAGAGATCCACCTGGCTCTGCCTCACGAGTGCTGGGATTAAAGGCGTGCACCACCACCGACCGGCTCCATGCTTGATTTTTACATGGCTGCTGAGGATTTGAACCCAGGTCCTCCTCGGTTTGCACAGTAAGCATCTTACTCATGGTCTTACAGCATGTGGGCAGGAAGGTAAGAGCACATCTTTGTTGCCATGGCAATACATCAGTGAGCTGACCCATCTGCACCTGAGTGTAGATTGCATCCTTACAGCACAAGAGATGACATATTCCTTCACCTTGGTTTTTGTTTGTTTCTTGGTTGGTTGGTTGGTTGGTTGGTTGGTTGGTTGGTTGGTTGGTTGGTTGTAAGACAAGGTTTTGCTGTGTAGCCCAGACTGGCCCTGTTGTGTATAGCCCAGGCTAACCTTGAACTCATAAGCCTCCTGCTTTAGCCTCCTGAGTGTGGAGATGACAGGTGTGCACCAGCCCTGTTCCTATATATATATATTTTTTTATCATTGTGTGTATGTTGTGTTATGTATGATATGTGTGAATGTGGGTACACACATGCCATAGCACATGCATGAAGAGGACACCCTCAGGTGTCAGTTCTTGTCTTCTACCTTGTTTTTGACAGTCTTGTTGATCGCAGCCACATATGCTGGGCTAGCAGTCCCCAAGCTTCTGGATTCTCTGTGACTACCCCACATGAGATGACTACATGGGTGCACATTACCGAGTCCTGCCTTATGTGGATGCTGGGGAAACCCTGGTCCTCAGGGCAAACACTTAACCCACTGAGCCATCTCCTTCTGAGCCTTTTCTTCTTTATTTCTTGATACAGGGTCTCATGTAGCCAGTCCAAATCAACCTCACATTTGCTACGTATCTGAGGATGATCCTCCTGCCTCCACCTCCTGGGTGCTGGGATTACAGGCATGCCCCACTATGCCCAGTTTATGGGGTGCTGAGGGTAGATCTGGGGTTTTCTGTTCACTAGGCAAGCACTCTACCAACTCAGCCACATCCCCAGCCTACGTCCTTGACTTCTGCGGCTCACCTTAGAAGACACCGTGAAGTAAAAGCAGCCCAAAATCCTCGCTGCTGGAGAACCTCCGGTTCCTGAAAGCATCGACAACTGAGTCTCATCATTCTGGTAATCTCATTCTACAAAGTCATACAAACACTGAATTACCAGATCAACAGCCGTCACCCTTAGGAAATCTCAGGCATCCGGTTGCGGCACTTAAATCAACCCAGTGGATAAGTACCAAGCACCGTGTGTGCCTAACACATACTGTTGACTCATTAATGCTGAACTCAGTGTTTCAATGGAGCTTAACTACTGCATACATCTTTTTTCCAGAAGGCATGTCTTAACCTTGTCACATTTGGCTCTGTGCTCTCTTAATCAATCTCCACCTTACTTTTTGAGACAGGGTCTCTCACTGGACTTGAACTTGTCGTTGCCACTAAGCTGGATGGTCAACAAGCTCCGAGGATCTGCCTGTCTCCACACACACACACACACACCCCACCTGCAGTGTTGTGTTACTGATACGCAGTGCTCAGTGGGCAATGTGTGTGACGTACCCAGGTTTTCTAAGGTTTCTGGAGGTCTGGACTCGAGTTGTCAGGCTTGCACAGCAGACACTGTCCTCACCTAGCTGTCTCCCCAGGTCCCCATTTTGAGCAGTGAAATCAACTAAAAAAAAAAACCCACAAAGGCTGTGAAGATCATGGCGCCATCCAGCCTGAAGGAGACACTTGTTTGCAGAGTGAGAGCCAAAACAAGAAGGGGGTGGGGTGGGGTGTCCATGTTTATCTGGGCACATCAGCTGCTGGAGTCTCTCACCCTTCTGCAGATGGGAATTCTGCACATTGAATTCCATGGACTCATGAGTATCATGGCATAAAGCTCAAAGTCATATGAAATTATCTTGGGGAGGCAGGATTGGAAGGAAATACCAAAAGTTTACCTGGCTGCTTTCCCAGGCTCGTGAATTTTGATGGAGGTCCTGATCACTGTTGTCATCCTTTGCCAGGAGTTCTCCTGGGAGAACCTAATGATGTGCGGACCCCTTATCAGGAGGCTCCCTGATCCTAACTGCTAACTGACGTCTTTAGCGTGTCAGCTCTTCCTACAGGGAGTGTCGGAGGCTATGAGAGAGAACACCATCACCCACATTTTTTGGTCCAGTTAAGCAAGGTTTATTTTCTGTCAGACAGGGCTATCTCCCTAATGATGTTGTTTGAGACGTCAGCATCAGACACAGGAGAAACTGGGGTTTCTATAGCCCCCAAAAACTATAGCTACAGAGGTTTCCATAGGTTGGGGGATGTTTGGTTACAGAGGAACTTGGCAGAACATCTTATCTTATCAGGGTGGAAGTCAGAACATGTCAAATTCCGGAAGATGGGTCAAGACATGGTCAGATTCAGAAAACAGGAATGAACTTACTTTGACCTTGTAATAAAATGGCTTCTAATCTTAAGATGGAGTCAGGCTGGTCCGTCAGTCTCTGGGCTGGAGTCAGAGTTCTGGTTCCGCCAACTCCCATTCCCCTGACATTTGGGGCCCATGTTCACATAACTATCAGAAGATACTTATGAAATAACAATTCTTTCACACCTATCTCCTTGGAGCCTCTACTGTTTTTTGGTGGAATCATTTCCTGCCCCAAGATGCTTTCAGGCCAGTTTCAGAGGTAGCAAACCGGAAAGTAATATGGGCAGTAACAAACACAAAAGCACACACCTCCCTCCTCATTCTCTGACCTAGCAGTCATCCATCAGGCTGGGACTCTGCCAAAGACCTTTCCCAACAGCATCCCCAGAGTCCAAGTGGGTCCTCAGCTCCTCCTAGCCTACATCAAGTGACTCAATAAACCTTTAGGTTGACTTTTGGGATATGCATAGCAATGAAAGAACATTTTTCTTTGTCCCCTGATGAAAATCATGTAGCAGGAGTAAGGAGTGGTTTTAAAACCCCGAATTCCATTTTCAGAGAAAACAGGCTGTGGCAGCACACATTTGGAAGAGCACAGACTAGCTAAAGAGCATGCGCAGACTGACTGAAGAGCATACGCAGACTGGCTAAAGAGCCCTGAGCTGAATCTGGAAGGAGCTCAAATGGGACAGAGAAAGAGGCACCTGGGGCGGAGGGAAGCTTGGGTGGGAGAGGTGAATGGAGATGGGGGGACCACAGTCAAGATGCACACCTTGAAAGCTTGCTCTTCATGGCCTGCTCAGCCTGCTTTCTTATAGAACTCAGGACTACTTGCCCAGGGGCAGTATCTCCCGCCATGGGATAGTCCCTTTCACATCAATCATTAATCAAGACAATGTCCCCAGAGACTTGGCCTGCAGGTCCACGTGAGACCCTAGCTTGTGTTGAGTTGACAAAGTCCTAGACAACAGCTGAGCCATCTCTTCAACCTCAGCTCCTCATGTCTTGGTGGACCAGAATACACCAAGTGGTGAGCAACAGAAGCACACATTGCCTTCAAGGTCCACCAGCAGCAACCCACTTCTACTATCTAGGCCACAGCTCCACAGTCTTAAGACAGCGCCACCTGCTGGAGACCAAGTGTTCAAACATAGGAGCCTGTGGGGGACATTTCACACTCAAACTATGCCGGTCTGAGAGGTCAAGTCTTAATAAGATTTGTCCCCAAATTCCCACTGGAGCAGGAACTCACTATACATACCTTGAACCCAACCCCCAGCTCTAATTCTCTAACTCTCTATTTCTGCAGAGTGCAATGAAGGCTGATAGAGCTGTGTGTGTGTGTGTGTGTGTGTGTGTGTGTGTGTGTGTGTGCGCTCTCATGCAGTGTGGGTGCATGTGTATGCATGTTCATGTGGTATGTGTGTGTGTGTGCATGTGTGTGTGCATGCATATAGAGGTCAGAGGAAAACATTGGGTTCCAACCCCACCCAGGCTCATTTCACTTCTCATTTGAAACAGTATGGTGGTTAATTGTCTACTTGGTCCAACCTAAGATACTCTGGGAAGAGCGTTTTAGTGAGGAATTACTTAGATCGGGTGGCCTGAGCATTTGTCTGAAGAGTATTATCCTGACAGGATAGGAAGACACACCTAAAATATGGGCAGTACCATTCCATGGGCTAGCCCTGGAACTGCATATGAGTGAAGAGGCAGCAAGCAGGCAGCCCAGGGGCCTTTGTTCCTCTCTGCTCTTGATCGTAGGTGTGATGCTGAGTCATTATGTGAAATTCCTGCCTCAACTTCCCCTCAAGTGGATCTGATTTGACCTGTAGCTCTAAGCCAGATTTAAGCTGCCTTTTGTCAGGATATTACGTCAAAGCAACGGAAATGAGTGGTTCTCTTACTGGTCTGGAACGACATCAGTAGGCTAGGCTTGCTGGCCAGCAAGATCCCAGAAATCCCTCTGTCTCTTCCCACCCCATCATCACTGAGATTGTATGCCTGACCACACCCAGCTTTTTATGTGAATTCTAGGATGGGGTGGGGGAGTCAAACGCAGATCCTCACACTTTGGAAGCAAGCATGTTACTGACTGAGCCGTTTCCCCAACCCCCCGGGGGGCTTTCTGAGCTCCTTGCAAGATGGCAGGTCTGTAGAGGCACTGAGCCTGCCTTGCCAAGGGGAAGCGGCAATGTCAAGAGGCAGACAAGGATATTGAAGCCAGCTGATTGGCTGGACTGTGAGCTCCCATGGCAGGGTCAGCTTTGGGGTCTGCAGAGCCTCCACGTTTCTGGGACCATATGAGACAGTAATTTGTATGTTTGACCTTCTTAGAACCCAAAGCCTCTCTCTGATATGTATAGACAGTTACTAGGGGAGTCACCAGGTTCTCTCCCTCCTCAGGGATATATAAAGTTATCAATCACTGGTCAGAGTAGAGGGGTTTTTTGTTGTTGTTTTTTGGTTGGTTGGTTGGTTGGTTGGTTGGTTGGTTGGTTGGTTGGTTGGTTGGTTTTTTGGTTTTTGGTTTGTTGTTGTTTTTTTTTGTTTGTTTGTTTGTTTTTTTTTTCTTTTCAAGACAGAGTTTCTCTGCATAGCTTTGGTGCCTGTCCTGGATCTCACTCTGTAGACCAGGCTGGCCTCAAACCCACAGAGATCCACCTGGCTCTGCCTCTGTATGTCAAATTGCTTTGATTGGTCAATAAATAAAGCACTGATTGGCCAGTGGCCAGGCAGGAATTATAGGCGGGACTAACAGAGAGGAGAAAAGGAAGAACAGGAAGGCAGAGGGAGACACTGCCAGCCACCGCCATGACAAGCAGCATGTGAAGAAGCCAGTAAGCCACGAGCCACGTAGCAAGGTATACATTTATAGAAATGGATTAATTTAAGCTATAAGAACAGTTAGCAAGAAGCCTGCCACGGCCATACAGTTTATAAACAATATAAGTCTCTGTGTTTACTTGGTTGGGTCTGAGCGGCTGTGGGACTGGTGGGTGACAGAGATTTGTCCTGACTGTGGCCAGGCAGGACAACTCTAGCTACACTGGAGTGCTGGGATTAAAGGTATGTACCACCGCCGCCCGGCTGGAGGAGGGTATTTTTATAGTTGAGTACCCACCCATGATCCTGTAAGGAGCTCCCCACTTGTACTTTAACCAATACTCATTCATCCACCAAGCTAGACTTGAGTGTCTATTTGTCCTGCCATGGGTACCCTATCTCAGGTGAACAGACCTTTTTTCACCTCCCTAAGAAAAGTGCATTTAACTTAGTATCATAGTGGGCACCGATCAAATATCCCTCAATGTGGGAAGGAGTGAGTTAGTGGCTAATTGAATCCTGGCTAGGAACCCAGGGTAGGAAGGGCAGGATCTCGACTCCAAGAAATTAATAATATTGTCAGTATTGAAGGAAGTTTTGTGTGTAAACCTTGAATACATTGGAGAATGGAATCCCTGGCCATGGAAATATCAGGCAAACAAAAGCAGGGTACCCAGGAATTCAGAATGGTCCAACACAGCTGAGTGGAGCCACCATGGGAGGTCATGTGGGAGCCCACCATAGGAGGATGGACTGGGGCAACCCTAACTCACATTGCATGCATTGGTTTCCGTGTAAAGTGATGTGACCGAATTAGTCAGAGTTCTCCAGAGTCACAGAACTAATGGAATGAATCTCTCTCTCTCTCTCTCTCTCTCTCTCTCTCTCTCTCTCTCTCTCTCTATCTATCTATCATCTATCTATCTATCTATCTATCTATCTATCTATCTATCTATCTATCTATCTATTCCATTTATATGTGTGTATATTGTATATATATGAAAAGGGAATTTATAGGAATGATATTCAGGCTGCAGTCTAACTAATCCAACAATGGCTGGCTGTAAACGGAAAATCCAAGAGTCCAGTAGTTTCTCAGTCCCACGAGGCTGTCTCAGCTGGTCTTCAGTATCTGCTGGAATCCCAAAGAAGCAGGCTCCAACTCCAGTGAAGGAATGGATGTGCTAGCAAGGCAGGGCAAGCAGGCAAAGAGCAAAACCTTCCTTCTTCTGTTGTCCTTACACAGGCTTCCAGCAGAAGGTGTGGCCCAGATTCATGGTGTGTCTTCCCCCTCAAGATCCAGATCAAAGGTGAGTTTTCCTACCTCAAAGGTCCAGACTAGAAGTGGATTCACCCACTTCACATGTGTGTCCTCCATTTCAGGGTTATAGTTTGTTCCAGATATAATCAAGTTGCCAACCAAAAACAGCATCACAGTGACCACAGTTGTGCTTTGGGGACCCTCATTGTGTCACTGGAGCATTGGCACTAACATCTCATTGGGCATGTTGTTAATTCTGTCCTTCATGCCTCCAACCCTCACGTCTAGGCTTGGGACTGCACTGGAAACCGCTGTCTCCTCTTTCATCCTTCCTGGGCAGCTGGGTGTGGACTCTAAATCCAGCTGTCAGTGTCCACAGAAGGGCTTTGAGATAGAAGCCAGAAAAAGCCAAGAAATGGACCTCATGTGCCTCCTCCTGCCCAGAGCGGCTGCAGAAGGACAGCTATGCCCCTTATCAAGAGCCAGCAGTGGCAACAGCTACCAGTGTCGGGGTCGGAGGGGGTCAGGCAAGCAAATCTCTTGGGGATCCCAAGTATCGGCTGCAGTAGCTGCTAGCCGGTGTGTCTTGTGAGCCTTGTCAGTGGTTAGGAAGCTTCCAAACCTGGCTCTTGGATGTTCAAGAGGTTCCACGAGCCCCTAAGTCCCTTCTCTGCTCCAACATAGCACATTCATTTTGCTGTTCACAGTTAAAACTCATGACCAATGTTGGCCCCAAGCTGCAAGTGCTCATTCCTAATGGCTGAGTCTCCATCTTAGTGGTGGAAGAGCACCTGCCTGGAATCCCCCAGTGAGGGGCTGGGGTGTGGCTCAGTGGTAGAGCACCTGCCTAGAATCCCCCAGTGAGGGGCTGGGGTGTGGCTCAGTGGTAGAGCACCTTCCTGGAATCCCCCAGTGAGGGGCTGGGGTGTGGCTCAGTGGTAGAGCACCTGCCTAGAATCCCCCAGTGAGGGGCTGGGGTGTGGCTCAGTGGTACAGTGCTTGCCTAACATATGAAGGGCCCTGGACACATCTGATCTGATAGGAATGGCAAGAAAATATTAGAGAACTCTCTGAGACAGGGACAGAACTGGGACAGGTAAGGGGTTTCCCAAAGGGACCAACTGAAGACAAGAGAACTGCGCCAGGTGTCAGTGACTGACCACAGCACCATAGGATACCATTGTCATCAAACTTCACAGGGACAAAGGGGTGGAATCATAGAGTATGGAGAGAAGAAATAGGAGGAGATGAAAGAGAAAAAACAGAAGCAAGAAGAAGAAGAACAGTGTTACACAGTCATCGTTTGGTATCATGGGAAAACTGGATTTCTCTGCAGCTATCAAACTCCACGAATATTCACATCCCTAAAAAAAAGCATGGTCTGAGTATGACCTGTGCGCACCCTCCCATCAGACACTGTACCATGTTGTTTAGGAACACGAGGAAAACACCTGTGTGGACTCAGTCCAGAGGCAGTGTTTCCAGCCAGTTACTGGAATCCACAAATGAAGACTTCAGACATGGGGGGAGATGGGGATTGGGATGCTCAGAGGTTATCACTCCTTCCTCCTTCAAGGGCCATGAAGAGTCTGCAGCCATGGGGAGTGGGAGGGCCTAGGATGCTCAGGGACTATCGCTCCTTCCTCCTTCAGGGACCAAGATTGGCCTGCAGAGATTAAGTCTCTTACACAGAGACAGGGAGGCAGGGAGGTGTATAAACACACTAACACACGGGAAATCATGGACACCAAGGAAGTCGCAGTTAAGGCATAAGGAAGTTGGAAACTGGGTTCTGAACCTGGTTCTCTCATTATATGCTGTATATAAGGATTCATTTAGTTTCAGTGTCTCCAAGGCTTTTCAATGAGATAATATGAGTTTTGTAGCAGTAAGTCAAATATCTCTACATCTACAAGGCTGGGGCTGTAGCACACTCAGGAAGTCTTGGGTTCCATCCCCAGAGCCACAGGAACTGGGCATAGTGATGCACACCTGTAATTCCAGCGCTCTGAGGTGAAAGCAGGAGGATCTTGAGTTCAAGGTCATCCTGAGCTTTTAATGAATTCTGGGCTAGCCTAGGCTATAGGAGATCTGGTCTCAAAAAAATCATGGAGCTATAAAGACAGTTCAGCAGTTAGGAGTACCCCTGCTCTTCCAGGGGACCCAAACTCAGTACCCAGCACTCATGTCAAACTACTCACAACTTCCTGTAACTCTAGCTCCAGGGGAAATGATGCCCTATTTTGGCCTCTGAGGGTACCTCCCCACACATGCACATACTCGCACATACACATAAATAAGTAATAAAATAAAAGTTTTTGAAAAAAAAAAACAAACTTTGTATGGCTCTGATTGTAGTCATTGTAGCCAAACTCCTGAAGAAGAAACTCAGAGGAGAAGGGGTTTGTCTTGCTCAGGGTCTCAGGGGAGTCTATCACGGCAGGGGGAGGCGCAAGGGCAGGAAGACATGGCGGCGGAAGTCCGTGGTGATGAACCTCCACATCTTGATGGGCGGGACACAGAGAGGAAGGAGCCAGAATCAGGACTGGACTACAACCCTCAAAGGCCCGCATCACTTCCAGAACATTCTAAAACCTCCCATCTCTTCAGGCCCCATCTAAAGATACCTGAAATTCTCTGGGGTCCACACTCAGGTGACTCGTAGCTAAAATATGCTGATGTGTCCCTCCTTTGTAGCCAATCCCCACGGACGGAGTTTGGGGACCACTTGAGGAAGTGATAACCAACCCAGATTCCTACCATGTATAAACAAGTGATACCCAGCCCAGATTCCTGCCGTGTACAAACCAGTGACACCCAACCCATTTTCCTACCATGTACAAACTAATGATACCCAGTCCAGATTCCTACCATGTACAAACCAGTGATACCCAAGCCAGATTCCTACCATGTACAAACCAGTGATACCCTACCCAATTCTCCCCCTTTGAACCTCTAGCTTCCCCTTCTGGTCTTAACCCAGAGTAGTGGGATCAAGGATCTCATCCTATCTTATTTGAGAACTGGGTTCATCTACAGTTTCTTAATTTAGCCAGTGGGTCTAGGAACTGGGAACATTGGCCTGGATCCTCAGCTGCAGGGTAAAACAAAACAATTTCTCAGTGTCTCACAATTAATTCTGTACACAGCAGTCTCTTAGAACCTCATTATGAAAATATCTTAAAACAAAATTGAAATACCTTTACCATAAATACATATACAATCTGACCTAAAAGGGCTCTTGAAGAGCAACACCCAGGGTTGACCTCTGGCCTCAACATGAAGATATACACATGTACATTTGCGTACATTCACACACATACAAACACATACATACATATGCACACACACACCTATACATACAGACTAACGCACATGCACATATGTACGCACATATACACTAGTGTGTGTACATGCATACACAGATATGCACATACACACATACATACATACACTTTCTTCTCCCTTCTTCTCTGCTTTCCCATTCATAAGTATTAATTCTACCCACCCAGCCAGTCCATTATCCTCCACTGTACTTCAAGCACCCCTGGTAGTGTGTGACTTTTCCTGGGAAAATGTAAACAAACATCTCACCCCAGATATAGAACAGCCAGTATATTTCTGTACAACAAGGACAGCCAGAAAAGCAAGTCTACTAGTCCAAGTATGCCTAACTAATGACATTTACAGGAGTGTGGGTGAGGAGTCACAGGATCAGAGGTGACTCAAAGGGAGTCTCCAAAGAGCCCACACTGGCTTGGGTGTTGATTCATGAAGAATGGAGCCCTGGAGCTCTCTGCAGGACTTGCAAGCAGTTCAGCACATTAAACCTTATACAGATGGTCTCTACTGCTTATACAACCTGGGAGCAGTAAACCTTTGTGATCCTGTAAGTTTCAGAACTTTCTGGGACTTGTGAGTTGTTCACTTCCTGAGTCTTAAGGAGAAAAACAAAAGTTCAGGATCAGTTCAGAGAATATTTCTGTACAACACCAGGCTTGACCCCACACCAGAGCTTTTGCAGACAATATTTCCCTCCCTGGTTACTGCATATCTCTCTGTATCTCTCTGTCTCTGTCTCTCTCTGTCTCTGTCTCTCTCTCCCTTTCTCTCTCTCTCTCTCTCTCTCTCTTTCCCTCCTTCACATTTTCGCTTTTTTACTTTTTCAATAAGAGCCCTCCTGACCACTCATTTGAAAGGGCAACATCCTTCTCATTGTTTCTGGCCTAGTTTTCTTGGTTACACCCTTTTAAAACCAGATATATATTTTTTTCTTCACCTATAACTTTCTATCATGTTGTCCCCTTTATCTATGTGCTATGTTGGCTGTTTATCACATGCATCTCCCTTGGATGTAAACTCTAGGTCAGTGGGAATTTTCACTCCCTTCTTTCCCCAATAAATCACACAGAGATATGCCAGGTGCAAAATAGGTGCTCAGTAAATAATTTTTTAAGAAACAAGTGAAAAAATATTTTATTGAAGATTGGTGATCTCTCCCATCATGTTCTACATTTGCAGTCAGTGGTCATCAGAGTCTCTCGTCTGCAGCTTGGGGTTTTGAAATATGAAGATGTTTCATTTTGCTTAAACGGGTGTCATTTTTTTCTGGTCTTATCTGCTCTGTGTAGAAACCTTCTGCTAGGGAGAATTCAGCTGATCGGTTACCACTGAGAACAGCACTATATTTCTTCCTAGTCTGGACTGAGATAATAACCGTGAAGGACCACTCGGGACATTTGTATCCTCAGCTGCACACTCCCAAAGATAGGCAAGGTTGTACCACACACAGTAACAAATGGCTCAAAAGCCAAGAGCTTGGAGCTGCTGAACTGGCTCTGTAAGAGTGCTTGCTGCAAACTGTGAAGACTTGAGTTTCAATCTCCACTATCCACACTGAAAACAAAAAGGCAGGTGGGCCAGCACCCCTGTAACCCTAGCTCTGGGGGATGAGAGGATGGAGACAGGAGGATGGCTGGCACTTGCTGGCTGCTGACTTAGCTCCAGTTTTAGGGAGAGATCCTGTCCCAAGGGAAAAAGCAAAGTGTGACAGAGTACCTCTGACCTTCACATATATGCACAACACACACACACACAAAGAAACATACATTTATATGCACACACATACATATACATACACAGAGAGAAAGAGAAACACACATATATATACACATACACAGAGAGAAACACATATGTGTGCAAATACACATACACAGAAACACAAATATATCCGTACATGCATACATATGCACAAATACACACAGAGAGTGAAACACACATGTATATGCACACACATACGTATACACAAACAAACACAGAAACTCACCTATATATACACACATACATATACCTAAACACAAACACAAAGTAAAACACACACATATATGCACACACATATGTATACAGAAACACATACAGAAACTCACATGTATATGCATGCACATACATATAACCAAACACAAACACACGGATTGAAACACACATATAAATGCAGACACACACACACACACACACACACACACACACACACACATATATATATATATACACATATATGGCACACACACACAGAAACTCAAATATATATGCATGCACATACATATATACAAACACACAGAGAGAAACACACATATATATGCACATGCATACACACACACAGTCCCTCAAAGACATCTGGTGATAGCTTATTTTCCACATGTGTTTCTATCTGAAACCTGCCTCTGCTCAGAAGAGGGGAAGCCATCAGGATGATTTTTGCATCCATTTAGAGAGTATTGATGCATCCCCCCACAGGTGTGTTGGAAGCCATTTAGCACTTTCATTAATATTAGTTAACAGTATTGATATTTATCGAACACCACTCCCCGCCAGGTGCTATGCTGGGTGCTGTAGATCTGACGTCAATGCAAAAAGACTTGGTGTCTGGCTCACTAGAGCATGAGGTCTCCGGAGAGTCGGATGCTAATGATGCAAAGATGTGTTAACAGTGATAAATGCAATAAAAGAAGCTGTAAGAGAGAAAGGTGAGAACCAAGTCAGTGTGAGGAGGTTAGCTTTAACAATCAACTTGGCATGACCTAGAACCACTTGGAAAGGGATTCTTGAGTAGGGATTGTCTACATTAGGTTGGTCCGAGAAGATGTCTACGGAGGATAGTCTTAAAATTATTGATGTGAAAAGACCCAGCCCACTATAGGCGGCACCAACCTGTAGGCAGGAGGTCTGAACTGTATGAGAATAGAGAAATGGAAATGGGCACAAGCAAGCAGGTGAGCACGCATGCATGTATGCATGCATTTCTCTCGCTCTTGACCGCAGATGTAATGTGACTGACCAGCTGTCTCAAGCTCCTGTTGTGACTTCCCCTCAGAGATGGACTGTAACCTGGAATCCTGAGCTAAAATAAAACCTTTCATCCATAAGTTGCTTGTTGTCAGGGTATTTGATCACAATAAGGAAAGAAAACTGGAATAGACAGGAATTCGGTATAGGGGCCACACAGGAGAAGGGGTGAGAGCCAGGACTAGAGCATTCCGCAGAGGTTGTGTGGAAGCTTGTGAGCAGTGGGTAGAACTTTGAAGAGGTGGGGCTTAGCGGGGGCATTTAGGTCTTTGGAAGTATACCCTTGAAGGGGATATTAGCATCCCAGCTCCTCCCTGGCTTTAACTCCCTGATGGCCATGAAGGACACAGACCTCTTCCTGCCATGTGTGTGATTCGAAGCAGATGTGAGTCAGCATTTGCTCCTTATGAGTTGATTATTTCAGGGAAGTTGGCTATGTTGTTCCAGTCATGGGGTGGCTGTGGCCACACTTGGGACAGGGTCTGAGGGGGCACTGTCTATCCCTTCAGTGAGAACAAAGGAAGAAGAAACAGCTGGAGGCAGCATTACATACCTGTGTGTGATGGAAGAAAATATCTGTCCTTACCAGAGATGTTAGAGCCCAAGTCCAACAGTCTAGACTCAACCATATGGCTTCAATAGGCAACTTACAGAGACAATAAGGAAAATTTAAAAAATGGAGATGTATTCAATGTAGCCACATTGTCACAAATATAAGTCTGATGATTCCCCCCCGCCCAAAAAAAATCCCTCAAGGCTGTCTTTGGGGTCCTGATGTGAGGCAAGAAGGATTTATATCTAAGCAGTTCCCATCAAGGTATGGTCCTGTCAATCACTAGCCCATCACTGTCTTACCTTCAGCATCTCCTACAAGGTGAGCTAACAAGTTGTCAGAACCATGTGGACTCTTCTCCTGGGAGACAAATTCCTGTCCGGCTAACACCAGCCTTCATCCTTTTTCCTCTTATTCCCAAAGTAAGATTTCTGGGGAAACTCCAATTTCTTAGGCCTATGGTTTCAGTAGCGTAATAGTCATGAGAGATAGAAAGTGGTCAGGCAGTTTTAGGGAAAGGGGATCCTCAAAAACAAGACAGTCTTGAAGCCAGCCCTTGACTATGGCCAGAAACTGGAAATGTTCTGTGGCTCTTTCCTGCACAGAGGCTAGTGATGCCAGAGGTGTTTAGCATTCTGGCTCCTATTGCGTTTTCTGTCTTCTTACACATCCTAAAATGAGCACCAGAGTCTGGAAGTGTTACAGGGGGCTATGACTAAAACCCAGCTGAGTGAACACCCCAGGACTGGGACAACCGGACTGACCCACTCACCCCTCCCATGCTCCTGCCTCTCTCCAGTAAAGCTTTACTAACTCCTAGATGGGGACTTGTTTGTTTGTTTTTTTTTCCTGCGGCTGTGGTATAACACCCTGGCCAAAATAAAGCAGCTTAGGGGAGGAAGGGTTTGTTTGCGCTCACAGTTCCAGGTTCCAGTCCATCACAGTGGGGAAGTCAAGGCAGGAACTTCACACAGCTTGCAGTGTCACAGCCACAGTCAGGAGCAGAGAGAAATGCGTGCATGCTCTCTTGTGTGCTCACACTCAGTTCAGTTTCTCCACTAGAGTTCAGGATCCCCTGCCTAAGGACTGGCACCACCCATAGTGGGCTGGGTCTTCCTGCATCAATTAAAACTCAATTCAAAGAAAATCCCCACGTACAAACCAACGGGCCAAACCCAAGGTAGACAATCCCTCATGAGGACTCTGCCCAGGTGATTGTATATTGTGTCAACTGACACTCAAGGTTAACTGTCATCACAGGAACCCTCATATTTGGGACTCACTCCTGCAGTACAGGAGGAGCTCGGCTTGCTTCTTGTCTCTTCACCTTAGTAAACTCAGCACTCACCCTCCCTATCTGTGGTCCTGAAGTTCATTTTTCCAGTTCATGAGGTAAAGACATGGGTCAAATGTGGCTTTGGTGGTGGCTGCTTTTCTACCTCCCTGAGCATTTATTGCCCATGTGAAACAATAAAGATTCTGTCACTATCAAGGGCCCCACCTTCCCCAATATCAATATAGCCAACAGGAGGGGTGCAAATCTCTTTAGAAAAATCAACATTTCAAATTACCATCCATGTGTGGAAGTTGAAAACATAAGTACAATTATTTATGTACATCAAATCCTGGGTAATTTTCCTTTTTGTTAATTAATAGATGGTAATAAAATAATCATTGATTTTAATTAAGGCATTGATTGATGTCATTTCATGTCCATCGGCACATACACATGTGTCCATTTTGTGGGTGATGCTTTGCATTTAAGGCTGTGCCGTGTCCTGTCACTCTGGCCATTTGGCAAAGAGCACACCATTCAAAGGCTTCCACTCCCAACAGTGTGTCTCTTCCTCCTGAGCCAATCCTGAGATGTGTCTCAACCCACTGGACATGAGTGTTGTTACTTTGAATAGAATTCACCAACTGTTCCCCCCAATCCCTCGTCCTAAGTGCTCCTCACCTCCTGGAACAAGCCGTCACCCTGCAGGGCTGCCAGCATCCGGCATGGTCCAGCTTTCTGTTTCTGCAAACGTAATGAGGAAATAGCGCTTAATTCTATTCTGATTTGCATCTCCCTGATTACCGACCACACAATCGCTCTCAGAGTGAACCAAAGCAGTGAGTGGTTCTCAATGAGGGACGATTTTTTCCCCCACTCAAGGAACCATTTGGCACTGTCTCCTGACATTTCGGGGTGTCACGTGATGTCTGTTGGTTAGAGACCACAGATGCTGCCCAGCACCCCAAAGTGCACCTGGCCAAGAAGGTCCACAGTGCCAATGAAGAGAAATTCAAGACCCTCAAGCTGCTTGATAAACACTATCATTGTATCTAAACCATGGAGCTGAGACACATCACTTTGAAACAGTCTCTGGGGTTATTATATTTTAAAGAAGATCATAATGAAATATTTCTCAGCCAAACCTCGTCTTTTGTATACATGCCTTGGAGTATTGCCCTCCAACACTGAGTACATAAGCCACAGTAGCCGAGGGGACAGCCTATTATAGCAATTAGCAATATGGCTGTCTACAGTGTTGTCATATGGCATGATATAACCATTGCCATCTTGAAGTAGAGATTACCTTGGCCCTGTAGCCATGGTAACAAAATAAACAGAAAAATGAGGAGGTAGCCAGGTCCATGGTAATGGTAGCAAAGCTATTGACACACCCTGGTTTAGAAAGGAAGGGAGGGTCAGAGGAGCCTCACCTGGGAGTCCAGCTGTTACTCCCTCCTGCCCTCTCACAGCTGCAAGTGATCTTGGGAGATGCCAGGGTACACAGGACATGGGATAGTGACTGGAAGGGGGCCTCCATGCTGCAGCTTCCGTGAGGTGGTCAGTGACACTGGGATGGGATTTCACCGTGAGGCAGCTGCTTTGGGGTCATCTATACTCCTGCCAATCACCCTTCACCTATGCTCTGTAAGGAAGCTCAAATTTTTTCCTCAAGTTGGATTTTGAGGGCGTCATTGCTTGGGTCTTCCATCATTGGCCCATCTGGGGTGAGTGGACATTTGTTCACATCTCCCCGGAAAAGTTCATACAACAATGAATAATTGATAACTCTAGCTTCGTGCAGTAGGAATCATTACTTAGAAAGATCAAAGCATCCATTGCTCAAATTGCCTTCCTGGCCCTTCCTGGCCCTTCCTGGCCCTCCTCCTCCACATGGTGAGTGAAGTTTCTTAACTGCACCACCTCAAATGCCCCTTAACTCTCTTTAATTCTCTAGCAGATTTTCCAAAGTGCCAACTCAATTATTCAACTTTTCTGCCACATAATGAAAATCTATTCCCCTCCAATTTCCCCCAAACATTTTAAGCACAAGAATTAAACTGTTCAGGAAATAAATATTTATGAATATTATTCCCAACCCCTGATTCTCTAAAAATTATGAAGGCAAATGCTGTACCAGCCCAACAACAACAACAAAAAAATGAACCTTGAAAACAAATTTCATTGCAGAAAAAATATCTCTAAGATTAACGTCTATGAATAGGAACCTGGAAAGGGCCTCATCTTCCTTGGTTCCCTTTAATAGAATCCCACAAATAATCAAAAGAACAAACATTAATAAAGGAACAATAATGAGCCAAAATATTTGTTCCTCCACCAGCTTTGCTAATAATTCCCACACAGATGCCAAAACCCATCTTACAGCGACAGCCTAATAAAATGAGACGGCCTGTGAGAATTTAATATGGCTCCTGCCTTTGCTGCATTTGAGGACCCAAGGGAAGCATCAGTAGAGAAAGTTGTAGTGGGCATGGAGGTGGTCTTACCCGGATGTAGCTGGCTTGCTCCACCCTGCCACAGCTAGAGAGTATAGTGGGGGTGCCTTGAGTCTGTCACCAGGCTCTGGTCTCTCTACCCCGTAGCTTGATCTCATACAATTTGTGTTTCATGGGAAACCGAGCCAAGGGATAGGGCTGGACAGATGCTGCAGTTAGTGAAGTGTTTTCATGCAAGCATGGGGACATGAATCTGAATCCTCCAGATGTGGTCATGTGAACCATTGTTAGGGCCTGATTCTAGAGACTCACTGGCCAGCCAGTCTAGCTAAACTGGCAAAAGCCAGATTCAATAAGAGACCTTGTCTCAAAAAATAAGGTGGAGAGTGGGTGATGAGCACACATCAACCTCTGACACCCCCACACACATACTTGCTCACCCACACATACCACATACCGATAGAAATACAAGCCTGAGTGAGGGTAATGCTGGGGATATCGCAGTCTCACTGCATTAAGCTGTTTTTGTTGCTGTAACAAAATACTCAAGGCTAGATACTTTATAAAGAAAAGAGATTTGTTTAGCTCACAGGTTAAAAGGTTGGGTGGCCCAATTGGTTTGTCCTCTGGCTACATCACAGTATAGAAAAGAAGGAAGAAAACCAGCTGTTTGGATCAAGTGCAGGGGGTGGTTAGTTCTCTCAAGAGACTAACCAGGACCCCAAGAGATCTCCACTAATCCCTTCGAAGGGATGCGTTGTCTAAGGCATTGCCTCTGATGACCCTCATCTCCTGATACTAGACTTTGTTATCCTACAGTTTCTGCCACTCAGGGAGCCAAGGTCCCTGGCCCCCCAGAGGCTCAACCACATCTTAACCTTATACTCTCAAGTCTTGGTCACACGTCTACATAAAGTTTCAGTTATTAAATTCTATGTAATCAGGGAAGAACTTTCTGGGATCTCTTGAATATTTTATTTTTATTGATTTTGCAAATACCTTGGAAAAGACTGAATTAGTGGTGTGAAATCCTCCTCTACATGCTTAGATTCATGGTGGGCTGTGTATTTCCTTTACCACTTGATTTTGGGCTTGACTAGATTTTGGTCAATGGGTGGTTAGTAGATGAGATGGTTAGTTTTAACTGTCAATAGGCAATAACCAAGAATCACTTGAAAAGAGAGTTTCAATCTAGGAATTATCTAGGTCAGATTGGCCAGTAGATATGTCCATATGGGACTGTCTTGACTGTTAATTGAAAGCCTACCATGGGTGGCACCATTCTCTAGGCTGGGCCCTGAACTGTGTAACACTAAAGAAAGCTGGCAGAGAGAGTGAGCAGGTAGCATGGCTGTGCTTGTTTCTCTCTGCTGTTGATTATGAAGGTGATCTGATTAGCTGTGTAATTTTTCCCTTTGACTTCCTCTATAACAGAGTGTAACCTGGAACTGTCATGTGATGTCTCCCTCTGGTTGAGCTTGCATTCTTGCACTTAGATAATTGGCATGAGTAGAATATGCCCTCAGTGTCCTGCTTATCCCAGAATAATAAGAGGCATTTATAACAGACTTGAACTGAACCCACCTGGCAAACTCAGCTCCAAAGCCCCAGCCAACCAGCAGACATAGGAGCCTCAAAGAGAGAATTGCTTATATGCCTGCGGGTTCAGAATGACTTGTTATACAGCACTTGCTGATCAAACTGGGTAGAGAGGGCAAAGGTGGACAGATTTAATAAAGGAAAGTTCCAGAATTTTAGGAGTTCATTTTGGAGTTAAGGGGGGAAATGTATATGAAAATGAGTAAACTTAAGAAAGATGTGATTACAAAGGTTTGCACCAGCACTGGGATGGACTGGAGGCAGGCTGTAGATTGTTATTGGTGAACATTTCTGAGGGATGGTGCTATAAACTGGGAATGGACAGAAACTCAGAGTAGCCAGAGAGGGCAAAAGCATTTTAAGCAAAGAAAAGAGTTGGCCATATCCAGGGTCCTCTGGGTGTTTTGGTGTGGTTAAATCATGGGCACTAGGAGCACATGACAAAAGAATGGAGCCAGAGTGAGATATATACCACCTATTCCTCATTCAAACCAGAGCAGGTAGGGCTGGAGATATGGCTCAGCAGCTGAGAACACTTGCTGCTCTTATGGAGGACCTGAGTTTGGTTCCAGCACTCACATCAGGCAGCTCTAAGAGATCCAACTCTGTCTTCTGGCCTCAGCAAGCACCTTGCTCATGTGCATAAACCCATGCACAGACCCATATGTGCACATAATTGAAAATAGAAGATCAAAAAACAAAAGCAGTAACCCTCAGTGATATAATACAAACTTTGAAATGATTGCAGAGAGACACAGGAATCATGGAAGATAAACTCAACCAGAAAACAGAACAACAGCAGATGAAAACACATTCTTAGATGGTTCTAGAACTGCTGCAAGAGGCTTGACCTGCAGACTATGCTTGAGAGAGCCTGATCAATGGTGGAGGAAGCAGCGCATGTCGTCTAGACTAACAGAAGTAGAGAATTAAAAAAAATGGGCCAGGAGGTGGTGGCGCACGCCTTTAATCTCAGCACTAGGGGGCCAGAGCCAGGCGGATCTCTGTGAGTTAGAGGCCAGCCTGGGCTACAGAGTGAGATCCAGGACAGGCTCCAAAACTACACAGAGAAACCCTGTATAAAAAAAAAAAAAAAAAAAAAAAAAAAAAAAGGAAGAGAAAAAGAACAGCAGCCAGACATGGTAGCTTAGGTCCATCAACCCAGCTTCTCAGAAGGCTAATGCAGGAGGGTGGCAAGTTCAATACTAGCCTGGGCTACAGAGTGAATTCAAGGCCAGTCTGGGCAAATCAGTGAGATGCTATCAGAAAATCAAACGTTGAAACAGAGCTAGTGATATATCTCAGTTGATAGAGCACTTACCTTGAATCCCCCAGTGAGGGGCTGGGGTGTGGCTCAGTGGTAGAGCACCTGCCTAGGCTCCTCAATGAAGGTTTGGGTTGTGGCTTATCAGGAGAAGCCTTGCCTGGTACATTTTAGGCCCTGTTCCACCCGTTCCTCACTGTACACAGAAAGGATGAAGACAGTATCTGCAAAGGATGGAAAGTGACCTTAGGTCCTGCCACTGTTCTTCTTTCTCTTTGTAACAGAACTTTTTAAAACAGAAAGAACACAGTATGCCATTTTGATATGGTAACCGTAATCTGTGGGTCTTAAGAGCTGTTGGAGACAAATTGGAAGAGTCCTCCTTCCCTTCTCTTTTATTTAGCTTACCCTTAAAATGCATAATTCCCTGTGCTTCTCACCCTTGGACATGGTCTATTCTGAGTCCACACTGAGCAGTGGTCAAGGATGGCAACCGTTCTAAATGACACAATTCAAACTCTTCTGATGCACATGGTAGTCTATTATGCCTCGGTAGCCTGAGTCACCCAGCAGTGACAACACAGATGGACAAGTAATTGTCACAGCCACCCACCACACTAGCCCAGAGGTGGGGTCACTTGATGTATAGCTGGAGGCTTTTAAATCGTTATAATTTTAAAGTCATAAGGACATTTACACAAGGGTGTGGGGGGGGGAACAGGCGAGTGCCTGGGACTCACTGGCCGGGCAGCCTAGGCAATCAGTGAGAGACCCCGTCTCAAAGAATAAGGCAGACAGCGACTGAGAAAAAGACACTGATGTCAACATCAGGCCTCCATGTGCACATCTACACAAGTCCATTAACACACATCCTCACAAACATGCACATATACCATACACACGTGAACACTCAAATATTTCAATAATAATCTTACTCAAAATTTTCTCACTGAAATGAACATGGATGCCGTGAACATCCTAGCCATTTACGCACACTGTTCACACACGTGAGGCTATGGGATGGTGGCAACGGACTGGGAAATAACTGGTTTCATTTGAAAACTCTTGTCCATTAAAAAATGTTGCTGTTGCCGGGCTGTGGTGGCGCACGCCTTTAATCCTAGCACTCGGGAGGCAGAGCCAGGCGGATCTCTGTGAGTTCGAGGCCAGCCTGGGCTACCAAGTGAGCTCCAGGAAAGGCACAAAGCTATGCAGAGAAACCCTGTCTCGAAAAATCAAAAAAAAAAAAAATGTTGCTGTAACTGTTCTATAGCTATATTTAATTATTAAAAATAGGTGTTGTGTATGTGTGTGTGTGTATTGTGTGTTTGTCCATGTGAAAGTGGGCAAGCAATCTTTAGTAAGAAATATTGAGGAAGCTGGGCATGAGGATACACACCTTTATCTACACATTCAGGAGGCAAAGGCAGATGGATATTTGTGAGTTCAAGACCAGCCTGGTTCTATATAGTGAGTTCCAGGCCAAATAGTTCCAGAGCTACATAGACCTCATCTCAAAAAAGAAGTGGAGGAGGAGAAAGAGGAGGAGGAAGAGGAAAAGGAAGAGAAAAAATAAAAAATAGGGAAAGTGAAAGGAACTCCCTGGAGTGGCAGACGTTCCCTGCAGGCCTTTGAACTTCCTTGTCTGAGGGTATGTCGCAGTGCCATGGCAGACACTGGACAAAAGCTGAGACCATTACTATGAGACTGCTTACCTTCTTGGGCTATCATGGGACAAGCCAGTGGAGGGCTCACATATTCTGTGTCTCACGGGCGCCACCAGGAAGCTGATCAAGTGCTGTTCATGCACTGCCCACCAGGTAAGGCATTGAAGCCCCGCTCTGTTCATCTCTGTGTTTTGTTAGCAGACGACCTTGTGTCTGTGAGTCACCGTACCCATGCTGCTGACCTCCATCTTTGCAGGTGGCTCGGGTACTGTTAATTATACAGAGCTCTGTTCTCATGGCCACCAAGAAGTAGCTGCAGTTATTAGTCAGCTCTTTGCCTATGGGAAGACAACGGTACCTCACACATGTTCCTCATGGGCTTCCATCACTGGCCTTGGCTATCACACCCAGACACAGCGTCTCATTTCTCATCCCTAGGTTCCCTGGCCCCATCCTTTTAATCCTGAAGGAATGTTGTTGTGTGGCAGTTTCTTCCCAGATTGAAACATCGAATCCTAGAGGAAGGCACAATAAGACAGGAAGTACACAACTCAAAATGGCTTAAGGAAGTCCCCAAAATGGACCAGATTCATTAAGGCCCTCCCTCCTCAAGAGTATATAAGCAATAAAGCCAGCTGAGAGTCACTTCCAGACAAGATGAACTACTTGGAAGATGCTGAGACCAAGCAGCCTGGAAGAAGCAGAGACCAGATGAACTGCCTAGAAGCAACTAAGATTGGCCAAGCTGTCTAAGAAGCTGAGCCACCTGGAGAGGACATCTTTCAGCCTCTTGAGCTGCCTGCAGGCTGTACAATATAGGGCAAAATGTCTGTGTCTGCTTCTGGGTTTGAATACTTACCAAAATCCACCAATCCCTGATCCTAAAACCCCACCAATCCCTGAGGAAAAAAAACACACACACACACACACACACACACACACCAATCCCTGAGTCTGAAAACCCACCAATTCCTGGGGTTGGCTTGAAATCTCACCAATCCCCATCCTGGAAAACTGTCCCAAGAAACCCTATAAAATCCTGTCTTCTGCTCCATCCCCTGCTGCTTCTCACTGGAGCAGAGGCAGCCACCCTCCCGTGTTTTTCCCTCCCCGTAAATCTCTTGTGTGAAGTTTATTGTGTGGTGTGACTTTGTGGTGCTCCTTGGCTCCCGACTGCCGGGAAACCTTTCCCCTCAGAGCTGTAACACTCACATGCAGTGTGCTCCAGGATTCCAGCTTTGTGAGCTCACCCATCCTTGGGTGGACTTTGGTGATACAGCTGTCTTTGAGTCATTTCTGCTCCTGTGACTCCCGTATTCCTAAAAGCAAACCCCATAAAACCCATTGGTTCACCAAGTTGGACTTTGGTGGTGTCCATCCTTTGGTCTGTTGTCAGCTCCTTCTCTGGGGTGAGTAGATGTTTGTTCATGTCTCCCCTGGAACAGTGTCGTATGACGAACAGTTAGGGAACCTTAGGCAGGTAGAAAGAAATGACAGTACTCCTTCAAAGGACCACTTCTTGTTTCTAGAGGGCTCTGCAAATTGCAAACAGCAGGAAGAACCCACCCAACGGAGGATACCAAGGTGGGGCCAATAAGAGAAAATGGGAGGAGAGGTTTTGGAGGATCTTATGGTTTAAAAGGACACAGTCTGTCATGGTAAGATGGCTCCCATCTACTGCCATGGGAGCCTGTGGTGTGTCTGGCTACATCTCAGCAGAAACAGTCTGGAAGCTGGGCTAAGCAGAAGCCCCTAAGGCCTACCCCCAGTTGACCCATTTCCTCCAGCAGGGCTCTATCCTCCTTTAGTTTCTATAACTCCCCAAAGAGGCCACCAGATAAGAACTAAGTATACAAATATATAAGCCTATGGGGGATAGTTCATATTTAAGCTGTAGCACATAACATCACCAATAATCTGAGTGAAATAAACCCTTCACCAAAACACAAATAATGTGAAATCCCACTTCTATGAGGTCCCTTGATATTGAGAACTGGGGGGAGGGGGAGGGCAGCCCCTCCATAGTCCCCTCCCAGGATCCGGGAAGAATCTACAACCAGCTGATAATTAATCTTTGATGAAAAGAAATGAATCTATGTACATGTACATTTCCTTAGTCCATACACTTTATTATTCTGTGTCAGTTCTCTCTATATAGGCTTCTATTCTCCTTTAGCTCCTTTCTTGCCTGATTTCTCTCTACATTTATCTACTGCTCCCTCTAAGTTCTATCTTAATTCTCTCATCTTGATTCTGCCTCATCTAGGTCCTTATCATCTCGTTCTTACCCTACTAGTACTTCCCCATCTGACTCTTCCTCATCTTCCATCTTGTCCACACATTCTCTCTAGTCAAAATCCTCCTTATCCCTCTTCGTTCTCCATCTCTCCATTCTCCACGTTCCTCCTATGTCTCCCAGGAATCCAGTTATAAACCCAAGCAATAGCAATCCTCTGGCTGAGCAAGGTCACCAGACTTGAATTCTACAGGCTTACCTACATAAAGGTAGGTAAGAATTTTCCTCAGGCAGTGACCACCAGGCTTTCTTTTACAAGCCAAAACAGGAGTGGTAAAAGAGGAGGTCGCCGGGTGGTGGTGGCGCATGCCTTTAATCCCAGCACTCGGGAGGCAGAGCCAGGCGGATCTCTATGAGTTCGAGGCCAGCCTGGGCTACCAAGTGAGTCCCAGGAAAGGCGCAAAGCTACACAGAGAAACCCTGTCTCAAAAAAAAAAAAAAAAAAAAAAAAAAAAGAGGAGGTCAACTGAGTGCTAATGACAGGTTACTATATGAAAAAGGAGATCTATGTGCTCAGTCTACATTCCGAGAAGTGGTTAGGTAAGAAGTTATGGGTCTATAAAGTTACTAAGGCTGTAAGAAAGAAGGGTCCAAGCTAAATTGTGTAAAAGCAATTACTTAACATCCGCCTGACCTAGGCAGTGTCTCCTTGTGGAATCAGGAGACTTGCATGTGGACTGTTATTACTGTTAGTCCTTGAAAGTGGCTAAGGGAGATATCTGATTCCAGTGCTGAAGGGGGAGAAATGGATGGGCTGGGGGGAAAGAAGCATTTCCTGAGGCTGTTCTCCAAATACCTGGAATGTGTATGTCCAGAGAGTGATCAGTCCACACTGTTAGCCCTTCTTAGGGAAAAGTCAATGGGAAAACTATGAAGGCACACATGATTTTCCTAACAGAAGACAGCTGATATATAACAAGCCAAGTAACACCAAAAGCTCCTTGGAATTTGGCTTCCTCTGGAGGAATTCCTTGATCCCTTCAGATAGTGACTTTGCCATAACCAGAGGAGTTCTTATAATACTTCCCTGTGGCCCGCAGCACCTTGAATCATCAAATTCCTCTAGAAAAAATGGTAGGGGCGGAGATGGTCCTGGTTGGTTTATCTGTCAACTTGACACAACTCAGAATCCCCTGGGGAGAAAAGCCTCAACTGAGGGATTCATCTAAAATCAGATCGGTCTGTGGGCATGTCTGTACAGGAGAACACAGCCCACTGTGAGCAGCGTCATTCCCTAGGCAGGGCCCCTGGACAGTACAAAGGAAGAGCAGGCAGGCAAGTGAGGATCCATGTGCTCATTCTCCCTGCTCTTAACTGAAGATGTGTTGCTTTCAGTTCGTGCCTCGACATCCTCACAGCCTGGAGTTGTGAACCAAGCAAAACCTTTCTTTCCTGAGTTGCTTTGGGTCGAGGCATTTTATCACTACAGAACTAAAACTAAGGGTTTCCAGGGAGAGTGTTCACTGGGATAGAGCCCTAATTCGGGGGATGGTGCTGGAGGTTTTACGATACTTCCAATTGCTTAAAGCCACTCAAATTCTCACTTAAAAGTGGTTATCACAGTAAGTTTAGGCTGCATATAACTTACCACAATGACGAAGCTCACAGTAGTTATGAGTGAGGAAAAGGATCTGGGTGTAGGGAAGACTGGGTCTCATTAGAACCCCCATGATTCTATTTGATTTTAAAGTCACACATAGGGCTTTGATAAATGTTTTAAAATTTAAAAAACCAAGCAGGGTAAGTGATGCCTTTTAGCTGGAAGGAAAGCAAATCTTTATGAGAACGTACCCTTTCATCTCCTCTTTCTGTCTGTCATCTTGACAGCATAAGAAATAATGAAAAACTCTTCCCCAAAAGCAGCGATGTCAGAGAGAGACTGAGAACAGAGAGATGGGGCAGCACACCGGGATCTTTGTCTCCCAGAAAGAGAATGCTTTACCTGGCATCAAAAGCGTGCTCAAAGGCATGCCTTGTTTGCATTTACACCTTTGCAGGGCGGCTTGGAAGCGTTGCCTTCTTTCTCTTCACTTTAAATATAGAAAAGCTGAAACTCAAAGCAACTGATTAGACTCCCCAGAGTAGGAGAATTCTCAACACAGTAACCTGTGCTACTGTGAAGTAATCCCAGACTCCACAAAAGATCAAAAGAATGAATTTCCCCTGTTCGTGGCTGCAAAGGAACAACTAGCAAAAAATTGCATGTTCTGATGATCTACCTACCATCTACATGTTATCTATCATCTATGTATCAATAGCTTATCAGTCTATCCATATATCCATATGTGACAAGCTGACATTAAAATCAACCATCTCGAGGCTGGAGAGATGGCTCAGTGATTAAGTGCACTGGTTGTTCTTTCAGAGGACCTGGGTTCAATTCCCAGCACCCACATGGCAGCTCACAACTGTCTGTAAGTTCAGTTCCCCAGAATCTGACACCTTCACACCAATGCACATAAAATAAAGTTAAAATAAATTATGTATATATCATTCCCCTGTGTCTATCATTCCCCTGTGTCTCCTAGGTGATTCTTAATCCTGTTGAGTAGACAATGAAGATTGGCAATTAAATATATATGTATATTGACTTGCTTGCAGAATTTTTTAAATTGTTAAGTGATCCCAGTTCGCTGGTTGTTTATTTCTAAGGTAAACTGAGGCACAATTTTAAACACCCTTTTTGAAAGTTCATTTGAGTAAAAGAATGGTTCATGAATTAACAGATCCAAACCAGAAATAGATGGGTCATGCCAAAGAGATTTGTATAAAGACTAAAACAGAGGGGCAAGGGATACGGCTCTGTGGGTAAAGCACTTGCTATGCAAGCATGAGGACCTGAGTTCAAATCCCCGCACCCACATGAAAAGCCAGGTGTGACCCTGCATAGCAATGACCCCAGCAATGTGGAGGATAGAGACAGGAGGACGTCTGTGGCTTGCTAGTTCAATTCCAAGGTCAATGAGAGACCCTATATCAGAGGGAAAAAGAGGAGAGTGACCTCTGCACACTCATTTACAGGCCCACACATGTGCACATACAACATAAAGTTTTGCACATGCACACACACACACACAGAGAGAGAGAGAGAGAGAGAGAGAGAGAGAGAGAGAGAGAGAGAGAGAGAGAGAGAGAGAGAGAATATTGGAAAAATAGAAAACACTTGTTTACAGTCATAGAATTCTCTTATTGGTCTGTCTCCTAATCACACAAAGCACTTGACCACTTCTGATTGGCTGAGCTCATGTTCTGTTTTTCTCTAATGGAGGCCTTTCCAAGACTTCACAAAAGACCAAAAGAATGAACTTCCCCCTCTTCCGTTTTATGGATGCTTTTACACCAAGCACTGTCGGGGCCACTGGCGAGGCTGCCTCGCTGTGTTCACTCCAGGATGTTTCTGCCCTCACCTCCGTTTTCATTTACTTTAACATTTTCAAGGTCAAGAGATGTTCTTATGGGAAATCCCATTATTTCGACAACAGCTGGATTTTCTTTTTACCTAATTTCTACAGTCAGGGTCTCTGAAACTCCACCCTGTTGAAGGGGAACCATATAAGATCATCATGATTCTCATTGAAAATTCAGTTTAAAAACTCACTGTGGGAGAATTCACAAAACAAGAAACACAAATGGCTGAAAGACATTTAAAGAAATGCTCAACATCCTTAATCATCAGAGAAATGCAAATCAAAACGACTCTGAGATACCACCTTACACCTGTCAGAATGGCTACGATCAAAAACACCAATGACAGTCAATGTTGGAGAGGATGTGGAGCAAAGGGAACACTCCTCCACTGTTGGTGGGAATGTAAACTTGTACAACCACTGTGGAAATCAGTATGGCGGCTTCTCAGAAAATTAGGAATTGAACTACCTCAAGACCCAGCCATCCCACTCTTGGGCATATACCCAAGGAATGCTGACTCATACCATAAAGATACATGCTCAGCTATGTTCATAGCAGCACTATTTGTAATTGCCAGAACGTGGAAACAACCTAGATGCCCGTCAACGGAAGAATAGATGAAAAAAATGTGGTACATATACACAATGGAGTACTACTCAGCAGAGAAAAACAATGAAAGCATGAAATTTGCAGGCAAATGGATGGAACTAGAAAAAATCATCCTGAGTGAGGTAACCCAAACCCAGAAAGACAGTCATGGTATGTACTCACTCATAAGTGGATTCTATATATAAAATAAAGAACAATCAGACCACAACCCATTGAACCATGAAGGCTATATATATAGCATGGAGGTCCCTAGGACGACTGTGGCTTATAATAAATTTCGGTTTTACTCAATTATTGAAAAAAATAGCCAAATGAATGGAAACACATGAACTATGAACCAAAGGCTGAGGGGCCCCCAGCTGGATCAGGCCCTCTGAATAAGTGAGACAGTTGATTGGCTTGATCTGTTTGGGAGGCATCTAGGCAGTGGGACCGGGTCCTGTGCTCATTGCATGAGTTGGCTGTTTGAAACCTGGAGCTTATGCAGGGACACTTGGTTCAATCTGGGAGGAGAGGATTGGACCTGCCTGGACTGAGTCTGCCAGGTTGATCGCAGTCCTCAGGGGAGGCTTTGCCCTGGAGTAGGTGGGAATGGGGGGTGGGCTGGGGGTAAGAGGAGGGGGTGGGAGGGAGAAGAATAGGGAAACCCGTGGCTGATATGTAGAACTGAATGGTATTATAAAATAAAATAAACTAATTAAAAAAAAACTCACTGTGGAAGATAAAAACTGTCTTCACACTATGATAATAGCTTCTGGGTGGTGAAGGAGCACATGGTCAAGGTGAAAACTTGGTTCTGACCAAGTGACAGATCTTCAGGAAGAACTGTGCTGGGTGTGATAGAGCTTCCAATGGCACGGCAATATTCTAAAGTACACTAAAATAAAGGTGTGCCTACTGCAGTTTAAACAAAGAGTGAGTTGTGAGAATAGGTACAGATGGTGAGGGTGGATTGTTTCATTATCGTGTGTGAGCATATTTGTGTAGATGTCCACCTCTACATGTGTAGGTGCATGGGGGATAGAGGCATGCGTGTGTGCTCACTGAGACCAGAGAAGGAAGTTGGGTGTCTTGCTCTATTGCTGTCTGCCTTATTTCTTTGAGATAGGGTCTGTCAATGACATGGTGGCAGCCAGTAAGCCCTAGAGATTCTCCTGTCTCTGCCCTCGCAGTACATGGCCACACCCAGCTTTTTTCATGGGTGCTAGGATCTAAGCTCAGTGTACAGCAGTGACGCTTACCCACTGAGCCCTCTTTCCAGTCCCCCTAAAAAATAAAGATTAATTTTTTCTTACTTAATTTCCTATCATCAAAACATTTTAGAAATGTTTGACTCTTAGAATATCTTTATTCAAATGAAACAGCCTGCAACCACGCTGGCTGTTCTTTTATTTTTATTTTATTTTAGTCAATGAAGTGTCTGAATTGTAGACACATTATTTTTTTTTCAAATCAGTTATAAATTTTTAATTAAGGTAATCAAGGAGTTTCAAAAGACCTGCAACGCTTGACGATCCTACCACAGCACAATTATTGGGAATACGGGCTGCAATCAGGAAGGCATTGAAATTTGTCCCCACAAAAGCCTTTCAGGGAGTAAACAACTTAAATGGCATAAGCACAAACCATGTGCAAGATTTAATTTTAAACTTCGAAGACTGTGATTGGAAATATCCAAAGTAGGGGGGAACATCTTTTGATAGATACGGTTCTTATTCAGGATTTGATAAGTTCATACTGAGTCTCTATAATTTCCTAGCATGTTTGATTAGCAAAACACTCCAAAGGATCTTAAACACAGGAAGCTTATTTCACAGATTTTGACTCATAAAAATGTTTGTCGACAGAAGGTAATCAGGAAGAGAAAGGACAGAATACATTTTTTTCTAAAAACTTAGACTAAAGTGTTTACCTATTGTAACAATTGTATGGTGTTAATGTTGGGTCCTGGCTTCCATTAATCACAGTTGCTCTGAGTTTACCAGATACCTCAGTATCTGTAGAGAAGTGTTTACACAACTTAAAATATTATCGTTGATGGAGAAGAATCAATTGAAAGAGTCAAGGTTTTTTAATTCAGTAACCACAACAATTACTTTGACAGAGATTGCAGGCAATTTGGTGAAAAAAATAACACAGAACAATATTTTAAAACTTCATTTTCAAAAAAAACACAAGTGATACTGTATAAAAAATAATAATTATAGGGTCTTGGTCTAGTAGCCAAGGCCTGTGTTTCTAGATATTAGGGAGACTGGGGCAGTAGGATCCTGAGTTCAAGGCCAAGCTGGGCAACTTGGTGAGATCTTCCCAAGACAAAAAGAAAAGAGTCCTGGGACTCTTGGCTCAGTGGTAGAGCCCCTGCCTAGAATCCTTCAGTGAGGGGCTAGGGTATGGCTCAGTGGTAGAGCACCTGCCTAGAATTCCCCAGTGAGGGGCTAGGGTATGGCTCAGTGGTAGAACACCTGCCTAGAATTCCACAGTGAGGGGCTGGAATGTGGCTCAGTAGTAGAACACCTACCTAGAATCCCTCAGTGAGGGGCTGGGGTGTGGTTCAGTGGTAGAACATCTGCCTAGAATACCCCAATGAGGGGCTGGGGTGTAGCTCAGTGATAGAGCACCTGCCTAGGATGCACAAGGCCCTGGGTTCAATACACAGTGACCTAATCCCCACCTTCAAAAAAGATATAGCTAATAAAACAAAATAAATATGTAAATAGCCATCAAGAATAAGTATTCTCCTCACATCATTATGCATTATGCTTATCAAATCAACGAACATAAAGGTTTTAAGGTCGTCTTACTTCAATGCCCAGGGATTTGTTTTTAAAATATATTTGAAAGGAGCTAATTTCTGCTCTACCAATATAAAGAAACCAGCTTTTCAGCCAATAAATAAAGCTTTAAAAAACTGTCTAGATTTTAGCATCTCTTTTCAACCTCAAAACTTTTTTGGGCCCCAAACCAAAATTTAAATGACAACCGCATCCACAATGGTTGTTCCAGAAGAGGCAGCAATACTAAAAAATATGGGATAATCTTCCAGTGCCACTTCAACAGATTTCTGGATCTGAAGAATCCATTTCATGGTCTGCTCTGATTGCAGCTAAGACGGCCCATTCCCAGGCTGTGATAATGTTATAAATTACAATTAAGTCGCCCAACTGTTTTGATTCTGCTTCCTATTCTCTCTCACCCATCTGACTCCTGAGTACTATCAAGAATGCTGGGGAGGTAGGCAGGACACGCACCCATAATCCCATGCTCAAGAGTCAGAAATGGGGTTACTGCTACTTTGAGACCAGCAGGAGCAACCCAGTGAGACCTTGTCTCAAGAAGGGAGGGAGGGAGAGAAAGGAAGGGAAGAAGAGGGGAGGAAGAGGGAGAGACAGAGGGAGGGGTGGTATTGAGAACGCAGGCCTATTATCAGTAGACGACTTAGATATAGAACTAATTTGAAAATCAATCATCACTAAGAATAACTGACTGTCCCTCTGCAGCCCATGGCTTAGCATACCTTTCTCAAATACACAAAGGGCATACATAACAAGTTCTTTTCCCAAAAGACAAGATGGGTGTGGTTCGTGGTAACTCCCATGTGTTCAAAGGGACCTTCCAGTCTCAGGTAAAAATTAACTTTCCTCTTCCTGTATTCTCTAGCACACGGATGTGGGATCAGGACAGAGGGGTCAGCAGAGGCACCAGGGGCATTTGGTGGGAAAGTCCTTCCACAGCAGGTAATGCAGTTGGCTTCCTGGGTTGCAAGAGTCTGAGAGTTTCCATTTGGAAAACAACCATGGAAGACCATGATTCTGAAATACAGAACATGGAGCAGGGAGCAGAGCTCTGGGGTCCTCAACTGCCACAAAGAAGGGACGTTGGGGTCAGCTGCAGGGAATCTAAGGATGAGGCTCAATTCTCGCTCCTTGGTATTTATGGGGCGAGGAGTCTGCAAGGACACCCAGGGGATTGCTGGGAAGTTCTCAGAGAGCTCGCTGCATGTTCCTACACACCAAATCTAGATGCACTCAGCCTGACCATCTGGAGGTGGACCCAGAGAGCAAAGGGCAATTAGCCACACGAAGATGAAGCCAGCTGAGGGTTCTCCTGGGCAGTCAGCTGCTGTGAGTGGCTGACCAGAACTGGAAACAGAGGTGGGACAGGAAACGGGCTAGGGATGTGGCTCAGGGGTGGAGTACTTGCCAGGAGCTTGGCCATTACCCCAGTGACCCACCCCCAGTGACCAGCTCAGCCAGCTGTGCATCCTGAACCCCAAGCTTGCCAACTGCACCACCAGCCGGAAACCAAGTTCTCAAATACATGAGCCTGTGAGGGACATTTCACACTCCAACTACAGCAGGAGGGTGGCAGAGCCAGGTTTATATTCCCACTGGTTTCCAACAGTGGGTGTTGGAAGACAGCAGAGGGATCTTATCAAAGATTAACTAGGGAACAGGGACCACAAAAAATCCATTTTACCCGGGAACACCTCTACTTTCCAATCAGAAAGCCACAGGTGTTCACATTAGATACTTCAGGGTCTGCAACCTGAAAGTCTCTTCCCTGTACCCCAGAGAGTATACAGTGCACTGTCCTGGCTCCAAGTGACAGTTATTATTGCCATCACATTGTCATTATGAGCAAGGTCGCCATGAACATCCTCCAAGACAGCCTTGGGAACATATGCACTCAGTGTCCCCTGGGGTGGGAAGGCTCTGGGATGGCATGAGGGTACAGTGGAGAGGTCTGGGGGTGGCTTTCCGAGATGCAGGGTTCGCTATCACCATCTTGGCAGTATGTGCAGGTTCCTGCTCATGTCCTCTGCCTTGCTAAAATGCCGCCAAGCTGTCGCCTTAATTTGCATATCTGTGATCATTAATGAGGTTGGTCATCTTTTCCTGGGCTTACTGCCGGAAAATCAGGCTCAGGTGGAGCTCAGGGCTGGAGTTGGAACAACAGATTTATTTCTCCCATTTCTGGAAGCTGGAGATCCGAGATGAGGGGATGTGGCAGGGATGAAACGTGGGGAGGTTGGTCTGGCCTCCTCGCTCACTCATGGAGAGTGAATGACTTCTGCTGTGCCCTCCCGCTGTGGAGGGAGGGGTTAGGAAAAATGGGATGGAGGGAGGGGCAAAGAGGAATGGAGGGAGAGAAGAGAAAGGGATGGAGAGGGAGAGGAAGGGAAGGGTGAAAGGGACAGAGGAAGAGGAAGGGAGGGGAAGGGAGAGAGAAGGGGAGGGAGGAATGGGGAGTATGGGTACCTCCCCTTTGTTTCCTGAAACAGGATCCTTCAGTGAGCCCAGAGCTGAATCAGAGCTGGCCAGCCTATTCCAGAGATCCCCTGTCTCTGCATGGTGATGGGATCACAGATGCTGTACCATCTCAGGCCAGCTTTTACATGGGTGCTGGGATTCCAAACTCCAGTCCACAGGCATCTCAAAGGGAGGAGGAGAGAGGAGGGAAGGGGGAGAGCATGCACTGATGTCTCTTCTTATAGGGAACCAATCCCATCACAAGGATGCTTATGTCACACACTAATCACCTCCCCAGGGTTCCACTTTCACATACCACACTTGGGGTTCCCAGTTTCAACATTGGAATCATGCTAGGCAGCAACCATTCAGCATTGATACACCCAACCCCAGCCCCCAAATGGGCTTCTTGACCCTATCTGAAGTTTCCTAATTTTCAATACTTGACCCCATTTGAAGTTTCCTAATTTTCAATACAAAGGTCCTGGGGACAGCATTTGTGTTCTTCCACGGGGACAGGCTGATCCCTGGACTTACTGGCCAGCCAGCCCAGCCTGTTTGGTAAGTCCCAGGTTCAGTGGGTGACCTTGTCTCACAGAAAGTGCATGGTTCCCGAATAATGACAGCTCAGGTTGTCCTCTGGCTTCCAGATGCACACACACACACACACACACACACACACACACACACACACACACGTGCTCCTGTCCATACAAACATTCACACATGTATAAACACACCAGTGAAATAAAATAAAACTCACTCTGTGCTAAGAGCTAATGAAGAACCAAAGCATCCCCATTTCAAGCAAGCCCCTCACCCAGCTTGAAACAGGTCTGAGTTTCAAAATTCTCAGAGCTGCTGACATCAGTCCCAGGACAAAGTCAGGATGTTTGAAGAGACATCTGGTAACAACTGATTAACCATAGAATGCCCCAATGCCGGAGATGGTCAAAGTACAAAGTCAGGATGTTTGAGGGACTATCTGGTAACAATTGATTAACACAGATGCCCCAATGCCGGAGACAGTCTATAAAGTTTGACAAACAACCGGTTAAAACTACAAAGTAAGATAACACAGAAATTCTGGAAAGCTCCTAAAACCTGAGCCAATCAGAATTGTACCCGTACCAGCGCCCCCAAATGATGTAACCCTATGGTTTTTGCCTTTAAAACCTGAGCTTGCAGAGGGGCGGGCGCCTCCTCCAGCCTCTACTGTGCTGGATGGCTTGACGAGGTCCCTGCCGCAGCTTGAACTGCTCCAATAAACCTTGCTTTTGAATTCCAGTGAGTTTGTGTCTCTGGTGGTCTCTTTGGGGGTCTCGCGCCCAGGGCACAACACTTCTTTTGGCTACTTTCTACTTTGAATTTTTTTTTTTTTTACTCATTTTTCCTCCAAATGTCTCTTTTTCTAACGGCCAGATAAAAAGCAGTCAAGCACATTTGTTTTTACTGCCCCAGAACTACTGCGGTCACAGCATCTGCCTTCCCACTTATAAAATACATGTGATTTCTTTTATTCCACCCAAGTTGAAATGTATCTTCTTTTTTTTTTTTTTTTTTTTTTTTTATTGTTATCCAAAAGTCAGTAGAAAGAGTCCCTGGAGGAAGAGATGTTTTAGGCTGCAAGCCGGGAAGGTAAGAAATGAAATCTGATGGCTTGTTTTCCAAACAAGAGTACCTTGAGCCAGCCTAGGCCAACTGAAGGTGAACAAGAAAGCCTCAGTCCCCACTGGCAGCCCGCTAAGCTAGCTCCAAGTCTGCTAGGTTAGCCCCAACCCCGACCCTGCCAAACTAGAGATTTAGAGTAAGAAATGACTAATAGCCAAGCTTGCCTGGTGACCTTCACATGTGACAAGGTCGTGTGCCTAATCGGCTTCAAAATAAATGGAAAGATGAACACACACATCGGTGTATTAATAGACAAATATGAGTGCTGGGTGGAAAGGGGATAGGGAAGACTGAGCCCCCCTATTCCTCAGTCAATGTGAAGGGTGCCGGCACCCCAGTGTTAGGCTTCTGAGAGCTGCTGTCTTGCCTGACTTTGCAACATTGTAATGTAACCTGCCTTCTCTTAGCGCCTCTGAGCCCCAGGGCTTGTGACTGTGAGTGGGGGATGGTCCTTGATCCCCACAGAGAACAGAACTGAACAAACAAACCAGGTTGTCCACTTGACCACCTCCCAGCCACCCAGTGGAACAAGACCAGTGTCTAAAGTTTCTGGACATGGAGACTGGGGGAGGGCTCAGTGGATAAAGCTCTCTAAGGACTGGAGTTCAGATCCCCGGAACATAAAAGCCAGGTGGGTGTGGCAGCCCAGCTCTAATCCCAGAACACAGGAGACAGAGACTAGGAATCCCGGGAACAGGAGTGCTGGGCAGACTAGCTGCTCAGTGAGTTCTGGGCTCATCAAGAGACCCCGTCTAGAAAATAGAGTGAAGAGCTAGATGAAGACACTTGATATTATCACACATAAAGTTTCCAGACACTTGGTAGCCAAGGTAAGACATTTCATACACAGGCAAGGCAATGACCCTGTCCATGTGTCCCCTTCCTAAATGTGTAAGGTGGTGACTAGTGCTCCTCTCCTGAGGAGTCACAGCACGCCTTCCTTTGAGGTGCCCCAGGCTACTAAAGCTTTGAACCTGGAGGCAACGAATTTATCATGCTCACTCCGGTGAGGCAGGAATTCAGACTGGAGCTCTCCAGCACAGGATGCTCTGTTCCTCCACCACACCTAAGACTGGAAGAACTCAATGGCTGATCGGAAAGTTCTACAACAATGCATTCCAGTGCAGCAACTGGGATCCATGCAACTGAGGACCTGATTTTTAAAACTGAATTTCAACCAGGAATGGTGGTACACACCTTTAATCCCAGCACTCGGGAGGTAGAGGCAGGCAGATCTCTGTGAGTTCCAGCCCAGCCTGGGAATTCCAAGACAGTCAGGGCTACACAGAGAGATCCTGTCTCAAAATAAATAAATAATAGATAGAAAGAAAAAAAAGAGAATTTAATTTCAGTTAGCTTAAATTTAAATGGTTGCAAGTGGTTAATGGCCACTATTTTGAATAATACTGATCTGGCCAGATTATCCTCTATGTCTGGCTGTTGACTTGGACTCCAGTTTGGCTGGGGATTGTGAGTGTGTGTGTGTGTGTGTGTGTGTGTGTGTGTGTGTGTGTGTGTGTAAATGTGCAAATGAAACCTTCAGCATCATTTCTAATGCACCATGCACTTTTTATGGTTGAAACTGTATCTCTCAGTGGCCTGGAGTTCCCCAGTTAGGCTGGTTATCTGGCCAGGGAGGGCTAGGACCTTGCCTGTCTCCTTCTAGCAGGTGCATGCCACTGCACTCAGCTTTTGTAGTGTGGATTTTGAGGGTCAAGCTCAGGTCTGCATGCTTACAGGCAAGCATTTTACTCAAGATTTTGAGCTATCTCCCCAGCCATAAATCATGGATTTGTTAGCTTTGCATTGCTATCACAAAATACCAAAGTTTGTAACAAGGAAGGGTGGGTTCTGGCTCACAGCTTCAGATTCTCAGTTCATGGTCACTTGGCTCTGTTGCTCTGGTCCTGCGGCAGCACCATACATACATCATGGCAGAGCATTCATGATAGAGCCAGCTGTTCACATCATGGTGGCCAGGAAGCAAAGAGAAAATCAGAAATAAATGGCTTGGTGTCTCAGTTAGGGTTTCTATCACTTCGACAAAACACCATGTCCAAAAGGCACATTGGGGTGGAAAGGGTTTATCTGGCTTACACTTCCAGACTGTCATTGGAGGAAGTCAGGACAGGAACTCAAGCAGGGCTGGAATCTAGAGGCAGGAGTTGATGCAGAGGCCATGGAGGGGAGCTGCTTACTGGCTTGCTTGCCCTAGCTTGCTCAGCCTGCTTTCTAATAGAACCAGGGACCACCAGCCTAGGATGGCACCACCCACCGTGGGCTGGGCCCTCCCTCATTGATCACTAAATGAGAAAATGTCTTACAGCTGGATCTCACGGAGATCCCCACTGAGGCTCCTTCCTCTGATGACTCTAGCTTGTGTCAAATTGACACAAAACCAGCCAGTACAGCTGGGTTCCACATCATAATCCCCTTCAAGCTTACCACCACAGTGACTACAAACTTCCTGCCAGGACCAACCTTTGAGCTGTGCTATTCTGGGACCATGCTGTTAACACATGGACTTTTAGGGGGCACTCAAGATTCAAACTTAGAATCAAAATTGTCCCAGCTGGTCCAGTTTCAAGTATCTCTCATGTCACATTGCCATGACAACATGGCCTCTGTCAATCAAACTCTCAAATAACTTTGTATGTGAAATATTGGATAATTCATGTACCAGGCTACATATCTGTACATAAGCATCATATATTATACACAATAAAATCAGCATCCCCAGCACTATGGAGGTGAAGGCAGGAGAAAAAGAAGTTCAAGGCAATCCTGGACTACATACCAAGTTCAAGGCCAGTCTGGGCTACTTGAGACTCTGTTGTAACTGAAGTTTTCCTGTGTCCTGCTCAGTCCACAGCTGCTCAGACCCAAGTAAACACACAGAGGCTTATATTAATTAAAACTGCTCTGCCATTAGCTCAGGCCTACCACTGACTAGCTCGTACATTTAAACTTAGCCAATTTTTGTTAATCTATATGTTGCCATATGTTCCATGGCTTTGCCTGGGTGACATTACATGCTGCTCCCTGGACAGCAGGCTGCCATCTCCTGACTCAGTCTTCCTCTCCCCAGAATTCTCCTTGTCTGCTTATCCCGCCTATACTTCCTGCCTGGCTACTGGCCAATTAGCAATTTATTAAACCAGTGTACAAAAGCATTCTATAGCACTCTGTTTCAAAAAAAGTTTTTTAATATAGAAGTTAGCAGGGGCAGGGTGAGGGAGAATGGTGGCACATGCCTTTGAGTTCAAGGCCAGCCTGGTCTACAGAGGGAGTTCCAGGACAGCCAAGGCCCTACAGAGAAACCCTATCTTGAAAAACCCAAAAACAAAAGCAACAACAAATTTTAAGAGCCTGGAGAGATGCCCCAGCAGTTAAGAGCACTGTCTGCTCTTCTAGAGGACCTGGGTTCAATTCCCAGCACCCACATGGCAGCTCACAACTGTCTGTAACTCCAGTTCCAGGGCTTCTGACACCCTCACACAGATATCCATGAAGGTGAAACACCAATGAACATAAAATAAAAATAAATTATAAAAAAATTAGGAGTTGGAGAGATGGCTCAGCAATTAAGAGCACATACTTGTAGTGGGTAGCCATTCCAACCTTCATCTGGAAGTTCCAACCCCCATTGAGGCTTTGGTAACTGTCACGCCTACAAGGCAGGGCCAAGAGAGGACCCTGAAGACCTGAAAACCAGATGCACCAACTCTCTTGGTGCCTGGACCCTGGGCGCTGGAGGTAGACCGAGCAGAGTTCTCCAGAGAACACCGCCGGACTGCGACATACCTTTCCCAGGCCCTGCAACCCACCTATCCCTTCACTTGTAAGTTACACCACTAAATAAACCTCCCCTTTAACTACGTGGAGTGGCCTTAATAATTTCACCAATACATACTGTTCTGGCAGAGGACACGAATTAGCTCCCAGCACCCACATTGAGCAGCTCACAGTCACATGTGATCCATGAGATCTAGCACCCTCTTCTGTTTTCTGCAGGCACCTGCACTCACATGCACATAAAATAGACATAAACATATACACATAAAATTAAAATGACAAAAATAAATCTTTAAAGTTTATATAAGTTGTGTATAATACATTAATGACATTTGAATAAAGCATCATTAATTATATTCTATTCTACCTAACTATATTATGTAGTTATAATTATTAATGGTAACATTTGTTTTACGGAACTGGCTAACTCAGTTGTCCAGGCTGGTAAGTCCAGAATCTATGTGTGCGTGTATGTGAATGTGTGCTCATGCATATGGAGTTGAAAAGACAAACTCTGATGTCATTCCCCAGTTCACCTTTCACCTTGTTTTTGAGACAGGTTCTCCCACTAGCTTGGAGCTCATCAAATACATCAGATGGGTTGAATATCGAGCCCCAGGCATCCACCCGTCACCTCCTACGCAGTAATGGCACTACAAGCCTGCACCACCACACCTGGCTTTCTACATGGGGGAGGGGGGCATGAGGATCGAACTCAGATCTTCACGCTTGCACGAGAAGCACTTTGCCAACCGAGCCATCTCCCCAGCCCCACCAGAACCTGTCATGTAAGACAGCAGAGTGGAAACTCAGTCAGGACTGAGCTGTGATCTTGAGTCTTAAAGTAGAATTTCTTCTTCTCTAAATCTTGACCTCTCTTCTCAAGCCCTGAAACTGACTGGGCAGAGTCTAGCAAAATACCAAGATTAATCTCTATTACTCGGGGCCAATTGATTGTTGATGTGGAACCAAATACCTTCACAGTGACTCTAAGATGAGTATGGGATTGAGTACCAGGCTGCATTAGCCCAGTCAAGTTGACACATTATAGCTTCCACACAATGCAAGAACGTTCCAAGGAGAATATTGGCTAAATTTGGGCTGGGAAGATGGCTTAGTATTAAACACTTAGCACACAAGCGGGAAGACCTGCTGGTTCTAATCCTTGTTAGATAAATGCCAGGTGGACACGGCAGCCTGCCTGCGATGCCAGCCTCCAGAGACAGAGATAAGGCATCCCCGGGGTAAGCTAGCTAACTACACCACTTGTATCAGAGAGACCTGCCCCAAAGAATAAAGTGGAAGAGTGATGGGAGACCCATTCCAGGGTCAACCTCAGGGCTTCCACATGCACAATCACACACACGCATTCACACTTGAGTGTCTGTATATGTGAAAATATGCATACGTGTAAATGCATACCACACACACAGGAAAACGAAAAAAGAAAAAAACTATATTGACTGAACTTGACTCCTCAAGCATATTCACATGCACACACACACACACACACACACACACACACACACACACCCTCACTCATGCACATTGCATATCTATTCATAACAATGACATTCTGGTCATCAAATGCAGGCAACTTGGAGGAGACATTATTCTGTGTCTTTTCCTGTTGTTGTAACAAAACACTCTGACAAAACAAAATAAGGGAGAAAAAGTTGGTTTGTGTTGCTGGAAAATTTCTCTCCAGCTCGCCGCCAAGTCCTGCCAGTCCCAGAGCCCACTTATAAAATAAACACACAGACGCTTACATTATTTAAACTGCTTGGCCATTAGCTCAGGCCTATCATTGTCTAGCTCTCACTCTTATATTCAGCCCATTTCTATTCATCTTTACTTTGCCATGTGGCTTGTGGCTTACCGGTACTTTACATCTTCCTTGTCCTGGCAGTGGCTCCAGGCGATCTCTCTTTCCTCCCTCCTTCCTCAATTCTCCTCTCTCCTTGTCCCGCCTATACTTCCTGCCTGGTCACTGGCCAATCAGTGCTTTATTTATATAGAGTGATATCCGCAGCAGGTTTGGGCTCATAGTCAGTTCCAGGGTGCTGTACATCATGATGGAGAAGTCATGGCAATCGGAGCCTGAGGCAGCTGGTCCTGTTACATCCGTAGTCAGGAAGCAGAGAGAGATGAATGCTGGTGCCCGATGCACTCTCTTCTACACAGCCCAGGACCCTCTGAGGGGTCGCTAAGAGGGGATCTTCCACCTCAAGGAATCTAATGGAGAAACTCCCTCACATTCGTGCCCAGGACTTGTCTCGGGTGATTCTAGGAGAGTTGACCAGCAGTGTTAATCATCTTCCTCAGAGAGCGAAGGAATCAGCAACTCATGAATAACAAGGGAAGAGACCATTGTCAAGTTAATCTTCCATCACTGTGACAAACAAAATCAATGCTATAATCCTCAGACTCAGATGGCCCTCCCTGTAGCCACTCCAGATAACCCCACCCTCGGCCACTCTAGGTTTGTGACCTACCAGGAGTCCCTAACCATGTCAGGCAGGACCTAGTTCCTTTCCTATGACAAAGTTATGACAAAGTTCATAGAACATTCCAGAAGCTCTCCCTCCTGTGTACATTGCCCCCATCCCACGCTGCCACCTAGGCTCAAATAAACCCTCAGCTAAGTGCCTTACACTGTCTTTTCACATCTAGAGTGGGCTGTGCTGCTAACAGAAAGAGCTAGCGACTCCCAGGACAGCCAGGCTGAGGTGGCCCAGCAGCCGCCAGAAGGTGGCTGAAGAATTCTAGAGAGCAGGGGGCCTTCAAAGAGCCAAGGCTGAGAAAAGCTGCTAGCTCCAACTGCTGGGAGAGTTCTGGAGTATAAATTCAGTTGGGCAGCCACCAAGGGCCACCAACATGGCTGTTACCTCTAATTTCTGGGCGCTGAGCTGCTGATCCTGGGAGCCTGGAGCTGTAAGTCTTTGGCTTTCAAATTGTGGATCTGTAAGCCTCAGACACTCAGCTCAGTCATGATAATTCTAAGGGAGGTACACCTTGTCTCTCTGAGACTTCTACCCAAACAGAACAAGACTCCCTAGCCCACCGAGAACAACAGAATGAATGGTATGCATATAATTCGTGGTCTTTAAAAAAACAGCACCTAGGGTTAAAGAAGTAGCCCAACTCGGTTGACAGAGTACTCCCCTAGCACACACAAAGCCCTGTGTTTAATCCTCCACATGCAATAAAGTGCATGCCTGTAATCCTAGCGCTTGGGAGGTAGAGGCAGGAGAACCAGGAGTTCAAAGCCATCCTCCATCCTTCACTATATAGCAAGCTTCAGGCCAACCTGGGGTATGTAAAGCCTTGTCCCAAAGAAAAAAAGGGACGGGGAGCTAGACAGGTGGCTCAGTGGTTAAAGACAAGGGACCGGGTTTTGGTTCCCAGCTCCAACAGTGGGCAGCTCACAACCACCTGTAACTTCAACTTCAGGAACTCCAACACCCTCTTCTGGCCTCTGTGGGCAACTGCACACACTTGTACATACCCCACATAATTAAATTTTTTAAAAAAAAAATCTATACATCTTGTAAGTGAGGTACCCTTAACAAGCTTAATTTATTTCTGAAAATGCTTGTAATGAAAGAAAGAAAGGAACTGTTAAATGGAAATTTTCCCCATTTTTATAAGAAAAAATACGTGTTATGTTCCATCCCACATGAACTACCTAAATAATTTTCACAAGCAAAATATATATGAATTGAACAAAGAAAACAAGGTTAGAAAATAACTCTTGTTAAAATAAATAGTTTTTCCATAACATGAAATGTAATAAAGTTTTATTGTGTGCAATTGGTTTTTCCCCCTTTCCTGGTCTTGTTTGCCGATTTTTCAGCCTTCTGGAGTCTGTGAGTAGCTGAACCTACACTTTCAAATGAAATTACAACACAGAACTCCACCTTCAGGGCAAACTAGAGGCAAACGGGGGAAAAAAACGCTTCTGAACAGAACTATATAGAGGACCGTATCCACAGAGCAGACAATAGACATGCTGGGCTCCATCCTCCTTCCCTCTCAGCCAGCAGATCTGGGCAAAGCAAAACATTTTGTTCTTCGTTTTGTTTTTTTAAGAGAGGGTATCATGGGGCCCAGGCTGACCCCAAACTCACTCTGGGTCTAAGGAAGACCTCTAACTACAAATGCGCCTGCCTCCATCTCCCAAGTGCTGGGGTTGAAGGAGTGAGCCACCACACCGTGCTTATGCGGTGCTGGGGATGGAAGCCTGGGCTTCCTGAAGTCTAGGAGAGGGTCCCACCAAGATCCCTTAGGTAAATTTCTCCACTCTCAAACCAAAGTGTGCATCTGGAAGACATGCTGTGAGTTCCCCTGCAAGACCACCCTGTAGGACAGGAGTGATGGCACCAACTTCTGACGTCGTTTGAAGATCGATTCTTTCCTAGAAGCTTGGTGGGAATTCCCACCAAGTATCATCCCATACAGACAAACACTGGAAGCTGCCTGAGCAGGGTAGTGAGTTCAAGGCTAGCCAGGGCTACATAGTGAAACTCTGTCTCAAAAAAAAGTGTGGGGGAACAAACAAGTTGTCTCTGATTGATAGTGGTAGTGTGACTCAGGATGATGTTGTGCACTTCTCAAACTATTTCTGTCCTTTGAGCTTCCTCAAGAGGCTGCCTGTGTTTGTCATGTGAACAAGTGTGATTTAGAGGCCTGTGTCGCACTTATAATTCATTAGATACTGCACATGTCCACAACACCAGGAGGCTCTGATTGCCACATGGCATCTTTTGACAATTCTCTTCCAATGTCGCTTATTGATCCAGGGAAGAATTCTAGCTCGTCACTGGGGAGCTGGCTTATGTGCAACACTTTAAACCAAGGAGCTGGAATGTAAGGACAGCTGTAAGAAAAAAAGACGCAGGACGGAACACAGACCTGCAGCAAAAGCACCAGCTGCCCAATGCACTCCTGAGGAGGGCTCATTCTGATTATGATAATTAGACTCTTAGAAAAACACAGGGCAGCCTGGCCATGGTGGTGCACTGGGAGGCAAAGGCAGGCAATGTCTGTCAGTTCAAGGCTAGCCTGTTCTAAAAAGTGAGTTCTAGGACAGCCGAGGATTTCACAGAGAAACCCTGTCTCAAAAAAACTAAAACCAAAACCAAAACAGAACAGGGACAATAGTTTGATTCGGGAGTACAGCACCTACATAGAATCCTCCATTGAGAAACTGGGGACAGTGATAGACCCCCTGCCTAGAATCCCCAGCGAGGGATTGGGATGTGGCTCAGTGGTAGAGCCCCTGCCTAGAATCCCCCAGTGAAGGGCTGGGGTGTGGCTCAGTGGTAGAGCCCCTGCCTAGAATCCCCCAGTGAGGGGCTGGAGTGTGGCTCAGTGGTAGAGCCCCTGCCTAGAATCCCCAGCGAGGGATTGGGATGTGGCTCAGTGGTAGAGCCCCTGCCTAGAATCCCCCAGTGAAGGGCTGGGGTGTGGCTCAGTGGTAGAGCCCCTGCCTAGAATCCCCCAGTGAGGGGCTGGAGTGTGGCTCAGTGGTAGAGCCCCTGCCTAGAATCCCCCAGTGAGGGGCTAGGGTGTGGCTCAGTGGTAGAGCCCCTGCCTAGAATCCCCCAGTGAGGGGCTAGGGTGTGGCTCAGTGGTAGAGCCCCTACCTAGAATCCCCCAGTGAGGGGCTGGGGTGTGGCTCAGAATTACAGAGTACAGGAAGAACTATGTAGCTCTACCTCTGCCTACGACAGGTTGTTAGTATTCCCCTATGGGGGTGGGGAATGCGGTGACCCTCACCTGAGGCTCCCATCACCATTCCCTCTTCTTCAGTCTTGGTGGGTGCCAGAGTCTATGGAGGCAGGAGTGGAGTGGGAATGGAAGTCTTTTAATACCACAGCTTCAGGATGAACCACCATATTGCGAGTAGGGCTTGTTGGTAGTAGTCCAGCTGCCCAGGAGTGCCCATGGCCTCCCTCTCTAGGGTGAGTAGATGTTTCTTTACACCTCCCCAGGAAAACTCCCACAATTATCTTTTCTCCGTGGGAATTTGACTATATGATGAAGATTCTGCAGTGTTTTTTTTTGTTTTTTGTTTTTTTTTTTTTGTGCCAGAACATAAGCTGTTACCTTCCTCCCACAATCCTCTCTGATGTGGGGGTGGGGTGTAGTAGCTGAGTTTCTCTTCCTGTGTGGCTTCCTTGGCTCTGGGTTTGTGTGTCTGGTGTGTGTGTGTGTGTGTGTGTGTGTGTGTGTGTGTGTGTGTGTGTGTGGAGAGAGAGAGAGAGAGAGAGAGAGAGAGAGAGAGAGAGAGAGAGAGAGAGAGAGAGAGAGAGAGCAGTATGGCTGGTGTCTTCCTCTACCACCCTCTTCCTTGTTTCCATGAGATAAGGTCTCTTACTGATCCTGGAGATCACCATTTGATCTAGACTGGCTGGCCAATGAGCTCCCAGGATCCACCTGTCTCTGCCTCCCCAACACTGGAGTTACAGACACACTTCCACTTCTGCATGAGTTCTGGGGATTTGAACTCAGGTCCTCACGCTTGCATAGCAAGCACTCTACTACTGAGCCATCTCTCCAGCCCTATCCTTATCTTTCTAGTATAGATGGTAGTGAGCAGGGCTAAGTGCAGAACATGTGGCAGAGCTCGGCACAGTGCCTCCTTTCTCTACAGTGATGGGGTATTAATTAAGACCCACTTTCAAGTACAGTTTTCTTCTTCTTCTTCTTCTTCTTCTTCTTCTTCTTCTTCTTCTTCTTCTTCTTCTTCTTCTTCTTCTTCTTCTTCTCCTTTGTTTTTGTTTTTGTTTTTCGAGATAGGGTTTCTCTGCATAGCTCTGGCTATCCTGGAATTAGCTCTGTAGACCAGGCTGGCCTTGAACTCATGAAGATTAACCTGCCTCTACCTCCCAAGTGCTGGGATTAAAAGCATGCATCACCACTGCCCGGCTCAAGCACAATTTTATAATAATAATAACTAGTATATAAATTAGGGCAGAGTTTCTTTTACCTATTTAGTCAGCCTATTGGGTAATCAGTATTTCTCTAGGCACACCCCAGCTATCATATATGCTAATAGGCACCATAGGTACTGGAAAAAAGAAACCAAACCACTAGGCTTTCTTCCTTTGGGGCCCCTAGACAGCTCCATCTCACCCACTGAGCATTCTGACCTAAGTTCAAGGTCAAGTGCTGAGGCAATGGCTCAGTGGGAAAGTATACAAATATGAAGACCTTATGTCAATCCCCAGCCCTGGGCAGAAGCCTGGTGCAGCACATGTACCTAGAACCCTGGAGCTGGGGAGGCAGAGATGGGGCATCCGTTTGGCTCACAGATCAACCAGACTAACAGAATCAATGAGCTCTCGATTAGTGAGAGACCCCATCTCAAAAAAAAAAACACTAAGGCAGCTGGGTGTAGTGACACACACCTTCAATCCCAGCATTCAGCAGAATGCAGAAACAGGTGGATCTTTATGAGCTCAAGGCCAGCCTGGTCTACACAGAAAGACTGTGGAAAGAGGAGGAGGGAGGAAGGAGGAAGAGGAGGAGGAGGAGGAGTGAGGAGGAGAGATGGGAGCAGGAGATGTACACACATGGGTCTGCAAACTGGCACACATGTGTATTTACAGCACACACACACACACACACACACACACACACTTAATGGATTCAGGTTCCAGGAGGACTGGGCGACGGTTTAAATATAGATTTTCAGACCATGTAGACAGTCACTGTGTTGGTCTGAAGGTTCTAATTTCCATATGTGACAGCCCAAGAAAATTTATGGATGAGCATCCTGTTTCCTGGGAGACACGGGAACAGCTGTGTGTGTCCTGCAACCCAGCCAGTGCTCCCCAAATGCCGCTGAAGACATATGGGTTTTCTCCATGGTGCAGCCTGGCGGAATCTCACTCTCTCACCGAGACCAACCCAGTCTTCTTCCCTCTGAGCTCTTCCACAGGGGTGATTTACGATGTGAAACATCTAGAAGTCATTACTGCCTTCAAGACGATGACACATGCTCTTTATAGGCACGGCTGCCCTTAACAAGGAAAATGCTCTTGGTTACGATACAGTCAAGTTGTCTCCCGGGGGCAATTGGCTGAGGCTTGAGACACCAACCACACCAGGAATGCGAACAGGCTCTGCTCAATGGTGCATCCTTTTTATTGTTATTATTAATTAAATTTTTTCATTTATTTTATATTCTGACTGCAGTTTCCCCTCCCTTCTCTCCTCCCATCCCCTCCCCCACACCTCCCCTCTGCCCCCCCCCCATCCATTCCTCTGTTTCTGTTCAGAAAGGGGCAGGCCTCCCATGGGTGTCAACAAAGCATGGCAGATCAAGTTGAGGTAGGACTAAGTTCCTCCCTTTGTATTAAGGCTAGGTAAGGCAACCAGGAATGAGGAATAGGTTCCCAAAAGCCAGCTCAAGCATTAGGGACAGGCCCTGATCCCTCAGTGGTGCGTTCTTATAGCTCCTTTTATTGTTATTTTCTTTTGAAAAGGGGTCACATGTTGCCCAGGCTGCTACTCAATATGTAGCTGATGATGACCTTGAACTTCTGATCCTCCTGCCTCCAACTCCCAGTTATTGATGTTATAGACATGCACCACTATATCAAAAATCCAATACTTGGAATGGAAACTAGGGCTTCGTGCAATGTTAGGCAAGGGGGATCCAGAGTTTCAGGCCTCTATTTCTTGATAAGCTGTCACACTTTCATCTAAAAATACACTGAGAGGGCCAGCGAGGTGGATCGGTTGGTAGAGTGCTTGCCTAGCGTGCACACACCCTGGGTGTCATCCCCAGCACCACATAAACCATATGTGGTGTACATCTGCACACTCGCACTCTGGAGGTGGAAGCAGGAGGATCAGAAGTTCAAAGTCATCCTCTGCGACATAGTGAGGACAGACTTGAGACACATGAGACCGTTTCAGAAGAAAATGCACTAGAAGTGTGTCACATGCATAAAACTAGATAGACAAACCAGAAAAATGTCTGAATGTGTGTGGCTGTTTATTACCTTAAAGTGTAAACAAAAGGAAAAAGAACTCCATGCCGTGCACATTGTAAGGGGACTCTCCTCCTTTTGTGTGATCTGTTTGACAGGGATGACCATCAGGAAGGGAGACAGCCACAAAGGATGAAGAAAGGAAAAGGAGACAGATGCTGCCAAGGAGTCCCTTTGACTTGGAGGTCGGCTGCAGAGTACACAGGCCCTTTTTTCACGTTGTTCCCTGTGGTCCTAAGTCATTGAGCACAAGGACATCCCTACCTGGAGAAACCACAGAATGGCCAGAGGCAGTAATTGAGCAGAATTTAAAGTTCATCCCAAAGCCATAAAGGGATCAGCTTCATGAGTGAGTTTCAGATTCTTCATTTAATCACCAGGATGGAGAAATGAAGACTCTAGCCTTTGGGGTTTTTTTTTGGGGGGGGGGGTTGTCATATAGATTTCTATTTGTGTGTTGGGGGTGGTACAGGTATACATGTGCACAGAAGCTAAAAGACAGTGTCCGATGTTGTTTCTCAAGTGCTGTGTTTTGAAGCAGGGTCTCTCACTAGCCTGGAACGCACCAGGTAGGCTAGGCTGGCTGGCCAGCGAGCCCCAGGGACCCTCCTATCTCCACCTCCTCAGTGCTGGGGTTATAAGCACATGTCACCATGCAGGTCTTCATATTTGAGCAAGAATGCACTTAACCAACTAAGCCGGTGGTTCTCAACCTTCCTAATTCTGCAACCCTTTAATACAGTTCCTCATGTTGTGGTGACCCCCAACCATAAAATTGTTTCATTGCTACTTCATAACTGTGATTTTGATACTGTTATGAATCATAATGTAAATATCTAATATGCAGGATATCTGATATATGACCCCCGTGGGGGTCATGACCCACAGGTTGAGAACCACTTATAAAGCCTTTTCCCCAGATCCCAGATTTATACTTTTGGAAAAAAAGGGTCAAGCTAACTTCTATGTTCTCTCATCTATCTTAGTTACTTTTCTGATATCGTACACAAATATCTGACCAAATAACCCCTAGGAGGAAGCGCTGCCTTTGACTCACAATCTCAGAGGGTTTAGTCCTTCATGGCAGGGAAGTCATAATGAAGCAGCCCCTTGGCAGGGGTGTAAATGGAGGCTTTTCTCTGTCCTGCCCCAACCCATAGCCACTTCCAAATAATCAATCAGAGGCTTATATTAATTATAAATGCTTGGATGATAGCTCAGGCTTATTACTAGCTAGGTCTTACATTTAAATTAATCCATTTCTAATAATCTATTTACTGCCATGTGGTCCATGGCTAACTGGTTCTCTGGCATCTTGTTCCTTGGGTGGGTGGCTGGCATTTCATCTCCATCTTCAGTTTGAATGTACTGCCTAACCTTATTCTGCTTGGCTATTGGCCAAAACAGCTTTATTTATCAACCAATGAAAGCAACACACATTCACAGTGTACAGAAAGACCATCCCACAACATAGTGGGAACAGGAAGCTGGTTCACATTATGACCCCTGACCTGGAAGCAAAGAACTAGACCAAAACTAGAGGCTGGTATAATTTTCAAAGATACATTCCTATTGGCCTAACTACTCCAGCTATGTCCCACTTTCAGAAAGTTCCATAATCTCCCAGAACAGCACCACCAGCTTGGGACCAAGTGTCCCAACACAAGAGTCCATGGGGGACTCTGCACTTCCAAAGTATAATGCTGCCTGCTGGCAGAACTTTGGCCATTATAAGCTACCTGATCTCTCACGTGTTTGAGCCAAGCTCAATTTTTCCAGAATTGTCTCAGAAGTTGAATGTCTATAATGGGATATTTTTTTAACACTTACATGGAAAGGTCGAGAGAATCAGTGGGCTTTCTCCAAAGTAGCAAACTCTGCAGGTTATGACCTACATCTCCTATAAATGGTGCAGAAAACATCCTAATTGGGGAGTAGCTGTGAGGGTCTGAGGATGCCAGCACCAAGCTGCCCTGGCTGCTGAGCTCGGATTTTTCCCTTCTCTGTACCTGATGTTTTTGAGGAATTAAACTAGGGTGAGGGGAAGATATGCTGAGAAGGTGACACAGAAGCCCATTTCTGGGTAGCTTGGGTGTTAGGGAGGACAAGCTTAGGTGTTGGGGAGGACTCCTATTTGAGAGGGCAACACTTCCAACTGGAGAGAAATGGTCAAGGCAGGCGGGACAGTGGGGCAGAACAAAGTCTGAGATTCTAGAAGCTCCGCACTGCGTGTGTTGTAGAGCATGATTGGATTTTATGTTTTGTCTGTTTGTGTGCATGTGTGGGAGTGGGGGAGTGTCTATGTGTGTGTACATAGTGTCTCTGTGTCTGTGTGCCGGCCAGAGGTCAAGCTCAGGTGCCGTCCACTTTGTTTTGGATGTTGTTGATGTGTGTGTGGTCTCTATCAGTGTCTGATGGATGAGAATAGTACCCTCAGAGACCAGGGGGCATCACGTTCCCTGAAGTTGGAGTTGCCAGCACTTGTGAGTCACCAAGTGCGGATGATGGGAACAGAACTTTGGTCCCCGGGAAGAGCAGTATCTGCTCTTAAACACTCAGCCATCTCTCCAGCTCCCACCTTGGTTTTTGAGATGGAGTTCTCATTGGCTTCGAGCTCACCAACTAGGCTAAGCTGACTGGGTGGTGAGCCCTAGGGGTCCTCTGTTGCCTCCTCCCAGCACTAGGATTACAATCCCAAGCCGCCATGCTCCGTTTTTACAGTGGTTCTGGGAATCAAACTTAGGTCTTCATGCTTGGGTGAGAAGTACTTTACCAACCCAGCCCTCTCCCCAGCCCTGATCTTTTTTTTTTTTTTTTTTTTTTTTTTTGGTTTTTCGAGACAGGGTTTCTCTGTGTAGCTTTGCGCCTTTCCTGGAACTCACTTGGTAGCCCAGGCTGGCCTCGAACTCACAAAGATCCGCCTGCCTCTGCCTCCCGAGTGCTGGGATTAAAGGCGTGCGCCACCACCGCCCGGCTCAGCCCTGATCTTAATTTGTTTGTTTTGCCTGCTTTTCAGAGAATATGTTGGAAAACTCTAGAACGTTGTGTGTGATTCATAAGTAAGATGCTAAATTAAATGTTCTACTTGGTTTCTTTTAAGGTTTGGCATCTGCTGCAATCAAGTTTGATAACACGCTTGGTTAGAGTTGAATCACACTTTATATAGCTTGGGCTTAGGGAGCTGTGCTAATTATTTCTCCCATTACTATGACAAAATGCTTGACCACAGCAAGTTAAAAGATGAAAGATTTATTTTGACTTAAAGTTCCAGGGGATATGGTCCATCTTTCATGTCACTTATTTATGTATCCATATACTATACACACCTATATAACATATCTATATGTAGGTATAATATAAACATCCATGTAAAATATGTCCATGTAATAATGTCCTGGTTGGGGTTTTGCTAACTTGACACAAGCTAGAGTCACCTGTGAAGAGGGAACCTCAACTGAGGAAGTATCTCCATCAGCTTAGCCAGTAGACAAGTCTGTGGGACACTGTCTTGATCTGAGTGACGTGAGAGGGCCCAGCTCACTGTGGGTGGTTCCATTCCTATGCAGGAGGTCACTGAGTATGTTACAAAGCAAGCTGAGTGAGCCATGAGGTCAACAAGCAGCATTCCTTGGTGGTTTCTGCTTCAGTCCCTGCCTCCTGGTTCCTGCCTTGCTTTCTCTCAGTGATGGACAGGTACCTGGAAGTTGCCTTTGATCATGGGTTTTATCAAGGCAACAAAGGAACCTAAGTAGGACACCATGTAATATGTATATCCATGTAATATACATCCATATAAAATATATTGAAATATATGTCTAGATTATGCATAAGAGAAAACATAATATTTTGTATCTTGCCAAGTTATCCTTTCTTCCCCCTCCCTCCTCTCATTCCCTTTCTCTCTCAACAATTATCCCTCTCTTTTTGTATCAAACACACATACACTTATCATGAAATATATATGTACATATATATGTATATTTAAATCTAGATTCCATACATGAGAGAAAGCATGCCATGCTCCTCTGAGCCTCACTTATTTCATTTAACACAATGACCTGTGATTTTCCTGCAAACCACATGATTTCCTTCTTCTAGGCTGCTGACTAAAATGCCAGTGTATGTATATTATGTAGTCTCTACCATTCTATTGATGGATATCAAAGCTGCTTACACCGCTCACTATTGCAAACACTGCAGTGATAGACACGGGCTTGCTGGTATCCCTGCAGCATGCTGACTGAGGGTCCCTCATCTGTCTACCCAGGAGGACAGCTGGGTCACATAGGAACTTATGATTTTATTTCTTTGAAGAGTAAAGCTGGTGAATCTGTGTGCCCTGCTAAAACTCTGCAGAGGAGGCTTTGGGGTGCATACAATCTCTTACCTTCCTCTGAACCATGTGCATTGTGGGAATCGGGACAGAGACACCTCTATAGAGTATTTTCATACCGACACCTAGTCAGGGGTGGCCATTGGCATCTGACAACTGTTTTTCTGCTGAGGAGGAATTTTGGCTGATGCTAAATGAATTTTCCCACCTGTGCCAAGCTCCCAGACAGATATGTACTTAAAGAGAATTTCCATCCAAAGCGGGAGAGAAGCTCTGTGCAGTGTGAGGACATGCTCTTTGAAGTAAGCCCTCATTCCTAAAGGCAGCTTCAGATACCCACACACTGACAGCGAATGTCTCATTAAAAAAAAAAAAAATCATGAACTGTTGGCTTCCAAAAGAAACTTGGCTTATCTAAGACATTTTAGAGAAATGAGTGGAAGCCTCTGAGCCTAAACTTTTTTGATAAGCCAAAACAGTTCAAAGAACATTTCGGAATGCACCCAGGGACACTCTCCTTTGAAGGTCCCATGTAGCCACATAGTGTTTGTTAGAAAAGAAAAACTCCACAATACTTCATTGTGGCCAAAATGAGTACAAAGCAACCGGGAGGGGTCAGTTAATGAGTGTGAGGGCCTAGGTTCATATCCCCAGCACTCACGTAAAAAGCGGGGTACAGCTGCATGTGCCTGTAATCCCAGAACTGGGAAGATAAATACAGGGAGATCCCTGGGGGCTTGCTGACTGGCTAACCTAGCTGGACCAGTGAGCTCTGGGTTCAATGAGAGACCCTGTCTCAAAATATAAGGTGGAGAGCAATTAAAGACAACACTTAGTGCCGACCTCTGACCTCCACCTGCATGCACACTTGTGCATACAAGCCAGATGGACATGTGCACACACACACACACACACACACACACACACACACACACACGTAAAAAATACTTGGCATACGGGCTTTACATAAATGAATGAGAGTTAAGACTGGCTCATGGACCCCAGGTTGGGGCACACTTGTAACATAGCACTGAGTGAAGGGAGGGGGCCGTTGAGGCAGGAGGATTACTGGTTCTGGGTCACCCTTGGGTATATAACGAGACCCTGTCTCAAAGAAAAGGAGGGAGGGAATGAGGCCAGGACAGTCCTGAGGTGGGTAGTAGCAACAGTGTCCATAGAAACTGAAGAACCATTATGTCGTGTGCTTTCCTGAGGCCACACCACCAATGGCTGAACAGTGAGGACACAGGCATAGCTCCATCCTACATTCCCCACACCACTGCAGGTCTGTTTCCTGCCACTGTACATAGGGTTAAAGTGTCACCATGTATGATGGATGACATTCATCAAGTGACATCCTCCTGTGTCCAGAGTTTCCAACTCTTCCATTATTGACCTTGTTAATGACGAGGCTGCATGCGGTCAGTTGAGCACACAGCCTGTAACAGCCTATTCTTTACTTACACTGACCCTAAGGTCAGCAGACATTATCATTCTAAATATTTACTTATTTCTCTACATCCTACAATGTCCCTAGAAGGGTTTTTAGGTAACTAAGAGCTAGAGACCCTTATAAATTAATGGAGAAGTTAATAAATGGGCGATGTTAAACCTTTAAACATAAACCAGAAGGTCTGGGGCATGCTTGTGTGGGTTATTAATTTGATTTCCTTCTCTTCCCCACATTTAAACAAGGCAAATAACTCATCTACTCAAAAAGCCAGAGGTGAGCTTGTGAGCTGTGTGAACAAGCACCTCTAAATCCCAACCAAGTGTAGAGGGGGCGTTCCACAAACAATGCCTAATCACCCCCTCCGCACAGCATATTATTTGAGAAATAAAAAAAAATGATGAGACTCACTCCCCATCTTCAGGGCACTGCCAACCTCTGAAGGAGCCAATTCTAAATGAAGCTGTCACATAAAAAATGTCATGTGAGTGTGGTAGGGTGGTGGATGTCTGTAACACAGCATGGGCACAGGGAGAGGTTGGAGTGAAGGCAGAGGATTAGTGGTCCCAGGTCACTCTTAGATAGATGATGAGACCCTGTCTCAAAGAGAAAAAAGAAAAAAGAACACAGCGGGGGATGGGGAACAAAGGGGGAGGAGGTAAATAAGTAAGTTAGTGGGTTTCTAGGGCAGGTGCCTCTTTCTGCTGTTTTCAGGACTGATTGACACTGGCCTGCCTCAGGACCCCTGCACTGTTTTATCTCCTGCTCAGAGCAGCCCTCCCCTCCCATATTCAGCCTTCCCCAGCCACACACCTGAGACCCTCTTATTAGTCTCTTTCATGGCCTTCTCTCTCCTTCATAACCCTCTTCACAATCTGGGGCGCAATGATTTGTTCGTAGTTCATGAAATCTTCGTCTTCCCAAAACTGGAAGCTTTAAAGGATCGTGTGTGTGTGTGTGTGTGTGTGTGTGTGTGTGTGTGTGTGCTGTGTGTGTACTTTTTTTTTCAGATGTTCTGATGATCAGCTCAGCACTTTGACTGAGCCAACTCCCCAGCACCCATGTCTGTTCTCAGCTCGCCACTGCTTTCTTTTTACACTTTCCATGGGGTCTGACAAACAGCAGGAGCTCAATAAATACATATGGAACTAACAGATGACTGAGTGCCTGGATGGCGATGAGCCAGGAGGGGCAAGCAGTGTGTGTGCATCAGGCCCTCTTCCTCTCAAGCACAGAATATCAGCATTTTTTTAGTTTTATATGGAGGTGTTGGTACAATTTTTCATTTTGAATTCTAAAAGCGCAAACAAAGTGGCAAATAAATAAATAGAAAGACAAGCCGGCCTTGCTTAGAGAGGGGGCTTTCGGCAGTTGTGAAGGACAAGGTTGAAAGGATGAAATAAAGTCTAGATACGGGCTCACATAAAAGCTGTAGTCGTGAAATCTGTGCTATAGGCACCCAGAGGGACTAGGAGGCTATTCAGGGCAGAATGGAGGCCAGATCTGTACACGGATGGCCATTTGATTGACAACATTACTCTTCAATAAACACCCCAGCCGCCACTGGATGTCCACAGGGGCACATTCATCCTGACACCTGTCTCACATATAAAAATTTTATCTGAAGGAGCCGGGGAGATGGCTTAGTTGATAAAGTGCCCGCCCCACAAACGTGAGGGCTGGAGTTTGATCCCCCAGAACCCAGGCAAAGAGCCTGGTGTTACAGTTCCTGCTCGTAATCCCAGCTCTGGAAAGATGGAGGCCCTGCGTTTCACTGGCCTAACTGGTGAGCTCCAGGGTCAGGGGAGATACGATCTCAAAAAATAAAGTGGGGACACTACCCAACATCAACCAAACACACACAACATACATGCAACACACAACACATGTACCCACCCCCTGTGCATGCACACACAAACATGCATGCACAACACACAACAATAAACACACATACAATGCACTCACAAATACCAAATACATTTTATATGAGGCATCTTATGGATCTAAAGGTTAAGAGGTAAAACTGAAGCCAGTTTCCAGAAGAGAAAGGGCAAGCTGTTGTCTAGACACTGGGGTGTGTACGAAAGTGTGTAATGATATAGACAACACTCAGAGAAAAGTACTATCATGAGCCTGAGGTCTATCTGAGCTCACAATGAAACCTCATCTCAAAAGTCCTTAAAAATATGGAAGCTCTGTTTGTCAGAAGATGTCATTAGAGGTGGGAGGAGAAGGCAGCTCGAAGATCTGGGTGAGGTATTTGCAGCACATCTCTGACAAAGAAGAAAGAGAGTTGAGCGTGATGGTGCATGCCTTTAATCTCAGCACTCGGGAGGCAGGACAGTCCGGACTAAATAGAAAGATCCTGTCTTAAAATAAAGGGGGGGGGGGAGAGAGAGATCATCCAGATGAAAAGTGGGAGACAGATTTGAACAAACACTTCACACAATAAGAACTTTGATCCTTCACATGCTCAATAAGCACAGAAACTATGTTCACCATAGAAACAAGAAACTAGAGCACCACTGAGACACAACTACACATCCATCAAAATGGATGAAAAAATTGTGTGGTACTGGGGGCCAAACCTAGGGACTCATGCATGCTAAGCAGGTGCTCTACCACTGAGCCACACCCCAGCCCCTCACTGGGGGATTCTAGGCAGGTGCTCTACCACTGAGCCACACCCCAGCCTCTCACTGGGGGATTCTAGGCAGGTGCTCTACCACTGAGCCACACCGCAGCCCCTCACTGGGGGATTCTAGGCTGGTGCTCTACCACTGAGTCACACCCCAGCCCCTCACTGGGGGATTCTAGGGAGATGCTCTACCACTGAACCACACTCTCACCCTTCACTGGGGGATTCTAGACAGGTGCTCTACCACTGAACTTAATACACAGGAGTCTCTTGGATATTTAGATTCAGAAATCAACAAATCAACAGGGGGAATAGTTGTATCTTGTATGTTATCCCCATCTGAAACTCATCTGAAAGTTAGTTATTGTGAGACATCAAGAGGTGGAGACATGTGGGACCTTTAAGAGGTGAATAGGGCTCTGGCCTCATAAACGTGTCAATCCATTCACAGTTATTGGATTAACGGGTTATGGGGTTAGTGGGTTATCTAAAGAACAATTCTGAGTTAAACAGCCTGCCTGGCTGCATCTTTTGTATACCTCTCCTCTCATCCCATTTATGGTTTACCTTGGCTCAGAACTTAATCCCAAATAGACCCTTTCTTCTCTGTAACTTACATGGTCTGTGGTATTCTGTTACAGCAACAGAAAGTGTTCACATGTTCAGTGTCTGTTGCTGAAAAGTGTGGTGGCCCTGAAAATGATCCTAGGAAGGCCATGGGCACTGTTTGAGGCAATGGGAGCCCCAGGTAAAAGTGTTCGGGAAATGGGTGGACACTGACAGCTGGAGCCCACAGCAGGTGTAGGCTTCAAAGGCTGCAGCTGGCATAGAAGAGATTTTAAAAATCAAAGTGGACCAGCTGTGGTGCTGCTACACACCTTAAAGACAGCACTCAGGAGGCAGAAGCAGGCAGATCTCTGTGAGTTTGAGGCCAGCCTACACGGTGAGTTCCAGGACAGCCAGAGATACATAGTGAGACCCTCTCTCAAAAGGTATGCACAGAGATAGAAAGAGAGAGAGACTTGAGTTTGATAAAATGCATATTTTTAAAAAGTGAGGTATGGCAGTGCACGCTTAGAATCCAGGCAAAGGGGAGGTAGAGTCAGGCAGATCCCTGGTGCTCAACAGCCAGGCTAGCCCAATTAACAAATTCAGACCAGTGGGAGACCCCGTCTCAAAAAACAAGATGGTTTCTGAAGAATGGCATCCAAGGTTAACCTCTTATCTTACACACACACACACACACACACACACACACACACCCCACAGGCATAAAGGTGATTGACAGCACCTGAGGAATGACACCCAAGCTTCTCCTCTAATCTCAGTGTGTACACATACACACATGCTTACAAGCCCACGTATGCACTCCTGAATTGATGGGTTAAGTTTTAAATTGGAACTGACTGCTGCGAGGTTCTAGACCTGTGGGAAGCAGGGACTAGCTGGGTCCTTGAAGGACCGCCCCTCCCCGACCAGTTGCAGATCCTATCTCTGCTTCCTGACCCCCATCCAGGGAGCAGCCTGTCTCCTCCATCACATCCTTCTCATGATGCCCTGCCTCATCCGGAAACAATGGAGCCCACCAACCTCAGATGGAAACCTCTGGAACCATGAGCAGACTTGACCCTTTCCACATTAGCCTGGGATTCTCCAGGCAAACACAAGAGTCACACGTCAACCGCCCAGGTGTCTCTGCCCCTTCCCTATTGATTTGTTCTGCGTTCACATGGTTCAAAATGAATTAAGACACCAATGCTCACACACACACACACACACACACACACACACACACACACACACACACACCCCACAATGGATTGGGGAATATTTTATCTGTTCTTGTCTAGAGATGAGCTGAAAGGTCGTTTCAAGTAATTATCGCCCTGATAATTGAGCAGATGGCAAACACCGAATCCCTCGTCCCCACCTGTCAGCATCTCTGTGGCTAATTCACTTTCAAGCATGGGCAATTTATTCTGACTAGATTTTATTTCATGATAGCCACTTACACTCTCCACTTTTCAAGGTGCTCAAGGAGCTGAATTTCTGAGCAATCTGCATCCCAGTCTTCTTCCTGCAGGAGCTGCTGAAAATGGACACAGCTGCAAACCCGGCACAGACCACCCATGACATCGTCACTGGACACAACTGGTGTAGGGTGGCGGAGAGCACCCTAGAGTGCTGCTCCTCAGGAGCTGTCCATCTTGTTTTGTGAAACAGGGTCTCTCTCATGGTCTGGAGACCCCCGTCAGGCCACGCTAGCCGGCTAGTGTGCCCCAAGGATCCTCCCGTCTCCATCTCCCCAGGGCTGGGATTGCGTGCCTGTGTTAGCACGATGGCTCTTTACTGTATGTCCTGGGGATTGAACTCAGCTCCTCCTGCTTGTACAGTGTTCTAGTTCCATCTTGCTGCTGTGATGAAACACTAACCAAAAGGAACTCAGGTGGGGGAAGGGTTTACTCTCACACTTCCTGGCCACAGTCTATCACCAAGGCAAGTTAGGGCAGAACTCCAGCAGGAACTTAGAAAACCAGGGAAGGATGCTGCTTAACGGCTGGTCATTCTTAGCTAGCTTTCTGTACAGCCCAGGACCAACTTTGCCTAAGGGATGGTGTTGCCCACAGTGGGCTTGGCCCTCCTATATCAAGGACCAGTCCTATTTAGTCAATTCCTCATTCAGGGCTTTCCGTTCAAATGGCTCTAGGCTGTGTCAAGTTAACAAGGAACACTAACGAGGACAGACAGCAAGCATTTTACCCACAGAGCTATCTCCTCAGACACAGTTACTTCGTTTTCATTACTGCCCCTCACCTGCTGCTGCCTCTCTCTCCATGCCATGTTGATCTTCTCCCTGGCAGTACTATACACGTAGCTATGACTACAGCAGAAGCAGTGAACACAAGATGGATCTTCAATCCATCTCTTTCCATGCTCTGAAGAACTAATTCAAAGAAAAGCCAAACTCAGTAGAAACCACCATTCTTAATTTTTCGTCGTGACTGCCATTTTCTTTACCTTTTGTGTCTATAAGTGTGCATGTAGTATGTATGCACACCTGTATGCTCATGTGCACACACACACACACACACACACACACACACACACACACTCCATGCACATCCAGAGACCTATATGCATGTAAGCAAGATGTTGAATATCTTCCTTTATCAGGATCCTCCTTATTCCTTTGGGGAAAAGGGATCTCACTCAACTGTTTCAGCTAGGTTGGCTGGCCAGTAAGCCCTGGGGATCCAAGTGTACACACCCTCGCCCTCCCTCCCGCCCAGGGTTGGGGTTACAGGAACATGCTGCCATGCTCATTTCTACACAGCTGCTGGAGGTTCAAACTCGGGTCCTCATGCTTGCGGAGCTAGCATTTCACTCGCTGTGACATCTTCCCAGTCCAATTTTTTATCTTCTTTTACCCCTTTGTTTTGCCCTTTTTTAAAAAAAAAAACTAAAGATTTGTTTTAGAGTGTGTGTGAGTGTGTGTGTGTGTATGAGAGAGAGAGAGAGAGAGAGAGAGAGAGAGAGAGAGAGAGAGAGAGAGAGAGAGAGAGAGAGAGAGAGAGAGAATGTGCACTTGCTCCTGGAGGTCAGATGGGAACATCAAATTCCCTTGAGTTGAAATCACACCCATTTGCAAGCTGCCCAGTGTGGGTGTTGGGATCTGAACTCTGGTCCTCTGGCAGAGGAGTAAGCACTCTTAACCACTGTGCCATCTCTTCCAGCCCCTAGCTGAGTCCTTTTGATTATAATTCCAAGAGAGTCACCCATGCTATGCAAATCCACCTCTCCCAGGAGGCCAGTCACCCAGCACGCCAGGTGTTACTCTGTGCACAGGTCATTACATCCAGGGGAGAAGTGAACAGTCCATTCACTTTGAAGAAATGAGAGCGGGAACTGTCACGACAACAGCATACAATCACTTAATTTGATGCAGATCCAGGCCTGAATATAAGCACCTCTGATTTAAAGGGAAAAGGCAATTAAAAGCAGTTGCTGGAATATTCTTTCAAGTCAATGGAGTCATTCAATTAGTCCATTAAAATGACTTGCTTTTGAAAGCATAATTTAGTCCCCAAGTAAGAAGGGGGAATCAAAGATTGCATCCATGGAAAAAACAAAGCAAAACAAAATAATCAAATCTACTGGGAAATCTCCATGACCCCATTGACTTTCTAGTTTCATTTTGTCTCCTAATCTACTTTTTGGCATATTGGTACATTTGTTATTCATCTTGCAAACCCAGAATTTTAATCTCTTTTAGTGCTGGACAAATCCTCATCTGTTTGCGAAGAGGAGAGACGGAGGAATAAAGATTGCTCCTGTGACCAGAGCAGAAAGTGCTAGGTCTCGCTTTTCCAGCCTCCCTTGCAGCTAAAGTTCACACATGTGACTAACCCTCTCACATATGCCTGCTGTTATGTGAACTTTTTCCTAGAAAGATATAAACAAATATCTATCCTCTGCATATCAGACACCAACAACAGACCAAAGCAATGATGACACCAAAATCCATCCTGGGGAACCATTATGTTTCTTGGGCTTCCTCACAGAGTATGGTGACGGGTGACTGAGAAGAGTATAGGTGACCCTAAAAACATCTGCTTCAAGGCAAAGTCTCACCCTACAGTGGCTGACGGCCTCACGGAAGCTGCAGCATGGAGGCCCCCTTCCAGTCACTATCCCATGTCCTGTGTACCCTGGCATCTCCCAAGATCACTTGCAGCTGTGAGAGGGCAGGAGGGAGTAACAGCTGGACTCCCAGGTGAGGCTCCTCTGACCCTCCCTTCCTTTCTAAACCAGGGAGTGTCAATAGCTTTGCTACCATTACCATGGACCTGGCTACCTCCTCATTTTTCTCTTTATTTTGTTACCATGGCTACAGGGCCAAGGTAATCTCTACTTCAAGATGGCAATGGTTATATCATGCCATATGACAACACTGTAGACAGCCATATTGCTAATTGCTATAATAGGCTGTCCCCTCGGCTACTGTGGCTTATGTACTCAGTGTCGGAGGGCAATACTCCAAGGCATGTGTACAAAAGACAAGGCTTGGCTGGAAAATGTCTCATTGCGACCCTTTTTTATAATGACCCCAGAGATTATTTGAGAATGATGTATCTCAGCCCCACAATTTAGAAGCTGTGAAAGCATTTATCAAACACAGTTTGAGGGTCCCAAGTTTCTCTTCATTGGCACTGTGGACCTTCTCAGCCAGGTGCACTGTGGGATGGTGGGTAGCATCTGTGATCTCTAGCCAACCAATACCATGTGACAACCCAAGTGTCTGGAGACAGTGCCAAATTGTTCCTCAAGTATGGGGGAAAAAATCATCCCTCATTGAGAACCACTCACTGCTTTAGTTCACTCTGAAAACGATTGTGTGGTCGGTAATCAGGGAGATGCAAATCAGAATAGAATTAAGCGCTATTTCCTCATTACATTTGCAGAAACAGAAAGCTGGACCATGCCGGATGCTGGCAGCCCTGCAGGGTGACGGCTTGTTCCAGCAGGTGAGGAGCGCTTAGGACGAGGGATTGGGGGAACAGTTGGTGCATTCCATTCAAAATGACAATGCTCACATCCATTGAGCAAGGATGAGGACCTGAGTTCAGTCCCCAGAGCCCCAACAAAAAGCTACACATGGTGGCGTGGGCTCAAAGCCCAGGCTCTGAAAAGGTGAAAACAGGAGGCTATCTGAGACTCAATGGCCAGCCAGCCTAGCCTACCTGGTGAGCTCCAGGCTGCAGGTTAGACCTCCAGAATGTATTAGCCCTTCACAGCCATAACCTCATCTATTTTAGACAACAATGTTCCACCCTTAGCCACAGTTCCATGTCTATGAGTACAGTGTTTTTAGATTTCTTGCATAGGTGGTGTCATGCAGGATTCAGCTTATTTCATCTAGAGTGTTGGCCTCTCAGTTCATCCAGGGCGTCTATGTCCTGACATATCAGTGTCCTGTTTCCTGTTTCCAAGAACACACCCTGACAAAAGCAACTTCAGGGAGAAAGGGCTTGCTCTGGTGCACAGTTTAAGAGTGCAGTCCATCATGTGAGGAGGGCCTGTGGACAGGAGCGGGAGGTAGCTGCTCACACGGCATCCACAGTCAGGAAGCAGAGAGGGGAATGCTGGCACTCAGCTTCATTTCTCCTTTTTTTATACAGTACGGAATTACAGCCTAGGGGATGATGCTACCCACAGTGGGTATGCCCTTCCTCTTCCATTAACCTAATCAAGATAACCAGCTCCTGTCTCCACCTGCCCCATGTGCTGGAAGCCCAGTTTCTCACATGAGTGCTAGAATCCAAACGCGGGTCCTCGGGACCATGCAAGCCCAGCTCAACTGTCTCTCCATTACCCTTTAAGAATGTTAAACAAACTGAAATCAGTGACTATGACTACACATAAAATTGGTAAAATCCGCACATAATGAAAAGAACAGTGTCACACATTTTAGAATTTAGTACTTCAACCCTGCTTTCTGAGCATTCTAGACCCAAAGAAAAAAATAATATAAAATTGCAACTAAATCTTCAACCATGTTTAATTTTCCTATTAAACGAGTGGCACTGATATTATTCTCATGAAACAAGTCCATGAATATTCTAAGATTTTCACCATAAAGGAGATATAGGTGTGATGGGGCTGAAGAGATGGCTTAGCATCGAAAGGCACTTGCTGCCTTGCAGGGAACCTGACTCCAGCTCCCAGCACCCACACCCGTCAGGCAGCTCACAACTGCCTATCACTTCATTTCCAAAGGCTCCAACACCCTCTTTTGTCCTCCATGGGCACCTGTACCCACATGCATGTACCTGCAGACTCACACATAATTTTGCACATAATTTTTAAATAAAAATAAAATCTTTTTTAAAAGAAATATAAACTTAAAATTTAGAATGGTCTGCAAATTGTCAGAGTTTTGCCCTAAATATTTAAATTCAGTTGGAATGATTCAAACTTAAAAAATTTGTATTTAAAAAGCTACTCAGAAAGGTGGTGCAAGAGGATCGCCATGAGTTCAAGGCCAGCCTAGGCCGAAGAGAATTTCTGGGTCAGACTTGGGCTACAGAGCATGGCTCTGTCTCAGAGAAACACCTTCCTTCCTTCTAAAGCTCTCATCTAACCCCTAAGTTATCGAGCAGCTCGTTCTCAAACGCCCGTCCAGAAAGCATTTTTCAACTTGTCCTTTCATATTAACTTCTAACTTAATAGCAATGTGATCAGAGCTCAAGGGCCGTGGGAAACCTATTCTGTGAGATTTATCGAGGCCACTGTGTGGCCCGGCGGCTATATGATTAATGTCTGTGGGTCTCCGTGTATTTTCGATGTCTCCAGCACTGAATGCCGAGTTCTGTGTGGTCCTGGGGTCACAGTGCAATGCTTGCCAGCCTCCCATATTCCTCCCCACTTTCTGTCTGAGGGGCTTATCAATAATTGAAAGAATTATAAGGGTGTGTTTCTCAATTTCCTCTGCAGTTCACGCTTCATCAATTTAGGACCATTTTCCCAGGGTATTCGTGTTTGCAACATTTCACCTTTTCACTAAATGGAACCTGTTATTGTTATGTAGAGACCAGATGCACACCATTCTCATTCTCTCTCCCTCTCCCTCCCCCTCCCCCTTTCCCCTCTCCCTCTCCCTCCCCTTCTCCCCTCCCCCTTCCCCCTCCCTCTCTCCTCCCTTCAGTCTTTCCATCTCCCTCCCCCTTGTCCTTCTCAGTGTGTTTATGTGTGTGCAGATGCACAGGCATGCGCATGTGAAAGCTACAGAACCACATCCTCTGTGGTTCCCCAGGTGCTGTCTACCTGGGCTTGAGTTTTGTTTTTCATAACCCACCAAGTCCAGTTTCTGTTGCTTGTATACATCCAGGTGTGGGACATTCACTGTTGTGTAGTGTATGGGGGGGGCGGTTGTCTTAAGGAAAACCGACTCTCCCTCCCTCAGACGCCATCTATTGTCAATAGCTCCTAATAGCACTAATGATAGGGGCTCATCCTCCCTTCCCCACTCCATACTAGAATTCTGGCTGGCCTGGTGTAGCTGAAGTTTTCTCCGGTCCTGCCCAGCCCCACGGACCCTGCAGCCACTTATAAAATAATCACTCAGAAGCTTATATTAATTAAAACTGCTCAACCATTAGCTCAGGCCTACCATTTACTAACTCCTACACTTAAACTCAGCCCATTTCTGTTAATCTATAAATCGCCATGTTTTCTCTACCTTTACTTGTGTGTCATTACATGCTGCTCCCTGGACAGCGGGCTGGCGTCTCTTGACTCAGTCTTCCTCTTCCCAGAATTCTCCTTATCCACTTACCCCACCTATACTTCCTGCCTGGCTACTGGCCAATCAACATTTTATTAAACCAGCCATCATTGAGTCATAACTACCTCAAGCTTTGGAAACAAGCTTATATATTTGGGAAGGATAACACTGGAGATCAAGAGACCCAAATTTGTTATATATTGCTTTAATTTTTTCTTGATAGTGCTTAGGATAGAACCCAGAATGTTTCTGCACATGCTAGGCAAGCCCTTTACCATGAACCATACCCCTAGCCTCTTACTGGAGAATTCTAAGCAGGTGCTCTACCATTGAGCCACACCCCAGCCCCTCACTGGGGGATTCTAGGCAGGTGCTCTACCACTGAGCCACACCCCAGTCCCTCACTGGGGGATTCTAGGCAGGTGCTCCACCACTGAGTCATGCCCTTCAGTGTCCTTATGATTTTCGATTGTGACCTAACAATCTGTATTGGTTACCTTTCTTGTTACTATGACAAAAATACCTGGAGTGAGGGACTTGAAGAAAGGGATTCATTTTGCTCACAGTTTGAGGGTGTGGTCCATCATCAACAGGAATGCTTGATAGCAAGGGTTTGAGGTGGCTGCTCACATGGTGTCCACAGTCAGGAAGAAGAGAGCAATGAATGATGGTGCTCAGCTCGCCTTCTCCTTCTGTTCAGTCCGGGACCCCAGCCTAGGGGATGCTGCCACCTACACCCGGGGAGAGCTTCCCACTTCAGCTGTACCTCTTTATAAATTTCCTCATGGACACACCCAGGCAGGTGTCTCTTGGGCAATTCTCTACCCAGTCAAGTTGAAATGAAGATTAACTATCATACCATCTAATTAAGATTAATTTTTTAGAGAGTATTTTCTATGTAAATCCTCTGAGGTCATTTTTATCTCATGTGTCAACACATTATTCGGGGCATGATGGTTCATACATGTAATCTCAATACTGAGGAGGCTGAACCAAGAGGATTGCCATGAGTTCCAGGCTACCTCCAGTGTATTTGAGGCTTACCAATGCTACAGACAACTGACTCCACCAATTAAGTGTGTAAAAACACATATACCTTGAAAATTCTCAGAAAAGGTATTCATCAAAATGTCAACAACAATTGACGGTCAGAGATATTGGAAATCTATTTTTCTTCACGCTTCCTTGCATTTTGAGAGTTATTTTTGAAATAAGCATAAAGTATTGTAAAAAAATTTTCAAAATAAAGTTCTAAAGAACACAGTGATAAAAAATTCTATCAGCATTTTGAGGAATAATTGATCTGTTTAGTGGGTTTGTATTTTCTCAAAATTAGATATCCCTGTGGAGCAGGACTACTTTTTGCTTCCTGTGTTCTTCCCACAGCTCCATGGGTCACACTGCATGAAGTAAGAATTGCATAATGGATGTTGATTGACAGGGGTATTTAGATGTTGGACTCTGAGGCGATATTATCGAACGTAGCTAAGAACTAAATTGCATGACTGAGCTTTGGCCCTACAACCTTAATAATCAAAAACTAAAGCCGTCAAGTCATTGTGTTTTATTATAAATGATTCTGCCTCCCAAGACTCCTTCAGTTTAGAAATCTTGCCAAAGGTTTGTTTCTCATCCTGTTGCTCACTTACGGACAAGTCTTCAAATGACATCATTATCCCACAAGCTATAAAGAAAGAGGCAAAACTGAACCATGTTTTTGGAAGAGCTTTGCATGGACACGTGGTTTCCGATTTGGGAGCTGAGTCTGTCTAGGGGAACATCAGAAGGTGATAAAACCTTATTTGGCTTTTTGAGTGTCACTGCTTGTTTGTATCTGGTGCCTGTTGCTGCATAACAAACCACAAATCTTAGTAGCAAAGAAAAGTGGCATGCAGGGCTGAGGAGATGCTCAGTCAATACAGCACTTGCCATGTGTGATGGTTAAGTTTAGTTGTCAACAAGACACAACCTAGAATAATCTACTTGGGTTGGCCTGTGTTTATGTCTGTGGGGGATTATCTTAATTAGATGTGGGAAGACCCAGCCCACTATGGGTGACACCATTCCCTAGGCAGGCAATCCTGAGCTGTATAAGTGAGAAGAAACTGAGATGAGCACAAGTAAGCCAGCAAGGAGCATGCACATAGTCACTCACTGCTCTGGACTGTGGCTGTGATGTGACCATCTGCCTCTGTCTCCTGGCACTGTGACCGTCCCTCAGTGACAGACTATAACCCAGGATTGTGGGCTAAAATGAAACCTTTCTTCACTAATTTTCTTTTCATCCATGTATTTTATTACAGCAACAGAACCAAAACCGGGCCCCCAGGCAAGTGTGAGGACCTGAGTTTGACCCTCAGGACCCTGTAGAAAAGCCAGGCATTATAGTATATACTTGTAATCCCAGTGTTGGCAGCCAGACTAGCTAAATCAGTGAGCCCCAGGTTCAGTAAGAGACCATGTATCAAAAAATAAGGTGGAGGGAGATTGAGGAAGCCAATTTGATGTTGACCTCTAGCCTTCACACACACACACACACACACACACACACACACACACACACACACACACATGCATCTGCTGTATACACACATGAACCCACATATACCAAAAACAAGAAAAGGAAAGAAAAATATCATATGCTTACTGGGTTCATCTGGGAGTCAGTGCTGCTTTGAGCTAGATGATGTTATCATCCTCACCCATTACCATCTCCACTTCCAGGATATAGGCTTTGCCTTACCACATGGGCTCTTACTCTATGGAGTTTCAGGATCAGAAGTTATTCTGAGGAAGCCATTATCTAAAAAAAAGAAAGAAAGAAAGAAAGAAAGAAAAGAAAAGCAAATACACATTTCAAATGTCTCCCTATGCCATTTGTACTGACTTCCTTTCATATGTCTTTGTGGTTATGGGTGTGTGTATGTGTGTCCATGTGCACATGGAGGCCAGAGGACAACCTAGGGGTTGTTTCCCAGGAGCCATCCACCTCGTTCTTTGAGGCAATGTCTCTCAGTGATTCCTGAGTATCACCAATCAGGCTAGGCTGTCTGGCTAGCAAGGCCAAGGGGTCAGCCCGACTCCACCTTCCAACACTAGGATGATAAGCATGTGTGGCTTTCTACATGGGTTCTGAGATCTGATTCAGACCCTCCTGCATACACAGCAAGCATTTTACCAACTGAGTCATCTCTCCTGCCCTCAAGGATACCTCTTTTTCCCACTTTCAAGGTCTTGTGGTTTTGGTCATGGCAGATCCTATGTTTTTAGTCTTGAAGAGGAAAAGAAAGAGTACCAAAGTCTAGGTCAGGTTCATCCTGTAATACAGTTCTGAGCAAAGCATTTCTCAAATGATCACCTTGTCTGCATTCAGAGACAGAGATGGGGAGGGTCTGATGCATGGGCTCAAGCTGCAAAGGAGGTGGTCACATTGTTGAGACAGAAATGCCCAACCTTCCCATCCTGTTCCCTCACGGGACATCTGCAGACCCAAGTGAAGAGTCGGTGTTGTCAACAAAAGAACCCCTTGAGTCCCTGAAATGTAATCTAGGCAACTGTTAGCCTAACCACACAGTGGAGATGGAGCCTCTGCAAAACAGGTGGGAAACCATTGCCATGCAGCCTCCACTGTGTGGCCACCAGAGTGAGACATCTTCCCTGCCACAGAGAGCTAGTGAAGCTGGAGGGCTTCTTTGGGTGTTTCCTAGGCAACAACCAAACAACCAAACATTTGAGGCACCTTAGCTCCTTCATGTGGAGGCCTTATGAAAGAAATGAAATGTTCCTCTGTGTTGTCACAAAGACTAGCATACAGGGATACTTGGGCTAGTCTTTGTGACAATTTCTGATGAGACATCCTTCCAAGAACTTCTTCAAGACACCTCTCCATCTTCCTCTCCTTAAAGGGAAAAAAAATCAGTGTTTCTACAGCAGCATCCAAAATACCTAAGGAAACAACTCAAAATTATTCATTTTGGCTCATGGTTTCTGGGGGCTTGGTGCACTAAGATTATAATGTTAGAACCCAGCTGCGGCAGCCTTCTTCTCTCACAGATGCCACAAGCACACTGTCTGACTGCCTGTGGGGTTAATAGCTCTTCTAACCAACTCTCTGAACCCAACATCCATCTCTGTGTCCCTGTGAACTGCATCTGAGACCTTTCAGTTGCATGGTTCCATGTACCTGGCAGAATGACATGGTGACCAGAGAATGTGGTGGACATGGTTCTTAACTTACGGCAGACAAAAAATAGTGAGACAAGAAAGGAAGTGTCCAGGGACAAGATACCTCTAAGGACTCACCTTAACCCCACTCCCCACAATGAGCTACTACTTCTAACTAGACCCAACTTCCAAAAGTTACTGGAAACTCCCAAAATGGTGTGACAATCAGGAAGCCAGGCACCATGTCACCTAGAGGTGTCATGTTTCATATTCAAACCATACAGCTGTACTGGGTGGCAAACTGACTGCTTTTTGAGAAAATGAATGCCAATGAGATGTCTGTTAGTGCAGTTCTTCTCTTGAAGGCTCTTTGGAGAAGAGGCATGGTCTTCCAGTTGGTATGAGCATAGCTTGTCATGTCTCAGTCATGACACAGCCAGGACAGGGAAAAAGCATCAGATGTTGTGGTAGTTTGAATGTCATTGGCCCCATAATTTCATAGGGAGTGGCACTATTAGGAGGTGTGGTTTTGTTGGAGTGGGTATGGCCTTGTTGAAGGAAGTCTGTCACTGTAGGGACAGGCTTAGAAGTTTCTTTGGCTCCAGTTCGCTCAGATAGTCCTCCAGCACCATGTCTGCCTGCAGGCTGCCATGCTCCCTGCCATGATGATAATGGACTGAACCTCTGAAACTGTAAGCCAGCCCCCTCACTTAAATGTTTTCCTTATAAAAGTTGCCATGGATCTGGGGCTGGAGAGATGGCTCAGCAGTTAAGAGCACTGGCTGCTCTTCCAAAGGACAAAGGTCCTGAGTTCAATTCCCAGCAACCACATGGTGGCTCACAGCCATCTATAATGAGATCTGGTGCCCTCTTCTGGCCTTCAGGGATACATGCAGACAGAACACTGTATACATAATAAATGAATAAATCTAAAAAAAAAAAAAAAAGTTGCCATGGTCAATGATGTCTCTTCTAGCAATAGAAACAAGATAGATGGCTCAGTGAATAAAGGGCTCGATGCGCAAGCATGAGGACCTAAGATCAAGTCCCCGGCATCCACATAGGAAGCCCGGCATGACAGCGCATGCCTCTAACCCCAACACAGGGTGGGGAAAGATGGGTGGATCCCAGGAACCCAGCCGGCCAGGCTAGCCAAATCATTAAACTCCAGGTTCAGTGAGAGACCCTGTCTCAAAGAATGAGCTAAGAGTGACTGAGGAAGATAACTGATGCCTCTAGCCTCCACACATGCATACACAGTCAAATACAAAACACACACACACACATGCATACACAGTCAAATACAAAACACACATACACACACACACATGCATACACAAATACAAAACACACACACATGCATACACAGTCAAAAACAAAACACACACACACACACCATGCACACAGGGAGGCACAAATATACACATAACTAAAAATAAAATAAATCTTAAGTAAGGATGGCATCTACAGCCCTGTATTAGGAACCTTTCATGTTGCCATGATAAAAGTCACTTAAGGGTCTTTTTTAGTTCATGGTTTGCTAGGATAGTCTATCATGGTGGGCAAAGCATGGTGACAGGAGCCTGAGGCATCTGATCACATAGTGCCCACAGCCAGGAGTGGGGGAGGGGGGTACCTTCTCCTCCTTTTTTATTTTTTCATTTTTATTCAACCCGGGAATATGAGATGGTATAGCCCACATTCATAGTGAGTTGTCCTCTGTGGTTGACTCTACCTAGAAATGCCCTCACAGACATGCCCACAGATGTACACCTCTTGGGTGATTCTAAACAAAATGAAAATGAATCGCCACAACTCCTCCCAGATACCCCCCACCAGCTGAGGACCAAGTGTTGAAACATGAGGAGTGGGAGGTGCTTCAGGCTCAAACCCCAAATATAAAGACAAAAACCTTGAGTAGTGTCAGCATGGTCAACAACAGCTGCTGAGGGGTGACTCAGCCCTCTGGACCTGGCGTGTGTTCTGAATCACTGAGTGGATGCTCCCCTAGCACCAAACACCAAAATAGAATTCTTCAGAGAAAAGACAGCTGAAAGGGCCTCGGAAATCTCTGGCAATCCATCTGCTGCAAAAAGTACACTGTTGCCTGGCTTCCTGAATTTCAGAGTGATTTTCCCCTGGCCTCCCTCTGTGAGCTGACTTCACTGGATAGCACTGGGGGGGGGGGGGTCAGCTTCAGGGGAACGGGTGTGAGGGCACAGAGTGCACCACACTTGTGTGAGATGAGCTGCAGGAAGGACAAGTATTTAGAGATAACGAATGAGCCATCAACCCAAAGGAAACTTATCCCCACCCAGGCAAGGCCCCACAAACCACAAAAAAAGACTTTTAGACTCTACGTCTTTGATGCCTCATGTCTGTCTATCTGTCTGTTGACAGAGTCTTGTTTTGCAGCCCAGGCCAGTCTCAAATTCATGATCCTCCTGCCTCTGCCTCCTGAGGGTTGGAATTATAGGTGTGCACCTCCATGCCCAACTGTATCTGTATGTGTGTGGCATGCGTGTGAGTGTGTAAGTGTTCACATCCAAGCACACACAGAGAGGTTAGAGCAGAATGCTGAGTGCCTTCTTCAGCTACACAGTGAGCTCAAGGTTGGCCTGAGCTATGTGGACACTGAATTGGTCCAAAAGCCACAGCCTAGTCACCCTCTTTCTTCCTTCCTTCCTTTCTTCCTTTCTTTTTGTTTTCTGTTTCTTGATTTTTGTTTTTTGAGACAGGTTCCTCTGTATAGCCCTGGCTGTCCTGGAACTTGATTTGTAGACCAGCCTGGCCTCAAACTCAGAGATCCCTCTGCCTCCTCCAGAATTAAAGGCATGGGCTACTATGCCCAGCAACCCTTTAAAAAAAAAAAAAAAGGATTTGATACATCACTCAAAGGTAGCCTTGGACTCACTATACAGCCCAGACTGACCTCAACCTCATGACCTTCCTCCCTCAGCCTCCTGAGTGCCGGGATTACAGACGTGCACACCAGCACTCTAGTTTATTTTTCCAATCAATTACAATGTTTATCCAAATGTCATCTGTCAATGCCGCCACTGCCACCTCTCTCTCTCTCTCTCTCTCTCTCTCTCTCTCTCTCTCTCTCTCTCTCTCTCTCCCTTGCTTACTCGCTCTCGTTCTCTCTCCTGCTTGTCTGACAACCAGATGAGCTAACACTCTTTTCTGTTGCACTTATTTACTTACTTACTTTGTGTTGAGTGTACCTGTTCTTTCCCTCTACCATGTGGGTTCCAAGGCCTGAACTCATGTCCTCAAGCTTGGCAACAAACCCCTTTACCAGGGAACCATCTCGCAGACCCAAGCCTACCTCTCCTGACCATAGATGTGGTCGAGGAGGTGAAGCAGGTAGCTGGGGGTAAGGGGAGGGTGTGTACATCTTGATTGTCAATTTGATTGGATCTGGAATCGCCTAAGAGACACACCTATGAGTGAGTCTGTGGGGTGTTTCCCTCAAGGATTAACTGAGGGGAGGGGGACCCAGAGTGGGTGGCACTGCCCACGGTCTACAAGGAAGGCTGCTAGCTTACCCACCTTGCCTGCTGGCTGGTGAGGGCATCTATCCCATTGCCACTGCTGCTGCTGTACCACCATCCTACAGCCAGCATGGGAACCCAGCCTCTTCCATCTTCCAAAACGGACTGAAGACCAGCATCTCTCCAGGAATGGTCCAGGCCTGCAGCACCAGGTTGATACTGTGACATCCAGCTGCACAGAGTGAGCACTTCCATCCTTGGCTTCTTCAGCATGCTTACAGCCAGTGGTAGACTACCCAGGCTTCATTGTGCTAGCCAACTAGAAAATCCCACTTCTGGTGTGGAGTCGATATATATATTGGGTCTGTTCCTCTAGAGAAGCCTGACTAACACTTCTTCAACTCAGTGTTCACCCACCCACAAGTACCTTCACAGCATCTAGAAAGCCCAGACTCCAGCCATCTTTCTTTGTGACCAAAAGCACATTCATTTTTTACCAACTGAGCAATGCAATCTTGAGTCTCTTCTCTGTCCTCCAGCCCATGTGTTGGGTGGTAGGGGGCACTTATGGGGGAAAGCTCATGACCCTTGCACACACCAAGTCCTGAGAACCTGGATCCTGAAAGCTTCCGGGTCAAGACAGAAGGTCATGAAGGATAAACAAAGCCTAAAGGAGGTATATCTATGGCCACAAGAGAGATGTGTCCCCATTCAGGCTTCACAGCTGCCAACAGAACAATCTCTGGTGGTCAGCAGGCCACTGAGTGCCCTCTGCCAGGGTCAGGAATCTCTCCTTTGATCTGGAGGGAGAGTGAAAACTCAACCTGTCACCTAGGCTTCTCGTTTCCCTTCTCCATCTGCGTCCCCAGATTCTCCTCCTAGAAGCATCAACATGGAGTCTTCACTGCCCAGCTGACAGAACCCTCAGCAAGACAAGCGCTAACCTCTGGCTCTGAAGAGATGGTCGTTGGGTAAAGTTTTGGCCGCACAAGCATGAGGATCTGAGTTTAGTCCCCAGAACCCACATAAAATCCAGGACATGGCAGCACATGCTGCAGCTTGCTGATGAGGCTAAACTGGCAGGGCTGGCAAGTCCAGGTAGCCTTCTGCCTCGGTTTCCCCATTACTAGGACGACAGGGTACGCCACCATGCCTGAGTTCACTGAATTCTGGACATCAAACTCAGGCCCTTACATCTGTATGGCAAGCACTTTAGTGACTGAACTCTCTCCCAGCCTGGCTTTTCTTTTAGTGTCTTTTGTTTTGAGACAAAACATCGTTATGTAGCCCAAGCTGACCTTGAACTCATGATTCTCCTGCCTCAGCCTCTTGAATTCTGGGACTGAATACACATACCACCACCATGCCTGCCTGGAAGATTCCTCTGTGTGCAAAAACTGAAGTGGTTTAGGAGTGCTGCAATCCCAGAGCTGCTGCTGGAACCTGAATCCCAATGCTGTCCAGTGATGTCTCCATCACACATTCCTGCTAAATGCTTTTTTTTTTTAATTATGAATGCCTGGCCTTAATTTGGCTTAGTTTCTTTCTTTTTTTTAAATTACACTCATGATATTCATTAATTACACTCATGATATTAATTACATTTGTGGTATTCACTGATTATATTTGCAGTATTCATTCAATATTTATGATATTCATTAATTACATTGATTGTATTGATTTATTATATTCATGATATTATGTCCTGATACTACTGTCCATTTGTGGGGCTTTTCTATCACACAAAACAGAAACTCTGTACTTAGAAAACCATTGCTCTATTTTTCTTTCTTCTCCATCTTGAGATAATGTCTAATCTGCATGTTGACATCCAGTTATGCCAGCACCATTCTTTCTGTCTCTATGAATTTGTATATTGTATATATTTCATGTAATACAATTCTATAGTATTTGTCCTTTTTAATGCAAAAACGTTTTATGTACAACTGCAGGAGAAATAATACATAGATAATAAATGCTTTTCAAGCGATCTCATACTACAAAACTTTGCCTCTGGAAAGCCACAAAAAATTTCCTCCATGGCCAGGCAGTGATGGCACACACCTTTAATCCCAGCCCTCCTGAGGCATAGTCAGGAGGATATCTGTGAGTGTGAGGCCAGCCTGGTCTACAGAACGAGTTCCAGGACACCTAAAGCTGTTACACAGAGAAAACCTGTCTCAAAAAAAAAAAATTCCTCTGGAAGAATATTGCAATTTGGGGCCAGTGAGATGGCTCAGTGAGCAAAGGCACTTGCTGTCAAGTTGATGACCCTAGTTCGATACCTGGAACCCACATGATAGAAGAAGAGAATCAATTCCCTTAAGATGCCCTCTGACCTCCACATGCAACTGTAGTGAATGTACATGCATGCATTCCCATAAATAAATAATAAACATTTTAAAGGGTATTCCAATTCATTGAGACAAATAACATTTTTCCTATTTTCAAATGTATTTTACACATGCATAATTGTTACAGTATTCAGACAGTTTTACTTCCTGCTCCTCAGTTAACCTCATTTGTTCCCCACCTTCCCAGTGAGTCTTCATGACTACCCTCTGAGGGTTCCATTGTTTACTGCTTGCTTGCTTGCTTGGTTCAGTTGATTGGTTGGTTGGTTGGTTGGTTGGTTAGTTGATTCATTTGGTTGTTTGGTTGGGTTGGTTGGTTGGTTGGTTTGTCGGTTGGTTCGGTTGGTTGTTTGGTTGGGTTGGTTGGTTGATTTGTTGGTTGGTTGGTTTGGTTGGTTGGGTTGGTTGGTTATTGGGTTGATTGTTTGGTTCTGTTCTTGGTTTGGTTGGTTGATTTGGTTGTTGATTGGTACACTGGTTGGATGATTGGTTGAAAATTGGTTGCTTGATTGATTGGTTAGTTGATTGATTAATGTTAGTTGGTTAGATGATTGGCTGGTTGATAGACTTGCTGGTTGCTTGGCTGGCTTATTGGTTGGTAGATATGTTGACTGACTTATTGATTGGTTGAGTTTGGTTGTTTGGTTAATCTGGTTAGATGTTGGTTGAATAGTTGATTGGTTGGATGGTTAGTTGATTAATTGGTTGGCAGGTTGGTTGAATTTTTAACTGTTTTTCTCTTTGCCTTTTGGTTTTTCTTGTTGTTGTTTTTGGTTTTTTGCTTTTCAGACAGGATCTTTCTATGAGGTCCTATGTCAGCCTCTCCAGTACTAGAATTATGTGTAAGATATGTGTCATCGTAACTAACAAATGGTTTTATTTTTATCATTATTATTATTACTATTACTATTATTTATGGGGAGGGGCAGAGATCAGTCTCATGTACTGTTCCTTGGGAGCAGGTCCCCTTATTTTTAGAGACAGAGTCTCTCCATAGTACCTGGGGTCACTGTTCTTAGGCTAGGCTGGCTGGTCAGCGAGTTAGTGAGACTCCCTGTCTCTACTTCCCCATCACTGGGTTTACAAGCATGCACTAGTGGTCCTGTCTGGTTCTTTTTAATTGGGGGTCTAGGATTGAACTCAGACCTTCATGCTTTTACAGCAAGCACTTTACTGACTAGGCCCTCTCCCAGCCCCTATGACTGTCCTTCTTAATGTCTACATAATATTCCTTGATGAACTATACCGTGGTTTATTTTCTTTTCTCCTCCTTTTTACCACTTAAATTTTTTTCTAATTTATGCTACTATAAATAACAATGCAATTAACATCTCTATTTCCTCAGCTGGATTCAAACGTTTCATGAATTAACAGCAACTGAATAGGCCTTCTGTGTCATTGCTTTTTGGACAAAAATGGAACGTCCTGGTTTCCGAACAAGGAACAATCTAAATTTAGGTTTCTTGACAGAGCTGTGTGACAAGTCGAATGGCAATGACAGAGTCCCAGCAGCGCTTCAGAAAGAGTCTATTTAGCTTGTTTGCCCTCGTTGTGGGACAGATAAGTCCCACGTTGCTTCATTTTAAAGTGACTCTCAAGACTGGGAAATTTACCCTTGAAGGGATTTTTTTTAAGTAATTTATTTTATTTCTCTCTCTCTCTCTCTCTCTCTCTCTCTCTCTCTCTCTCTCTCTCTCTGTGTGTGTGTGTGTGTGTGTGTGTGTGTGTGTGTGTGTGTGTGTAGGGGTGCATGACACATGAGTAGAGGTCAGAGGAAATCCTCAAGGGTCAGTCCTGGCCTTCTGCCTTGTTTGAGACCAGGGTCTTATTGCACTGTGCACACCAGGCTACCTGGCCCGTGTGTTTTCAGGAACTCTCTTGTCCTCACCCTCCATCTTACCTCAGACTCACTGAGATTCCAGGTATGTACTGCCGTGTTGGACTTTTTGTGAGTTCTGAGGATTCGAACTCGGGTCCTCAAGCTTGCTTGCTTTGCCCACTGAGCCATCTTCCTGCTTCAGAACTTTTTCTTTTTCTTTTTTTTTTTGGATTTTCAAGACAGGGTTTCTCTGTGTAGCTTTGTGCCTTTCCTGGAACTCGCTTTGGAGACCAGGCTGGCCTCGAACTCACAGAGATCCACCTGCCTCTGCCTCCTGAGTGCTGGGATTAAAGGTGTGCGCCACCACCGCCCGGCTCCAGAACTTTTTCTTAACAGCACCATTTTGGGGTTTGTTCCTTTATACAGATTTCATTGCACATGGCCAAGCTCAAGATCACTCACCAATGTGTCCTGCTTGTGGTACTTAAATCCCAGTAATGCAGTCGCCCCTCTGGATCCCTGGGACTTTAACTCCATGGCTATGTAGGTCCTCACATAAATGGTATGGTGCTGACGTACAGCCCATTCATATCTTCTTGCACACTTTCAGTTATCTTTAGATTCCTTAGAATGACTAACACAAGGTCAAGTCTGTGTAAATAGCTGCTAAATGCCATTGTTTAGGGAAAAACAAGAAAAAGAACAAAAAGATAGTGGGTTCAGATAGCATTTATTTGTGTGTGTGCGCGCACACGCGTGTGTGTACATGCAGTAGATATGGAGGCCAGAGGATAGCTGTGCTATCCCTTGGGGACCATCCAGCTCTTGTCTTTCTTTTTCTTTCTTTCTTCCTCTCTTTCTTCCTTCCTTCCTTCCTTCCTTCTTTCCTTCCTTCCTTCCTTCCTCCATCTCTTCTTCCTGCCTCCCAAGTGCTGGGGTTAAAAGCATGCCCCACCACACTAGCCTTAACTTATTTTTAAAATTATATTTTTGAAACTTACAAAGTACATTCATACACATGCACACATGCATGTGCTTACACACACACACACACACACACACACACACACACACACACAAACACACACATACTACATGCACACATTGGCTCACATACTTGTGGTAAATCTAGTCACTAAGAAGAGACCAAGCTACTACCATAAGCTAGAGGCCCTCGAGGGTTGCTGGGTGACAGACATTATCTACATGCACCAGAGGCCTCTCTGATCCCACTCTCACTAGTGTCCCGGCCCTCCTGGTCTTCTGAGTGGCAGCCCCACATCTTAGCCCCTAAAAGTCCCCCACGTGCAACTCTGTCCAAGCTTCAACTGAATAAAACTCAGGCTTCTACTGCCACCTTGTGGTCACTTCTTATCACTTACTCGGCCTCACTTCTCGTCACATGCCCTCAAAAGCACAATGACCTCACAAGCTTAGCATTAAATTAGCCTGCATACATGCCATATGCATAGTGTCTTAGCCACATTTTAGCATTGTGTTATGTCATTCACGTGATTACTTATTAACTCCAGAACTCTCTTCATCTGGCAAAAACTTGAAACTTCATACCCATGAGCTACCCACCCCCACTTAGCCCCTGGCACCCACCGTTCTGTCTTGAGGAACTTGACAACTCAAGGGGCCTCATCGAGGTGAACCAACACAGGATTTGCCTTCTGGGGATTGACTTATTACATTCAAAATATCCCCAAAGATCATCCAGGTGACATCATGTGGCAGAGTATGTCCTTCTTACAGCTGAGTAGTAAACCAGAACAGACAGAATGATAAGAGAGATGGAGACAGATCATTGACAGACAGATGAAAGATGATAGATACATAGATGGATTATATAGATGGATGACAGATGCATAGATAGATAGGTAGACATATAGATTATAGACTATAGATTATAGATAGATGATTTATTATAGATAAATAGATGAAAATGGATAGATAATAGATTGACAGGTGATAGAGATGGTAGACAAATAGAAAATAGATAAATGACAGATACATAGAGAGATGATAGATTATAGGCAGAGAGAGAGAGAGAGAGAGAGAGAGAGAGAGAGAGAGAGAGAGGATAGATAGACAGACAGACAGACAGACAGAGCCCTCATTCTTATATCCACTCATCTGTAAGTGGCCCCTCAGGTTGTTTCTGCCTTTGAGCTCCTGCCTCCTGCATCCACAGTGCAGGAAAGCAAAGAGAGGATGAGAGCGGCCAGACAGCGCTGCAGGTCTGAGCCTATTCCCCCTTTCCCAAGGAAACGTGAACCCCACCACGTCCTTTCCCTTCACGGCTTTCTTCCGATAAATATAATTGTCTGAATCCTTCTCTATCTCTAATCAGGTTAGGACGTATCCAATGCTCTTGACGAGCTCATGGGCCGTTCTGAGGATCACACAAGATTACAGGGCAACAAGCACTTGAGTCTGAAGAGTGGCAGCCACGACCAGGATTATCAATAATCTCCCACTGATCTCTTAATATAGAAAAAAATATATTCACCTCCTCCCAAGGGTTTTTCTTCACGGAGAATGCTAGGACTAGCCTCTCCTCTGCTACCTCCTTCTCTGTCGAATATGAACCTCTGGCCTGGGAGTCTCCTGGCCCTCAGAACTGACTGACAGTTAAACCTCAGTGTAAATCAGAACTCGTGTGTCAGTTCTGGATCAAGTGTAGATATTTGCTTTGCTTGGTTCAAACAATTTCAAATTTCTTTTTATCTCACTGTCAATATACAGAAATAGGGACAGTTACTTTTTTATTTGTATATGTCATATATGAGTGCACATGTGTGGGGGGGGGGCATGTAGAGGTCAGAGGACAACCTCAAGTGTTTCTCTTCCAGTACCTTCCACCAAGAAGGCCAGTAAGCTCCCAGTAATCCCCGTCTCTGCCTCCCATCTCTCCATCTTAGAATTAAAAGCACATATTAGCATATTAGCACACTCAATTGTTTGCTTCACTGGTTTTTTGTTTGGTTGGTTGGGTTCTTGTTTGTTTGTTTGTTTGTTTTCAGTTTTGGGTCTCAGAAGATAACTTATGGGTTAAGAGCACTGACTGCTTATCCAGAGGACTTGGTTTCACTTTCCATCATCCACATGGCAGCTCACAACCATCTTTGATTCCAGTCCCAAGGGATTCAATGCCCTCTTCTGGTCTTTATAGAAACTGCATGTACAGACATACATACAGGCAAAACACCCATACATGTAAAACAAAAAATAAAAAAATTAAATATAAACCTTTTTATGAATGAATTAATGCCATGCATACTACCACTCAATCTGTCCTCTCCATTTTATATAGACCAGGATCCCATGCCTGGGGAATGATGCCTCCCACAGTGGGCAGGTCCTCCCACAGTGGGCAGGCCCTCCCACATCAGTTATCATAATTAAGACACTCCACCACAGATATTCCCAGAGGCCCAGCTCCCAGGTGATTCTGTAATATCTATAATCAAACTAACCAAGGCAAGCACAAGTTCTGTGGCACTTCTGCTGAAGTGTCCATGTTCTCAGAAGACCCCAGCTTCATGACAATATCAGTGAGCCTTGCCCCATGTCCTGGATTTCAGTCTCCAAGTCAGTTACTTATGATCAACTTCAGCCTAAAAACAAAATATTGAATGAATGTTCTAGAAAGAGGGATTTAACTTAGAACTGAAGAGTGGGGAAGTATGGACAACATGACCAATCACATCAGTTAGCTAAAGGAGAAACATTCTGTGGTCCTCTTGATTGTCTCAGGGAAATCTCTGGGTCCAACACTCTTACTTTTCTTTGGCTTTGTTGCTTTGTTTTGTGGTGTTGGTGATTAAATCCAGGTCTCCCACAGGTTTGCACTTCACCACAGAGCCAGGGCTCTGAAGAGGCCTCTTTGTTCCTTTGCTGTATTTCTCCCTTCCAATGTTTGTATTGAATGAGCCTTTTATTTTGAGAGATCTGAGATCTCTTTGGGAGTTACGAAGCCTGACCCAGGATGGACTTCAAAGCAAACAGCTTTTGGAGCTAGATAGTACAATTTACAATTTAAAAAAAAAAGAAAAGCTGCCCATGGTAGTTCACACCTAGAATCCAGCACCCAGGAAGGTAAAGTGAGAGGATTGCAATGATTAAGGACAGCTTGGGCTGTGATGTGAGTTCCAGGCCAGTCTGGGCCACGGGGCCACCCTGTCTCAAAACAGAAATTGTAAGAAATGATAGTCAAGCTTTGTCTTCAAAACCATCTTAGGGGTCTCTTAAAACAAATGGCCATGAGGAAAGAAAGAACCAGTAATCTTCAGAGGATGGTGGCTGGAGCCCAGGAGGCCCCAGGAGAGTCTGGGGGAGTGGATATGGAAGAAGAGGGGGGAGGTGCAAGGAGGTAGAGCAAGAGGAAAGAAACCAAGAGAGGGAGGGCCTGAAGGAGGGAAGGGGGAGCGAGGGGCAGAGGGGGAAAGAACAGTAGGAAGCTGGCTTTGAAGCACCTTGTCACACTAAGAATACTAAGAAATAATTGAACGCTTGTGAACCGCACAGGAGATGGGTGGGTGGTGGTGCCTGGCAATGGGGTGATAATAATAATATGTGAAGTATTTTGGATGCACAGACTGCAGCATTTCTATGGAAGTTTTCAATTTATAATCTGAAAAACACTATGCAGAGTCGGAGTTGTAGGTAAAGCCTTGCCTGGAATTGCAAACACAGATGACAGACAGGCTTGCCCAAGGTCACCGTCCTTGAATTATGGAGAGGAGACATGTGGATTTGATTTTTGATAAAGATTTGGAGAACTTTGACGCAGAGCCTCAGGGCTGAGAGCTGGGATCTGCAGCCTGAATTCTCTGCCCTGTGTTTGACAGCAAATTAAAGCTGAAAGAGACGGAACCACCTTGCTGGGGACCTGTGCAGTATTCTAATTTCTGAAATAAGTGAAAAGAAGACACATGTCAAGAGCAAAACGGAGCAACCGCAAAACACCCTGTTAGCTCCATCCACCGCGTCAGCCATGTCGAGCAAAGCTGACACACACACAAAGCAAGTGTGGAAATGTGAGGCAGAAGGTTAGCTCCAAGAGGGACTGACCAACAGACCTTCCAAGTTAGGGAATAAAAAACACTAAGTGGGCCAGCTTGGGACCCTGGAAAAGATGTGATGATGACAGTGGTGGTTGACTCCTAATCAGGAAATACAGGTAGCAGGAGGAGGATGGAGAGAGGGTCCGGTGGGTAAAAGAGCTTGCTCTACCTGAGTAAGCTCAAAGACCTGAGTTCAAATCCCCAGAACCCATGTAAAAGCTGAGCATGGCTACACTCACCTGTATCCCTCATACTGGATTGTCCTCTAGTCTCTGTACACACACACACACACACACACACACACAGCCACACATGCACACATATATACACACACATCCACACATACAAGTAAAGAGATCCCTATTTCCACTTCCCGTTTCCTGTCCATTTTGTGGTGAACACCTTCTCCTCCAGCAGCTCCTTCTGCAATGATGTTCTGCCCAAGCACATGGGGCCAAACAGCTATGGACTGAAATGATTAGTCAGTCTGGAAGGTATCAGCTGCTACCCTGGAGGCTCCTGCCAGCAACCATACACAGTTAAGAATAATAAAAATGAATCTTTTTAGAGAGAAAGAAAGAAAAGACGTGAGAACATGAGTTTGGGAGGGAGATCGGGGATCAGAGAGTTGTGGGGGAGGATGAGGGGTGAATATAATTGACATACATGAATCCTTGTAGGGGCGCTGAGGCAAAAACAGCTGAAGCAAAGAGTTTATCTAGACCATGTATGAGGGATACAGCCCATCATGGAGGGGAAGGGACTCCATGGTAGGAGGACTGCTCAGGAGAACTCCTGGCCTCCTCCTATCTTGGTGGAATAGAAAGTAGAGAGAATATAGGAAGTGGGACCAGATGATAAAACCTCAAGGTGTCCCCCCACTAGAACATTTCCTCCAGCAAGGCCACACCTCCTAATGCTTCCACAACCTTCCCCAACAGCGCCACCATCTGGAGACAAGTTGTTCAAACACACAAGCCTGTGGGAGACATTTCACATAAAAAAAAAAAACAGGGGTTTATTCCCATCCTTTTATCTAGGAAGTTTTTCTTGAAAAAGATATGCAGATTGTATAGGCTAGGTAAAACATGTTAAATGACACAAACAAATAGAGAGAGAGAGAGAGAGAGAGAGAGAGAGAGAGAGAGAGAGAGAGAGAAAGAAAGAAAGAAAGAAAGAAAGAAAGAAAGAAAGAAAGAAAGAAGAGGAGGGGAAGGAAGGAGAAAGGGAAGGGAAAGGGAAAGGGGGAGGGAGAGGAGGGGAGAGGAGGGGAAGGAAGGGAGAAGAAAAATCCTAAAAGCTGTAGTGGGTAGCTGTTCCAGCTTTGACCGGGAAGTACTATACCTAGTGAGGCTTCTGGTAACTGCCACGCCTACCTATGACCTGCCCCTGGGACGTGAACGAGACAGGAGCCCTTAAGACCTGAGATCAGGATGTGCTGGGTCTCTTGGTTCCTCCTGATCCTGGATGCTGGATGGCAGACCAAGTCAGAGTTTCCAGAGAACCCGACTGGACTGCACCTCACCTCTCCTGGATCCTTAACCAACTGCTTTACTAGCTGTAAGTTACCCAAAATAAACCCCTTTTTTAACTACGTGGAGTTGCCTCATTAAATCCCCACATTATCTGGCACCCAACATGGGGCAAGCTCCAACCACCTGGGTGACCTCTGCCCTCAGCCTCCTCTGAGGCTGCTGTGGCATGCTTTCCACACTTCCCATGCTTCCCTGCCTCTTCTTCCCTGTCTCTTCTCCACCCAGTACTGCTCCTTCCATTCCTTCCTCCTCCCCAGCTCATGGGCACCTGTACCCACCTGTTGAGTTCTGTATAGCTGACCACTCATGGTGTGGGCACCAGGGAGCACCTCCACAGTGAGTCTGGTTCCATTCCCACTGCAAGGGAGCAGCTGAGTCCAGTCTCGGGTCCCCCAGCAAGCTTAGCCCCCAGACTGGTGAGAGCCGCCATGAGTGAGCCCCCCGCCCCATGCCAGCTCCCACCCAAGCTCCTACCCTAGCCTACACCTTCCACCATCTCAGCATCTCTCAGAAGCTGCTCAAAGTCTTCCTGGTAAAAATAAATGCCGCCGCCCCCTGGCCAGCTCCCCAAGAGTTCCTGAGGGTGCTGACCCCACAGGTGCAGAGGCACCTGGAGCTCTCCACACCCTGAGTTCAGGCCACTCAACCCCACATCTGGCCTCTTGCCAGAGGGAAGAGTACTGAAGGGCCAAGCAGGTCATCCAGGGAGATGCAAGAAGATCTGCCGCTGCCTTACTGCTGCCACCCACAGCTCCTCCACACATGCGCACAGGACACTCCACTCCTGCCTGCAGCTGCTGCCAGCCAAAGCCTTCAGCAAGACCTGCTTTAGCACTACACCAGTGACACCTGCTGGCCAAAAAGCACTACTACATCAAAAAAAACATCAAGGATGGTAAGATAAGCAAGCCAGTGTTTTATTTCAGGTAAGAATACTTGATAATCTTACATCTTGAAGCTGATTAACAAATTTGGAGTCTTTCTTATAATATGGCTGAAAACATTACTTAACAAGAATTTAAAAACGTTTTGGCCTGTATGATGACTGACATTTTCCTGGAAATATATGACCTTCCTAGGATGTATCTGGCCTGTGCCATTTTGGCATTACTGTAATAATTTACACAGTGTTCAAATACTGGTTTAATAATAATAACAAAGATGAGTCATTATTGGGACTGATACAGGCTTTAAAAGATAGCAATGAAGGCTTACATAAAAAGACTCTTTCTCTGGAATCTGCTAGCCAGGATTTACAAGGTAATAATAAAGATTTACAAAACAGGCTCCTTAGTTTGGAATCTGTTAACTTATTACAAGAACTTCAGTCCATTAATAATAAATGTATAGCCAGATTTGATTTTATTTATAATAAATAGAATACTTAATGGATAGAACAATAACTCTCCAGGGTGAAGTTGTCACTACTCAGACACTTTATCAGGAAGAAAGATTATCATTAACTGATAAAATAAGGTCTATGGAATCATGTGTGTCAGAAGAACATAAAAGGTTGCATGATTACATGAGAAATCTGGAATCCCTTGCAAGAGAGGAGGTTCACTCCCTGTAACTGACCCTAGGTGTTCATTTGCAAGCACTGGAAGAAACTCTCAGTAAAGATGACAAGGGAACTAATAAGCAGAAGGGCAAGACCATGCAGGTTGTAACATCTATAGATGGCTCTCACACAACGGCTTATCCTGCCATCATCCATGAGAGGTTGGCAGATGATAGGTACCCTGAGCCATATGTGGAATATACATTACAACCTATTTCAATGACAGAGTTTTGAAACTATGAGGAAGCGATAGTCATGTATGGCATATACTCAACATATGTAAGACAGATGTTAAATTTGTGATCTATCTCACATAGAATCATTCCAGATGACTAGACTAAGTTAATGTCAGCTGCTCTAGAATATAGCCAGCAGTTACAATAGAAAAGCTGGTTGAGAGAAGAGGCAAGAAATTTAGAACAATAAGGTAAAATCACAGGTTTTGAGATCTCCTAAGATGAAATTCTTGGTGAGGGCCATTTCACCGATAGGAATGTACAAGCCACTTATGATATATAATACATACAATATTCCAATGCTGTACAGCAGCTCTAAATGCTTGGGAAAAATTCCAGAACCTGGAAAACCAACTGAGGTATACACAAAGGTATTTCAGGAACTGCAAGAACCTTTCACTGATTTTTTACAAAGGCTGACCACAGCTATAATGAAAGCTGTGTCAGATAAAGGATTAAGAAAAGTATTAACTAAGTCCTTGGCATTCAACAATGCTAATACAGAATACAAAAGAATACTTATGCTATTGAAGGTCAGATCAATTCCTTTGGAAGAATGGATTCAGTATATAAATGGTGTTGAGTCTCTTAATAGTAATGAGGCTTGGATAGGAGAGGCAATTCTCAGAGGTGAAAGAAGGCCCCCTGGTACCAAATGTTTTAAATGTGGTATACCAGGTCATATAAGAAAAAACTGTATATGGGGTACTCCTAGAAGTAATACCCCTTCTAGAAATAACCCTAATAGGACACCCCAACCTTCTGGATTATGTAGAAGATGTGGCAAAGGCTGACATTGGACTAATAAGTGCAGATCGATAATAGATATATGAGGCAACCCTTTACCATTGAGAAACACCTCAAGGGGCCTCTTGCAGGCCCCCAAATCAAACATGGTCCAAACATTTCCAGCCACTGTGGAGGAAATTCCTTTCCAGGACAATTAAATAACCCAGGCTCTAATATAAAGACTGATACTGCACTGGATGATAGAACAGCTCTGATAAATGAATCAAAAGTTCCAAAGAACACAATAAAACAAACATTTTGGCAGACTTCCATAAATGAACAAAGACCAAAGCTTAGAATTCAAATTAATGGCATTGTTCTGGAGGACCTGATAGACACAGGAGCAGATGTGACTTTAATTACATCAAAATCATGGCATCCGAAATGGTCTCTTCAAGAGGTAGGTATCCAACTTCTAGGGATTGGAGCCCTATCTCAGATAAAACAAAGTTTTAGATGGGCTGAATGCATAGGGCCAGAAGGACAGAGAGGAAGTTTGAAGCCATGTTGATGTAACCAACCGTCTTATTAAATAAGAAACACAGAAACAATGTAAAAGAGAAAGCCGAGAAGTCAGAGCTCAGAGCTAAAATCTCACCCTTCTTCCTGCTGTCCCAGCTTCGCGAAAAGAGACCTACTTCCTGTCGGTTCGTTTTTTTATAGTATGTTGTTCTGCCTTCTCATTGGTTGTAAACCCAAACACATGACTGCCTCGTCACTGTCTGAATGTACAGCCCCCTAGGTCTTAAAGGCATATGTCTCTAATGCTGGCTATATCCCTGAACACAGAGATCTTATGGGATTAAAGGCGTGTGCCACCACCGCCACACTCTTGCTATGGCTCTAATAGCTCTGACCCTGAACACACAGATATCTATGGGATTAAAGGCGTGTGCCACCACCGCCACACTCTTGCTATGGCTCTAATAGCTCTGACCCCCGGACAACTTTATTTATTAACATACAATCAAAATAATAATTCAGTACAATTAGATTACCACCACATTTCCCCTTTTCTATTTTAATAAAAAGAAAAAGAAAGCAAAAGGTTATAACTAACAAAAGAAAAACTATATACAAAAGTACAATAACTATATACAATATATACAAGTAATAAATACCTAAACAGGTATTTGACAAATCAGAGAAAATAATTCCATTATCTATCCTATTTTGGTAATTCCAAGATGTATCTAATGTACTTTCTATCCTAATTAATTTTCAACTATAACTAACTAATCTTCAACCATAACTAACTAATCTTCAACTCCCTCAGAGACCCAAGAAGGGAATAATATTAGCTAACAAAAATAAAAACAGGAAGTGCATGCAAGCAACTTCCAAAAAATTTGTGAGTTGACAGAAACAGCCAGCTGCCTGGGCAGTCACCTGAGGTTTCTCCGAAGTGTTGGGGCATCATCTTCAGCCTATAGGCTTAGTGTATCTGACAGACTCATTTGTGATGTAGGATGTACACAAGGTCAAAAGTTCAACCTCACATTGGGTGAGAGCAGTCCACGTACCAGAAACACCTGAATTCCACTAGTGTCCTGTCATGATTCAGGATTTTAAATTCTGGAAATTGTTGACAGTTTTTAAATTCAGCTGTCCATTCTTCTTGGCTGTGTATATATGGCTTCATCTCAGCATCCCCTTCTTCTCCACATCCCTCTATTAAATGCCAGTCTACTTTTAAGAGGCATGAGCTTTCAGCTGCTGTTCCATTGTACAACAGAATCCATCGGCCCTCTGCCTGTTAAGTTGCCTTCGAAGAAAAGGGCACTGTACCTTTTCCGGATGCGAAGGCCACTTCAGGGATGGGGCCATATTGTCCTGGCCTCAGAAGATGCCTTTTGATAAAGCCATAACCACACTTGTTTTGGCAAGAATCAGTAGTCCCTTGTTTCGTGATCTGTCTGTCCATTTTGTCCTGTTGATTCGAGGACACTTTGTTGTCCAGTGGCTAACTTTTGCCAAAATGAAAGTTGATTCCATATGCAGTTTCTTCAATGCCCATATTTTCTCTAAAGTAGATTGGTACTGCCAGGAGCCGACATGTCTCAAAAAAGAAAAATTTTCTAAGTTATTAAAACATTTTAAATGCCATATTCTGTAGATCTCTGAAGGGTTTGAAGATGACCTGTCTAAAACATCTCTGCTCAATTTTTGAAACATATCTAATATGACTACACGTTCTATGATAATGTCTAACTACTAACTTTCATTTCTTTATATCCTAATAGTTGATAATAATAACATTCAGGATCAGAAATTTGCATTACATTGTTAAATGGATGGAATAAATACAATTAGAAATATACATATAGCATTTTCTAACAATATCAGTTTCAAATTTGTATACAATATAAAACAATTCAATCCAATGTAAAGTATTTAAAACTAGTAATTGTCTTTTTCTTTTCTTTCTTTCTTTTTTTTCTTTCTTTCTTTTTTTTTTAAACAAGAACCTTAAATCTAATCTCCTTTGCTTAGCCTTTTTCCTAACCCTTGACAATAACTTGTAACCAACCCCCCTAAATACTGAAAATTATCCCAGATCCAAAACCCATTAAAAAGACCAAAAAACCACCCACCCCACACCACCTCTTTGGGAATGTGGCCGTCGTATTCTTAAATTTGCTTCCTGCTGGGTATGGGCGAAGTTTTCTTTATCCTGAAAGAAAAATTTTAGGTTAATTGTCAAATTCTAAGAGAGGTAACTATATCCTTCATTATCCAGTCTGTGTATAATGCCAAAGTTCAGGGTTTATCTCAAGTCCTTATTCAAGTAGTCTTTGAGACTGGATCATCTCAGCTAGTCATCTCAAAATTGCTCTGAGCATCTTATAGTTCAAAGCTGATCTATGGATGATGTTTGTCAGCTTAATGATATTATTATTGTCCACGTGGAATTGTTGTTGTTGTGGGGCCCCATCTTCTTTCTGGAGACTTCAGTTGATGTTAGGCCTGGCCGTGATTTCCTGCAGAAAACTGATAAGAGACTCGAACACAAAAACATATATATGCAGCTAGCCTTTTTTCTAGAATTAGTACTCTATATGACCATTCATATCTTAACAAGTTTAAAATGTATATATATATATATATATATATATATATATATATATATATATATATTAATCTTGTAAATTTTGATATAAAATTTATACTTTGAGAAAAGTTTAAAGAATCAGAATAGAATCAAAGAGTTGAGATTAGTAATAGAATAGTCCCTTAATTAATTTTGCTTTTGTCCTGTACCATAGCAGAAGATGGCTCTTATTCTGGCATGATACAGGGAGTTTGCATTTTCCTTTTAACAACATGCTTGAGTTTAAAGAAGGAGAGAGCCATTCTCCAACTCCAAAGTCAGCTTTAAATTTTAATTGAACTGGGACTATTAGAAAACCAATAGTGTTAAATCTTTAGAGAAAAGCAGAAACAAACATTTAGGAAGACATAAAATTTTTAGATAATATATACCCATACACCGTTTCATTCTGTTTCTTGGGATAGATGATTTGTCCCTTTTCTTCAGTTGTCTCATTTGTCCAGTGTTCTTCAGATTCCTTAACCTTCATTCTCCTACAAGACAAAAACAAAAACCTTTCCCCAAGACTAATTTTGGGGATGTTTCCTTTTGACAAGTTATTATCTGATTAGATGAAAAGGCATGTGTTATTGATACAAGTTAGTTTAAATAGGATGTTCATGCTGGTTGATGAACTATCACCTCCTCAATTAAGAGGTCTCTCTTGTTCAAATCGAACCTTTATCAATTTTGATGGTACCCACAGCTTATCTTCTCCTGTAAAAACAAAAGCAAAACCTCGTCCCCAATGTAATACATACCCTGGTTTCCATTCTGAGGTCAGCACATCCTTAAAGTATATAGGCTGATTTAATTCTGTAGTTTTTTCTATTATCCAATGTCTTTCTGCAGCTGTTGTTCCTTTCTCATTGGCATTCAGAAAATTCAAAGTTAGAAGAGCATTATGCAGTCTATTTCTGGGGGTTTTTGTTACCCATTTCTGTTTATTTAGCATATCCTTTAGAGTTCTGTTTGATCTTTCTATAACTGCTTGACCTGTAGGATTATGTGGTATGCCTGTAATATGCTTTATATTGTAATAAGCAAAAAACTGTTTCATTTTAACAGAGACATATGATGGAGCATTGTCAGTTTTGATTTGTGCAGGTATACCCATGATGGCCATAACTTCTAGCAAATGAGTGATTACAGAATCAGCTTTTTCAGAACTCAAAGCAGTTGCCCATTGAAATCCTGAATAAGTATCGATAGTGTGGTGTACATATTTCAATTTTCCAAATTCTGCAAAGTGAAACACGTCCATCTGCCAGATCTCATTTCTCTGAGTACCCTTTGGGTTACATCCTGCTGGTAATGGCGTCTGATTGTAGAAGGAACAAGTAGGACATTTCTTTACTATTTCTTTGGCTTGTTGCCAGGTTATGGAAAAATCCTTTTTTAAACCTTTACTATTGACGTGATGTTTTTTATGAAATTCTGAGGCCTCCAGCACATTTCCTATCAATAATTTATCAATCTCATCATTGCCTTGTGCTAGAGGGCCTGGCAGACCAGTATGGGATCGAATGTGAGTTATATATAAAGGATGATTCCTTTTCCTGATTGTATCTTGTAATTGAATAAATAGTGAAGTTAATTCTGAAGCATCAGGGATAAATTCTGCAGTCTCAATATGTAACACCACTCTTTCAGCATACTGAGAGTCAGTTACTATGTTGAGAGGTTCTGAAAAATCCATTAATACCAACAGAATAGCATACAATTCTGATTTTTGAACTGAATTATACGGACTTTGAACCACTTTACTTAAATTTTCTGATTTGTAACCTGCCTTTCCTTCTTTGTTGGCATCTGTATAAAATGTACGAACTCCAGATATGGGTTTTTGCCGTACAATTCGAGGCAAGATCCAATCAGCTCTCTTTATAAGATCAATTCTATTGCTTTTGGGATATTTGCTGTTAATTTCTCCCAAAAAATTACTGCAAGCTCTTTGCCAAGGTTCACTTTCTGTCCATAATTTTTCAATGTCCTCCTTAGTTAATGGTACGACAATTTCTGCTGGGTCTATGCCTGCTAATTGACGAAGTCTCAGTTTTCCTTTGTAAATCAAGTCAGAGATTTTTTCCACATAAGTTTTTAATTTTTTATTTGGTTTATTTGGTAAAAATATCCATTCCAATATAATATCTTCCCTCTGCATTAATATTCCAGTAGGAGAACGCCTAGAAGGTAAGATAACCAAAATGCAATCCAGCTTTGGATCAATACGATTCACGTGTCCTTCATGCACTTTCTTTTCTACCAAGGCTAATTCTTTCTCAGCTTCAGGTGATAATTCTCTTGGACTATTTAAGTCCTTTTCACCTTCTAAGGTTTTGAACAAATTAGTCAGTTCATCATTTTTTACCCCAACAATAGTTCGTAGATGAGAAATATCTCCAAATAATCTTTGAAAGTCATTAAGAGTCTGTAGTCTATCTCTCCGAATTTGCACCTTTTGGGGTCTAATTTTTTGTAGCTCTATTTTATATCCTAAATAATTAATAGAATCTCCTCTTTGTATCTTTTCAGGAGCAATTTGTAATCCCCAGCAAGGCAAAATTTTCTTTACTTCTTCAAACATTATTTCTAAAGTATCTGCATTTGAGTCAGCTAGTAAAATATCGTCCATATAATGATAAATTATAGATTTAGGAAATTTTTTACGTATCACTTCCAATGGCTGTTGCACAAAATATTGGCACAGAGTTGGGCTATTCAACATTCCCTGTGGGAGGACCCTCCATTGAAATCTTTTAACCGGTTGAGAATTATTATAAGTAGGCACTGTAAAAGCAAATCTTTCTTTGTCTTTTTCTTGTAAGGGTATTGAAAAGAAACAGTCTTTTAAATCAATAACTATGAGAGGCCATCCTTTTGGTAACAGAGTAGGTAAAGGCATCCCAGATTGTAGAGAGCCCATTGGCTGAATTACTTTGTTAATTGCTCTAAGGTCTGTTACCATTCTCCATTTACCAGATTTCTTTTTAATAACAAATACAGGAGAATTCCAAGGGCTGGTTGATTCTTCAATATGCTGAGCATTTAACTGTTCTTCTACCAGCTCTTCTAAAGCCTGGAGTTTCTCTGTTGTTAAAGGCCATTGCTGGACCCATACAGGCTTGTCTGTTAACCATTTTAAAGGTAGAGCTGTTGGTGTCTTTGGAAGATCATCAGTTATTGTGCCCTGTTCTTGTATAATATGGATGGCTGGTGACCAATCATTAGAACAATATCTTCTAATATTTCTCTCAGTAACATGTGCTAGTTTATGATTTGTTTCTGAGATTGGAGGGATGTTAATCTGAGTATTCCATTGTTGCAACAAGTCTCGACCCCACAGGTTCATAGTTATGTTAGCCACATATGGTTTTAATTTTCCTCTCTGTCCTTTGGACCTATACATTCGAGCCATCTTGCACTCTGTTTCACTCGAGATAATGTCCCAATTCCTAACAGTTGAACGTTTACCTCCTGAAGAGGCCAAGTTGGATGCCAAAATTCTGGTGCAATTATGGTAACGTCCGCACCTGTGTCTACCAGACCAGACAACAAAACACCATTTATTTTTATTGTTAATTTTGGTCTTTGTTCATTAATTGAAGTTTGCCAAAAAATTTTCTTTATGCTTTCTCCTGAATTTTCTATTCTCTCTGTTTCATCATCCTGACCAGCATGATTTATTCCAATAGGCATTTGGTTATTTAATCGCTCTCCAGAGCAGGCATTTCCTCTATGGCTGCAGGAAAGGTTTGACCTGGATTTGCACTGGGGGCCTGCCTGAGGCCCCTCTGGGAGTTTCCCGAAGACTGAGGCAAAGGATTACCCTGTCTGTCCTTTGTTGATCTACATTCGTTGGTCCAGTGTTTTCCCTTACCACACCTTCTGCATACTCCAGAAGGAAGGGGCATTCTGTTGCCATTGTTCCTTGGAGAAACATTGTTTCTGGGAATGACCTGTCTACAGTCCCTTTTCAAATGTCCTTGCTTTCCACATCCAAAACATCTAACACTCCTCAAACCTTTTGAAATTACTTCTCCTACCCATGTATCATCATGCTCATCAGCTTCAACATTAATTGTTTCTCTAATCCAATCTTCCATAGGTGCAGATCTTGCCCTTAATGGCCTGATTATTCTTTTGCATGCTGCATTCGCATTCTCAAAGGCCAAAGATTCAATTATTGCCTTACTAGCTTCTGAATCCGAGACCATTCTCTTTACTGCTGAAGCCAGTCTTTGTAAAAAATCTGTAAAAGACTCTTTTGGGCCTTGCATCACCTTTGTAAATGACTCAGATTTTTTTCCTGGTTCCTCAACTCTGTCCCATGCATTCAAGGCTGCCGTTTGACATAAAATTAGGGTTTGGACATCATATAAACATTGTGTTTGTGCTGAAGCATATTGGCCTTCGCCCATAAGCTGATCCTGGCAAACTTGTATTCCTTTATCCCTCCATTGTTTTTCTATGTTTTTAGCCTCCTCCTTAAACCAAGTCAGAAATTGAAGTCTCTGTCTGGGTTCCAGAACACCTTGTGCAAGGTCCCGCCAGTCCTGTGGTACTATCCTATTATATGTTGACCAAGTGTTTAACATTTGCTTTACATATGGGGAATGCATGCCATAAGATACTATTGCCTCCTTAAACCTTTTTAAATCCAACATTTCAATTGGAGCCCAATTATTTTGTGTAGCCATTTGATCAGGCATCTGCTGTACGGTTACAGGATAAATTAAGGGTGACTGTGTGAAAACAGGCTTTCTTTCTGCAACCTTATGATCCCGACTTGAAACAACTTCACTGTTAATTTCTTCTGTCTGAATTTTTACAGGTTTAACAAGTTCTTCTAAAGCTGTTATCCTGGCACTTAAATTGACTATCTTTTTAAATATTAAAATGTGGATTATTATAGTGATAAGGTGCATAATTCCACCAATACTAATATTATATAGTTGTTCCATTGCCAGACTGCCTAAAATTTCGAACAAAAACCAATTTTCTTCCAATGTACACATAAAACCCATTTGTTTTTTAATGTGGAAAAAATTCTCTTTTAGATAGTTTCCTTTAAAATATCTGATATGTTATGACTTACCAAATCTGCGTAGAACAGTAGAAATCCGAGGGGATTTTCAAAGCAGCCACCTAGTGTCCCAGGTGTAAATCCAAAGAGAGAGAGAGAGAGAGAGAGAGAGAGAGAGAGAGAGAGAGAGAGAACAAGAAAGCGTAGCTGGCTAAAGTTTAAATGCAGCCACGTGTTCCCTCTTGTGCCGAGTCAAGGCTTGGGTCTGACTTCCTTAAGCTCCGACCACGTGCGTTGGCTTTACAGGCAGGGCCCTGTTCGGCAGGGCAGGTCTGAGTTGTTTGTAGCACCAGCTTTAAGCAAGCAGGATTTAAGCAAGCAGCTCACCGATAGTCCAGCCTGAGGTCAAGCAGAACTAGACCCAGGCTAAGAAGCCGCTGCTCGGACTAAGAAGTCGATCGCCGTCGGCCGCCGTGTGCCGCCGCAGCCGCCGGCCGCCTGCCGCCCTTGCGGGAAAGCGGACCTGCCGCCAAGCCAAGCAGTTTTTAATGGATTCTTGTCACGTTGGGCGCCAGATGTTGATGTAACCAACCGTCTTATTAAATAAGAAACACAGAAACAATGTAAAAGAGAAAGCCGAGAAGTCAGAGCTCAGAGCTAAAATCTCACCCTTCTTCCTGCTGTCCCAGCTTCGCGAAAAGAGACCTACTTCCTGTCGGTTCGTTTTTTTATAGTATGTTGTTCTGCCTTCTCATTGGTTGTAAACCCAAACACATGACTGCCTCGTCACTGTCTGAATGTACAGCCCCCTAGGTCTTAAAGGCATATGTCTCTAATGCTGGCTATATCCCTGAACACAGAGATCTTATGGGATTAAAGGCGTGTGCCACCACCGCCACACTCTTGCTATGGCTCTAATAGCTCTGACCCTGAACACACAGATATCTATGGGATTAAAGGCGTGTGCCACCACCGCCACACTCTTGCTATGGCTCTAATAGCTCTGACCCCCGGACAACTTTATTTATTAACATACAATCAAAATAATAATTCAGTACAATTAGATTACCACCACAAAGCCATATATAGCAAATGTAGCAGTGAATCTTTGGGACTGAGATCTGTTACAACAGTGTATAGTGGATAGCCATTCCAGCTTTGATCTGGAAGTTCCAACCCCCATCGAGGCTTCAGTAACTGTCATGCCTACAAGGCAGGGCCAAGAGAGGAACCTGAAGACCTGAGATCCAGATGCACTGGCTCGCTTGGTTCCTGGACCCTGGATGCTGGAGGTAGACCAAGCAGAGTTCTCCAGAGAGCCAGACTGCACTATACCTTTCCCAGACCCTGTAATCTATCCCTTCACTTGTGAGTTACCCCACAAAATTAACCTCCCTTTTAACTACATGAAGTTGCCTTAATAATTTCACCAATATCCGGCGCTCACGTGGGGCAAATTCCAAAGGTCTGGGTGGCTCCCACCCTCAGCTTCCTCCCCAGCTGGCAGGCACTTGAAGTTACAGGGTACCACCTGCAGAGCTCCATAAAACCAGGAAAAACCTACATGGTTCCAATTCCTGAAAAGGAACTAACCCAGTCTCAGTTCCGCGGCAAGTTTAGCCTCCAGACCAGCAAAACCACTGTGAGTGAGGTATTCCCCCTCCTCCCTGAGTGCTGCTCCATACCCTAGCCCGAGGCTTCCACAGTTTCACCTAGTTAAAATAGACTCTGCACTGTCCCCGGTGGCACCCTACTTAGGCACAGAGAGGGCTTGGAGCCATGCCTGCTGGCAGACCTCCTGTCTGCAGAGGCAGAGAGGGGCTTAGAGCAGCCTGGAACTCTCCACACCCTGAAGCTCCAGGGAGTCATCTGAAGAACTGCCTAGTGCCTGTCTCACTCTGCTGCCAACCAAGCCATTCAACAGGACCTGCTTAGGAACTATACCAATGCCTCCTGTTGGCTGAAAAGTGCTACTACACCCCCAAAAACTATGGAAAGGTAAGATAGGCAAACCAGCATCTTATTTCAAGTAAAAGTATTTGATAATTTTACACCTTAAAACTGACTAACAAATTTTGAGTAATTCTTATAATATGGCTGACAACATTACCTCACAAGAATTTAAAAACCTTTCTGCCTGTATGATTAATGACATTTTTCTGGAAATATACAACCTTCCTAAGGCATATCTGGCCTATACCACTTTGGCATTCATCATAATAATTCACGCAGTGTTCAAATACTGGTTTAGTAATAAGAACAAAGATGAGTCATTATTGGGACTGATACAGGCTTTAAAAGAAAGCAATGAAGGCTTACATAGAAAGATTCTTTCTCTGGAACCTGCTAACCAGGATTTACAAAACAGGCTTATACCCAAAATTGATTTTATTGATAATAAATATGAATATTTAATGGCTAGAGCACAAACTCTCCAGAGTAAAGTTGTGGCTACTCAGACATTATATAAGGAAGAAAGATTATCAGTAATTGATAAGGTCCATGGAATCATGTGTTTCAGAAGAACATAAAAACTCCCATGATTCCATGAGAAATCTGGAATCCCTTGCAAGAGAGGAGGTTCACTCCCTAGAACAGACCTTAGACGCTCATTTGGAAGGCCTGGAAGAAACTCTCAGTAAACATGACAAGGGACCTAATAAGCAGAAGGGCAAGACCATACAGGTTGTAACAACTCCAAATGGCTCTCATACAATGGCTTATCCTGTTATCATCCATGAGAAGCCAGCAGATGACACACACCCTGAGCCATATATGACATATACATTACAACCAATTTCAACAAGGGAATTAAAAAATATAAAGGAAGCAGTAGTTACATATGGGATACACTCCACATACATAAGACAGATGTTAAATTCATGGTCTACCTCACATAGAATCATTCCAGATGACTGACATCAGTTAATTTCAGCTGTTCTGGAGGATAACCAGCAGTTACCATAGAAAAGCTGGTTGAGAGAAGAAGCAAGAAATTTAGAATAAGGTAAACTCAGAAGTTTTGAGATCTCCCAAGATCAAATACTTGGTAAGGGATGTTTCACTGACAGGAATATGCAAGCCACTTATGATGAGCATACAATATCCCTATGCCATACAGCAGCTCTAAATGCTTGGGGAAAAATTCCAGAACCTGGAAAACCAACTGAGGTATACACAAAGATATTTCAGGGACCACACAAACCCTTCACTGATTTTTTACAAAGGCTGAACACAGCTATAACAAAAGCTGTATCAGATAAAGAATTAAGAAAAGTACTAACTGAGTCCTTGGCATTCAACAATGCTAATACAGAATGCAAAAGAATACTTACACCATTAAAGATCAGATCAGCTCCTTTGGAGGAATGGATTCAATATACTAATGGTGTTGAGTCTCTTAACGATAGTATTGAGGCTTGGATAGGAGAGGCAATTCTCAGAGGTGAAAGAAGGCCCCATGGTACCAAATGTTTTAAATGTGGTACACCAGGTAATATAAGTAAAAACTGTACATGGGGTGCTCCTAGAAGTAATACTCCTTCTAGGAATAGCCCAAACAGGAGACCCCCAACCTCCTGGATTATGTAGAAGATGTGGCAAAGGCCGACATTGGATCAGTGAGTGCAGATGAAAAAAAGATATATGAGGCAACCCTTTAATGGTGGGAAATGCCTCAGGGGGCCTCTTGCAGGCCTCCAAATCAAACACGGTCCAAACATTTCCAGCCACTGTGGAGGAAATTCCTCTCCAGGGCAACTGTATAAACCAATGCCTAATGTAAAAACTGATACTGCAATGGATGATAAAACAGCTCTGATAGATGAATCACAATTTCCAAAGAACACAATAAAACAAATATTTTGGCAGACTTCCATAAATAAACAAAGACCAAAGCTTAGAATTCAAATTAATGGCCTGGTTCTGGAGGACCTGGTAGACACAGGTGTGGATGTGACTTTAATTACATCAAAATCATAGCATCTGACTTGGCCTCTTCAAGAGGTAGATGTCCAACTTTTAGGGATTGGAACCCTATCTCAGATAAAACAGAGTTTGAGATGTGTTGTTGGAGGGCTTCTCTCCAGGTTCCACCAAGACCCGCAGTCCCACAATCCACGTATAAAATAATCACTCAGACACTTATATTACTTATAAACTGTATGGCCATGACAGGCTTCTTGATAACTTTTTCTTATATCTTAAATTAACCCATTTCTATAAATCTATACCTTGCCACATGGCTGGTGGCTTACCGGCGTCTTTACATGTTGCTTGTCCTGGCGGTGGCTGCAGTGTCTCTCCCTCCTTCTTCCTGTTTCCCCAATTCTCCTCTCTCCTTGTCCCACCTATACTTCCTGTCTGGTCACTGTCCATCAGTGTTTTATTTATATAAAGCAATATCCACAGCAGAGATGGGCTGAATGCATAGGGCCAGAAGGACAGAGAGGAAGGCTGAAGCCATATAAAGCAAATGTAGCAGTAAATCTTTGGGGCCAAGATCTGTTACAACAGTGGAATACCCAGATTAAAATTCCTACACTCTCAGAAAAAGAATAAAGACCATTGCATGTTTCCAGGAATAATATAACATGCTATAAAAAAAAAACAGTCACCAAACATTCAGGCTGTACACAAACAAAGCACAACTGCTATTGAACTCTCAGAAGTACCAACTGCCTTACCTTTAAAATGGCTAACTAATAAACTTGTCTGCGTTGGACAATGGCCTTTGACAAAAGAGAAGCTAAAAGCTTTAGAAGAGCTGGTTTAAGAGCAGTTAAATGCTGAACACATTGAAGAATCTACCAGCCCTTGGAATTCTCCTGTATTTGTTATTTTTAAAAAGTCTGGTAATTGGAGAATACTGATATCTGAGAGCTATTAATAAAGTAATTCAGCCAATGGGCTCCCTACAGACTGGGATGCCCTTGCCCTCTCTGCTACCCAAAGAATGGCCTATAATAGTTATTGACTTAAAAGACTATTTCTTTACCATATCCTTACAAGAAAATGATAGAGAAAAATTTGCCTTCACAGTACCTAAGTATAACAATTCCCAGCCAGTCAAGAGATATCAATGGAGGTCCTCCCACAGGGAATGTTAAACAGCCCTACCCCTAGCCTTCCTCTCTGTCCTTCTGGCCCTATGCATTCAGCCCATCTCTGCTGTGGATATTGCTCTATATAAATAAAACACTGATGGCCAGTGACCAGACAGGAAGTATAGGTGGGACAAGGAGAGAGGAGAAATGGGGAAAGTATTTTGCCAATACTTTGTGCAAAAACCATTTGAGATATTCGTGTAAAGTTTCCACAAACCATAATTAACACTATATGGATGATGTCCTATTAGCTGATCCAAAGTTAGACACATTAGAAAGCATGTTTGAAGAAGTTAAAAAAAAAAAACGTTTTGCCTTGCTGGGGACTGCAAATTGCTCCTGAAAAAAATACAAAGAGGAGATTCTATTAATTACTTAGGATATAAGATAGAACTACAAAAAATTAGAACTCAAAAGGTACAACTAAGGAGAGATCGATTGAAGACGCTTAATGATTTTCAAAAGTTGTTAGGAAGCATTTCCAACTTACTGGGTATCATGGGAATACCCAAAGATGGACTACAAAATTTGGCTAATACTCTAGAAGGGGACAAAGAATTAAATAGTCCAAGAGAATTATCAGCCAAAGCTGAGAAGAAATTGGCTCTAGTAGAAAAGACAATTCAAGAAGCACATGTGCATCATGTGGATCCAGAACTTAAACACATTCTTGTCATATTCTCCTCCAAACATTCCCCCACAGATATTTTTATGCAGAGGGAAGATATTATATTGGAATGGATATTCCTACCATGTAAACCAAATAAGAAATTAAAGACTTATCTAGAAAAGATCTCTGATTTGATTCAAAAATGTAAATTAAGACTTCACCAGTTGACAGGAATGGACCCAGCAGAAATTGTAGTACCTTTAACTAAAGAGGAAATTTCATCACTATGGAAAGATAATGAATACTGGCAGAGAGCCTGCAGTAACTTTTTGGGAGAGATTAATAACCATTATCCCAAAAGCAAGAGAATAGAATTCATAAAGATGACTGAATAGGTCCTTCCTCACATTGTATAACAAAAGCCAATTTCTGGAGTCCTCACATTCTATACTGATGCAAATAAATCAGGGAAAGCAGGATACAAGTCAGGAGACTTAAGTAAAGTGGTACAAAGTCCATACAACTCTGTACAAAAGCCAGAACTGTATGCCATTCTTATGGTACTGATGGACTTCACAGAACCCCTCAATATAGTCACTGACTCTCAATATGCAGAGACAGTTGTTTTACATATTGAAACTGCTGAATTTATTCCTGATAGTACAGAATTAACTTCATTATTCATACAATTACAGGAAGTCATCAGAAAAAGGGAATATCATGTGTGTGTATATATGTATATAACACATATCAGATCCCATACAGGTCTGCCAGGACCTCTAGCACAAGGTAATGAGGAGATTGATCAGTTACGGTATTATATTAGAAGCCTCAGAATTTCATAAGAAACACCATGTAAATAGCAAAGATTTGAAGAAGGATTTCTCCATCACTTGGCAACAAGCTAAGGATATTGTGAAAAAAAATATCCTACTTGTTCCTTCTATAACCAAACTCCTTTACCTGCAGGGAGCAATCCAAAATGTATACAAAGAAATGAAATTTGGCAGATGGATGTGTTTCATTTTGCAGAATTTGGAAGATTATATACACCATACCATTGACACCTATTCAGGATTTCAGTGGGCAACTCCTATGTGTTCTAAAAAGGCTGATTCTGTGATTACACACCTATTAGAAGTTATGGCCATCATAGGAATACCTGTACAAATTAAGACAGACAATGCCCCAGCATATGTCTCCAACAAAATGAGACAGTTTTTTGCTTATTACAATATAAAGCATGTTACAGGTATATCATACAATCCCACAGGCCAAGCAGTCATAGAAAGATCCAATTGAACTTTAAAGGAGATGCTAAATAAACAGCAACAGGTAACAATGACTCCCAGAAATAGATTGCATAACGCTTTATTAACCTTGAATTTTCTCAATGCTGATGAGAAAGAAACAACAGCTGCAGAGAGACATTGAATGACAGATAAAATTTCCGAGCTAAATCAATTGGTTTATTTCAAAGATGTATTGACCTCAGAATGGAAACCAGGATATACCCTACATTGGGGAAGGAGTTTTGCTTTTGTTTCTGCAAGGAGAAGAAAAGCTATGGATACCAACAAAATTAATAAAAATTTGATTCAAACAGGAGAAACCCCTTGATGAGAAGTAAAAGCTCATCCACCAATGTGACATCTCTACAAGTTGTAAGAAAAATTTAGCAAACAAGGGTTGGGGTGGGGTTCTGTTTTTGTCTTTACAGGATAATAGAAATACCCATCTTCCAGAAATCATTAAGCCTTGAATATCCAGGTGTCTACAGCAGAAAGAATGAATCTGTTGGTACCAATCTACACAGGGTAATATCTCACTGCTTAACATCTATATCTCTTTAACTCTAGAAAAATTTGGTTCTGATTCAATTATATACCAAGCTGGCTTTGGAGTTGGAATTGGCTCACTCTTTCTCTAAACTCAAGCATATTGCTAAAAGAAAAGGTTGAGAGATTCCGTCTCATATCAGAAGAGCCATCTGGTGTGGGACAGAAGAAAACCAATAAAAAGGGACCATTGCCTTCAAGATTCTAATTTTCTCCATGCTTATTCCTAATTTCTCAGAATCCTTTCTTACATGTCATGTCATCTTTAAATCCAAATTTTCCATTTTGATATTAATAATGTTCAAGCTTTTCATAGTGAAAAAAAAAAATAAGCCTTTTCCAATAGCAATCTCTGAAGTCTCCAGAAGCAAGATGGGGCCCCACAACAACTCTACTCAGTCCAGAATGATGCCATGGTACTCACAAACATTGCTCAGTGATCAGCCTTGGACTGAAAACTCTCCCAGACAATTCTATAATAAGATGATTCATCATACTACACTTCTAGCCAGAATCTCAGACAATCTTAACATTACGCTGAGACTGGCTGCAGAATCTACAGTTAGTCCAACTGAGACTTAACTATCTGAGCTTTCTTACAGGACCCCACAGAGATACCATCACCCCCTGAATAGCAGGAATCAATTCTAAGAAAACAATACCCCTTTTTCCCAAAGGTTTCATGTTTCTGAGGGTTATGGATAATAGTTACAGGGTTGGAGGTGGAAGAAAACATTGGACTCAGTATTCCTCTTAAGAAAAGAAAAAAAGGGGAATGGATAAGTATAGGATATTAAGGTAGATTATTGTGTATACTAATAAGTAAATTTATTATGTGTATTAATAACAAGTAAATTTATTATTGTGTATACTAATAAGTAAATAAGATTATTGTGTAAACTAATTTAGTAAAATTATCAGCCTTAGATAAATTGCACTGTTATGGATTCTTGTATATTGATACAAATGTAAACTATTTATATATTCTTATTCCAGATAATTTGTATATTGATACAAATACAGAACCATATTTGGTGTAATGTACATATATTTCTACTCATTTGAAATGTTTATATATTGATACCAATGTAAATTTATATCTGTCATGCTGTATGTATATTCTACCTCTGTTTAGGATATTTGGTATATTGATACATATTTAGGATTATTGTCATATTGCATATTGTGCTATACATTCCTACCTCTGTTATAAATATCTTGTGTATTTTCACAATTTTGAGGTCATTGTCCTTTTACTGTACATTTGCTTACAGACTGTTTACCCTGCTTACATGAAGCCTTAGTCCTTGGGTTATCTAGGTAGATAAGACTTACAGATTTATAGTCACCTATGCTTGTCATCTCTATAGTTATGTTAGTTAGGTTCTCCAGACTTACAGAAACATATGTCAGATGAATAGATAATCTTTAAACACTTCATAGACCTAGAGAATATAGCATTTAAATGTTTTGATAACTTGGAATTCTTTTGACATGAGACTCAATTGCTCCTGGCAACACTGATCTCATCCCAAGAGAATGTTGGGCTTCTGAGACATTTCCATTTGGAAGTTTGTCTTCACCTTAGCACAAAATGGCCTACTGGGCAAAGAACTGCCCTTGCCTTGACTGATGACAGTAAAATGGTCTGATGGATACTCTAGGCTGTAGCCAATTTGGATGCACCAACGATGCTGAGAAACTTTAGGTGACTGTCTAGGCTGCCAGCTGTCTCTATCTACTCTCGCAAGACTCCCAAAAGTTGCTTGCATCCTTCTCCCATTTCTCAGGTATTGTTATATTCCTTCTTAGGTATTTGATGGGATTGAAGACTAACGGTTACAGTTACAGTCCTCTTGTATCTTAGCTAGAACATTTTAAGTATTAAATTCAGGTTCTTTAGGATAGGACACATTTTGGAATGATTTCTGTAATGTGCCATTTACCTATGCTCCAGACTTCTCTGGATTTTAGTATTTTAGTATGTGTCTCTTGTTTGATGTTGTTTGTGTTGGTGGAAGTTCCATCTTATCTAGGTCATTATCCCTTATTCCTCCTGGACAATATTTTATAATCATTCCTATTGTATATAGTTTTGTATTAGGTTAGAACTTTCTTATTTAGACAAAAGGGAGAGATGTAGTGGGTAGCTGTTCCAGCTTTGACCTGGAAATACTACCCCTAGTGAGGCTCCTAGTAACTGCCATGCCTACCTATGACCTGCCCCTGGGGCAGGGCCGAGACAGGAGCCCTTAAGATATGCCAGGTCTCTTGGTTCCTCGTGATCCTGGATGCTGGATGGCAGACTGAGTTAGAGTTCTCCAGAGAACCCTGCTGGACTGTACCTCACCTCTCCCAGATCCTGTTACCCCAAAATAAACCTCCTTTTTAACTATGTGGAGTTGCCTTGTTAAATCCCCACACTAAAAAGCAGGTCAGGGAGAGTAGAGTGCCAGACTGGAAACACTGCTTCTAGAATTCATCATTAAGGAATTGCTGCTGACAAATGTTCCTGAATAAGACACATTTCATAGGAAAAATCCAAAGATTCCCCACATAAGACAAATAGATGTCAAATTATAAAACTCTCAAAACAAAGGAAGGGTTTTTACTGGATTCCAAAGGAAAGAAGAAGAAGCCTAGAAGGTGCCAGAGGTCATGATGGATTAAACTGTAATCAGGACCTCTGGCACCTTCTAGGCTCTGCAGGAGTGAAAGGCCCAGAGGAGCCTTCCATCAGCCCGAGGGTGTGTCTCCCCCGGCCCTCCATGAGGACAAAGGGACCCCCCCCCAAACAGCTGGAGAATCCAAAGTATTTTTATCAACAGCGCCTCACAGCTGAAGATGGTATAGGAACAATGAAGCCTAAGAAGGAGGATGAAAAGGAGGTGGAGGAAGATGGGAGAAAGGGAAGAGGAGGAGATTGAGAAGTGGGAAGAAGAAGAGCGGGGGAGGAAGAGGAGAAGTAAGAGGAAGAGGAAGAGAAAAGGAGGAGGAAGAGGAAGGAAGGAGGAGGCGGAAGAGAAAGGCATGGGGAGGAGGAAGAGAGGAAATGAAGGAGGAGATGGAAGAGGAAGGCATGGGGAGGAGGAAGAGAGGAAATGAAGGAAAGTGGGAGAGAGAAAGAAAGGGAAGAAGGGAGGAAGGGCCACAGCACATGTGTGGAGGTCAGAGGACAACTTGCAGAACTTGCTTTTCTCCTTCTACCTTGTGGGTCCTAAGGTGGAACTTGTCATCAGGCTGGGCAGCAAGTGCCTTTACCCACTGAGCCGTCTCACCGGCCTCTCAACGCTATTCTTTTTTTGTGGGGGAAGGAGGGCGTTTGTGACAGGGTTTCTCCATGTAGCCTTGGTTGTCCTGTGATTCACTCTGTAGACCAGGCTGGCCTTGAACTCATAGAGATCCGCCTGCCTCTGCTTCCTAAGTACTGGAATTAAAGGCGTGCGCCACCACCGCCTGTTGCTCAATGCTTTTTAACACTTGGTTATTGATGAGAATAATATTCTGAACTGTGGAGAAGATCAGTGTTCATGTCATCTGGTAAACAAGCCCTATGGACAATGGGATAGAAGCTACAGAGGTAGCTCCACAGCGCCACCTGCAGCATGGGGCCTAGGCGTCTTTTCAAAGACTTCTACTCAATTGAGGTCAGTATTCTTGACTTCACTCAAGCAAAGAATTTCAGGATGAGCTGGTGTGGAGCAGAGTTGGAATTCTATTATACTCTATTTAATTACTTCAGACAGAGTTTCATGTAGTTTATGCTGGCCTTCAATTTGATAAGTGGTTGAGGGTGACCTATAATTTCTGATCCTTCTGCTTCTACCTCCCAAGTGCTGAGATTGCATGCATGTGCCACCACACTCTTTTTTTTTTTGGGGGGGGGGGGGGGTTTCAAGACAGGGCTTCCCTGTGTAGCCCTGGCTGTCCTGGAACTTACTCTGTAGACCAGGCTGGCCTTGAACTCAGAGATTCTCCTGCCTTAGCCTCCCGAGTGCTGGGATTCAAGGTGTGCACCACCACCACCCATCTACACTCAATTTTGTGACACAGTCGCTCAAATCCTGGACTTCACACATGGAAGGCAAGCGCTCTACCAGCCCAAGTTGAAGTTTATTAAGAAGAGCTCTTAACATAGATTTTAAGTACCAGGTTTAATATAGAGAGGCATTCTAGAAGAACTTAAATGCAGGCTTTTTAAGAAAGAACCCTATTTGTCTTTACAAAACCCATATTCAGAGGTTGGGAGAGGACTCAGTCGGTAAGGTGCCTGCCATGCTGGGATGAAGACCTGAGTTCAGATCCCCAGTGCTATGTACAAGAGCCCTGTGTAGAAGGGCACATCTACAACCCTACCACTAAAAGAGTGGAGACCGGGGGCGGGGCGGGGGGGGGGGGGGGTACCAGGACTTCCTCACTAGTTGGTCTGGCCAGCCAGTCTAGCCAAAGGTGTGAGCTCTGGGTTCAATGAGAGACCCTATCTTGAAAAATAAAGTGCAAAAATAATGAGAAAGGTACTTGAAGTTGAACTCTGGCCTTCATATGTGCACACACAGATGTGCACAGGGATATCTCACACACACACACACACACACACACACACACATTCAGGCACACAAAGCCATATGATCTAGTGGATCCTGAAATTATGACTCAAAGGGTGTCTAAGGAATACAGATGAAATCATACAGTAATTCCTGGGGTACACGGGAGAGGATTACAGCTGGAAAGGGACCACCCTAGGACAGAAGGGCTGTACAAGGAAGCTAAGCTGTGTTTACTGTCAACAAAGTTTATAGTCCTTGGTGAGAGTTCCAGAACATTTTTAGTTTCCATCTGGGAAAGGCAGCAAGGCCAGACAACCCGAAACCTTCAGCTTGATTCATGACTGACTAGTTTAACATTTGAAATATCTCTATAGAAAAGGAATCTCTTCTATACATAGGAAACGCTCACAGCAAAGATTGTTAACTGTGTTGGACCTCTTTCTTGTTTGTTGTGTTTTTAAAACAGGGTCTCACTATATAGTCATTGCTGTCCTAGAACTCACTATGTAGACCAGGTTGTCCTTCAACTTACAGAGATCTGCTGCCTCTACCTCCCAAGTGCTAGGATTAAAGATATGTGTTACTATGCCTGGCTCTGTCAGAATTCCTTTGTTTTGTTTTGTTTTGTTTTGTTTGTTTTGTTTTGTTTTGTGTTTTGTTTTGTTTTGTTCTGTTCTGTTTTGTTTTGGAGACAGGCTTTCTCTGTGTAGCCCTAGCTGTCCTGGACTCACTCTATAGATCAGGTTGGACCTCAACTCAGAGATCCACTTGACTCTGCCTCCCAAGTGTGGTGATTAAAGGTATATGCCACCACTACCCAGCTTTGTGTCAGAATTCTTGATGCTCAGCTGTCAAGAGAATTGAACTAGACTCCAGAGTGAGAGGCTCCTTGTTCACATTCCCTTAATTTTCATTATTTTTCCTGCCTTATCTCTGCCCATGAAGACCCTAACCAACTATGAGTACATGGCTGAAATGATTTTGTGTTGTATGACTATCCTGGGGAGATATGAACAAATATCTATTCACCCTGGATAAAGAATGACACACTAAAGAAATGATTCCACCCAAGTCTACCTTAGTGAGCCAGTGAGTTTACTGGGGATACATACATACATGCATACATGTCTTTGAGCATGGAGGACTCAAAGACAGCTATATTGCTACAAAGCTCATCACAGCATACATGACAACTCCTGAAAGCTGCAACCCTGAGACTCTCTGTACAGCTTGCAGGCAGCTCAGCCAGTTGGAGGGTCTCCTTTTCCCAGCAAATGGTTGCTGCTTATATAACTTTGAAAAAAGAAACTGTGGGTCTTGTAAGTTTTAGGAACTTCCTAAGATTTGTAAGTTGTTCCAGAGGTTTTAGGTGCCTCCTTCAATTCCAAGGAAATAGGTATACCTCTGGGTTGTACTGATGAATTATAATGTGCTGTTTAAGCCTGGGAGCCAGGAGGACCAGTATATTCTGATATCCTTCAAGAACCTGTGACCCAGAAGATAAATGATTTCCAACAGAGGTTACTATTGTTGATCCCATAATATAAAAATGCCTGCAATGGAAAAGAGAGCAGAAGTTCATCCATGCCAAAAACGCTCTACTCTGCCCAGAACTCTCCATTAGAAACTCAAGCTGATGGTTTCAAGGCTTCCCCAGCCATTTCTGCTAGTTGACTCTAAGTACCAATTCTATGATGTTACCGTCCTGCTCTTATCTCATCTTGTACTTGGAAGCCTCCCCCAAGGGGACACTCTGCTCTTCTCCACTAGGGACTCTCATTCAGGAACTCCAGAAGACTGCTTCAACGGGCTTCCCCAGGCGATTTCTGCTGGATGCTTTCAAACCTTGATTTGATCATATTGCCTTCTGTTGCTATCAGTTGGGCTACTCTAGGCTTTCTGTGGGATGTGGTAGGTGCCTGATTTGATGTTTTGCAGTCTGTCTGCTGCTTCTATCTGTCTGCTCCTTGCTATTTGTTCTTTTACTTTTGCTTGCTTAATAAATTACTTAATAAATGTATCCATTCAAATCTGAAAACATGATTGTCATAGACAATTTTCTGAACTACACAGAACATGTGTTTCAATTTACTGTGTGCTCTAGTTTCATTCTGTTGCTGTGACAACTGTCATACCCAAAAACAGCCCAGAGGAGGAAATTATATAGTTACCTTACACACATCACAGATCACCACTGAGGGAAGTCGGGCAGGAAATTAAGCCCCTCACTGTGCAATTCAAGGCCACTGAGCTACACCCCAGCCCCTCACTGGGGGATTCTAGGCAGGGGCTCTACCACTGAGCCACACCCCAGCCCCTCACTGGGGGATTCTAGGCAGGGGTTCTACCACTGAGCCACACCTCAGCCCCTCACTGGGGGATTCTAGGCAGGTGCTCTACCACTGAGCCACACCCCAGCCCCTCACTGGGGGATTCTAGGCAGGGGTTCTACCACAGAGCCACGCCCAAAGTCAGTAAAATCTTCAGAGCACAAGAGAATTTGTGGGAAGTATCTGCTCATCCATCCAATGACACTCTAAACTCTCCTGAATGCTGGCCATTCTATTAAACAGTACAGGGAGGTTTTGAAAAATTTGAAGAGTAAGTGAGAACTTAAGAACATCAGGAAAAGCCAGGCAGTGGTGGCGCACACCTTTAATCCCAGCACTCAGGAGGCAGAGCCAAGTGGATCTTTGTGAGTTCGAGGCCAGCCTGGTCTAGAGCAAGATCCAGGACAGGCACCAAAACCACACAGAGAAACCCTGTCTCAAAAAAAAAAAAAAAAAAAAAAAAAAAAAAAAAACTATGATTCCAAAAACATCTTAGATTTTAGGTACTGATATCAATTAATCAATTATTCCTTAAGTACTGAATGTGGGTGCTCCACTTAGAGACTGATGTGAACTGAACATTGTGGCTCACAACATAATCCCATGATTTGAGAGGCAGAGACAGAAAAATCATGAGTTCAAGGCCACCCTGGGTTTCACAGCAAGAATTTGCCTCAAAAAGGGGGAGATGAGCTGGGAAGACGGCTCCGTGGATTATAAAGTGTACTTGCTGTGGAAGCATGTAGATCCGAGTTCAGATCCTCAGCATCCATGTAAAAGCTGGGTGTGTCCACACACATCCACCCACAAACCCAATGCTGTCGGAGATGGAGACAGGAGGACTTGAACTTGCTGGCCGCCATCCTGGCTCCAGGTTCAGTGAGAGACCCTGTCTCGAGGGAATATGGTAGAAACTGGTGGAACAGGTCACCCAATGTCTTCCTCGGGCTTCCACACACACAAGAAGACACACACACACACACACACACACACACACACACACACACACACACACACCATAAAGACAGAAACAAACAAACAAAAAAAATGCTGGGCCTGCTGGCTGGCTGGCTGGAAGCAGGGAAATTTATTACTATCCCAGAATTCACATTGAACTGCTGGGTGAATTAATAATAATAACAATAATAATAATTTCAACAATTGCAGAGCTTGCAGCCACTGAGCTGGGTACAAAATGCCCTTTATTTCATTGCCTTCCTTATTATTCCCCAATCACCAGTAAAGAAACTGAAGCGCACAGAATTTAAGGATTCGTGACTCCCAGAAGCTCTTTCCAATTGATGAGTAATTTTTCTAATGTTCAGAAACATTTTGGAATATTCGAACTCATGATGGCCTCTTCCCTCTTGGCTGTTGGTCCACCCGGATCTGACATGCCCCTCCCCCACCCCAGTGAAGTCCCAAGACGTGAAAGGTCAAACAGAATATTGGATAATAGTCGCACGTTTCCTCTTGGGCTGCTGATAATAAATGAATAATTTTTTTTAAATTAAAACTCTCGCCAAGGTCACACAACTTCTAAGTGGCAAAACCGAGCCTCGGCCTATGTCGCTCGGATCCACAGCCTGTCCTCTTGACCATGACATTTTCCAAATTAATCACATAAAGACAGTTTGCTGCAGCCAGGAACCTGAGCTCACTCCAATTAGCAGGGAAAGAATTGTAGGTTCTGACTTCACTCTCTCCACCCAGCTCCTGGGTCAGGTTGCCATGTTGTAGGCTAATACTTTCCTTAAAATAATTAGTCTCATTTTTTTCTTTCTTTCTTTCTTTGTCTGTGAAGGGGTGGGTGTGTTATGCATGTGTGTGTATGTGTGTGGGTGGGTGAGCTCACCCATGTAGGTATATGTGAAAGCCAGGGGTCAACATCTGGTCTCTTCCTCAGTTGCTCTCCCTGTTATTGTTTGAGTCAGGGGTTCCCATTGAACCTGGAGCTCACCATTTAAGCTAGACTGGCTGCAGGTGAGCCTCACAATCCTCCTGTTTCTGCCTCGTCTCCCCAGTCCTAGGGTGGCAAGTATGCACCTCCACAGCCAGCTCTTCATGGAGATAGAAGCTCAGGTCTAGGGGGAGGGGCAAGGTGGGGTGAAAGGAGGGAAGAAAGACAAATTTGACGGTCCTGTGGTGGTTTGAATGATGTCCTCAAAGTCTCAGGCACTTAAATTGGTCCCAGTTGGGGGTGCTGTTTGGGAGGCTTAGGAGGCGTGGAAGTGTGTCAGTGGGATTGGGCTTTAAGAGTTAAAAGACTCACACCATGTCTCCTGCACTATCTTGGAGTTCAAAATATGAGCCCTCAGCTTCCTGTTTCTGTCGCCATGGCTTTGTTTTGCCATCATGGACTCTGCTGGAATTATAAGGCCAAATAATTTCCTTCTTCTGTAAATTGCCTTGGTCATGGTGTTTCATTCCAACAACTGAAAAGCAACTAATATAGTCTACTTGACATAATGAGGAATCACATGGGGAGTCTTGGAATTGTCTAGATTAGCTTGGGCTATAAGGTGTGTCTGGGGGAGGTGTCTTTTTTTAAAATAACTTTTTCACAGATTTATTTATTTTATGTATGTGGTGATCTATCTGCATGTACACCTACCTGTGTGCCAGAAGAGGACATCAGATCCCATTATAGATGGCGGTGAGCCACCATGTGGTGGCTGGGAATTGAACCCGGGACCTCTGGAAGAGCTGCCAATGCTCTTAACTGCTGAACCATCTCTCCCGGAGGAGGTGTCTTAATTGGGTTGTTGAGGTGGAAAATCCACTCACCTCTGTTGATGTGGGAGCACCACGTCACAGGCTGTGCCTGAACTGCATGGAAGGGAGAAAGGGGCGGGAGTCCCAGCATGCATGCTCTCCTTTCCTCAAAGCTCAACTGTGGATGTGTTGTGACTAGCCACTTCAAGTTCCCACCACCTTGGCGTCCCCACAGTTATGGACTGTAACTTAGAACTGGGAGCCAAATAAACCCTCTCTCCTTTAAGTAGCTTTGTTGGGGTATCTTATCACAGCAACAAAGAAAGGAAAACTCTCACGGTTTCTTTCAAATGTCGTATGATGCAGATATAGATGCTGTGTGTGTGTGTGTGTATGTGTGTGTGTGTGTGTGTGTGTGTGTGTACCTATAGATGATACATCTGTACAAATGGATGATATAGATATGACATAGAAGCAGAAAGGAAACTATTTCAGAGCAGGAAGGGGACCAGCTGGAGGAGGAGGAGAAAAAGAGAAGGGAGTGAAGGTGGGTATGGGACATTATAATGATATAGGTATGAAAATGTCATTGTGAAACCCATAACTCTTTAAGTGTGGCTTTTCTCTGGGGGTGAAGTTTTCCTGATGTGTGTTAGGTTCTGGGTTCTACCGAGAGCAGAGGGGAGGAAGGAAGAGAGGAAAGACATGAAGGGACTAGGAAAAGGGAAGGAAGGAGAGGAAAATGTAGGTACAAATAAATAAAGGAAGAGGAAATAAAAGAGCGAGGAAGAAACGGGAAGGTGAAGGAAGGGAGTGGAAGAGAGAGGTGAGAAAGGAGAAGAGGGAGGCACCCTCCAGACTGTGACTCCTTCCGGTATCGTCATGGCTTGAATAGAAAGTATGTTGAATATTTGGTCCCCAGGAGGCAGTGGGAAGTGTTTTGGAAAGGATGGAAACTTCAAAGGATGTAGGACCTCGTTGGAGGAAGCAGGTCACAAATACACAAACAAAAATCACACTGGCAGGTGTGATGGCACTGTAATTCCAGCACTTAGATGTTGAGGCAGAAGGATTACAAGTTTGATGCCAGCCTGGCCTACATAGCAAGACTCTAGAGACCCCTCAGAAAATAAATAACAAATAAAAAACATAGAAATACATTACCCGAAAGAGTGAATTTCACTAGATGTAAAGCATACCTCATTAAAACTGACACGTATTAAAATAAAAGAGAAACCATTCTTTTGGAACACAGTCTCTATTCTAGTTTCGCTTCTGTTGCTGTGATAGAAACACCCTGAGCAGGGACTGGAGAGAGATCTCAGTGGTGAAGAATGCACATCACTTCTGCAGAACTCCTGTTCCCAGCACCCACACTTGGCAGCTCACAACCATCTGTAACTCCAGTTCCAAGAGGTCCAACACCCTCTTCTGGCCTCCACAGGCACTGCACACATGTGGCATACCATGAGGTATACACACACACACACTTAAAAATAAATCTTAAAAAAAAAAAAACTTAAAGCCACCCTGACCAAAAGCAACATAGGAAAGAAAGGGATTTATTCAGCTTACAATTCCAGGTTACAGCCCCATTACCAATGGGAAGTGAAGGCAGGATCTTAAAACATTCCATCCACAATCAAGAGCAGGGAGAATAAACTCGTGGATTCTCTCCTTTTCCATTTCCCAATCACTCTGTCCACCAATTTTCTTTTGCCTTCCCCTCAGGGTAGCTTCCCCTCTCTTTCCCTGACAGCCTCCAGACTCTAATTATTCCATCCTTTCAGTGTCTGTGTTTATTTCTAAGATATTTGCCGATGTGCTTTGCCACATAACACTTGAATTCCCAGTTCCCTGATCACAGATTTTACAATCCTCCAGTGTGAAGAGTATCTTCTATTTTGGTAATGCCTCTTTTTATTCTCTGTCTGATGTATAAAGGGGTATTTATGCAGGCATTTTTATATCCCTGTGAGGTAGTTAGGGAAGGAAAAAGGAATTTTTTCCAGATGGAAAAATACCTAGACATTAACGTGGTGCAGTGTGCTGGCTGTGGGTGTGGAAAACAATCAAAATTGAGAATGTGGTAAGTGTACCGTGTGTAACTGCATGCAACGATGGGATCTGAGTATCAAATGCAATCACATGGTGTACCCCCCCCCAGGGACAGATTCCAGGCCAGTGCCTACTCCACCATCCCTTCAGATGACTCTGAGTCCAAGCCAGAAAACATGGCAACACAGTGCATTCTCTCTAGAAACATATGCCTTCTGGGTTGTTGGATTTGTCCAACATTCCTGGCAGATATTTCCACAAAATACATCATGCCCATGTCATTGTGCATGTCACAGAGCACTCTCCACAGAGCTCAAACTTCCCCTCCAGGGAGAAGAAGGGGAGGTTTCTGAGACTCTGGAAGTGAACAAATGTCACATGCCTGGAAAAGCCAGAGCTTCTCAGATTCTCAGGAGCCCCTCCCCAGGCTCTGGAAACACTAAACAATTGCTAGAGGAGACTGTGACCAGCCACACTGGGAAGGAAAGAATCTCAGGCCATCACATACAGAACTCAGGGTTGTGGCTGTCACCCTGTGATACCACTGTATTTGAATCATTCCTGCTCCTCTGAGTAACACTGTTAGGAACCCAATCAATCCCCCAAGTTGTGGTGATATATTACTTGCCTGGAGATCAGAGGAAAAAGCCAGCCACAACACAGAAGTCATGCAATATTAGCACACGCCTTTAATCCTATCACTCGGGAGGCAGGATCTCTGTATGTTCAAGGCCACACTGGAAACAGAGCGAGGTGTGGTGGCACATGCCTTAATTCCAACACTAGTTAAACCATGGGGGTCTTGAGGTCTGTACAGACAGACAGAAAGTGACAGAGCTGTGTATGAAGAGGAAGTGATGTAACTGAACAGAGAGAGCAAATTCGATGGCAGAACAGCAAAGCATATAGGCGTGGGTAGATAGGAAGTAACTCACATTTGGAAGCTGCAGAGTTGGTGAGGTGAGGTTAGCTGTGGCTTTCCCCATTTCCCTGATCTCTCCCAGGCTTTCACCCATATATCTAGCTCCATGTTTTATTATTTAATAAGATCATTTAGAAATTCGTCTACACCAAGTTGGGCTTTGTAATCATTGCTTTGCTGCTGGTTCCCTATCTGAGATGAATAGGTGTGTGTGTGTGTGTGTGTGTGTGTGTGTGTGTGTGTGTTCACAGGACAGAAGCTAGAGGACAACTCTAGTGTCTTTCCTCAGGCTCACCAGTCACTTCACTAGTAGAACATGGTCCCCTGAACAAAATAGCTGCCATCTTCATTAGATCAGAGGTTTCTACTTGCTAGAGAACATCAGGATTCTTTCAGCTGCTGGCTGACATTCTCTCATAGGGAGGACCATTGGTCAGTCACTGAGGCTCCAGATGACCCCCTAGAGATTTGTATGCAATTCTACCTCACTCGCACATGTAGCCTCAGAGTCTCAGGATGTGCTAGAGTCTGGTGGGGGCTAATTGGATGGGGGGGCTCCATCTATGAGGATACTGGGCAGCCATCATCCATGCTGAGTGAAGACTTCCGTGTGAGGCTGTACTGAGGTCCCCTACGCTCCTGTCAATAGCCCCTCACCCATGCTCTGTAAAAAAGGCTGATCAGTTCCCTGGGGTGAACTTTGGTGAACTGTACTTTGGTTTGTCGTTGGGAAGTTAGGAAAAAGGGTTGGCTGTTGTTTACAGCTCCCCAGGGAGGCAATTCTCTAGACACACTTTGTACTATCTCCCCCATCTCCTCCATTAGTTCTTCTTAAAAGGAAACCTTGATCCTTCTCCTATGTGGCAATGAGCCCTGCTCCTCGAAACTGACCCATGCTTCATGATCACAGCACAGCAAGGCGCTGGCACTGAGTGACCTCCAAGGAGTAGGGCAAAGACAGTAGGTGTCTGGAGCATGTCCCTTGTTTCTGGGGCCCAGCTGCAATGCCATGTGAAAGCCCTGTGGCTAATATATGATTCACTTCCAGGGCACCACCCAGCTTCAGCCCCACAAAGGGTCAGCCTCCACCAGACATAGGAGCCAAGAGGCCAGCTGGTAACTCAAGCTCCAGACATGGTGTTGTGGGGTCTGACACTCTGAAATTGTTAGGCCCAAGTCTCTGAATTCCCCCAAAGACCATCAAGGAGTCTGAACTGTATGCAAAAGCAAAGGTTCTTTATTCAAGCTCGAGCTTGGGCTCTCCCTCTGTCTGATGCAGCCAGTGGTGAGAGCAGAGAGCCCCAAGCCCCAGTCTGGGTGGGGTTTTTATCATAGCAGAGGTTGGGGTGAGGGGATTTCCAGGATTCAGGAGACTGATTGGCTGACATTTGTCTGGGCCTATCTTGGTGAAAGGGAATATGTGCTCAGGGACTCTGATGATCTTATCTAATCTTATCTAACAGTTTGGAATGTCAGGTACTTTGTCTTAGATGCCCTCCTGTTCCTGGGCGGTGCCAGGGTGGTGCCAGTTTGTGGCCTTTCCTGGAGCCAGGTGTTGCCTTAGAGAAAACTGAAACTCAGACCTGTTTCTGGCTGATCTCTACGGAGCCTGTCATGGCAGCAGTGTAGGCAAGCTGCTGCTTGGGTCCCACAGAACCAGCCCAAGCAGACACGAGAGTTTACCCAAAGCAAGATTTAATTGGATTGGGCAGCACAAACTGACTGACCAGCCAAGGACAACAGCACAGACTCGGAAGCCGACTGAGTCCCAGACTCAGGGTTTTTAAGCAAAATGAATCACAACCATTTTTGCTTATACGGGTGTCAGGAACCAATCAGGACTTAGGGCATTTGTACTGGGTGGTGCGGCTTGTTCCTATTGACTGCCCCTGCTCTGTACAGTTAGACTGATATCTAAGGTGTCCCTCTGGTTGTGACAGACAGGATGTACTGTATTTCTCCTTGTGAAACAGGATACCATGTATCTGTCCTTGGAGGAAAGGATGCCGATGTTAGCTACCAAAGGCAGGGGTGGAGGGTAGGGGGGGTTGTCTTGGGAACTCAAACTTTAGTTGACCTTAATACAAACTGGAGACTTCGCCCAGACTGAAAACGGCTTCAGTTAGGTTCCCTCTTACAATGGAGGCTCCAAGTCTTCACAGTTGAGGCCCCGGGCACTGTGGAACAGATGTCCTTTTCCCATGAGCCCTGCTCAGTTCCTGTCCCACAGAATCCATTCCGTGTTCAACAGTTATGACCACCTGCACAAGACTGGGCCCACCAACCTTCCACCTGAAGGAAAAGGAGCTACAGTTGCCAGCGGGAGGGGCTCCTGAGAATCTGCACTTCCTTAGGATTTACAGGTAGTTAATGTTGCTGGAGAAGGGAGGGACATTTTCTTCAGTGGTGAACACTGGTAAATTACCCACCATGCTCTGGTAAACAACCCCTCATCCATGCTTCTAGATGCAACCTGAGGAAACTCATTGGAACATTAAGCAAAGGGCCTGGAGAGATGGCTCAGTGGTTTAGAGGGCATACGGCTCTCACAGAAGATCGGGGTTCAGCTCCAGCACCCACATCAGTGGCTCACAACCACCTGAAACTCCAGCTCCAGGGACAGCCTTGGCCCCCTCCCAGCAACTTCTGTCTGGGTTATGCTTGTGTTCCGTCTATTCAACCAGCCATGCTTCAGGCTAGCCCTACAAAGCCCTGCTGACCGCATCCATCCATGGCATCACCACCACAGCCATCCACCATTCCTCACGTGGAGTCCTCTGGCCTCCCCGGATTCCAGGCCAGTCTCCCCACAGCTATCAGAATGATTCCCCGCAAAAACAAGATCCCATGTGGGCTGATCTCATCACTGCTCAGCTTTTAAAAAAAAAGAGAAGAAAAAAGAAAAAGGAAACCCCTTTGGAGTCCAAGGGTGGTCTGCAAACAGTGTGGCAGGCTGCGATTGCACAGATCCTGTGGACAGTCCTATGCCCATTGTATACCTTATCCACCCTGCTTGCTGTAAACATGCACCACCATGCCTGGATAATGAAATGCTGGGATCCAAGCCCAGTGCCTCTTGCAAAAGCAAGGTAAGAGCTCTACCAACCCAGCTACAGCCCTAGTCTTTAAGAAAGGGCTTTTGATGCCTGATTACACCATACTAGGGTGTTTACAGTGGAGGGGTGGGGTCTGGAGGCAGCCCCTCCCAGTGGAACTATAGGCTATCACCCCAGCCACGGGTCAAGCGGCTACTGAGTGCTGGCTGACTTGTTCCTCGGGAATTATGGTAGCAATTGCGGACAGACACAGTTGGCACGATGCCACAGCCCATGTCCTGCCCATCTTTCTGACCGCTGCTTAAGTACTGATCTGGGCCACCTCTATCTGGTTCTTACTAGCCAGACAACTCAGTGAAAACCTCTGCTAAAAAGGAAGCTTGTCACCAGGCGGTGGTGGTATATGCCTTTAGTCCCAGCACTCAGGAAGGAAGAAGCAGGCAGATCTCAGTGAGTTCAAGGTCAGCCTGGTCTACAAAGTAAGTTCCAGGACAGCCAGGGCTGTTACCCAGAGAAACCCTGTCTCAAAAAAAAGAGGAAGTCTGTCACCCTCCTCAGGAATAGAAAGCTCTGTATCCTTGTCATGCACAGTAGAAGGATAGTGTGGTACAGTCTGGGGTATTTTTCACTTGTCATCCATTTTGCCAACATTTACTGATAACAAATTACAAAGACATTTATTTTAAACAATTGGTTGCTGTACATGCAATTTTATCATTTATTGAAGACATGAGAAAATTTGCATAGTGATGAAAAAATTCAAAAGGACTGGGATTTCGTGTGTGTGTGTGTGTGTGTGTGTGTGTGTGTGTGTGTGTGTGTGTGTGTGTATGTTTTGTCTGCACCTATGTCTGTATACCCTCATGTGTGCCTGATGCCTGTGGAGGTCCAAAGAGGGTGTTGGATCCCCTGGAACCAGAGTTAGAGATGGTTGTAAGCCACCACTTGCGTGCTGAGAATCGAACTCAGGTCCTCTCTAGGAACAACAAGTGCTCTAAACCGCTGAGCCGTTGCTGCAGCCCCAGGAATTTAAAATATAGTAGAAATATCAGCCGGGTGGTGGTGGTGGTGGTGGTGGTGGTGGTGGTGGTGGTGGTGGTGGTGGTGCACGCCTTTAATCCCAACACTCGGGAGGCAGAGGCAGGCGAATCTCTGTGAGTTCAAGGCTAGCCTGGTCTACAGAGTGAGATCCAGGACAGGCGCAAAACTACACAGAGAAACCCTGTCTCGAAAAAAAAAAAGGAAGAAAAGAAAAAGAAATATTGAGGTGATGAGTTTGGACCTAAGAAGGGGTGAAGCTGGAGCAATCAGAGGTCCCCATGGTCCGAGATGCTCTCTCAGCCTGATCTTGATGCTCCACCAACTGACATTAACACGTTGTACCCCAAATCTCCCTGCAACCTCTGGGCCTTTGCATATGCTGTTCCCTTACTGTAAATGCACACATACTCACACACACACACACACACACACACACACACACACACACACACACACACACACTCCATCTAACTGTAGGTCTGATACATCGTTTTGGACTTGGTATGAGAATTACTTGATCTCTGGACCATTTCCTGACACTCATCTCCATAGCAACACTGACTTTGTCCTCATCTGTAATCCTGTTGGACTTCATCCCTCACATGAACATCCATATAGTCTACACTTTGGGACCCAAGAATGCGGAGGCTACACAAGATATGGTATCCCTGTCAGAATGGCTATCATCACAAAAACAAATGGAGGACCAGTGAGATGTCTTGGCAGATAGAAGAGCCTTCTTCCACCAAGCTGGGTGGCCTGAGTTCTGTCCGAGACCCACAGGGTAGAAGGAAAAAACTGAATCCCGAGAGTTGTCCTCTAACCTCCATGTGTGTACCATGGCACGCATGTGAGCATGTGTGTGTGTGCATGTGTGTGTTAGAGGCCTTGGAACTAGAGTTACAGACTGCTGTGAGCCACCATGTGGGTGCCGGGAATCTAATCCAGTACCCTTAACCATCAAGCCATCTCTCCAGCCCCTTATTACATTTTTAAAAGTTACCCTATGCGTGTATGTTCATGGACAAATGTGTGCTGTGGTTTTAGTTGGGAGGTCAGAGGACAACTTTCAGGAGAGTTGGTTATATCCTTCCACTGTGTGGGTTCTGGGAATCAAACTCAGGACCTCAGATTGGCAGCTGGTGCCTTTCCTGGTAGAGCCATCTCACCCGCCCATCTTTGTTTTCCTAAGAAAATTTCTCACTTTCACAAATAGCTGCTCCCACATAATACAAATGATCACCTTCCTGGAGCCTGAGTAAAGCTTTTATTTCATCTAGCTGGCAGATGTGTTCAGTTCAGGGCTTCTGTGCAAACAACAGCCGAGAGCCAAAATGTCAGAGTTAAGCCACACCCTCCACCAGCCAGTCCCTGCAAAAGCATCGGGAGTCAGGAAGACACAACCATTTGGCTCTGGCCTCCGCTCCAGATATAAAAGTGACGCACCTTCCCAACAGCCTCCCCCTCTGGCTTCCTTTTCCACCCAGTAATCGCAAAACTCTGTGTTTATGAGACTGGGAAGATATCTCAGCCAATACAGTGCTTGGCTCATAAGTGTGAGGACCCGATCTTCGTGAAAGAACCCACGTGAAAAAGACAGGCATGGTGGCGCACACTCATGTCCCCAGAGCTGGGGAGTGGAGACAGGAGGATCCCTGGTGCTCACTAGCCAGCTGGCCTGAGGTACCTGTAAACTCCCAGCCAGTGAGAGACCCTGCCTCAAAAGTGGTGGGTGGTGGCCAAAGGACACTCAAGGTTGTCTGTCCTCTGGTCTCCATGCCCACACATGCGTGGACTGGTATACACAGACACACATGCACAGAGGGGGCGAGAAGGAGGGAAAGAAAGAGATCTAGAAAGAAAATTACTGAGTGTACAGGGCATCTAATCCCTCTAAGCACTTTCTCATGCATAGCTAATTTGACCCTCACCACACCCCTGCAAGGGCATCAGGCACGCCTGAAGATCCTTAATATCCTGGTTAAGCCTTCCAAGTCAGGGCAAGACTGAACCTATTCTGGCAGGAGTGCGGGCCAGGATGCCTCTCTGTCATGGCTGAAACCCCATAGGAGCTGAGATATCCCACTTTAAAAGACCACAGACATGTGCATCAAGGCTGCTGGTTTCAGAATGGTGGCTCCAGACAGGGGACAACCCCATCCTAAATGATGAACAGACAAATTGGCCCAACCTGACTAAATCCCCACACACCTCGCCATCTCCAAATCTAGAACTCAGATCCAATGCTAGGTGGAGAAAGCCCAATCAGATTGAGGATTCCCACTTCTGGGCATGCTGCATTGAACCCCAGAATCTTGTGAAAGGTGCCAAGTTGTGAGGGGGGAACTTCACTAATGTTCTGCCTGTGGGGTCTCAAAACTCACAGAATCAAAAAGGGCCCGTATCTCCCAAAAAGGTGTGGAGCATTCCAGGTCTTGTAATAACACCTTAGTAACTATGAACCCAAACTCTTTCACTTACAAGGTTCAGCTTTTTTTCCTTTTTTCTGTTTTTCAGGTGTGTGGGGGTGTGTGCATGTTTGTATGTTTGTATGGGTTGTTCTATGTTTTGTTGTTGCTGTACCTGTGTGGGGCACACATGTGTAGGTGCTCATGTGCACAGGTTGTCTTGAGGTTGCTATTACTGTGAAGAGACACCATGACCAAAAGCGTGCAAAGGAAAGGGTTTATTTGCCTTACATATCCAGAATTACAGTCCAATGAGGGAAGTCAAGGCAGGAACCCAAACTGGCTAGAAAGAGCTAATGCTGAAGTCATGGAGGGGTGCTGCTTACTGGCTTGATCCTCATGACTTGCTCAATCTGCTTTCTTATAGGACCACCAGCCTGGGGTGGCACCACCCACAATGGGCTGGGACCTCCCCTATCAATAACTATTTAAGAAAATCCCCTGCAGGCTTGCCTACAGCCTGATCTTATGGAGGCATTTTCTCAGTTGAGGCCCCCTCTCTCTGACGACTTTAGTTTGTGTCAAGTTGACATAAAACTAACAGCACATGGGTGTATGTGTGCCCAGAGTTGATGTCAGGAATCATCTTCCATCAGTCTCCTTCCACCTTGTCCTATGAGGCAGGGGGTCTCACTTAAACCCAGAGCTCACTCACATGCCTAGTCTCCCTAAACCGCTGGCTCTGGGGATCCCATCCCCATCTTCACCTTGTTAGGCTGGGTTACCAAACCCACCAGGTTCTTATGTGGGTTCTGGGGACCCAAACTCCAGTCCTCACACTTTACAAGTGAGTGCTTTAACCACTGAGCAATCTCCCCAGCCCATCTGCCAATGGATGCTTGGGCCCCTGAAGAGGGGAATTCAAAGCTTGAGTTCTGACATTATTATGCACTCAGGCAAACCATTTACCTTTAGACTTCAGTTTGTTCCTCTCTAAAATAAGTTTAAATGATGGAGCTAATGACCATGTCAACATTAGGAAGACAGTCCATGTGAAGATTATGTGACACAACTAACATTCTGAGGAACACTATTTTGATGTCTCAGCACTGGATATTAAAAGTAGGGCTCCACACATGCTAAGCAGGTGCCCTACCACTGAGCCACATCCCAGCCCCTCACTGGGCAATTCTAGGCAGGTGCTCTACCACTGAGCCACACCCCAGCTCCTCACTGAGGGATTCTTGGCAGGTGCTCTACCACTGAGCCATGACCCTAACCTTTGGCTTTCTAATTCAGTTATGACAAGAACCATTCTTTGTGAGTAGTTGATTTAACCCCTGGATGAAAAAAAAATCTATATAGCTAAGCAAGCAGTGGCTAAAGCTAATCAGTCCCATTTAAAATCAGAAATGGATGTGTGACTTAGACTCAGCCTCACAACCTCATACTGCCACCACTGCCTTGACTGGGTCTCTGGGAACACCCAGTTCTTCCTGAGCAAGTCCCAGAAGCTCTACTCACTCACACATGTTCATCCAACTGCCGTTGCCACCTCTGTCTCTTGGGCTTTTTGTCATTTGTTGTCTACCAGCTCATAAAGACTCCACCCCTCTGGGTGGGGCCAAGAACCAACGTGTGCCCTGTGACCATAGGTCATGTGAGTTTTCTCTTCCAGCACAATGGATATGAAAATCGCTAATTTCACTACCAGTGATGGTTGGTTTGGGCTGTTAACTGGAGACAACATAGAATCACTTGAGAAGAGAGTCTCAATGAGGAATTCTCTAGATCAGTTTGGCCTGTGGACATGTTTGTGGGGAACTGTCTTTTGTTGTTGTTGTTGTTGTTGTTGTTGTTGTTAAAGATTTTTTTATTTTTAGGTATGTGTAAACATGTGTGGGTTGTGCACATGAGTGCAGCACCCAAGGAAGCCAGTAGAGGGTATCAGATCCCTGAAGCACAGGCAGTGGTCAGCCATCTGACATGGGTCCTGAACACCAAATTCAGATCCTCTGCAAGAGCAGTGTGTACTCTTAACCACTGAGCCATATCTCCAGCCTCACTTGTCTTAATCACGTGGGTGGCACCATTACCTAGACAGAGGGTCCTGAGCTGTATGAGAGTAGAGAAATTGAGCTGAGTGTAAACAAGCAAGTGTGTATGAACCATTTCACTCTGCTCTGAACCACAGCTGTGATGGGACTAGATGTTTTAAGTTCCTGCCTTGATTTACCTGCTGTAATGGACTGCAACCTGGAATCCTGGGCTAAAATAAACCCTGTTCTCTGCTAAGTTGTTTTCTTACCTCAGTATTTCATCAAGGCAACAGAAGTGGAAGTAGGGTGCCAGGACCAGCTTGAGGTCAAGACCCCTTGTTAGTGTCAAAGCTGTGGTCACAGTTGGGCATGCCTGCAACATTGTATCAGCTATTTCTCTCCTTTTTGAGACATTCTCTCATTTTTGATACTAGACAGAGGCAACTTAGAGACAAGGGTTTATTCTGGCTCACCATTTGAGGGCACAGTCCATTTGGGCAGGGAAGGCAGGATGATAGAAGTGTGAGGCGGCTGGTCACATTGCATCCAGTCAGGAAGCTGTGACGGTTGCCTGGCTCAGCTCGCTTTTTGCTTTTTACTCAGTCCAGGACCTCAGACCATGGGACGGTGCCATTCAGGGTGGGTGTTCCCTCCTCAGTGAACCTAATCTAGACACTCCCTCACAGACCTTCGCAGAGGTTTGTCTCCAAGGTGATTCTAGATCCTATCAAGTTGACGATTGCTGTTAACCACCACATGCATAAGGCATGGGGCATAAATAAGTAGAGCTGGAAGGAGAGAGCTGGCCACCATATCGGCATCATACATTGTGTTTTCTATTGCCACTGGCAACAGTCATGGGGTTGGGAAGCAATAGCTCATGGCAGGGACTGAAGCTAACTGGGAAAACATGTGGCTATGGCTATGTATTATTATCTGGGGACAGATGACCTGACGAAAGCAAGATGGCTCCATGGAAGTGGGAGCAGGTGGCTGGGACCCCTCACCTCCTCTCATCTTAGCAGAACAGGAAGCAGGGACAGGATGGAAAGTGGAGCAGAGAGCTGTAATCCTCAGGTCCTGTCTCTGCTGAGTCCCACCTCCCACGGGTCACACAACGTTCCCAAACAGTGCCACCTGCTGGGGAACAAATGTTGAAACTTCACAGTAAACTCTGTACATGCTCCTGGAAATAGTAATCCTAATTAAACTCACTGGGACACCACACACACACACACACACACACACACACACACACACGACTGTTCAGAGGAATTTTGTTCATAACAGACAAAAACTGGAAAAGACCCAGTGTCCTCCATTAAAACTGTAACATCACCCCGTGAATGCTACTTAGCCGTACAAAGAAAAGACCGTGACATACACGGTAACTTTGATAGTTCACACGGGAATTAGACAGAATGCAGAGAAAGCCAGGCTCAAAGGGTTACACTCTATATTATTCCATTTGTATAACATCCTTTAAATGGCAAAATTGTGAGGCTGGAAAATAGATTATAGGTGGAGTGAGGAATTGAGGGTGGAGACCTGTGAAGTCATAATAGAACAGCATAAAGTTGAATCTTGGGGTACTTGAAACTTGAAACTTGGTGCGTGGGATTTTTGTTTTGAAGTGTGTGTGTGTGTGTGTGTGTGTGTGTGTGTGTGTGTGTGTGTGTACCTATACACTGCTGGGAATGAATTCAGGGTCTCATGCATGCTAGCAGGAACTCTACCACTGAGCCACACCTCAGCGCCTCACTGGGGGATTCTAGAAAAGCAATGTACTGCTGAACTATGCCTCCAACTTAGTCAATTCTGATATTTTGTCCTCCATGTGTCCCAAGACCAAGACAATGATAATTAAGAGAGGTAGTCCTTGCCAACACCCTGGAACTCTTTTTGTTAAGTACCACACATGGCTCATGGCCTGGCACAGGGGAAGACAGAGCTCTTCGTAGATACTACAAAGGCCCAGAGCACAAGGTCATCCAACACACCCACAACTGGAGGCTGGTGGGAGCCCTCCAAATCAGCACAATATGAACACACAAGGACAATACAAGGGCGATCTCTGGTGGCACAAAGCCAGACAGCAAAATAGCCATGTAGAGACGGGACACTTGGGGGTCACCCTTAACCACATCTTTCCCATATCTGCAAAGGGAGAATTGTGACTTCACACACAGCTGATTCCCAACGGTGCACAGTCCACTGGTGAAGTCCCCATGGGGTGTGTCCCCAGCAGGAATCCCCGGCTAGTCCCTGTTGTGGTAGTTAATCTCCACTGTTGACCTGATGAGACTCATCTGGGAGGCACAGCACTGGGCTTGTCTATCACGGTGTTTCCAGGGAGGCTCATCTGATGTGGGAAGATCCACCCTGAATGTAGGCAGCACACTTCCCTGGCCTGGGATTCTGGACTGAACAGAAAGAAAAAAAGCGGGCTGAACACCAGCATCTATCTCTCTCTGCTTCCTGACTATGGATGCCAGCTGCCTCATGTTCCAGCTGCCATGACTTCCTCACCATAAAAGACAGCTCCCAAACTGGCTCAAACAAACCCTTCCTTCCTTGAGTGGCATTTGTCAAGTATTTTGTCATAGCCAATTAAAAAAAAAAAAAAAACTAATACACCTTTCCTACTCAAAACAGACCCCATTATACCCACTTCTCTCTACAGAAATACATGGGGGCCATCTTTGAGATCACATATTCTGTGGGACTAGTGTCGACCATCCCCCATCCATTGCCTGCATACCACTGCCCGCCTAGGGGTGCCTACAGCTGAGCTGAGAGGTTGGCAGAGTCCCACACCTTCTCAGAATAGCTGAAGGGCACACAACGGCCATGAAGTCTCACCTCCTTGTCCCTCCAGCAGTCTTCAATAAAAACATACAGGTCCCTGAGGTCATCTCTCAGTGGGATGACAGCACACGGGAGATACCGGGAACCTGTTATGCTGTGTGAGAATCTGACTTACGGCTAGTGGCCCCACCGGGTCAAGCAGCTCTAATCCTTGGTGGCCACTGAACATACTGTGTACTGAGGACACTATGGACACAAGCCATTGTGTCTTCCAGTATGTTAGGTGGGTCATTGTCCTTAGGTGATAAAGACTGGCTGCCACCTACCATATAATAATACCCCTCCTCATCTTCACCACCATGGTGCCTGAGGTCTCACCAAAGCCCTCGTCTAGAATCCCCCAGGGAGTGGCTATGGCGTGGCTCTGTGGAAGGGTGTCTACCTGGAATCCCTCAGGATGTGGCTTGCAGGAGATGGACAGGTGTGACCCTCTTGCTTTGGTTGACAGTGTTCAGCACTTGTGCTGGATTCTTCATCCTGTCTAGGCTGTCTGACTTGCCTCATCCTAATTGCTCTGTAGTGGGTTTCACTGCTTGCTAAAGGCATAAGCTAGAGGTTCTCAGCAGCCAGCACCAACTAGTAGGAAGAGGCCCCACCCCTTCATCTCCCCAAACCTCACTTCTCACTACTCACTTTCTAGCTCCCCCAGCACTTGTACCTGAGTACCTGTAGGGAGCCCTGGACCTTCTGGTAGGTGGTACATGCTACAGGGGAGAAGCCTTTGCCATCCCCACTCCCTGTTGGAAACAAACAGAGAAGTCACAGCCAGGAAAAGAACGGTGTTGTGGGAGCCTCTCCTAGACCCCCTTGGATGCTCATTTGACGGCTGGCACTGCAGCAGCCTTCATAACCATATGAGGATGGAAGTTGTACACTGAGTACTCAGATTGACACAGAGGCACTTGCCTAGTGTTCTTAATCCCTGGAGAGAGGGTTGGGAGAGAGGTAGAAACAGGGAGATACAGAGAGAGGAAGATGGACAAAGGTATCCATATCTCAAGAGGTAAGAAACAAGGACTGGAGAGATGGCTCAGCAATTAAGACGACACACTGCTCTTGTAGAGGACCCAAGTTTGGTTCTCAGCACTCATGTTAGACAGATCACAACTGCCTGAAACTCCAGCTCCAGGAGATCCAACACCCTCTTCCAGCTTCTTTGGACACCCCCACACAAATGCTGATACACACATATACATAAATGAAAATTTTAAATGTTAAAGACTTTATATAAAACCGGAGCTAGAGAGATGACTCAGTAGGTCAGAGTCCTTGTTCTGCAAGTATGAGGACCTGTGTTCAAATCCCAAGCACCCACTTACAAAGCTGGGCATGAAATAAAAGCAGGACACAGTCATGTATGTTCGGTAACTCCAGCATTGGGGGTGGAGACAGGTGGATCCCAGGACCTCCCTGGCTAGCCAGCCTATCCAAAATGGTGAGCTGGTCTCTTCCAGCTTGGGAGAGACCCTGTCTCAAGAGACCCATTCTCAAGGTAGAGACATTTGATATCCTCCTCTGGCTTCTGCAAGTGTACATATATATGAGTGTGTACACCTACACACACATGGGGGAGGGGAGGGGAGGAAGAGGAAGAGAAAGAAGAAACCAAAACTATACTCACCTAGTCATCTTGATCATAAGGCATCTCTCCTGAGTACCATGGTTGTGATCAGTCAGTGGTGCTGAAGGCAAGTCACACCCTTGCTACAGATTAGAACTAGGAGAAAGAATGTACAAGTCTGGAACATTCCTTTTAGAAGTCTCTGCTTGGAGGGTGTGCCAGCTCCTTGCTCTGTCCTGATTCCAAAGAGAAGTTGCCCTTTTGGTCACATAATCAGGAGCAATGGCTGTGTGTTCTCCATCACACAGTCTCCTGTACAAACTGGATACTGTGGGGTTCCCCGGCGTCCACACACCCTGCCAACTCATATAGGTCCCTGGCATTGACACAGGCAATGAGGTCCACCTCAGGCACAGAGCAGGAAGAACTATGGACCTACTCACCTCTGGCTGTAGTGTCTGATAGACAATAAACAGGAGTAGATTCATCTGGAACCCTGGCATTTCCATCATGTTGTCGTTTTCAAAACCCAAAGTATGGAGCTGGGGAGACGGCTCATCGTATAAAGCATTCATCATTCAATGATGCGGACATGAGTTCAGACACCCAGCGACCAAATAAAAAGCTGGACATGGCAGGGCACACATGTGTCATCCTGGCGCTCCCACAAGGAGATGGAAACAGAGAAAGGAAAACTCTGTGAGGCTTGTGGGCCACCAAGTCTGATAGCGTGTTCTGATCCCCCCAGGAACCACCCTATGGAAGGAGGGAACCTACTCCCACAAGTTCTCTGACATCCCATTCGCACTCCAAGAAACACACGTGAATGCACACAAATAATGAAATGTGTGGTGGTATTGTGTTCCCCAAAATATTGTGTACCTTAATAAATTTATCTGGGGTCAGAGAACAGACAGCCACTAGATACAAAGGCTAGAAAATGGTGGCACTCACACCTTTAATCCTAGCATTCCAGAGACAGAAATCCCTCTGGATCTCTGTGAGTTCAAGGCCACATTGGAAATAGCCAAGCGTGGTGACACACGCCTTTAATTCCAGAAAGCCAGCCTTTAATCCCAGGGAGTGGTGGTAGAAAGCAGAAAGATATATAAGGCATGAGGACCAGAAATTAGAAGCATTTGGCTGGTTAAGCATTTTGGCTGGTTAAGATTTTGGCTGGTTAAGCATTCAGGCTATGGAGCAACACAGTTCAGCTGAGATTCATTCCGGATGAGGACTCAGAGGCCTCCAGTATGAGGAGACAAGACCAGCTGAGGATCCGGGCGAGATGAGACAGCTGTGGCTTGTTCTGTCTCTCTGACCTTCCAGTACTCACCCCAATAAATGGCCTCGGGTTTGATTTTATTAATAAGAACCTTTAAGATTCCTGCTACAGAAATGTTTAAAATAAAAAGTCCTTTTTACTTTTGGAAACCAAGCATGGAGGTATGTGCCTGTAATCTTAGCTCTGAAGACACGGAGACAGGACCATCAGAAGTTCAAAGCCCTTCTCATTCACAGAGCATATTTGAGAGCGGCCTGGAGAACACAGGACCCTGCAAAAAACAAAGAAGAAAGTTTTTTGGAGACAAAGTCTTGCTATATAGCCCAGTCTGGCCTCCAACTGAGGACCTTCCTGTCTCAGCCTCCCTAGTGAGAGGGCTTTCTGTGAACACCATTTATGCTAAACTAAAACATCATTTTAGATTTATTAACTTTATTTTACATGTGTGAATGTTTTGACCACATGCACAGAGGTCAAAAGAGGGTGTTGGACTCCCAGGAACCCAAGTCAAGATTGTGGTGAGCCACCATGGAGGTGCTGGGAATCAAACCTGGATCATCTGCAAATTACAATTAACTGCTGAGCCATCTTTACAGTCGATGGGCAAAAACTCAAAAATACCAGAGCAGGTCCTAGTGGCAAAAGCCTGTCATCCCAGATTTTTAGGAGGCTGAAGTAGAAAGATCTCAAGTTAAAAGCCTGCTTGAGCTACAGTGTGAGTTCAAGGCCAGCCTGGACCACTTAGTGAGACAGTTTCAAAATAAAAAATAAGAAAAGGGTTAGGAATGTAACTCCTAACTACATTGAGAACTTGCTTAGACTACCCCAGTGAGGGGCTGGGGTGTGGCTCAGTGACAGAGCCCCTGCCTAGAATCCCCCAGTGAGGGGCTGGGGTGTGGCTCAGTGATAGAGTACCTACCTAGTTATGTGTGAGGCCCTGGATTCCATCTCTAGTGTCACAAAGAAAGGAAAGAAGGAGGGAGAGGAGGTAAGGAGGGAGGACTGGAATTCCATATAGATAAGATTATGCTAAACTAGTATATCCCTCCTTTGAAAGAATCCAAGTGTCTGAGTCCAGAACAGTTCTGCCCTGCAGTCCACCTAAACAATGTAACAATCCTCCTGGGTCACATAGTGATGAGTGGAATAGTCCCTGGTGTAGAAGAGTGGGTTCTAGAGACAGAGAAGTCATTCATACAAAGACAGGTCAAAGCCATTAAGGTAATGAACCTAAGGATCGTGGGAGAATTGAGAATGACTTACTAACTTGACTCTCAAGATGACAGTTGACAGCCGCAAAGATGGCTCAGTCACACTTTGGAGCACTTGTCTCGAAAATGTGGGGACCACACCAAGAATCATGTACCATGTCATGTGCCGTAATTCCAGGGATGGTGAGCTGGGAGGTGGAAACAGGCAGGTCCCTGCAAGCTCATGGGCCAGCTAGCCTTGTCTCAAACAAAAGGAGACAAAAGGGTGTTCTCTGACTTCACGTGTCACACACACACACACACACACACACACACACACACACACACACACACACATACACAGAGGAAAAGAGGGTCAGAGCTGATGTTCTGCAGGAAGTGACACTGCAGTGGGTGACCATGAAGACGGATTTAGACCAAATGGCAGAGTGCTGTGAATGCCCCAACGAATTTTTGTCTGTGTGATTTTCGAGGCTTTTCAGTAGAGCAATAACATGTTTTTATCTCAGCCACAGAGCGGTGAGTAGATTGCCCCAGCGGGAGAGATTAAAGACTAGGAGACCATCGACATTTTCTGTAATCGTTCACTGGGATATGGGCTACTTTCAAGTTCAAGAAGTCAGGGACATGATGACAAAGCACGTTCCAGGGAACTACACCAGGCAGGTCTTGGTGAGTAAAAGAAACTTAGGGCTTTAAAGGAAGCTAAGGGACTTGGGAGATGGTCAGTAGGTGAGAGCTCTTGCTGAGCAAACCTAAGGACCTGAGTTCAAATTCCAGCATCCATGGAAGAAGCTGGAATCCCAGCTCTGTGAAGGGACAGGGACAGGCCGGGGCTTCTGGCTACCGGCCTCCTAGCTCCAGGTTTCAGGAGACACCGTGTCTCATGAGAATGAGAAGGCCAGTGTTTACAACTACTTGGAACTCTGACCTCAAAATGAAGGAAGAAGCAGGTGTGGTGGCACACACCATCATCCCAGTGCTGGGAAGATGGAGGCAGGATGATTGTGAGTTCAAGGTCAGTCTGGGCTACATATCAATACCTTATCTCAAAAATTAAGAATAGGGCTGGGGAGATGGCTCAGTTTGGAAAGATGTTTCCCACTAGGCCTAACAACCTGCACAGAGGAAAGGGAAAGATGAATCCTTCAGGTTGTTCTCTGACCGTTATATGCATACCATAGCACATGTGCCTCCTCACACACAGAGGGAGAAGGGGTAAATACGTATTTTTAAACCCTCTAAGAGTCTTTAATTGAGTTAAATTTTAAACAGAAATGGAGACCAGGGGTGCAGCTCAGTTGGTAGAGTGCTTACCTAGCATGCACAAAGCTCTGGTTCCATCCTCACTATTTTGTAAAATCAGGTGTGAGGGTGCACTCTTCAATCCCAACCTTCAGGAGGAGGAGGCATGAGGATCTGTTCAAGGTCATCTTTTGATACATCTCAAGTTTGAGGCCAGCCTGGGCTACATGAGACCTTGTCTCAAAAATAATAAATAAGGGGCTGGTAAAATACCTATGGAGGAAAAGCACCTGCCACCAAGTTTGACAGCCTGGGTTTGATTCCCAGTGCCCACCTGGTAAAAAGGAGTGAATCAATTCCTACAAATTGTCCTTAGGCCTCCACATGCACACCATGGCACATGCATTTGGGCATAAGCACACACATATACACACTAAATAAATTAATGTGATTTATAATATGTATATATAAATAGACCCAGGAAGATGATTCAGTGGCACACGTGTGCAGACCCAAGTTCAAATCCTCAAAACTCACATAAAAGCCAGATGTGGTAGTTCACATCTGTAATCCAAGTGCTCCTAAGGGGGAGCAAGGCGGCAAGTAGAGGATCCCTGGGGCTTGCAAGCCAGTCAGTCTAGCCTACTTCTCCAGTGAGAGATCCCGCCTCAAAAGAACAGGGTGGATCGCTTCTGAGAAACAATACACAAGGTTGTCCTCTGACCTCTACATGCATATGCACACACATGCACATATAAACATGTAACTGGATACACATGAAGGCACACACACACACCCTCAGATAGGAGACATAGGTCTGTGGGTGGAGCATGCAGAAAGTACTGTGTATTAGTTATTATTGTTCTGTTGCTGTGATAAAACACCATGACCAATGCAACTTATAATAGAAAGCATTTGACTGGGCTTATGGGTTCATGGTGGCAGAGCTCACATCTCAAACTGCAAGCAGAAGGCTTGCACTGGGGATGGCATGAGTCTTTGGAAACTTCACAGCACTTCCTCCAGAAAGGCCACACCTCCTAATCCTCCCCAAACAGCAACTAACTGAGGACCAAGTATTCAAATGTCTGAGACTTATGGGAACATCTCATCAAATCACCACACTGCGGTTTTCATTTCCTGGACCATATAAGATCAAATGCAGTGGCACACACCTGTAAATCCAAGACTCAGGGGGTGGAGTAAGCAGGAGGGATCAGGGGTTCAAAGTCATCCTGAGCTACACAGTTAGTTTGAAGCCAGCTTTGGCTATAGCAGACTCTGTCTTTAAAATAAGCAAACAGGCAAACACACACACAAAACACCAATACAGTTTAAGAGCAGAGCACTTGCTTGGCGTGTATGAGACTCTGGCCTCAATCCCCATCACTCCCCAGTACTGCAAAAGACAAAGGAGAGAAAAAAGAAAAAAAAATAACCTTGTCAGCCAGGGTAATAGCTAATGCTTGTAATCCCAGCACCTGGAAGCTGAGGCAGGAGGATTGGTGTGAGTTTGAGGCAGCCTGGACTACACAACAAGACCCTGACTCAAAAACAGTATGTGGGGAGAGGGAAGAGACAGCTCAGTGGGCCAAGCATGTACTTTGGCAAGCACAAAGGTTTGGGTTCGATCCCCAAAACTAGATTTTAAAAGCCCGTGTGGTGATGAACATGTGAGCCCCGTGCTGGGGAGATGAAGACAGGCAGGCATCTGGGGTGCGTTGGCCAGGGAATTGCTCAGCCAACTTGTTGAGTTTCAAGCTAGTGGGACACTCTACCTCAAAACATAAGGCAGAGGACTCCTGAATGACCCAGGAGGCTGTCCTCTGGCTTCCACATGCATAGACACACAAGTGCCTACCTACACACACACACACACACACACACACACACACACACACACACACACACACACACAAAACCATCCTGCGATGGTTAGGAATGCTTGTTTCTCTTTGAGTTTGGTTCCCAGCACCTATAGCAGACAGCTCACAACTGTCTGTGACTCTAACCCAGGGGATCTGGGGACCTCTTCTGTCCTCCATGGGCACCTGTGTTCATGAGCACATACTCCACCCACATATACACAATTAAAAGTGAAAATCCCATTGTTGAAGGGGATGAGGCAGAAAATGTTTCTGAGTTTGAGGCCAGCCTGGACTACAGAACAAGACCTTGTCTCTAAAGAAAAAGAAGGAGAAACCTTTCTTAGATCTGTTCCTGGCCCTTGGAGGTAGTTCTTAATGGTGACCTCACCTATCTGGGCAATGCTTAGTCACTATTTGTTTTCTGCATTGATTCTGTGTCCCCGGCACTTAGCAAACTGCCTGTCACACAGCAGGAGGTGATCAATAAGTGTTGATCCCCATGATCAAATGATTAAATGAGTGTTCTCCCTCTCCAGCCCACAACACCAGCATCCCCATCATATCCCTCCAAGCCAAGCTCAGAGGAGAATCCCTCAGACCGCCCTTCCTCTGGATTCTCTTTCCTGTCTACCCTGGGAGCTGGAGGTCAGGACAGAAGCCTAGAGGATGCAGGCCAGCTGCTTAGGGGAACTGCAGCTGGACAGGGTGGGACTCAAGAGAGGAGCTGATGAGGGGTCCTGCTTTGCTCCCTCCAGGACACCAGAGCCTCTTCAGAGCAAGCAAAGCTGCTGCAGACTCAGCTTACAGAGGTAGGGCACTACGGTCCAAACCAGGCCTTTGATCTGGATGGAGACAACCAATAGCTTATAGACAGACTACATTAGCTCATAGACAGACTACCATTAGCTCATAGACAGACTACCATTAGCTTATAGACAGACAACCATTAGCTCATAGACAGACAACCATTAGCTTATAGACAGACAACCATTAGCTCATAGACAGGCTACCATTAGCTTATAGACAGACAACCATTAGCTCATAGACAGACTACCATTAGCTCATAGACAGACAACCATTAGCTTATAGACAGACAACCATTAGCTTATAGACAGACAACCATTAACTTATAGACAGACAACCATTAGCTTATAGACAGACAATCATTAGCTCATAGACAGACAACCATTAGCTCATAGACAGGCTACCATTAGCTTATAGACAGGCTACCATTAGCTCATAGACAGACAACCATTAGCTTATAACTATTCTCTCTTGCTGTAGCAAAAAGAAGGGAAACACCAGCTCCCAAAGCCACCAGGGACAGAGGTCTGAAGCCCAGGTGCTCACTCATGTCTAGTCTCATGTGCTAGCAGCTGGAGAGACAGAGGGAAGCCTCACCTAGTGTGGGGGAGGCATTGGATCCTGAATTGTGTGGATCCCAGCACAGGATGCCACTGACGTGGCCTGTGGAACTTGAAAAAACATCATCGTGAGGTAACCCAGACCCCAAAAGACAAGCATGGTCTTGTACTCACTTATAAGTGGATATTAGCTACAAACTAAAGGATAACCAGGCTACAATCCACAGACCCAGAGGCCAAGTAACAAGGAGGACTTAAGTGGGGACACAAGGATCTCCCTGGGAAGGGGAAATAGAATAAATTTTGAGAGTGGACTGGGGGAGGGTGGGATTGGGAATAGGAGGGATCAAGTGTGTGAGGGGTGGGGGGATAAATACTGGGAGAAACAACTGAAATTGGAGAGGTGTTTTGGAGGGGGTGAAAACCTAATGTAATGGAAACTCAACGGAATCTATGAGAGCAATGCTAGCAAAGACTCCTAGCAATGGAGGGCACGGAGCCTGAACCGCCATCTTCTGTAACCAGGCAAGGCCTCAGTGGAGGGACTGGGACACCAACCCAGGTACAAAACCTTTAACCTACAGCTTGTCCTGCCTGCAGAGTGTTCTGGAACTGGAGGAGCCTAGCAGAATCCTCATCAAAGAGACCAGAGGGACTTCATCCAGCAACTGATGGGAGCAGATGCAGCCAAACATTAGGCAGAGTTCAGGGAGTCCTGAAGAGGACGGGGAGGAAGGTAGGAGGAACCAGAGGGGTCAGGGACACCAAAAGAACATGGCCCACAGAATCAACTGAGTGGGACCTCATGGGGGCTTGCAGAAATCAGGGAGCCTGCAGGGGTCTGACCTACGTCCTCTGCATATATATTATGGCTGAGTACCCTGGCATTCTTGTGGGATTCCTAACAGTGGGAGTAGGGGACAGCCACTGACTCTTTTGTCTGCTTATGTGGCCCTTTTCTTCCTACTGGGTTGCCTCATCTGCCTTGATGTGGTAGTATGTGTCTGGTCTTATAATAGCATATTATGCCATGTTTAGTTGATGTCCCTGGGAAGCCTGCTGTTTTCTGAGGGAGGGTGGATCTGGGAGAAAGGGGAAATGGGAGGAGAAACTGGGGAGAGGGGAAGGAGGGGAAACCGGTCAGGATGCAATACATGAGAGAATAAACAGAAAAAAAGAAAGAAAAAAGAAAATCCCTCACAGGTGTGCCCAACAGCTCAGGGTTTAGTTGATTCCAGGTGTAGTCAAGTTGACAACCAAGAATAGCCACCACAAATCCACCGCTTGTCAACTTGACACATAATCATATCTCCTTATGTTGTGATTAATTTCCAAATGAAAACAATAACCAGGTCATATTTCTGCCTAACATAACTATCTCACATACAACTGCAAAGGATTATGTTTTAGAATAGATGGCAAGGTCCTTTGAGGAGTCCTTAATCTTTTAGTGTCTCATAACTTAAACGTGGTAACTACTGATACTCTCTCAATCGATATTACATTACGTGATAAGGGAAAGAAAATGTAAACATTAGTTTACTGTATGTGTACATATGCACAAACATGTTCATGGTGCTTTACCATAGCAATGGAAAGCAAATTAAGATGCATCCTCCTCAATCACTCTCCACCTTTTTGCTGAGACGAGGTCTCTCTCACTTGAACCCAGAGCTTAGTGGTTATAGCTTGTCAGCTTGCTCCAGGGATCGGCATGGCTCCCCAACACTGGATTTTGCTGGTTTTTTTATTTTGTTCTGAGACAGATTATCACCATCTAGCCCAGGATGGCCTTAAAGTCAAGGTCCTCCCTTCTCAGCCTCCAAAGTAGCTGGTATGACAGGCATGCACTATTACACCTACCAGCCAGGTTATGAGTCCTAGGATCCCACAGGAGCAATCCCTGGCCGTCACCCTGTTTCATGTGACTTGTCCCCTTGCCAACAGTGTTCTGCACCTGGCAGAGTCCCTGCCTCCCTCATCATGAGTGTACCACAAAGATCTTGTGAGACATGTTCAGCCAAACGGATAATTACAGGATCTCAGGCTTGCAAGCAATTTTTTTTTTTTTTTGCCATGGAATAAATGATTAGGCGAGCAATGTCATGTGACATCAGCAGGCATGAAGAGGTGATATCTTAATCGAAACATCTTACTTGTGAAAACTTAGTCTTACAATTCATAGTATATTCAGGATTCCTAAAACTTATTTCGGGGGACTAGAGAGACTGCCTCCTCTGGAAGGCAGAGATCAACATTGGCTCTTGTTCCTTAAGCAGTGTTCCCATTGTGCATTGAGACAGGGTCTCGCTGGACTGGAGCTCATCCACGAGGCTAGGCTAGCCAACTGGTCGGTGAGCCACAAGACTCTGCCTGCAGCTTCTTCCTGGGGCTGGGATCACAAGCGTGCACATCATGCCTGGCATTCTTCTGTAGGTTCTGGGGGTTAAGCTTGGGTTCCCAGTGTTTACATGGCAAGCACTTTACCAACTGAGCCATCTCCCCACTCCAACACCTACAGTGAGCCACTGTGCCCTGCTCATTCTGGTTTATTTGAGACAGTGTCTCACATATCCCAGGCTGACCTGGGGTATATGGCTGTGAACTCCTGATCCCCTTGCCTCTACCTCCCAAGCGCTGAAATTACAGGCATGCTGCAAGGTAGGGATGGAATGCAAGGCTCTGTGCATGCTAGGCAAGCATTCTACTGACTGAGCTACAGCCTCAGCCCAATCTTACCCCAGTGCTTTTTGTCACCTGCCATCATGAGACTGCTTAGCCACCTGTGGATATGAGGTCTGTTTCGATAATTCGTCACAACTGAACACTACCTTTGACGAGTGACAAGTCAGGCACAGGAGAGCAGAGGGTCGTCATCAGCAAAACCCAACCCTACCAATGCCTCTCCCCCATGAACCTCTAGCTCTTCTCTGTGAAACGGGTCTAAGGGACACTGCAGAGAACCCTGGGAACTTCCACAAAGCTCCTTGCATATGCTCCGCAAGCTGCTGTTTAAGAATACTGAGCCTGTGGAATGGATTCCTCATTAAATCTATTACTCACCAGTACCTCAAGCACTTACTGAGTGATGTCTGGAGGCCAGGGCCTTCACTGGATGCTGCAAATTTAACCATGAATACAGCCAGGCCCAATGGTGGGGACCAATCATCCTTGCTATTGGAGGGAGCTGAAGCAGGAAAGCTGAAAGTCCGAGGCCCAGGCTGCACAACTCAGTAAGATCCTATTCTAAAACAGAAAGCAGAGAAAGGGACTAGGAGATGGCTCATTTAGTTAAGCACTTGCTGCTCAAGCATGAGGCCCTGAGTTCAATTCCCAGCATCCATGTAAAGTACAGCTGGACACTAGAGACACTGAAATGGTGGGATCCCTGGAGCTCACTGCTGTGGGATATTCTGTATGGCAAATGTGTTGCTCTGACTGGTTAATAAATAAAACACAGGAAGTATAGGCGGGACTAACAGAGAGGAAAATTAAGGGACAGGAAGGCAAAGGGGAAGACTGCAGCCGCTGCCAGGACAAGGACGATGTAGGGTACCAATAAGCCACGAGCCACGTGGCAAAGTATAGATTAATAGAAATGGGCTAAATATAAGAGTAAGAGCTAGACAATGGTAGGCCTGAGCTAATGGCCAAGCAGTTTAAATAATATAAGTGTCTGTATGTTTATTTTATAAGTGGGCTAAGGGACTGCCGGGGATTGGCGGGAACCAGAGAGAAAACTCTCCAGCTACAGCTCACTGACCAGCCAGCCTACCCAGACAATGGGGTAGTTCTCTCCTGGTCAATGAGAGAACCTAGCTCAAAAACTAAGGTGGAGAGAGAATAAGGAAGACATCAGCTTCCACCTCTAGCAAGCACGCAAGCACACACACACATACACACACACACACACACACACACACACAGAGCATGGGAGGAGAGAAAGCAGTCTAACCACTAAGACTGCTACTCTGGAAAAGTCACAGGGACACCTTCCTGACATCCCTTCTAGTGCCCCATTGACAACCAGCACCACCAGCCAACGACAGGAAGGCACCATCTTGGAGGCCTAGCCCTATCCAGCCTTCAAACGCCTACAACATCTAATAACCATTATAGAAGACTCCTAAGAAACCCCCCAGCCATAAACTTGTGACTCAAACAGAGTGACTGTGGTTTTAACCTATACACTGGGGTGATTTGTCACACAAATATGACAAGAGGCATGCCTGCACATTTCCTCACATGCCTCCACTTGACCTTTTTGTCTGTCCCTCAGACTCACAGGTGATCCCAGCCCTAGAGCTTTGTATATTGCTTGCTTTCTCTCTCCATGGAAACCCCCAGGAAAAACTCCAGCTCTCCCTCCACTGTCTCCTTGTGACACATGACACAGGTGTCAGCTCAAAGGAACAGGCTCAGCAGATTCTTCACCATCTCCTGATCGAGGTCAGATCACAGGCCAGTGAGATGCTCAGCAGATAGGGACGATGATGACTTGAGTTCAATCCCTGAGACTCACCTGATGGAAGGAGAGAACTGACTTTTCCAAGTTGTCCTCTGATCTTCATACATGCATTATGACACATGTGTCCATACACACACAGACACACACATACTCATTGGAAGTAGGACTAGAGAAAGCAAAGTTGATGTTTAATGGAAACAGAGTAACTTCTCGGGAAGATGCACACATACAAAATGAGTCAATGTATATGCTGTAGTTGTATAACTTGATGTTTTTGTGGGACTCCCAACGGGGAGGAAGGAAAGCTGTTTCTGGTGGTTTTGCCTGCTTTGGGGACCCTTTTCTCCTACCGGCGCCTAGTCTTATTGCAACCTGACATACCATGTTTGGTTGATATTCCTGGGAGGCCTGAGGAAATGGAGGAGTAGATAGGGAGGGGAGGACTGAGAGGTGAGGAGGGAGGAGAAACTGCATTCAGGATGTAATATGTAAGAAAATAAACTAATTTTTTAATCTACAAAAAGAATGAAAATTTTAATTAAAATCACCCTTTCTGCCAGCAGTCACCACTTGACATTTTTCTGTCTTCATCAACAATGGCCTCTAGCAGAGTAGAAAGTCCCTGCAGGAAAGAGTCCTTATGTAACTGTATGGGTCACTTACCTCCTTGCATAATACCTAGTGTTTAGTAAGCAGGAACACAATGAATATAAACCAGAAATGGTAGAGTGGGGGCTGCTGCCCCTAGCTGGTGCTGGGGAGGTAAGAGACTGACCTAAGAAGGGCTGAAACTGGGTATTGTTTAGGGATGGGGGGTTCAGACTGACACAGGTGAGAACCCAGCACCAGCCTCTTAGCTCAAAAAAAGTATCATATTGTCCTTTTCCCAGTGCGACAGCACAGGCATCCGACCTGACCTATGAAAACCATGTAAGAAACTTCAGAACGGCTCTCTTTTGCTATAGTGCAAAGTAGCCTTCAACTTAGGATCCTTCTGCCTCCCTCCCCCAAATGATGGGAATACAGGCAAGCACCACCATGCCTGGCTTATGTGTTCGTGGGGTGTAATACTAAGCAAGCACTCCACCTACTATGCCACAGCCCGGATACCTTAACCGTTTCTAAGAACAGTCTTGCGACACCAAGTACATTCACACTGTTCACCACCACCCATGCCCAGAACTTTTCTAACTTCCCGAGAAGGTACTCTGCGGGAATAAACACTTTCGTTTTCCCCTCCCTACTCCCTTAAGCCACCTTTTTACTTCCTATGACTGTTACTATTCCAGAGACCTCTTATAAGCAGACTCACGCGGCCTACGGCTGGTCTCGAACTCGTCATCCTGCCTCAGCATCCCAGCTGCTGAGATTTACAGATATGCGTCACCTTTTGCACAACGTCCTAGAGGCTCATCATAGTGTTCATTTCCTCCCACTTTTTAAATAAAACATGTAATATACGCGTGTGGTACTGATTCTTCAGGATCCTTAGCCTCCAGGTTCGCTGTGTCCACTGGGGACACTACGGTCAAGGGAAGTGGGCAGGATTCTGGCTCACGCGTGGTCAATATTTAACCTCCCGGGCCCCACTTCCCGGAAGAGTCGCCCGGTACTGCGCAAGGACGCACTGGGCGGAGACAGCCACCCGCGCCGGGCCTCCATGCGCATGCGCGGGTGTAGCGACGGGTGCGCATGTGCGGGAGCTCCGTTCCCTTGGGTGTGAATCCAGCGATCCGGGGTTTCGCGGCCACCGGGAGTTCTGTTTATAAACACACCGCGCGGCCGGCTGCGAGGGGTAACCCTAAGGCGGTGAGGTCGGAGGTCAGAGGTCAGCGGGCGCGGGGGAGCAGACGGGGAGAACGGCTTCCGCCACCCACGCGGGCTGTGGGGTGGTCAACCGGGCGACCCTGCCACGGCCCCCGGGCTGCCGGGCGCCACGTGGTGCGCACGTGGTCCCGTGCGGCGGCGCGCCCCTCCCCCACGGCATCCGCAGCGCCCCCTGGTGGTGCCCGCTGCCCTCCGCGCGTGCGCAGAGCGCTGTGCTCGGCGCCTTCCGGTGTCCGGGGCTGAGCATGCTTGCCGTTTCCTGACCCACGCGGGGAGAGGGAACAGTAGTCCGCGATCACGTGTGCGGCGGTAGCCGCGGGGTGGGCGGGGCCTCGGAGATAACCCTGCCAAGCCGGGGATGAATGGGTGGAGCCGCGCGCACTCTGCGGGTGGGTTCCGTGCCGAGCGCCGCCTGTGCAGCCAGCTACCTGCGGGTTCCAGGCCACCTCCCCGCAGTCAGCATCCATATTCCGCGCTCAGTACACACTCAATCTTAAATGACCGGTTCGAAGAGGAAGTTATTAAAATATTACAGGCGCTTTATTATAGCACTTAGTCTTCGCGATTGTGTTTATGAGATCCGACTGAAGACTCGGCTGCTGTCCAAGTGCTCAGTGTAATTGTTAAATAGCTTATTGGTTCTTCTGTTGCTGCCTTTTTAAACTTTATGCACTATCCTAGTATTTTAACCATTTATTAGTTACTGTGGATGTGGAGGTCAGAAAACAACCTGCTGGAATCTGTTCTCTCCTACCGTGTGAATCCTGAAGTTTCAACTCAGAGCAGCAGGCACTTTTACCAACAGCCTTCTCACTAGCCCTATGTACCCTGTTCTGAAAAGATCTGAAGTTTACAGAGTAGATAAGCAAGTATTCCAGGCTTGGTAACACACCTGTAATCCCAGCACTTGGGAGGCTGAGGCAGGAGGATCTTGAGTTCCAAGCTGGACTGGACTGTTTAAGGAGAAACCCTCTGAAACAAAGCAACAAGCCATGGTATACACCTCTAATCTCAGCATTTGGGAGGCTGAGACAAGGAGGATCAAAAGTACAAGGTTATTCTCAGCTTCCCAGCAAGAGAGGCCAGGCTGGGATATATGAGACCATGGCTCAAAATAAAATAAACACACGCACAGTTGTAACTTTGTATGGCCTATCCTAAGTGTGGGCCTGTGACATCTTTGTAACAAGAGAAGGGCCTGGTGGCTTGACCTTGATTGAGCAACACCATATGGAATGGGTGGGAGGCCCTCACTCCCACACCTCTCCTAAGTAGTCGTGAGACTCACTCTTGGCTAGCTGGCTCCAGACCTGGGTGCTTAAACACAGGATCTTGCTATGTAACCCCCTGCCGGCTTCTAAGTCACAATCCTCCTGCCTCTGTCTCCTGGGTACTGGAGTTACAGGTATGTGCTGCCACGCCCAGCTTCTCTTCGTATTTAACTCCATCTAACTTCGCCACCTCTGTGTCCCTTGCATCATGATTGGTGTGCCATGTCCTACAGCGGTATCCTCCAGGAGGGAGGTAGAGGCTTATAAGATTCCGGAGGTAGAACAGTGTCACATGTTTGGTGAGTCGGAAGATTGTAGAAGGCCCTTCCTCAGCTTTATAGTAGCAGGAAACAGCTGGTGGGGGAGGGGACGGATCAGCCAAACTGCAAGATTTCTCAGACGGTGGAGCTGCCTGCCAATCATCTTCTAGTTGGAGTGTGCTTTCAAAGTGACCCAGCTGCTTTTGAGTCACCCCTGCTCCTGCTCCTGCTCCTGCTCCTCATCCAGGCTGCTGTTAGTGGCCCCAATAAAAAAACTCATTGGTTCACTAAGTTGAACTTGGGTATGCTTCTTACTTTGGTCTGTCGTGAGTTCTCTTTCTGGGATGTGGGGTGAATAAACTGTGTGTGTGTGTGTGTTGCATCTCTCCAGAAAATGTCTGTCGGATGTATAGTGCTAGCTACAAAGCCCCTATGTGGATCCATCCACCAGAAATAAAATGATTCAACACTGGGTCACAGATGGGAGAGGCACCATGGCTTGCATTTTGTCATGGCTGAATCCCATGAGATCTCCCCTACACTGGCCTCAGTTGCTTTTCACTTAATCCTCAGAACTGCTTTCAGTGGATGCTGTGGTCCCCAGGGACACTGTGACCAACACCACAGACATTTTTCTCTTCCCCGTTTTGCAGGCCAGAAGTCTACAGTCTAGAGAGTTGGCCCCACTGAAGCAAGGCACTCTAATGATGTCACCCTCCCTGAATCACTTCTATGGCGACCCTGTCTCCAGTTGCACTCATAGTAAACCGGGAGTCGGGGCTTCAGCATGCAGAATTTGAGCCAGTCTCAGTGGCTCACTAGCTACTCTGGAGGCTGAGGCAGGAGGGTCACCTGAGTCCAGGAGTTCTGGGCTGTACTGATGGGGTACCCACACTAAGTTCAACATCCATCAGCATGGTGACTTCCCAGGAGCAGGGAACCATGAGGTTTTTCTAAGGAGGGGTGAATGGCCCAGGTTGGAAACAGCAAGTCAAAACTCCCGTACTGATCAGTATGCAAATTTGGGGCTGAGGAGATAGGTCAGTTGATAAAATGCTTACCTTACAAGCTTGAGGACCGGAGTTCAATCACCAGAATCAGTCCACCTTCAGACAGCCTCCTGGTGTTGTGAATCATGCTTTTAATTCCAGAGCTACACAGACAGGAGCAGGCAGGTCCCTAGGGCTCCCTGGCTGGTCAACCTAGTTCCAGGCCAATGAGAGACACTGTCTCAAAATGAAAAATAGGTGGACAGCACCTGAGGAAGGACATGAGACTTGAGGTTGTCCCTTTGTCTCTATTACACATTGTGCCGGCTAGTTTTATTTGGCACAGCTAGAGTCATCAGAATGGAGAAGGCCTCAATTTAAAAAATGCCTCAGGTTATAGGCAAGCCTCAAGGGTATTTTCTTAGTGATTGATGGGCCAGGGCCCAGACCATGATGGGCGGTGCCATCCCTGGGTTGATGGTTCCAGGTTCTATAAGAAAGCAGGCTGAGCAAGCCATGAGAAGAAAGCCAGTTGTTGCAGAATATTTGCTTAACTGTGCAAAGATGTGTTGCATTTGTTTATGTTGCAGAATATTTGTTTAACTATGTAAAGATGTGTTGCATTTGTTTAATTATGTAAAGATGTGTTGCTGTTTTACCTTGCCTGCCTAAGGCATCCTGATTGGTCTAATAAAAAGCTGAACGGCCAGTAGCTAAACAGCCAATAGCCAGGGGGTAGGTATAGGCGGGACTTCCAGGCAGGGAGAGTAAATAGGAGGAATTTAGGCTCAGGGAAGAAAGAAGAGAAACACCAGGGAAATATCAGGGAGACACCAGGGGCCAGACAGGCAGACACAGAGGAAGCAGGAAAGTAGGACATACAGAATGAAAGGTAAAAAGCCCTGAGGTAAAACATAGATTAATAGAAACAGGTTAAATTAAGTTAAAAGAACTAGTGAGACAAGCCTAAGCTAAGGCTGAGCATTCATAATTAACAAGTCTCTGTGTCTTTATTTTGGAGCTGGTTGGTGGCCCAAAGAAAATTCCAAATACAGCCAGTAACTAGCTTCCATGGCCTCCGCATCAGCTCCTGCCTCCAGGTTCCTGCTCTGTTTGAGTTCCTGTGCTGACTTCCTTAGAGAATGAACAGAACAGCACTGTGGAAGTGTAAGACAAGTGAAGTAAACCCTTTCCTCTCCAACTTGCTGTGATCATGGTGTTTTATCCCCACAATAGTAACCTTAACTAGGACACATGTACACACATTTGTAAGTTCATGTGTCCCCACACACAAGAACACACACATACTAAAAGGGTGCAAATACTGAGATACTTAGGAGATGAATGGAATATACTTCTGTGAGAGTATTCCCAGAGGACATATGGGAAAACAGCTGAGGGGGGGGACCCATCCTGACCACAGATGACAGTATTCTCTGATAGTCTACAGGCCAACATGGAACCAAAGTGAAAGAAGGAGCTGGGGCTGGTGGTACAGGTCTAACATCTCAGCTCCTCAGGAGGTTGATACAAGTTCAAGGTGACAGAGTGAGTTCAAGGCCTGCCCAGGTAACTCAGTGAGACCTTTTCTCAAAAGCAAAATAAAAAGAGGATAAGGGTAGTTGCTAAGCAGTAGAGCACCTGCCTAGAATCCCCCAGTGAGGGGCTGGGGTGTGGCTCAGTGGTAGAGCACCTGCCTAGAATCCCCCAGTGAGGGGCTGGGGTGTGGCTCAGTGGTAGAACACCTGCCTAGAATCCCCCAGTGAGGGGCTGGGGTGTGACTCAGTGGTAGAACACCTGCCTAGAATCCTCCAGTGAGGGGCTGGGGTGTGGCTCAGTGGTAGAGCACCTGCCTAGAATCCTCCAGTGAGGGGTTGGGGTGTGGCTCAGTGGTAGAGCACCTGCCTAGAATCCTCCAGTGAGGGGTTGGGGTGTGGCTCAGTGGTAGAGCACCTGCCTAGAACCCCCCAGTGAGGGGCTGGGGTGTGGCTCAGTGGTAGAGCCCCTGCCTAGAATCCCCCAGTGAGGGGCTGAGGTGTGGCTCAGTGGTAGAGCACCTGCCTAGAATCCCCCAGTGAGGGGCTGGGGTGTGGCTCAGTGGTAGAGCACCTGCCTAGAATCCCCCATTGAGGGACTGAGGTGTGGCTCAGTGGTAGAGCACCTGCCTAGAATCCCCCAGTGAGGGGCTGGGGTGTAACTCAGTGGTAGAGCACCTGCCTAGAATCCCCCATTGAGGGGCTGAGGTGTGGCTCAGTGGTAGAGCACCTGCCTGGAATCCCCCAGTGAGGGGCTGGGGTGTGGCTCAGGGGAGAGCATACCTGGCATGTGGATGCCCTGGGTTCAATCCTCAGCACTACAAAAAGAAGAAAAAAGAAAAAGAGAGAATTTAAAAATGTTCCATTTGATCCTTGCTTTCATGGGGCCATAATAACCTTCTAGTGGCCCCTGTTCAATCGCATTTTACAGCCCCCCATGGGACCATCCCACTTACTGATTAATGTCCCCTTCCGGTCATAGGCCATCCAATCTCATCACTTCCCATGAGCCCCAAAGTCCCCACAGCTTCTACTGTGGTATTAGGCCGACCTCATACCCTGTCTAAGGTTAGCAGTGGTCGAACTCTGTCTTGCATCCCATTCACAGGCCTTCATCTTTTCTGGCACACTTCTATCACAGAAGCCCAGGGAAGGAGCCTCCAGTCGCCTTTACCTAAGACTCACATGGCGATCAGCCCCGCCCTCACCCATGATCTTCCCTCTGCGGGGTCTCACAAAAGAAATCCAGGATCTCGGTGCCCCAGCTCCAGCCCCGACCTTCCCAAGCTGCTCAGGTCGTGAGATTGGCCTGGCACAGACAGAATGAGGACCTTAGATTGCAAGCAGGCAGCCACCAAGGCTTTATCGCAGATTTCTGCGGAACAAAGGCCCTGCCGGCCCTGGGAGCTCACGCTGCGGCCCTATTGAAATCTCGAGGTAGCCTTCTATTAATCACTCCCCTGGTGCCTCAGAGGCCAAAAAAAAAAGGGGGGGGGGGACAAAAACCTCTTTTCTAAGCAGGAAGAGCTCCGCAGAGACCCAAGCAGAAAGATTTCAGCCCCACAAGCCCTTGCCAACAGGATAGATGCCTGGGCCTCCCAGACTCACACAAACAAACAAGAGAAGCCTAGCTGGAAGGAAGGGGGTGGGAGCAGGGGCGGGGGGGGGGGGGGGACGTGACCAGCAGCCCTGGGAACGCCAGGAAAGCAATGTATGTGGATGAGCTAGGGCCCTCGCCTGCATACAACCCCTCCCTTATCCTTTTAGGAACCAAAAAGACCTGGTTGAATGATTTTTTTTTTTTAACGTCCACAATGAGAGCATGGGCAAAAAGAAACAAAAAAGTCCCACTTCCTAAAGAAATGAAGAAGAGAGAGGAAAATTTAAAGAAAGGCAAAATAAAGAAATAAAACAAAAATTCCATTCCTTTCTTCTTCGGATATGACCTTAAGTCACAGCTTGTCTTCGGCTCCCCTAGTGTTCAGTGTTAACTAATAACTAATGTTACATTGTCCAGTCATGAATAAATATTATGTTTGGCTTCTGGAGGGTTATGGGGAAATGAGGTGAGCCTCTGTGTATGTATGTGGAGACCAGAGGCCAACATCTGGTATCTCCCCTGTTCTTCACCTTATTTCTCTTTTAGATTTGTTTTATGCTTAATTCATGTATATATGTTTATGTCTACGTGTGAGTTTGTGCACCTGAGTACAAGGCCCACAGAGTCCAGAAGAGGGTGTTGGGTTCCTAGATCTGGAAGGTAGGCTGCAAGCCTCCCAGTGTGGGTGTTAGGACTCAGGTCCTTGGCAAGAGGCATCTCTCCACCCCGCCATCATTTCCCTTTTAGCACTGGAGCCAACCCTGGCCAGCTCCTTTCATTTTGCCAGAGGAGAGGCTGAGACTGGAGAAGAAAGAGGAGCCAGGCTCTTGCCCTGAACATATCACAGCATATGCAGAGTCCTGGGCCGAATCCCTTCTCACTGACTGTGTCTCTCATATATAAGTGGGATTGCTCCAAAGACTCCAATCCCTGGGAAATACATTTCACGATGGTCTCATGAGCCAATGAGGTAGTGTTTGCTCAGCCTCCCACGGGCTGGCTGGCCTATGGCTTTCTTGAGAGCCTGCTGCTACTATCTCCCACTGTGATGGACTCATATCCCTCTGGAACTATAAGACAAATAGCCCTTTCTTCTGTATGTTGCCTTGGTGATGGTGTTTCATCACAATAGGAAAGTAACTAATACAGTCATAGGTGAACGCTGCTCTCAGCCTTGGCCAGGGAAGCCCCTTTCTGCAGTGGGCAGCCGTCGATCCAGAGACTAAGAACTGGTCCAAGCACTGAGATCAGCAGCTGTTGAGTACTCAGCCCTAAATGGGACATCCACATCAACCTCCTTAAGGCTTAAGGAGCATCACAGATGAGGAGGGAGAAAGAATGTGGGAGGCGGAGGACAAGGAGGGGAGTGTGAGATGCTCTTTTCCAGACATGCCATGCCTATTGTGCTCATGAACTCACTTCAGCTGTGGTCTCCTTCATAAGCCCTACACAAGCTCAAGCTCAAGCCAACTAGATCAGTCAGCATTCCAGCTGGCAACAATAATTAGAGTCAGTGGGTGTCTTAGTCACTTACCTATTGCTGTGAAGAGACACCATGACAACAGCAACTTTTTTTTTTTTAAAGATTTATTTATTTGTTATGTATACAGCATGTATGTCTGCAGGGCAGAAGAGGGCACCAGACCTCATTACAGATGGTTGTGAGCCACCATGTGGTTGCTGGGAATTGAACTCAGGACCTCTGGAAGAGCAGTCAGTGCTCTTAACCGCTGAGCCATCTCTCCAGCCCGACAACAGCAACTTTTATAAAAGAAAGCATTTAATTGGGCTTGCCTATAGTTCAGAGGTTGATTTCATTATCACCATGGCAGGGAGCACAGCAGGGTGTAGGCAAACATGGTGCTGGAGAAGTAGCTGAGAGTTCTATATCTCAGCCACAGACAGGAGGAAGAGAGAGAGCCACTGGGTCCAACTTGGGCTTCTGAGCCCTCAAAGTCCTCCCCCAGTGACAGACTTCCTCCAACAAGGCCACACCTACTCCAACAAGGCCACACCTCCTAATCCTTCTCAAATAGTGCTACTCCCTGATGACTAAGCATTCCAATCTATCAGCCTATCAGGACCATTCTTATTCAAACCACCACAGTGGGTTACAAAAACATAGGAAAAGGGCATGAAGGAGGGGGATGAAGTTGGGAAGGGGTTTGTTGCAGGGGTTTGGGGAGAGAGTAGTAGGGGAGCTGGAATGGAGAGGATGTATTGAATACATTTATGATTTTTTTTTAAAGCAGTGCCTCACTATGTGTCTCTGTCTGGCATGGAATTCACTATGTAGCCCAGGCTGGCCCTGAACTCACAGAGATCTACTGCCTCTGTCTCCCAAGTACTGGGATTAAAGGAGTAAGCCATCATGCCCAGCACATATATAAAATGCTCAAAGAACAAATAAAAGATATTTTTAAACACTGATCAATTCTACAAAGACACTCGGAAATTGTTTTACTAGCTAACAGGGCTGTGGAGTTGGCACACAGAGTAACCAACCCAGGTGTGTGAATGGGCTGTCCTAGCATGTGCTGGGTCAAACAGCAGGTGGACACCCAGCCACGATCATCCGGAAGTCCCCAAGCTGCCACCATGGAGGCTGGAGATCATTTCTCTTTGTGTCTACTCCCCTGCCTCTCTACAGTGGACATATGCTGATTCTCACTGAGAGAAGCGAAGTATTTTAAGGTGAAATTACACAGAAACCAGAACGGCTCTCAAACGTCTTCCTCCCCACCTAAGCTCCTTTTATTCCATCCTTGACATCCCAGCTGTTGCTTGGTAACAACCGTCTTTAATAAGGCCTTTTCCTCACTGGTCCACTTCAGTAAGGCCACATCTCAGAGCAAGCTGGCATCGCATGACTTCAGTCAAAACAGTCATGCCTTCCGAATGACTGTACAAGACATGGGTGTGACTGCCCACTTCCCCAAACATCACATGTAACCACTGTACCAGAAAGAATGGCAACTTAAGACTCAGTGTCTCCTTACCTTTGGCCTGTACACCCATCTGAAGAAATCTCTCCTTCCACTGTTCCCAAACACCTGCCGTTCTTAGCTTTTTGTACGTTACTCTGTATGTTGCTCCAACACAGAGAATCCAATAAAGTGCTCAGTGCACAAGCATGAGGACCTGAGTTTGATCCCAAGCACCCCACTTTAAAAAAAAGTGGGGCACAGTGGTCCATATTTGCTGTCTTAGCACTGGGCAGATGGAAATAGGTGGATCCCTGGAGCTTGCTGGCCAGCCCACCTAGCCTAAGCAAGTGCCAGGTCCCACACATTCTGTCAGTTACTTTGACCTTGACAGGAGCAGCTTAGGAAAGGAGGCGCTTTTTCTGACTCACAATAGGACACTATAGTCCCCCATGGTGGGGCGGGGATGGGGGAGGGCAGGGGGAGGGGGGGGGAGAGGCATGGAAGCAGGAGCATGACACAGCTGGTCACAAGGCTTCCAAAGTCAGAGAGATGAGCACTGGTGCTCAATTCTGCTTCCTGACAACTATGAAGCCAAAAAACTCCCCTACCACATGCTCTCACCACCATGATATTCTGTTTAAGTGTCTGCAACCAAGCAACCATGGACAGGGCCCTTCAAGCCGAGAGCCCAAATAATCAGTAACTCCTCCCTGAAGCTGTTCCCTTATGTATTTTGGTCACAGTGGTATAAAAGACAGGTGGGTCCATCTGACAGAGGACTGATCTCCGAAGTATATAAAGAACTCAAGAAACTAGACATCAAAATACTGAACAATCCAATTAAAAAATGGGCTAAAGAGCTAAACAGAGAATTCTCAAAACAAGAATCACAAATGGCTGAAAGACGTTTAAAGAAGTGCTCCACATTCTTAATCATCAGAGAAATGCAAATCAGAATGACTCTGAGATACAACCTTACACCTGTCAGAATGGCTAAGATCAAAAACACCAATGACAGTCAATGTTGGAGAGGATGTGGAGCAAAGGGAACACTCCTCAACTGTTGGTGGGAATGTAAACTTGTACAACCACTGTGGAAATCAGTATGGCGGTTTCTCAGAAAATTAGGAATCGAACTACCTCAAGACCCAGCCATCCCACTCTTGGGCATATACCCAAGGAATGCTGACTCATACCATAAAGATACATGCTCAGCTATGTTCATAGCAGCACTATTTGTAATAGCCAGAACGTGGAAACAACCTAGATGCCCGTCAACGGAAGAATGGATTAAGAAAATGTGGTACATATACACAATGGAGTACTACTCAGCAGAGAAAAACAATGAAAGCATGAAATTTGCAGGCAAATGGATGGAACTAGAAAATATCATCCCAAGTGAGGTAACCCAAACCCAGAAGGACAAACATGGTATGTACTCACTCATAAGTGGATACTAGATATAAAGCAAAGAACAATCATACTGCAACCCACAGAACCAGGGAGGCTGGGAGGACCCTAGGATGACTGTGGCTTATAATAAGTTTTGGTTTTGCTCAATTACTGGGCAAGCCTCAGTGAAACATTTCACTATTAGGAAAGGAATTTATACTGTATCAAGCTGATAATAGAAAAATAAATAAATAAATGGGGAAAAAAAAAAAAAGACAGGTGGGTCCCTGGGACTCACTGGCCAGTCACCCTAGCCTAATCAAGTGCAAATGCCCAGTGAGAGTCTTTCTCAAAAACAAAGTGTGATGCTGGAGAGATGGCTTAGCAGTTAAGAACACTGACTGCTCTTCCAGAGGACCCAGGTTCAATTCTCAACACCCACATGGCAGCTCACAATTGTCTGTAACTCCAAGATCTGACCCTCACACAGACATACATTCAGGCAAAACACCAGTACACATAAAATAAAAATAAATAAATTATTTTTTAAAAAACACAGAATGGACAGCTCTTGAGGAAGAATATCTGGAGTGACTCTAGCCTCCACATACACAGGCACACATGTGCACCCACATACACATATTCGAATGTGTGCATACACATGCACACAATAAAATAAATAACTTTTAAAGATCTTTCATGATAGTACAGCAACCAAAATTGAAAATTAAACCCAAGGAGTGGCAGAATTCACAGCACATTATTACCAACAAGGAGCAGTCTTCCAATTCTTCAAATAACGTCCCTAAGAAAACATCATCACATCAAACCACAGCAAGTCCAGGACCCCAGGCTCCATCCTCAGCTTTGCCTGGTAAAAACAGCAGTAACAGCAAACTACCCTGCAAGACCCAATAGAAAATCAGGCCAAATCCTGGAATAAACACTTTATAAAACATATATCCAAATGCAAAGCGATTAAAAAACAGTGGAATCGGCCAGGCAGTGGTGGCGCACGTCTTTAATCCCAGCACTCGGGAGGCAGAACCAGGTGGATCTCTGTGAGTTCGAGGCCAGCCTGGGCTACCAAGCGAGTTCCAGGAAAGGCACAAAGCTACACAGAGAAACCCTGTCTCAAAAAACCAAAAAAAAAAAAAAAAAACCAGTGGAATCATGAAAATATTCAAGAAAACCAGCATGACATGTGTTTAGAGCCCCTCAGGGGGGAGGGTAATAGACAGATAGAGAGCAAGGGGGACTTTGAAGGACCACAGGAAGGTGCAGGTCAGCTTGCACCTTGAGGATTAGTGTGTCCAAGTGTTCTTACCTGGTGTGTCCAAAAAAATGAACCCCAGCATAGAGTATGACCCAGCGGACCTGCTTCTAGACATGTGATCTAGAACAGTGGGCCAGCTTACAGCCAAGTCTGACCACCTGAGTGTGATCCTTGGGACCTCCATGATGGAAGGGGAAAACAAAAAACAAAAAACAAAAAACAAAAAAAAACAAAACAAAACAAAAAAAAAAACTCTTACAAGTTGCTGTCTGACCTCCACATACGCATGCACGCCACACACGAAGTTTAAAAGACAAAATCAAACATCATCTTGGTTACATGGTAAGAATGCTAAGGAAAGAACCACAAATATTGGCAAGGTGATTCGTCCAGTGCAGAGAGTCAGAATCACGCCAGCGTGTTGGTTAGAGCCTCCCCCAGCTCCAAACATGCTGCTCTGCTGCAGCTCTCCCTCCCCTGGAGCTGAGCTTACACTCTTTATCTTTGTTCAGCCAATTAACTCTCGTTGGTCCTTCCAGTGGCACTAGAGAAAGGTAGGAAGGCTGAATAGAAAGGAAAGCCTTTCTGTTTCCTGCTTCCTCCCTTTGACTCTCTACCTGTTTCCTGTCTCTCGAAATTTGACATCCTCACAAAACTTTACCCTTGCCTCATCAGTTCCTTTATGTAGCAGCAACTCAATCTCGCCTGTCATTTTTCTTTATTTTGGGGAAAACAATCCTCTTGTGGCCCTTCACAATCAGCAGCAGCAGGCAGACCCCTTTCCCCTAAGAAATCCAGGTTCTTAACTTTGTCCACTCCTGCTATCCATACCTAGAGAACACTGTCTGCTTCATCCAATTGCTATGCCCAACATACAGGAAGTGTTCTTACCTGGTGAGCCATCTCTCCAGCTCTTGGAATGGTCTTCTGGCTGAGCCTTTTACAACTCTGGGCGAAATCAGAGTTCCATTAACTAGGGAGAAGGGCAGGATTCATTCTGCCCTTGCAGCTCCCATCCACTATCCACGCCACACAACATACCTAAGATCACACAGCCATCATCAGAGTTCTGACCAGAGGACAGGGTGTCTCGGGTGGCGGCCTTCCTTGGGACAAGCTTCCTGTATTTGTCATTTGAACAACGATTTGTATCCAGGAGGAGCATCAGATAAACTCTGCAGGTAAATGATCTGTGTGCCTGTGGGTCATATTTGCTGATGTGCTGGAGTAAGTGGGACTACTGATTAAGTGACATTTTCTGGGGAGGCACAATGACAGACCAAAGAAACAGTTTCACCAGAGTCTCATAAGAGAACTGATGAGTTGAGTTCATGGGGTTCCTCCCAGGGGCATGGGAGACTCAAAGGAAAGGCAGCTGCATCACTGAAAAGTCACCCCAGCACAGGTGACTCAAAAACTGAGTGCCTGGAGCTAACCCCTGTGTACCTTGCAGGCAGCTCGCTGAAGAGTCTTTTCACCGATGAAGAGTCTTTTCTGTCACAATTTTTTATCACTTATCTAATCTCAGGGAGGAGCCTCATGAATACTGTAAGCTTCTTGATCTTCCTGAGTCATACAAGTTTCCTGTGAGTTTTTTGAGCCTTCTTGGCCCCTGCCCCTTCTCTCTACAAGAGAATATTTCAATTCAGAGGAAACAACTACAGAATGTTGTGGGAGGGAAAAGCTAAGGAGGGAGGCTTCAGAGCCAATGAAGCTGTATAACTCCCTTTTGCTTTGCCAGCTACAGCTGAGGGAGTAAATTTAGTAATAGTTGCCTAGCAAACACAGAATTCTGAGTTTGAGCCCTACCAATGCCCCCTCACATCAACAGTTGTTTTAGTTTCATAGCATTGACATAGATTTAAAAAGGAGGTTGGCGGGGGCTGGGGGGGGGGACTTGGGAGGTGGCTCAGCGGATAAGAATGCTCACTGAACATAAGGACTTGAGTTTGAATCCTGAGCACCCACCTAGAAAAGCCACATGTGCCTGTAACTCCTGTGCTACTGAGGATGGAGCAGGAGGATCCCTAGAGCTTACTGGCTATCAACTGTCAGAGTTTGCTTTCTATTGCTGTGATAAAACTCAATGACCCAAAGTAACTTGGGGAGGGAAAGGTTTAGTTGGCTTACAGCTTACAGTCTATTATGGAGAGAGCTCGGGACAACCACTGGAGGCAGGAACTGAAGCAGAGACCCTGGAGGGACACTGCTTAATGGCTTGTTCCTCCTGGCAGGACTACCTGCCCAGGAGTGGCATCACCCCCCTTATCAATCATTAATCAAGAAAATGCTAGCAGGGTGTGACGGTGCTTGCTTTTGATCCCAGTACTTAAGAGGAGGCAGAGCAGGTCTCTGAGTATGAGGCCAGCCTGGTCTATAAGTGAGTTCCAAGCCAGAGCTGGATAGGGTGACCTTGTCTCAAAAAGAAAAAGAAAAGGAGAGGGGGGAGGAAGGGAGGGAGGGAGGGAGAGAGAGAGAGAGAGAGAGAGAGAGAGAGAGAGAGAGAGAGAGAGAGAGAGAGAGAGAGAGAGAGAGAATGCCCCCACAGCCTTGCCTACAGGCCAGTCTGATGGAGGAGGCATTTTCTCAGTTGAGCTCCCTCTTCCCATCCGAGGTCTCTGCTTATGCCCATGCACACACTTGTGTGTTTATAGCCTTACACCCCCCAAAAAAGAGATATTAAATGATGTCATCTAGAGTTCATCTTTTAAATTAAACCTTATGAGACTCTTAGCCAGCTTGTCCTCCCCCTCCCTGAAGCATTAATAGGCTACATAGCAGGAAAAAAGTGCACCCACAGGTACAAGACATCCTTGGCAAACCTCGCCCGCCTAGCACAGCTTCCCCACACCACATGGTTGTTACAGGCTGCATTTTGTAAGGAACAGTCAAAGCAAGAGGCTGCACCTCATCTGTTTCCAATTATCTCAGCGCTCTATGTGTTTAGCACAGCTCTGCTGTTTCTAAATGGCCAGAAGCCAGGCTGGAGTCCAGGCCATCACAGATTCCACTTCCTTCCCAAGGTGACATGTTTCTTCCCAGAAGTGGGCAATTCTGTGGACTTTCTGCTCACTCCAAAACAGGGCAATATTTTTATATGTGTGGTGTTCACATCTGCAATCCCCACATTCAGGGCAGAAGAGGGAGCTGAGGCTTCAGATTCAAAGCCAACCTGGGCTACATGGTAGAACCTGTGGAGGCCCAAATTACTCAGGGTCAGAGAATCTGACTTGCTTTACCCAACAGGGCTGCATAAGGAGATGATTTGACCACGGGTGTGTTTACCAGTTGTTTGGAAGGGTCTGCACTTGGCTGTATGGTGCATTTTGATCTCACAAGGGGGAAGTCTCTTGCCTCTCCCCTTGGCATGTTATAAAAAAACTTTTGAATAAACCTTCGAGGCCGTTGGATATTGTCCCAGGCCTTCCCGAAGCCATCCTGTGTTTCTGTCTTTCTTCTCGTCATCTAGGTCTCTCTTTCTATCTGATATTTTCTTACCCCTCTCTCCTCCTCCTAAGAATCCTAGAAAGGGGGAAAGGTAGGAGCTGGATTCCCACAGTCTCCCACAAGGACACTTTCTCAAAAATGCAAAAGGAAATAGTAAGAGAAAAGGTGTTGCTGCCCTTGGCATGGAATCCACTAGCCTCTAACTCCATCTTCCCACTGTCTTTAAAGCCGCCTTTCCTGTTCCCAGTTCTGAAGGTTCGTCATTGAATTCTCCCTTGGGTCCTGTTCTTTTCATGTTTAATTTATTTTAAATTTTAATTACTTTGCTTATTTATTTTATGTGGTAGTGGTAGCACACAAGCCAAGGGACATGGATAGAAATCTGAGGACAACTTGTGGGAATTGGCTTTCTCCTTCTCCCCTGTGGGCTCCAGGAATCAAACTCAGGTTGTCAGATTTGGTGGCAAGTTCCCTTAACCACTCAGCCATCTAGATGACCCTTCCATTTTTCTAAAACTGAAGTTTTGGTTATAACTTTGGGTTAAATCATTTGAAATTAATGCAGAATAGCCACATCTGACCAATGTTGCTGTTGCTGTTGTTTTGATACAGGGTCTTTCTGGATAGCTCAGCCTGGTCTCCTCTCACTATTACTCAATAATGGTCTTGAACTCACAATCTTCCTGCCTCAGCCTCCCAGGTGCTGGGATCACAGGCAAATGTTATCATTCCTGGAGAATTTCCCATAGTTGGACAACAGTTGTTTCAGTTTTAAATGAATAAATAATATGTGTATCGTGAACTTACATACACTGGGATACTTCAGCTTCCTAGTCACATGACATCATTACATAAAATTGAGAATCTGGGATGTGCAGAAGACTAAGTAACATTTTTTTAAAGATATACTTATTTATTATGTATACAGTGTTCTACCTGCATGTGTGCCTGCAATGCAGGCCAGAAGAGGGTACCTGAATGCATTATAGATGGTTGTGACCCACCATGTGGTTGCTGGGAATTGAACTCATGACCTCTGGAAAAGGTCATGCTCCTAACCTCTGAGCCATCTCTCCAGCCCTGACTAAGTAACTTATGCATGGTCATATAGGTAGGGGAGCCACTGGAACCCCAGGGGTCTGTTCCCAGACTCTGTCTTGTATCCCTACACCAGCACATGAGCAGCCACATTTACCCCAAAGATAGACCTCTGTGATCCACTGTGTGCATCACAAAGCATCAAGCCAAAAAGTACTATGATTACAGGCTTGTGATCCCCAAGACCCAGGATGCTGAGACAGGAGAATAGATCACAAGTTCAAGACCTGCCTAGGCCACAGAGCAATTTCAAGACCAGGCTAGGTAATTTAGTGAAACCCTGTATCAAAATTAAAAAAAAAAAAAATAACAAAAGGGCTGAGGATGTAGTTCAGTGGTAGAGCTCCTGCCTAGAATCCCCCAGTGAGGGGCTGAAGTGTGGCTCAGTGGTAGAGCACCTGCCTAGAATCCTCCAGCGAGGGGCTGGGGTGTGACTCAGTGGTAGAGCACCCGCCTAGAATCCCCTAGTGAGGGGCTGGGGTGTGGCTCAGTGGTAGTGCACCTGCCTAGAATCCCCCAGTGAGGGGCTGGGGTGTGGCTCAGTGGTAGATCACCTGCCTAGAATCCCCCAGTGAGGTGCTGGATGTGGCTTAGTGGTAAAGCATTTGTGCTGTGAGTTCCCTCTCTAGTACTAAAAACAACTAGTATGTTGCAGGACTTGTTCACATACAAATGGCTCTCTCTTTCTCTTGGTGTCTATTTTTGGAAGTGACCTGAGCCCCTTTGTTCTGTTGTGTTGGGGAGCCTAGGATGCAGGCCTGAAAGAACAAGTTTTAACTGAGAGAGTCACTCAGGTGGGAGAAGTTCCCAGGAACTGTGGCTTCCAGCCCCAGGGGAAAGGTCACAGACAGGGACCTAGGTTCTGCTCTTTTTTTTCCTTTAAAGATTTATTTTAGGAGACTGCAGAGATGCCTCAATGGTCAAGAGCACTGGTTGTTCTCACAGAGGACATGAATTGGATTCCCAATGCCCACTTGGTGGCTCACAGCTATCAGTAACACCAGTCTTAGGGTGTCTGGCACCCTCTTCTGGCCTCTGCAGACACTTCACACATGTAGTACATAGACTTAAATGCAGATAAAACATCTATTTAAAAAATGGAAAAATTGCATAGGCTATGTATATATTTATGTGAGTGCAGGTACCCATGGAGGCCAGAAGAGGGCATTGGATCTCCTTAGAGCTGGAGCTATAGGTAGCTATGTTTTACCCCATGTGGATGCTAGGAACTGAACTTGGATCTTCTGAAAAAGCAGTAAGAGCTCTCAAGCACTAAGTCATCCTTCCAGCCCCAGGACCTGCTCTCTTAAAGGGCCTCTCAGAGGGACTAGATAGATGGTTCAGCCATTAAGAGTGTTTGTTGCACAAGCATGGGTACAAGAGCTTGGATCCCAGCACTCACATAACAAGCCAGGCCTGTAACCCCAGCATCAAAGGTAGGGCAGAGACAGTAGGATTCCTAGGCCTTATTGGCTTCCAGCCCTGCTGAAGAGCATAAGCTCCAGGTTCAAGAAGAGACCATGCCTCAAAAGTTAAGGTGGAGAACAATAAAAGAAAACAATGATGCTCTCCTTTTCATCTCCACATTCGAGAACAGGTGCATGCACACACACACAAGTGTGCATACACCATACTCACGAATACACACAAATGAGCCTCTCAAAGCAGGACAGGCAAGGATCATGAGATGGCTCAGTGGGCAAAGGCACTGATTGCCAAGCCTGATGACCTGAGTTCAATCCCTGATATCCACATGGTGAAAGGAGAGACATGTCTCCAGCAAGCTGTCTTCTGACCACTACATTTGCACTGAGACATGTGTTATCAAAGACTATTGTGGTCCATCCCCTAATAGTCTTTTCCCAGAGTCTGTGGAAGAATCTAACAACCAGCTGCAGATCTAATCTTAGCTATATGAAATGAATGTAAAGCACACCGAGCTCTTTAGTCCATTCACTTTATTCTTCTAAGTCAAAAATCTAGCTACACATTCATTTCTATTCTCATACTTAGCTCCTCTCTGTCCCTTCTTCTACTGTTCTCTCATTGTTCTATCTAAGTTTTTTCCATCTTCGTCCTTATAAGACAAATTCTCTCTGTGCTGTTGGGGCACTGATATAATGTACACTTAGAAGCAGTAATACTTTGACGATGCAAAGCAAAGCATTCAGGGTCATAAAGAGAGGTGAAAAGATCCACACAAAGAGCAGTGATTGTCTGCTTCATTTACAACTCAAAAGGGGAGCGATTAAAGGAGGTGGGGTCAACTAAAGGCTAAAATCAGTTAAAAGGTCTAAAGGAGAATTTGTGTGCTCAAACTATATTCTTAGAAGTGGTTAGGTAAAAATGTTAGGAGTTTTATGTCATTATAAGTCATGAGTAAAATAAAACTGACCTTCCCTTTGGAGCCTTATCTGTCTCAGTCTATCTTGGTTGTGCCATTCTCTGGCAGGGCGGGGGAAGTGTACTCAGTAGCTAGGCAGCCTGTGTCACAGCTTGATGTACCTGGTATGTAAAAGCCCTTTTGTTCTGAGTTAATTGTTAAAGGGGGACTTGGGCTATGGGAGAAAGGAGGGCTTAAGCTTAATTTGCACAAGAACAAAGCTTTGTACCTAACATCTGCCTGGCCTTGGTGGTTGTCTCAGTATGGATATTTACCTTATTTCAGGAGACTAGCAACTCTGAATGCTTATCTATCTGCAGTCTGTCCTTGGACATTTGAGAAGTATCTCAGATTAAAAAAAAAAAATGCTTTTGTCTGGAGATGCCTCTGGTCAGATGCTTGCTAATGGAGATAATTACAGAAAGGTAGACTTCTGAGTCTAAAGCCAAACAGGGGGAACAAAAGCCTGAAAAAAGGAGGTCTTGACTGTGACTGTTGTCAACACAGTTGGGGGATGTTATCCAAATACCCCAATTGTATAGGGGAAATTGTGTCTAATAAACTGTTAGAAGTTCTTGAGAAAAGAATCAAATGAGAAAACTATATTAGCATACAAGTAATTCATTGCAGGAAACAGCTAGTATTCAAAAGCCAGAATCACCAATACTCCTTGAGTTTGGCTTTATCCTTTGGAAGAGGCCTGCTCTGTCAGGTATTAGCTTTTGCCATTGTCAGCTGAATTCCTACTTCATATTTCTGTGGCTTGCAGCAATGTGTACACACACACACACACACACACACACACACACACACACACACACAAATAAATGTACAAAAAGGGGGGAAAGGGGAAGAAAGAAAAAGAGAGAAAATCCTGCATTTCACATAAAGACTGAATTCATCCTCAAGCATCCATCCAACAAAGCTTTCTGAGTGCCCACTGTGATCCAAGGTCATAGTTCAGGGGCTCTGGAACTATAGAGCTGTAAAGATAACTCAGTGGATAAGAACACTTGCTGCTCTTACAGAGGACCTGAGAGGGTAGCTCACAACTTTCTAAAACTCCAGCAGATCCATCGTCCTTTTCTGGCCTCTATGGACCCTGCATTCATGTGCACAGATACATGTATACTGGTTTTTTGAGACTGGGTTCCTCCATGTAACAGCTCTGGCTGTCCTGGAACTTGCTCTGTAGACCAGGCTGGCCCCGAACTCACAGAGATCCACCTGCCTCTGCCTCCCAAGTTCTGGGATTAAAGGTGTGTGCCAACTCCACCTGGCAAGAAAATAAATCTTAAATAAAAAGAAAGAAAGAAGGTTTCCTTATGAAGGAAACCTTATCAAGGCTGGCCTCAAATGTACTTTGTAGCTCAGGCAGTCCTGGAACTTACTCTGTATCCTAAACTGGTCTTGACCTCTGCATCCTCCTGTTGTGGCCTTCCAAGTGCTGGGAATCCAGGTATACATCACCATAACTGGGATGGAACAAACATTTGCTCTTTTTAAATTGTTTTATTTTATTACATTTTATTTATTTATGGAGGCTTTGTGACATGTGTCATGTGTGGTAGTCAGAGGACATCTTTTGGGAGGTGGTTTTCTTCTTCCAGCATGTGATCAAACTCAGGTCATCACACTTCCCAGAAGGCACATTTACCCACTGAGCCCATCTTGCCAGCCCAAATATTTGCTGTTATTCAGTGTCCTTCCTCAGTACAGAAATAAAAGACAGTGGATATAAGAAAAGAACAATGTTGATAGCCAGGCAGTGGGGGTGCATGCCTTTAATCCCAGTACTCAGGAGGAGAGGCAGATGAATCTCTGAGTTTGCGGTCAGCCTGGTCTACAGAGCTACAGTTCTGGGACAGCCAAGACTACACAAAGAAACCCTGTGTCAAAAAGCAAAAAACAAAAACAAAAACAAAACTGGAAATCAGCTATGGGACAAATATTTGGCACAAAATATGTGGCTTCATTGCATCCAATTCTGCTCTGGTTTGTTTTTGTTAGGACAAGACCTGGCTATGTAGCCCAGGCTGGTCTGGAAGTCAGCATGTGGCACAGGATGACTTTGAACCCCTGATCTTCCCATATCTATCTCCTCAGCAGTGAAGATCCCAGGCCCACAATTAACAGACAGAACTCATCATGCTTTTATGTTGGGGGCAATGAATATGGTTGTGGAGGTTCTCCCTCCTTTGTTTGGGCTCAGAACTATAATAGCTGGATTTGTCCAGAGGCTTTGGGGGTTATGTTTTGTGCTGATTTTATCCACAGAGTAGTTCTAGTGTTTTCAGTCATTATTTACAAGTTATCCAATTTCCTTTTACTAAGTCTACTTTTATTTTGTTTCATGCATAGGTCTGAGTAAATTACCAGAAACCTTTTGTGTGCGTGTGTAGCTTAGTTGAACTCAGACACTGTGACATAACACCGAAGTCAGACTGTGGGAAACTCTTAATGAACAAATGACCCAGTTTCTTAAATAAATTGAAAAAAGGGGGATGGAAAATAGAAGAGAAACAGACTCAAAGGGATTAAGAGAATGTCGGTCCTCCGTGGCTGAGAATGTCACAGCTTGCAGCCACTGGGGAAAACAGTCTGGTTATTTCTTTAATGTTAAGCATATACTTTGCATGTAACCTAGCATTCCCACCCTCTAGGAGTCTGCTAGAGAGAAACAAAACCACATGTGAAAGGCTCCACATTGTGACTCACAAAGTCAATGTTGGAAAGCAATCCATGTGTCCATCAGCAGTGGGTGGATGTTTTAAAAATCCGTGCAAGGCCAGGGAGACTGTCCAGCAGCTAAAAGCACTAGTGTAAGCCAGTGGGTCTGAGTTTGATCCTTGGAACCCACCAAATAAGCCAGACGCAGTGGTGTGCATCCTTAATCCCAACACTCCTGAGATGAGCTGAGAGACAGACAGCAGAATCACCGGGAAGCTCCAGGATTGCCTGGAGCATGCATCATAGCAGCAGAGGCAAGCTGTGCACATACTGTCTGCTGGACATCACGACTGCACTCACAAACTTACAGCAGCTGTGGTTTCTTGCACGAGACCTGAACAAGATGGGAGAAGGGCTCATGAGGTCCCTTCTTCCCTCAGGGGCTATTGGCTGTTAATGGTTGCTGGGACTGGGTTGGGGGTGGGGGTGGCTATATTTCTCTGTGGTGTAGACATGATAAGTTGCCTTTGTTGAATCAACTAACTGACCCCCACCCCCATGGCACCCCCAGCCCATGCTTAGGTCAGTAGTCCTAATTAAATGCAGTGAGCCAAAATGAAAATCAGAAAGTAGAAACAGAAGTAGGAGAGAGATTTGAGGAGATGGAAGTGTTTAGTGGAAGGGGAGGAAGGAAGGGAAGCTAACGGGAGGTGAGATTAAAGTGTGTTATATATGCATGAAATTGTGAAAAGCACCAGTTTTTAAATCTGTGGAATATTCACCCAGTAAAGTATTCTCAGCCACATAATGGATTAATTGCTAACACATGCAACATGCACGAGCTCCCAAAACTTGTTCTTAGAAAGCAGCCAACAGGGACTGGGGAAATGGCTCATAAGCATAGGGAACTGAGTTCGATCCCCAGCACCCATGTAAAAACCAGGCAAGGTGGCACACATCTGTAACCCCAGCACTGGAGTGGGGATGGAGACAGGTAGATCCCAGGGACTCTCTGGCCAGCTAGTCTAGCTGATAAGTGAGCTCCAGCTGATAAGTGAGAGGCATTGTTTCAAATGAAGAGATACACTGTTGCTCTCTGAGCCCCCATCCGACAAGGATGCTGGCCAGTGAACTCCAGGAATCTGCCAGCTCCATCCTCCTAGTGCCTGGTACAGACACACAGCACACATACCTGGCTTTTGTGTGAATATTGAGAGTCTAAACTCATCCTCAGGGGTGCCGACAGAGCCATCCTGGTCCCTGCTCCTTTGGTCTCCTGTAGCACAGGTTGGCCTCTGATTGGCTGTATAGCTGAAGGGAACCTTGAATTCCAACGTCCCTGCCTCCACATCTCCAGTGTTAAGATTACAGGCCTGAGCCACCTCACTGGGTTCTTTTGTGTATTTTAAATGTTCCCACCGCTAAAGGTTTTAAAAGATGAAACGAAGACAAAAGACGCCCTGCCAGAGCTCTCCACAGGTCACCAACGGAATCAGCAGAACAAGGCTGTGGCCAGCCTTTCCTTTTGCCTGCTCAGCACCCCCTCCTCCTTCAGCTAACAGCAACCAGACTGCTTCAAGCCTGGGCCAGCCCTCTGTGGGTAGCCCGGAGGGGCTGCGTGCCAAGGCGCCTGTCCACTTTCCACCTTTGGAGGGGTCCCGTCTCAGAACCTCCACTGAGACAAGTGGCCTCTCCCCACTGGAGACTGATGCAAGGAACGGAAACCTCGGAGCTGATTAATCCCAGAAGGGCATCCTCAGTGGCCGGCTGTGGGAATTGCTGCTGAAAATCTCACAGCAACCTTGGCTCCAGCCTCTTCCAGAGCCTGGATGTTGGCTCTTCTGTGACTACCCAGTATCAGGCCAATGAATTCCCCTTTTGTTTAAATTGGCTGGGCTGGATTTCCATGGCCCCAAACCAAAGCACCCTCAGCCATCCCCAGTTCCATGTTACCTTCCCTGTCTAGGACTCCTATAAACTCAGAACCCCTGGTGTGGGTGGGGTGGGGGCGTTCACACAAGGCAAAGAGTCTGGGAATGTGGCTTGGTTGGTAGAGCACTTGCTCAACATGTAGCACATCCCTGAGTTCAAACCCCAGCACCTATAAATCAGGCATGCCAATGGAGACTTTAATCCCAGCTCTCAGGGAGATGAGGACAGGAAGATCCGAAGCTCACCTTCAAGCTCAAAGCCAGTCTGGGCTACACAAAACCCTGCCTCAACAAAACAAAATACAGAATAAAATGGACACAGACCAATCTGATTCACCCCCAAAGTGGGAACATATACAATGGGAGGAAGCAAGCAGCCGCCTTTTAGACCCCACTCTGATAAAACACAAGACAGGAGAGGTGAACAAGACAGAAGCATGGATCAGCACAGAGAACCCTCATTGACTTATACCCCGCTTCCCATTAGAGATAGACTGGGCTGGAGAGATGGCTCAGTGGTTAAGAGCACTGGCTGCTCTTCCAGAGGACCTGGGTTCAGTTTTCAGCACCACAGGGTGGCTCACAACCATCTATCTGTAACTCCAGTTCCAGGGGATCCCATGCCCTCTTCTGGCTTTGGCAGGCATTGCACAAACATAGTGTATAGACACACGTGCAGGTAAGGCAGCCATAGACATTTTTAAAAAGGCAGGAGTGGTTTAAAAGAAATCAGTTGACAGGACTGATGAGATGGTGAGATGGGTAGAGGGCATTGATTGTTGCCAAGCTTGATGACCACCTGACTTCCACCCCTGGGATCTACATGATGGAAGGAGAGAACTGACTCCCACAAGTTGTTCTCTGTTCTCTACATGTTCATGTCATGGCACAGGTATGCCCACACAAAACAAACAAACAAATAATGTAATTTAAAAAGCAAATAGCAGAAATTTCTCACTTAAAACAGTAGGAACATGCCACATGGTAGTGATGGCACATGCCTCTATAGGGAGATCTCTGTGAGTTCAAGGCCAGCCTGGTCTACAGAGTGAGTTGGAGGACAGGCTCCAAAGCTACACAGAGAAACCCTGTCTTGGAAAACAAAACAAAACAAAACAAAACAGGAATATAGGGGCTGGAGAGATTCAGCAGTAAAGAGCAATGGTTACTCTTCCAGAGGACCCGAGTTCAATTCCCAGCACCTACATGGCAGCTCACAACTGTCTGTAACTCCGGTTCCAGAGAATCCATCACCCTCACACAGACATACATTCAGGCAAAACATCAATGAATATACAAATAAATAAATGCACATAAAAATAAATAAATCTTAGGATAACAATCACAGTTGGATGCCACTGACTGGAACTGCTGATGGGCAGTCCTTGCTCCTAAAACTTCCAGCTCAGTAGCACTAGGAGCCATTCTGCAGCTAGGTCCTTCCCACTGCACCGCTGTGCCTGTGGGGCCTGCACCAACCCGGGCAGCCCAGGATACTTAGCTCCGCATCTCCATCTAAGCTAAGTGTAGACTTCCTCGGGTTGCTTCCACGGTCACCATCAGTAGCATATAGTCTGGGTGCTGAGCGAGAGCATGAAATATGAACCCTGCCTTGACTCCCCTCCTGGAATCCCTGTGTTATCCCATAATGAGTTGGGCTGGACCCCTATGGTACCACAACATGGAAGAGTCCAATTTCTACATGCCCCTCCCTTCCCCGAGGTAGAATCTCACTCCTTAGCCCAAGCTACACTGAAACTTACTATGTATCTCAAACTCATGGATGACCTTCCAGTTCACCGTCCCAAGAGCGTTTTAAAATGACAAGCCCAAGTCACTAAGCTCAGTACAGAACCTGACTTCTGAGGCTGTGTCATAAAAGACCTGTGGCCTCTCTTCACTCACTTCACTACCCAATCTCTCTCTGAACGTGTGTGTGTGTGTGTGTGTGTGTGTGTGTGTGTGTGTGTGTGTGTGTGTGTGTGATATTATATAGGTATACATTTGTGTATAACGGTAGGAACACATGTGGCACGGCAGAGTTGTGGCAGTCAGGGGACAACCTAGTGCACTGGTCCTCACCTTTCGCCTTGTTTGCGACAAAGTCTCCTTGTTTTCACTGGTGCATATGGCAGGATGGCTGGTCTGCAAGCTTCTCGGGAGGCTCCTGTCTCACCTCCTATCTTGCCGTACCAGCACCGGGTTTACAGATACACCCTACCAGATCTGGCTTTACAGAATTCTGGGGATTTGAACTCAGGTCCTCACACTTGTGTGGCAAACATGTTACCCACTGAGCCATTTCTATAGTCTCCCTCTTCACTCTTGCTTGCATTTTTCACTCAGGAGTCAGCAGCTGGCTGCCACAGTGGAGAGATCACATGGCCTCCTTCTGAAAACAACACAGCCTGCAGACCAAGCCTCCATGTTCAAGCAAACTTTAGAAGTGGGGAGCCCTGGCCAATATGCTGATTCAACTTATTGCCAAACCCACCTACCAAGGTCATTCCTGAATCCCTGACTCATAGGGACAGTGAGATGAGCTATACTTATTGCTTAAGATTTTTGGAGCTGAATGAGGTGGCTCCCTTATAATCCTGGCACTTGGTAGAGGCAGGAGGAGTGGACTTTAGGACAGCCATGGCCCCCATCCTGAAGAAAGAGAAGGAAAAGGGAGAGGAGGATGGGAAGGGAAGAAAGTATTATTATTGGGTTGGTTTTTTTTTTTTTTTAGACTCATTGTGTAGCATTGACTGGTCTGAGCAAACCATGTAGATCAAGCTGACATCAAACTCACAGAGATCCACCTGCTTCTGCCTCCTGAGTGCTGGGATTAAAGTGTGTGCTACTGTGCCTGGCAAACTTGGTGTGGTGACATGTACCTACTCTCCCACCACTCAAGATGCATAGGCAGGTGCGTTGAGAGTTTCAGGTTAGCCTGTGCTATAGATCAAGACCCAGTCTCAAAAAGGAAAAAAAAAAAAAAAGGAGGGCTGGAGAAGTGGCTCAGTGGTTTAAGAAAAGATACTGCTCTTGCAGAGGACCCAAGTTCAGTTCCTAGCACCCACATCAGACAGCTCACAACAGCCTGCAACTCCAGTTCCATGAATCCAATGAGCACACACACACACACACACACACACACACACACACACACACACACGGGGTGGGGGGTAGCAGGGGGAGGGAGAGAGAAGAGAGGAGAGAAAATAGGAGAGGAGAAGGGAGGGGAGGGGAGGGGAGGGGAAGAAGGAGGAGAGGAGGAGGATTTTGAAGTCTTGCATGGTATGGAGGGGCTGAGGTAGGAGGGTTGAGATTTTGAAGCTAAAAAGTAGAAGAAAGGGAAAAATAATTTTGAAGATAACTGTCACACAAAAACACCGACACACAGTTCTCCCTTTGTCTGAGTTCCAACATATTCTGGCAAGGGTATTTTCCCCTCGTGCCTTGGTTTGAACACATATCCTGTGGTGCTGGAGTCAGACATCTCTTCTCTTGAGCCAGTGTTTCAAACATTCATTTGAGTTCTAAATGCAGGGTAACTTTAAAGGAACACAAGTGAGCAGCAATGAGAAACGAGCTGAATAGGATTTTCAGGCTGTTCTCTAACAGGTAAGGAGTGTTTCTGCAGTGGGTTATTCTGTGTCTCACACATGGGGGCAGTGCACACACACCTGGCGGGGGGCACATGTATATGTACATGGGGGAAACACATGCACACACTTTGACCTCTGCCTTTTTAGTAACACATTTGTCAATTCTTTACAGAAATTATTTCCCTCTGGTTTTTGTGTGATGTAACATCCTAGGGTCTCCCTGAACAGTCAGGAAGTAACACCGTACATGCCAGAAGGTTCTGAAAAGGGCATAATAACAGCAGGACATGACATCTAGCAGACAGGAAAAGGAGGGGGTCAACAAGAAGGTTGAAGCATGGCTTCAGCTCTCCATTTTAGGGTGAGAGTATGGAGTAGTGGCTTCTAAACATGGAGGGCTCAAGCTGAGGGTGCAGCTCATTGGCAAGGTTTTTGTCCAGCATGCACAGGGCTCTGGGTCTCATCCCTAGCAACACACCACACACACACACACACACACACACACACACACACACACACACACACATGCGCGCACATACACACATACAACCATGTATGCACACATAAAAAATTAAAAAGCTAAAAAAAAAATAAAAAGCTGAGTGTGGCATTCTAGCACTTAGAGGCTGAGGCAGGGGGATTCTGGATTCCAAACCATCCAGGGCTAAACTCAAAGAGCCAACAATAGAGGCTGGGGAGATGGTTCAGTGGATAAACGTGTGCCTCACAAGTGTGAGGACCCGAGTTCAGATCCCCAGAAGCCACAACTGTAATCCCAGCACTCAGAAGGTGGCATGTATCGAACAGATCCTTAATCACACTAGATAGGGCACTGACAACAGACTGAAGAAACCATTTTATCCAAGTCTGCCTTAGTGAGACAATGAGTTCATTGGGGTTTCCACAGGAGTGCGGGTGAGAGGGGGGTCCCTCCCAGGAGCCTGGGTAAGGGGGTTCTCACAGAAACATGAGCCCTCATAAGTGTCTGGGTGGCTCAGGAAGCTGTGCTGTGGAAGGCCCATCCCAGTCCATCAGTGCCAGCTGCAGGTAGCTACACCTCTGAAGTGTGTCCTCTTCCCCAGGGAGGACTCGTTGCTTATGTAACCTCTGTCAGGGAAAGGTGATGTTGGGGAGTCTGGTACCACACCAGTGAGTTCTGTGAGTCTCCTCACTGCCCCCTACAAGGGAACGTTTTCTTCTGAAGAAAACAGCTTTGCAACTCAGAGACTGGAGGCCTCTGAGCTGCAGGCCAGCCTGCCAGATGCAGACAGAAAATAAGAGAACTAGTCGTGGTGACATATGCCTTTAATCCCAGCACTCAGGAGACAGAGGCAGAGGCAAGCAGATTTCTGGGAGCTCAAAGCCAGCCTGGTCTACATAATGAGCTCTAGACCAGCCAGGGCAACACAGTGAGACCCTGTCTAAAAAACAAAAACAAAACAAAAAAAAAAAAATGGGGAGCGGGCTGGATGTGGCTCACTTTGTAGAATGCTTGCCTAGCACACACAAACTACTGGTTGGATCCTCGGCACTATGTAAATTTTATGGTGGGCATGCCTGCCATCTTAGCAAGAGGGTCAGAGTTTCAGGGCTATCCTTTGCTACATAACAAGCTGGAACCTACCTAGCCTCGGCTATACAAGACTTTCTCTCAAATATGAAAGAAGAAAAGGAACATAGGTATTGAAGACGAGAATAAAGAGGAAAGGAGGGGGAGGGTCGCAGAGCCTGGTGGGACTTGGTACAGCGACATACTCTTCTTCATTTGTCCTGACCACGTGGCCACTAGTCACAGGTGTCTGCTGGGCCTTTGAAGTGTGGCTCATGCCATGGAAAGGTGGAATTGTTTTTTTTTAAAAGATTTATTTATTTATTTATTTATTTATTTATTTATTTATTTATTATGTATACAGTATTATGCCTGTATGTTTGCCTGCAGGCCAGACGAGGGCACCAGATCTCATTACAGATGGTTGTGAGCCACCATGTGGTTGCTGGGAATTGAACTCAGGACCTTTGGAAGAACAGCCAGTGCTCTTAACCTCTGAGCCATCTCTCCAGCCCGAAAAGTGGAATTGTATTCCATTTCCATTACAATGTCATTTAAAACAGTGCTTTGTGGCTAGTGACGTCTGAACTTGATAGCATAGCTCTTAAGCCTTATTTGGGGTTTATCAACACATATGCTCCAGGTTCTTAAAAAGAAAAATGTTAAGGGAAGGTGAGATTTAAGTAAAGTTATTTGTGTGTGAGAGAGAGTTTTTGTTTGTTCCCCCGCCCCCACTTCCTTCCTTTCTCCTTCTGCCTCCTCTCTCTTCTTTCCCCCAGACAGGATTTCATGTAGCTTGGCTTATGCTGTTCTGGGGGAGGAACTCGGGATTTCATGCATGCCAAGCAAGCACTCTACCCTCTGAGTCTCATCCTCAGCCCCAGTAAAATTCCTTTTAGTGCAAAGCTCTGTGTGTGTTGGGGGAGGGGTGTAGTGCTGGACTTGAACTCAGAACCTTGTGCATGCCTGGCAAATGTTGTACCACGGAGCTACATCTCCAACCCGGTTCTCCCTCCTTTTGACGACTATACAAAGGTGTAAATTGTCATGGTGATTATCTCTCTAGCCCTCCCTGCCAGTTCCTAAGTGTCACTTGGTGGTCAGCTTGTCCCTAGACCTCCAGCTGCTGCCAGCTGCTGCCAGCCACTCCTCTATGTCATATTGTTGTGCTTCTACCTGAAGGTCACAGAAACCACATGGAGTGCCCCGGGATTCAGCCATGCAGTTCTGAGGTTCTGTGAATCCATATTTGCTACAGTATACTCCTTTGCATAATATGGTGCTACACTTTGTTAATTCAGATGTGGTTGGGTTGCTTCCTGCTTGGGGTGATTATGAATTAATAGTAATTGCAATATTTGCCTGCAGGTTGTTGGGTCAACAACACAACTTAAGTTTTCTTTTCTTTCTTTCTTTCTTTCTTTCTTTTTTTTTTCTCTTTTTGTAGTGTGGCAGAGCAAGTAATCCATTACTGAGCCACACCGCAGCCCCTCACTGGGGGATTCTAGGCAGAGGCTCTACCACTGAGTCATACTCCAGTCTCTCACTGGGGGATTCTAGGCAGGAGCTCTACTACTGAGCCACACCCCAGCCCTTCACTGGGGGATTCTAGGCAGGGGCTCTACCACTGAGCCACACCCCAGCCCCTCACTGGGGGATTCTAGGTAGGAACTCTACACTGGACCACACCCCAGCCCCTCAATGGGGCATTCTAGGCAGGTGCTCTACCATTGACCTACACTTTTTACCTTGTTTTTTTTGAGACAAGGTTTCTCTGTGCCTCTCTGGCTGTCCTGGAACTCACTTTGTAGACCAGGTTGGCCTTTAACTCAGAGATCTGGCTGCCTCTGCCTCCCAAGTGCTGGGTTTAGGCATGTGCCACCACCACTAGGCTATCTTTTTTTAATTTTTAAGACAGATTTTCACGAGGTAACTCAGGTTGGCCTAGAGTTTGCTATCCTGCTTCAGCCTCCTATGTAACTCCAGGCCTCTTCCACCAGGCCTGGCTTCAATACAAATTTTTGTTTGGCAGGGGCGTGGGGGTGTGTCTGACAAATATCTTGAAATGTGAATGTTGTTTTTGTGTGTGTGCATGTGTGTGTATGTGTGTATTTTATGTGTGTATGGTATATGGCCATATGTGTGAAGGCATATATGCCTGCAAATACATGGAGGCCAGAGAAGGACATCAGGCATCCTGCTCTGTCACTCTACATCTTATTCCCTTGAGATAGGGTCTCTCCCTGAACCTGGGGCTAGGCTGGCAGCCAGCAATCCCCAGGGATCCTCCTACCTCTACCCTGGCAGCACTGGGGTTATGGGTTTAAGCATGGCCACATTCAACTTTTTAAATGAGTACTGGGGATTCAAACGCAGGTCTTTAGGCTTGCACAGAAAACATTCTTATTCACTATCTCCTAGTTATAAGAAATTGCCAAGCAGCTCACCACCGTCTGTATTAACTCCAGTTCCAGGGGATCTGACACCCTCACACAGAAACACAGGCAGGGGAGACACCAGTGCACATACAATAAAAATGAATCTTAAAAAAATTTAAAAAATGAAAAGAAACTGCTGTTTTCAAAGCGGTACTACCTCTATGCATTGCATCGGCAACCTGGGAATGTTCCAGTTACTCCCCATTCTCATGACCTATGTCGATTTTGTGGGCTTTGGAAAGCAGTGTGGAGAGATATGTAGTAATAGCCATTGTGATTTTAATTTGCTTCCTAATGATCTTAAGCATCTCTATGCTTTTGTTTAGATTTTACTTATTTTTTATTTTATGTATGTGAGCGGTTTGTCTCTATGTATGTCTGTGCACCATGTGCATACACTACCTGTGGATGCCAGAAGATGGCATCAAATCTTCTGGGACTGGAGTTACACATGGCTGTAAACCATCATGTAGGTGCTGGAAATTGAACTCAGATCCTCTGGAGGAATAGCCAGTGCTCTTAACCACTGAGTCAGCCCTAGAATTTTTAAAGATGATTTTTTTGTTAATGTAGTTATTTCTTTTGAAAAATTTAGTGTGTGTGTGTGTGTGTGTGTGTGTGTGTGTGTGTGTGTGTGTGTTCCTGTGTGCATGCAGGTGCACATGCCATAGCACACATGTGGAGCTCAGAGGACAATTTTTCAGGACTCAGTTCTCACCTTCTACCCTGGGAAGGAAATTTTTCTATTGTTTCTTCTGCTTCCTGGCTGGTCTGTGAGCTGCTGGCCAGCTTGTCTGTCTCTGCCTCCCATCTCTCTAGGAAGGCTGGGATTAAAGACACACTCCCACACCAGGCTTTTTTAATGTGGCCCCTAGGGGTCAAACTCAGGTGGCTAGGCTTGCACAGCAAGTGTTTTACCTGCTCCTCATATGCCTGCTTCCTACCCAAATATCTTCCTCAAAGACATGCCTGTTCATATTCTTTGTGGGGTTTTTGTTGTTTTGCTTTGTTTGGATGGTTTCTCCAGCTACTTTACTACCTCTTTGACCCAGCCTCAGACATCTCCCTGGGCTGGGGGTGGGGGTGTAGCTCAGTCGGTAGAGTGCTTGCTTAGCACACACAAAGCCCTGGGTTCCAGCCCTCCCACCTCATGAGCTGGGTGTGGGGCCGCATACTCGCAATTCCAGCACTGAGGAGGTGGAGGTGGGGGGCCGATAGCAAGAGTTCAGGGTCCTTCTTGGCTACATAGTAAGTTTGAAGCCAGCCTGGGCTACATGATATCCTGTCTCAAAGAAGTGAAAATAACTAAATAAATAAATAAAACCATCAGCCAATACAGCACAGTTTTCTTGTGGACGGCTCTGTGACAGGAGTTAGGTCTGCTTCTTTTGGATCCTGCTGAGAGCTCTGAGGTTTGGCTGAAGGTAAGGTGCTAGGGATTGTGGGGGCTCTTTATTGGCAGCAGGCCTTTTCTCTTTTCTTTATAGAGTGCAAGCTTTGTCAGACAGCTTAAGCAGGTCCTCTAGACCCAAAGGGATCCAGAGAAGAATTCAGCTTCCCACATTTTCATTGTTCAAGGGCCCTTTTTAAAACGGGCTCTTTTCTTGCCCTCTCTATGGTAGCTGTCAATATAGCCAATGAATCACTGTGTAAGGAAAAAAGGAATCGCAGACAATTAAATAGATGTCTAGACTTGCCAAGGTCAGTGTGAGCTGACTTTGAAAGCTCTTGATATCATTACTATACGGTTTCTTCCTCCTCGATAGAGGAGGAGAAGGAAGAAGAGAAACAAAGAGAGAGGGGTAGAGGGGGGAGGGAGAGAGAGAGAGAGAGAGAGAGAGAGAGAGAGAGAGAGAGAGAGGAATGAAGGAGAGAGACAGAGGGAAGGAGGGAGGGAGGAAGGGAGGGAGGAAGGAAGGAAGGAAGGAAGGAAGGAAGGAAAGGAAGGAAGAAAGAAAAGAAGAGAAAAGAGAAGAAAAGAAAGGAAAAGAAAAGAAAATTACCTTTTGTTTTTCCTGCTTCAACCTATTCTGTTGTGTGAATGGCCTTGAACTTTTGGCCATTCTCCTGCCTCTGCCTCCCAAATACTAGGATGTCTGGCATACACCACTACATCCAGTTACCAAATCCTTATAGGACCCAACACACCCCTCCTGTCCTCTTTAGTCTTGTCTGGTTCAGCTGTATTGATATAAAACATACAGAAATATGTTGTATTAGCCACTTCTAAGTGTGTGGTTCAGTGGCACTGAAATGTCCACATTAGGACTGGGGAGATGGTCCTGGGGGTAAGAAGAGCATTTGCTGTACAGGAATGGGGACCGGAGTTCAAATTCCCAGCACCAAACTTAGGCATGGCTGGACACACACTTATCACCCCAGTACTGTGGGGACTGGGACAGGAGATGGCTGGGGCTCGCTAGCCACCAAGACAGCTCCAAGTTCGGTGGTGTCTCAAGGAACAAAAGCAGAGAGTCATAGAGCAGGAGCCCCAGTGTCCTTTGGCTTCTTCCCATGAACGAGTGGGGTGGGGTGCACGCCTGCACACACAGGTATACCTACACCACCCTTCCCCCGACACACACACAAAATAAAAATTTTAAATTCACTTTGTGGTGCAACCATCAGGCCCATCGGGCTCAGTGGCTGGTAATTCCAGCCCTGAGGAGGTTGAAGCCGAAGGATCACCATGAATTCAAGACCAGCCTGAGCTACAAGAGGAATTCCAGATTAGCCTGGGCTACAAGTGTAAGATCCTGTCTAAGGAAAGCCAGGTAACAAGCAAGCAACGACTGTGCAGCCACCAACACTATCCACCTCAACTCTCGCCTTCTACACGGAAGTTCTGTCTCCACAGAAACACGAGTTCCTGCTCAGAGCCCTTGCCTCCCACCATTCTGTTGTTAGCCTCTGTGACCATGACCAGTCTTTGGGCCCCACTGAAGTTTAACGGTAGGAGCTGGGGCTGTAGTTCAGTTGGTAGAGTGTTTGCCTAGCATGCATGAAGCCCTGGGTTTGATCCCCAGCACAGCACAAACTGGGGGTGGTGCACATACCTGCCGTCTTAGCACTCAGAGGTAGAGGCAGGAGGACCAGAAGTTTAAGGTCATCCTCAGCTACATGGTGAGTTCCAGGGCTACATAAGACCCTGTGTTTTTTCAGGTCTGGCTTATTTCACTCAGCATTGTGTCATCAAGATTCGTCCACACTGCAGCAGGCATCACATTTTTCCCTTCCTTTTTCAGGCTAACTAATATTCCCTTAGATGTATGTGCAGTGTGTGTGTGTGTGTGTGTGTATGTATGAATTATTTTTCTTTTTCTTCCTTCCTTCCTTCCTTCCTTCCTTCCTTCCTTCCTTCCTTCCTTCCTTCCTTCCTTCCTTCCGTTTTTCAAGACAGGGTTTCTCTGTACAGTCCTGGTTGTTCTGGCTCTGTAGACCAGGCTGGCTTAAATTCTTGACTTCATTCCACGTTCTAGCTATTGTGAGTAAAGCTGTCACGAACACAGCTTTACTGTATGTAATTACCCACCACCACCACCACCACCACCACACACACACCTTGCTTTCAGTTCTTTTAGATATGGCCAGAAATGAGATTCAGTGTCCTATGGTAACACAGAAGTTTCACACATATAAGTGCAGGGACATTATGTATGTACAGGTGTATGTGTGTGCACATGCCTATGGAGACAGGAAGACCTCAGGTGTCACCCTCAGAAATGACATCCACCTCCTATGAGACAGGGTCCCCCCTCTAAGGCTAGACTGGCCAACGAGCCCCAGGAATCCTCCTGCCTCCACCAACCCAGTGGTGGGATTACAAGCGCATGCCACCGTGCAGGCTTTTTTCTGTCTCCTGGGTTCTAGGAAACAAACTCTGGTCTTCGTGCTTTCACAGCCATCGCCCCACCATTACAGGTGGTTGGTTGTGGCAGGCTCTCACTATGTCACCTGGGCTGACCTAGTATTCTTGAGAGATTCCCCTGCCTCTGGTTCCTGAGCAATGGGATTACAGGTGTGTGCCGAACTTAAAAGAAAAAGTGTGTGTGTGTGTGTTCAATATTTCTGGAACCCTTGGTTTTTCCCCATCTTTTTCCTTACACCTGCTTTACCTAGTCGAGCAGTTTCCAAATCAGCATCCCACAGCCACTTTGACTGCTATTTTAGTCAAGTTCCACGGAATCCAGTAATGAGATAATTCCACGGAATCTATTTGATGGTCAAAGGAATTTATTCGGAGTTTAACTCACAACAAGAATAAAGGAGTTGGTCAAGGAATCCTGGAGGGGTAGGGCACGGTCCACCTCGGTTCTCAGGAGAGCTCTGCCTTGATCCACAGCACCAGCATTCAAGCCCACGAGGTAGCTGAGACAGAGAGCCCAGGAGCACATATGTCATCCCAGGCCTTAAGGGGTTCCCGTCTGGGCGCAGGGGGTGGGGCATGTACCTAGCAGTTACCTGCTGCCTCACTAGGGGCAGTGCTTCAGGGTAAGGCACAGACAACACCCCCTACAATCCAGGGTGACTCCACTACAAGCATATGGTGTGCTTCAGACGGCTCTTGGGGTCCTACACGGGCCTCCTTTCCTTCATCTAGTTCAGATGGATTGGCTGTTCTTTCCCTGATGCAGTGATCTTCTGTCCATCCCTCCTGGACACAGGACTTCCAGTGTTTAGCATGCACGTTCCTTGGCTGGAAGCCATCCACCCACACTTAGTCTCCAGCCCCAGCCAGTGTCAGCTCATCCTCTGGACTCCTGTTCAAGAATCCTCCCTTTGGGAAGAGGCTTCTCAGCTCTTCTGTCCTCTGCTCTCACTGTCCTCCCCCTCAATCAGGTTCTTTTGCCTCAGTTTCTCGAAGAGCATGTCCCTGAGCCAGGTCTGGTGGCTCAGGCATGTAATCCTACCTAGCTACTATGAAGGCTGAGCCAGGAGGAGCTCAGGTTCAAGGTCTGTCTAGGTTGCAGCATGAGAATAAAGCCAGTCTGGAGAACGAGGTGAAACCTGACTGAAAATGGAAAATACAAGATGTGGTGGCAGCTGGCAAGACAGCTCGGCGGGTAAGGGGGCTTGCCACCAAGGCTGGGGATCCAAGTCTTATTCCCCAGGCCCCACATGGTGGAAGGAGAGTTGCCCTCTGACCTGCACACACCTAATAAATATAGTATAATATAATATAATATAATATAATATAATATAATATAATATAATATATGATATGATATGATATGATATGATATGATATAATATATAATTAATATAGTATAATATAATATGATATATATGATATGATATGATATGATATGATATGATATAATATAATATAATATAATATAATATAATATAATATAATGTTAAAGGGGTGGGACATAGCTCAGAGGCAAAGCACTTGCATGCACAAGGCCCTGGACTCAACTCTAGTACTAAAAAAAGGAAAAAGAAAATGAAAACCTGAGCAGAGCTTGATAGTGCACACTTGGAATTCTATCTTTTGAAGGCAGAGGCAGGAGGACCAGGGTTTCAACTTAAGCTACAGAGCAAGTTTGAGGCCAGCCTGGGCTACAAGGGACCAGGTGTGAAACAAACAAACCCAACAGACGGAGATTAAAAAAAAAACAAAAAACAAAAAACAACTTCTGTCCCTGGCCTCTCAAATATGCTGATCCCTAGTTGTAGCCTTTCTAAGAGCAGTTCTCAACCTGTGGGTTGCAACCCTCTTGACCCTGCATATCAGATCTCTACATTATAATTCATAACAGCAGCAAGATTACAGCTGTGAAGTAGCAACAAAAACAGTGTTTTTAGTTGGGGGTCACCACAACATGAGGAACTATGTTAAAGGGTCCGCAGCGTTAGGAAGGCTGAGAACCACCAGTTTATAACAGGGTGATTGGTTCTCCTGTTTGGGTCCAGAGTGGGAGCTAGGTAGGCAGGGTAGCTTCCCATCATAAGCAAGCCAAATCTCCCTTCTACCTGTCCCCCCAGACACTCTGCCATGCACCCTACACATGCACCCTGTCAACACATACCCTGCATGGTTGTGAGCATTACATTGATTAGTATGGGTCTTTAATTCATATCTGTATCTTCATTAGTGCTGAAGTTCACTGAAGGCAGGACCTACTTCTCTATTCTCATGATAATTATTTTTAAAAATTCTTTTTATAGGGTTTCTCTGTGTAACAGTCCTGGCTGTCCTGGAACTCACTCTGTATACCAAGCTGGCCTTGAACTCACTGAGAGCCACCTGCCTCTGCTTCCCAAGAGCTGGGATTAAAGGCACGCACCACCAAGGCTCAGCTCTACTTTTTTTTTTTTTTTTTTTTTTTTTTTTGGTTTTTTTTTTTTGTTTGTTTGTTTTTTGGTTTTTAGAGACATGGTTTCTTTGCGTAACTTTGCGCCTTTCCTGGAACTCACTTGGGAGCCCCGGCTGGTCTCGAACTCACAGAGATCCGCCTGGCTCTGCCTCCCGAGTGCTGGGATTAAAGGCATGCACCACCACCGCCTGCCCTCAGCTCTACCTTTTTGTTATTGTTGTTTGCGAGGTTTTGTTTTTGTTTTTGTTTTGAGACAGCGAGTCACTATGAATGTGGAGCTCACTGATTGGCTAGGCAGGCTGGCCAATGAACTCCAGCGATCTGTCTGCCTCCACCCTAAAGCACTGGGATTATAGAAGCTCTCAATGGGTTTTGAAGTCCGTGCTGGGGAATGAACTCCAGTCCTGGAGATGAAAGAATCAGGCACTTTACCAACTGAGCCAGCTCCTTCACAGTTATTATTAAGTGTGAGAAATCGCGCATGAGTGCGCATATGTATGTGTGTGTTCCTGGAGGAAGACTTGGCTAATTAGCATCCCAATGCAGAACCTTGAAGTGCTCAAGGGATGCACATGCTGCCAAATTCACCATTTAAATGTTTTCAACTACCGTCCATCTCTAGGGTGTCCATAGTCTCTAGGAACCTGCAGAGCTGTTCACCTTAAAAGGAACAAGGGAAATCAGGTGTGGTAGTGTACACCTGTGACTCCAGCAAGCATCTAGGAGCCTAAGCCAGGAGGGTCACCAGTTGGAAGCCGGTCTGAGCTATATAGCCAGAGATCCTGTATGAAAAATTAATTAAAAAGGCTAGGCTTGGTGACATACACCTGTAATAGCCACACTCAGGAGGCTGGAGCAGGAAAATCATGAATTTGCGGCCAGCCTGCTCTAGGTAGCCAAACCAGGCAGCTTGGGTATGAGATAGAGTCTCAAACAACAAAACAAGGATGGCTTAGTAGGTAAAGATACTTGTCACCAAGCTCGACCTGAATTCCATTCTCAGAACCCACAGGGTAGGAGAGAATAGACCTGAAAATTGTCCCTTCTAATCTACACACACACACACACACACACACACACACACACACACACACACACACACACACCAGGTATGGTGGAGAACCACAAGTAAATACATAAGTGAATAAAATGTAATTTGCAACATTATAAACAAAAACAAAGCAAAACACAAAAAGAACAGCCGTGCAGAAGCGATCGGCGATGAGCTGAGACCATCACAAGCATCCTTGGGCAACTGATCTGCAGCCCCAGTAGGACACCCGTGAAAACGTGGTGAGTCAAACACCATCGCGCGCACTTCGGGGTGGGAGGAGGGGGCTCTTTGACTCTCTGCCTCTCTGCACCCGCCCACCCCGAGGTGGAAGCTGCGCGCGCAGCGTCAGGGGGTCCCTGCAGCGCCCGGGCTCCGCTCCTTGCCGTAATCCAGCCCGGGTTTCCGCGCGCGCCGCCCCGCCCCGTCCCGCCCCGCGCCGCCTCGGCCGCCGCCGGAGCCGCTCGGTGCTGCGCGAACATGGCCGAAGTCGGCGAGGACAGCGGCGCCCGCGCCCTGCTGGCGCTGCGCTCGGCTCCCTGCAGCCCCGTGCTGTGCGCCGCGGCCGCCGCCGCCGCCTTCCCGGCCACAGCGTCCCCGCCGCCGCCGGCGCAGCCTCCGCCCGGGCCGCCCGCGCTGCCCGCTGTGCCCGGCTCCGGCCCGGTGCCCTCCACCACCGCCACTGCCACCACCGCCGCGCCCGCTCTGGTGGCCGCGGCCGCCGCCTCCGTGCGCCAGAGCCCCGGGCCGGTCCTGGCGCGCCTGGAGGGCCGGGAGTTCGAGTTCCTAATGCGACAGCCCAGCGTCACCATCGGCCGCAACTCGTCGCAGGGCTCGGTGGACCTGAGCATGGGCCTGTCGAGCTTCATCTCCCGGCGCCACCTGCAGCTCAGCTTCCAGGAGCCTCACTTCTATCTGCGCTGCCTCGGCAAGAACGGTGTCTTCGTGGACGGGGCCTTCCAGAGGCGGGGAGCGCCAGCCCTTCAGTTACCCCAACAGTGAGTGCGGCGCCACCCCCGGGTCAACCCTCTCCGGATCTGGTCTCAATCTCCTGGCTACCCGCTGATCTCGACCTCGCCCGGCCTGGTCCCTTGTCACCCCCTGATCTCGACCTTGTCCGGTCTGAACCCCTGGTGACCTCCTGAGCTTGACTCCTGGCCTGGCCTCTGGGTCGTTCCCCAATCCCATCTCGTTTTTGCTAGGTCCTAGCCCCTGGTCACTCCCTACCCCATCTCGACCTGCCAAGAACTAGCCCCTCCAATCTCGACTCCACCCGGCTCTGATTACCTAAGTCATCTCCAGTCTTGACCCCACCTACCTCTGACCCGTTGGTTACACTGATCTCGATCCCACCTGGCTCCGACCCCCTGGCTACCTGGTTTCTTCACCCAGCTAAGCCTGATCCTTAAGTTACTGGTGATCTAGACCTTCACCTGGCTCTGACCCCGTGGTTATCTTGATGTTAATCACGACCCAACTAAGCCTGACCCCTGCCTGTTAACTCACTGGGTCCTGATTCCTGGGCGGGCCCTGATTGACTGGTAGGGCCAAACCCAGACCCAACTCAGCCTGAAACCCTCTGTCACCCCGACCCTGGACAGTCCTAAACACTGGGGTCCACTCTAAACCCCCTTCCCCTCTCTCTCTCTCTCTCTCTGTCTCTCTCCAACACACACACACACACACACACACACACACACACACACACACACAGACACACAGACAGACATATACACACACACACACACAGTCCTTTATTCCATCTGGCCTCCACCCCTCCTATGCTGGAGATGGTTGCTCATGATTCCATCCCTTACTTTCTGAACCCAAGTTACCCCTAATCCCACCTGTCCTCAGTACCTGGGGTCACTCTTGACCTTTATCTTACCATCCAGGAGCAGTTACCCCTGACTTTACTTAACCCAAAAGCCCTAGGGCCCACCCCTAACCTTTATTTCACCCTACCTACACCTCTAGAAGTCATTTCTGACCCCTGATGACTTGAGACCATCAGCTCCCCCTGATCTCCATCTTCACCAGTCTGGATTATCTGAGTCACCCCAGACTCTTCCAGCCCTGAAACACTCCCCTCCTCCAGGGTCACTACCTGACCCTTAGCTTTCTCTACCTAAACCCCTGGTAGCATAAGACCCCACTCAGCTTGAACTACCATAACTCTTCCCCTCACCCATGGCCCTCAACCCTGATTCCGTTTAGCCAGAACCACCAGGGCCACGTCTGTCCCTTGTGGTCTGAATAATCCAGGTACACTCCTGTTCCTGACTCCCATAGGTCAGGACCCCAGTGTTTACTCCTTTGACCTGGACCTGGAAGGACTGATGAGCTGCCCTACCCCTGCCTGGGAGAGTGTTGCCTGGGAGGTATATGGTCCAGGGAGCTGCCTTGGGGGTGGGGGGACAGTCCAGCCCTAAGAGCATGTCTGGAGGCAGATGCTTTCAATCTAGTAGCTGGGCAGGAAGTGCTGTGCCCTAATTTACCCCCAGACGTGGTGGGAAATACATGTCCCAGGATACTGCTCCTGTGATAGTCAACAGCATGCCTACCTTACCCTCTTCCAAGCTCCCATTATGCCCAGTCCTCTGTCACCCTAGAGGTCCAGGACCTTCAGAACTTACCAGGAGAAAGCTATGTTAATTACTTCCTTCCCAGCACTTTGTTTTTCTATTTGGTAATTGCTTCTAACTCTCACTAGTGTTCGCTTGACAAGGTTCACGGCCAGGTGTGAGTGTCTGTCTCGTTATTCACGTTTACGAGCACCCCGAGTGTGGAGTTCTTGCTGGGGTCATTTCCAGGTCTGGAGTACTTGCTGTGTGTGTCTGCCTTCCCAGGGTCCAAATATGTTACAGATTCTGTACTGAATCACTTCCAACGCCAACAGTGACTCATCTTATTAGGGTGTGAGAGGGAATGTCACCTTCTTTTCCCAAACCTGAAAGCTATGTCCCTGCAGAGTGTACGGGCTGGACTGTAGCGGGTGGTAGAATGCTTCTCTAGCTCGTGCAAGGCTCTGTGTTCGTCTCCATCACTGAAAGAAGATAAAGCCAGATTGCCTGGAGGGAGAGTTGTTCAGTCAATGGGCCATTAAATGCGTTCTTGGGCCTGAGAATTGACAGGTGACCATTCTCTCCAACTTCTTAGGGTTCCTTTCTGTAACTCAGGTTCTGGAAACACATCAGTCCACAATCTTTTTAGGGTTCCTGTCCCAAATACCCCTGCCAGAATCTAGCTGACTGTATTGTTAGGGGTGGGGGTACACATGCAGAAGCCAGAGGAAGAGGCCACTGGGTGTCCTGCTCTGTCACTCCACCTGATTCCCTGAGGAAGAGTCTCAAACAGAACCTGGAGCTAGGTTGGCAGCCAGCAAGCCCCAGCGATCCTCCTGTCTCCACACCCACAGCACTAGGGGTGCAGCATTGCAGGAAAGCACACCTGGCTTTTTATGTGGGTGTTGGGGAGTCAAACGCAGGTCCCCATGCTTGTGCGCCGAGTGCTTACTCACTGATTCTCCCCAGCCCCACTCCCTGCCTTTTGGAGAAAAGACTTTTCTTTCACACAGGACTGTCTCTTCCCCACTGTAGGCAAGGTTTCAAACCACAGGGTCCTGCTCATCTACTGAATAGGCCAAGGCTGGTATTTTCGAAACGATGTTGGTATGTGCAGTGCCTGGAAGTCTGTCTCTCAGGAGCTGGCATGTGTAGTGGGTACGTGTCTGAGCATGGTGGCTTAGCTGTCAGGGAAGTGATTTACGACTGAGCCCTGCAGCCCTATAGATGAAGTGCAGCAGAGTGCCTGTGCTGTGTGTGTGTGTGTGTGTGTGTGTGTGTGTGTGTGTGTGTATGTGTGTGTACACCCACTCTCCCGACTCTGTGTTCGTGTATGGAGGCCAGAGGTCAACTTTGGATGTCCTTTTCATTGACTCTTCACCTTGTTTTGGGGGACAGGGCATTTCACCTAATCTAGATGTCTAGGTTGTCTGGCTAGTAAGTCCCAGGATTATCCCTCTCCCAGCCTCCTCAACTCTGGGCTTATGATCCCACAGCAGCATGTCTAGCTTCTTTAATGTTACTTTGAAGAATTGAACTCATGCTTGTGTGGCAAACACAACTGAGCCGTCTCCCCAGGCCAGCTGTGTGTATTTGACTTTAGGGGTGTTTCTGAGCATGTCAGCAGAGTCATAACCAGTGTGCGTAAGGAAAACCAGCAAATGAGTGTCATGTCTGTCCTGCTTCAGAAAAACCTGTCAGCAGGCCAGCTGAGCAGTTCTGACGGGGGGTGGGGGGTGTCTCCTGTTGTTTTTGACTGTAGGGAGCTCCAAAAGAAACAGTCTCATGGATAGGATAGGATGTTGTCAAGTTCGGGGTTAGAGTGCTGATTAAGAATGTCCACATTGAAAGTAATCCAGATACTCCAGCGAGTTCAGATCATGGCAATTGCAGGTATGCTGTGTGTGTGTGTGTGTGTGTGTGTGTGTGTGTGTGTGTGTGTTGGGGTCAGAGGGTGGCTTCTGGTATCACAGTATCATCCTTTATCACTCTCCACTCTATATTTTGAGATAGGGTCTCTTTCTGAACCTGGAACCTGCTGGCTTGGCTACACTGACAGCCAGCAAGTCCTGGGAAGCTCCCACTCAGCTCTGCAGCACTGGGGTTGCTGGAGTGTGACACTGCATTCACCTTTTGCTTGGTGCTGGGGATCTGAAGTCAGGTCCTCATGCTTGCCGGCATTCACCCCCAGAGCCCTCTCTCCAGCCCCAAGGCTCGCTTTCTTTTTTTAACACCCCTCAATTTTTATCTTGAAATGAAAAATTCATTAGTGATTTGGAAATAATGGCAGTTTTTTTTTTCTATGCCTATCTCCTGTTTTGTTAGCCCGTTTTGCATTAGAATTTCGTTGACTTAACTGTTGCCCGCCTTCAGCAAGCTGCAGTAGCTCCAGGCTTGGTGGTTTTGTCCCTTGTGGACGCCCACACTGATTCCCAAAGCAGCCCCATCCTCAGCTGCCTTCTACTCCACCCTCAGGATAGATGACAGTGACAGCCATATGGGTGACATTTGCACACAGCACACACTCTCCCAGGCATCTCCCACACAGGAGGGGAACCAGAATCCAGCCCTGATGGTTGCTAGAGGTATGTCTTCAAACCTTCAGTACTTTCTGATACTGTTGTCGGAAAAGTGTCTCCTCACATAGCTGGTTTTGATATGTTGTGTTTGATCCTTGGGTGGAGAACCACCCAGAGCTGCCAGGCATGCAGGTGGAGGGAGTGTACCTTTGTGGTACTGGGGATCAAACCTAGGGCTTTGTACTTGTTAAGTAAGCTCTCTACCACTGAGCCACACCCCAGCCCCTCACTGGGGATTCTAGGCAGATGCTCTACCACTGAGCCACACCCCAGCCCCTCACTGGGGGATTCTAGGCAGGTGCTCTACCACTGAGCCACACCCCAGCCCCTCACTGGGGGATTCTAGGCAGGTGCTCTACCACTGAGCCACACCCCAGCCCCTCACTGGGGGATTCTAGGCAGGTGCTCTATCACTGAGCCACACCCCAGCCCCTCAATGGAGGATTCTAGGCAGGGGCTCTACCACTGAGCCACACCCTCCAGCCCTCTTTTCATTTTTTATTTTGAGACAAGTTCTTACTAACTTGTCCACAGTTGCCTTGAACTTTCAGTTTTCGCCTCTACCTGCTGAGTAGCTGTGATGACAGGCCTACATCACCAGGTCATATTTGTGTCTGAGGTTTGATTCAGCCTCTTCCTTGGGTGGGCGTCAGTGCCTGTGCACGTGAGTGTCTGTGTGTCAGTGTTGGTGATCGTCTCTGTATGTTTCTTTTTACCGTTTATTTTGGAATTGATTGGACTTGAAAGCTGCTCTTCTTCTCAGCTCTTCCTGCTCCGCTGCCACAGCAGAGCACTTGCTTAGAGTTCCCCTGGTTAGGCTGAGTAAGGGGTCAGGTTTGATCCTAGTACTGAAGAAACAAAATAAAAATTAAAATGTGAGTGCTGAGCTTCTGTGTGTCCAGCACCAGGCATCTCCAGTTGCTGTCTCTCGGCCACGCCATATCTTCCTCCCCAGTTTTGCTTATACTAGATGCAAACTGTAGGTGTCATGTTGCTCTGTGGAAGGTTAGGGTCCTTTCAAATGAGAGAAAGGTCACCACAGTAGCTCATCTCACCTACAAAACAAATAGTAAGTTCTCCTGTTGGCAGTACCCACTCAAAACCCCACTGCTTCACGATGTTCTGATTTTTCATTCTGAATTTACTAGAATTAGTCCAAATAAGGTCCAGGCATGGAGCTGTCTGTCTGTCTTCTATTTCTTACGTGCACGCATGTCTATGTAACTATGTGTGGGGCACATGTGCACATGTGTATGAGTAGGTATAGAGGACAGAGATCAACTTTGGGTGTCGTTTCTCATAAGTTATTTTATTTATTTATTTATTTATTTATTTATTTATTTATTATTTTTATTTTTGAAGACAGGGTGTCTCACAGAACCTGGAACTCATCAATTAGGCTAGACTGCCTGCCACTGGGTCCCAGGAATCCTCCTCTCTACCTCCCTAGCTCTGAGATTACAGGCCCACCCTGATTTTTGTCTGAGTTTCTTTTGGATGGAACTCAGGCTCTCCCGCTCCCCAGTGAGCACTTCCCCACCCCACCACCTCCCCAGCCCTGCAGGATCTGTGTCCTCCATCTCCATATGTCTCTCTTGCTCTCTTGCTGAGTTAGGCCTCGAAGGACCAGGGTCATTTGTCCCCAGCAGGTCCCACAGCTCCTCCTAAGATCAAATTCTAGAGATACGAGCAGACGTTCCCTTTTTCGTACCTGCAAATGGGTGTTGGATCAAACCCAGAGATTGGATCAAATTCCAGTTTGATCTTTATCTTTTCTTTTTGGTCAAAACAGCCGCATAACTGGTTTTTTGGTGTGGCTATCAGGAGACAAACTGTCCTCTTGATCAGATTAGATGTGTGTGTGTGTGTGTGTGTGTGTGTGTGTCAGTGTCAGTGTGTCAGAGGACAGCCTCCTGCGTTATTCATCAGGAGCTGTCCCCCTTGCATTTAGAGGCAAGGTCTCTCACTGAACCTGACACTTACCAATTAGGCTAGACCAGCTGGCCAGGGAGCCCCGGGGACTGTCCTTTTCTCTGCCTCCCTAGTGCTGGGATCATAAACATGTGCTGCGAGCCTGGCTTTTATACACAGGCTCTGGGGATCAGACTCAGGTCCTCTGCTTGATCGGCTCTGCCTGCTGAGCTATTCTCCCGCACCCACACAGCCCTTTATGTTGACTAGCCCTGAACTCACCATGTGATTCAATTAGGCTGGTCTCAAACTCCTGATCCTCCTGCCTCCACCTCCAAGTGCTGGGGTGACAGAAGTGTGGCACTGTGTTAGCAGCTTTTGCCAGCCACTACCTGAGCTCCATGTGTCGTCACTAGGACTTTTCATGGCTCATTTGGATGCCAGCATCTAGTAGTCAGAGGGACTGAGGGGCTTTGCCTCAGGGAGCAGGACAGATGGTCGATGTTACAGATCACAGCCATCAGACTTGCATCCTGAAAAAATGTAACCAGTTGTAATGGCCACTTTGCTACCCAAGGAATTGCTTCAGACCTAATGAAAAGGTTCATGCTGGATCTTTGCTGTTTCCAGCTGGTCAGTTGACACTAGCCAATTAGTTGTAAGCCATTGAGCAACTAGTTAGCAGCTGGATGTTATGTTGAATTTCACTTGAAAATGCCTGACTTTGTGAAGACAGACAGTTCCTCTGACTTCTTCCCATTGCCAAGCATCTCTAGGGCTGGTCACAGCATTCCTTTTCTCCTGGAGTCCTCCACCCTGGTCCCCTACAGGCACTGCCCCAGGGAGCTGCTGGATGGGGGCAGGTTAGTTAGGAATGGATGTTGGTGAACAGCTTCATCCTGACCATTGGTATAGGAGAGGGTATCAGGTCAACTCGTCCAGGGGTCAAAGCTGGAAGATATGGGAACTGGGGTTTTGCTTATTCAGTGTCTGCATGGAGGGAACCTGGTTCAGCTCAGAAGGAAGGAGACTGGGAGGGTCAGTCTCGTTGCTGGGAGGGCAGCAGATGCCACCTGGAAGAGGAGACAGTCCTAAGGTCTCAGAGTGGGAAAGATCCAAGTGAAAAGCCTGAGGACAGGTGGAGTGGGGTGATGGTTGGTTCGGTGGAGGAGGGCTGGAGTGCAGCATGCTGGGAGGTGGGGAGGGAGAGCTGTTGGCTGTGCAGTTCTGAGGTCAGGACTGAAATACAGCCCCCTTCTATAGAAAGGCTTTCTTGTGTTTGGTGGGAAGCACCTGCTGTTGTGTGTCAAGCTTGTCAGTCCTGCTATACTGTTGTCTGGTTACAAAGTTGCTTCCAAAAGGTCTGTGGGGGCCTGGGGCTGCAACTCAGTGAGTAGAGTGCTTGCCTTCCATGCGCAAAGCCCTGTGTTCTGTCCCAGGACACATAAACTGGGTGTAATGGTACATACCTGTAATTCCAGCATCTAGTGGGTGGAGGCAGGAGATCAGCATTGACTACATAGTGAGTTCAAGGCCAGCTAAGGCTACAGGAGACCGCGTCTCCAGAAAACAGAAACAAACAAGAAAATTTGTAGGGATGTAGTGAATTGGGTACCAGCACAGTTCTGCACTAAAAATGTAACCCATTCAGTTTGCACTGAGGACTCGAGGTCTATTGCCTAAAGAATAAGATTTTTTTATTTTTTTTTTTTTTTGGTTTTTCGAGACAGGGTTTCTCTGTGTAGCTTTGCGCCTTTCCTGGAACTCACTTGATAGCCCAGGCTGGCCTCGAACTCACAGAGATCCTCCTGCCTCTGCCTCCTGAGTGCTGGGATCAAAGGCGTGCGCCACCACTGCCTGGCCCAAGAATAAGATTTTTATAGATTTTCTTTTGCTGAGAATGGGATCTTAAGGAACCCAGGCTGGCCTTCAGTTTCCTCTGTAGCTAAGGATGGCTGAATTGATCCTCCACCTCCCGACTGCTAGGACCACAGATGTACACCACCACAGCCAGCATTTCATATCTATCTATCTATCCATCTATCCATCCATCCATCCATCTATCTATCTATCATATTCAGTAGTTAGATAATATATAATTTAGAAGAGCAGTCCATGGGAAAGATGTTGTTGGTCATGTAGTGCATCCTACCTGAGTTTGTCCTGAGCTTATGGAAGCCGTTTTGGGCTGATAGAGACTACATAGAGACATAATGGGAGTTCTTACTTGATGCTTTGGAAGAAGACCCAGCTTCACTTTAAAAAGCAGAAATGAAAGCAGAGGAGCTGGGGTTGGGAGACCGAGTGATTTGCTATTTGTTTTTGCATCTTGTGAATGTCGGAGGAATAAACTTGCTAAATTAATGACAACTTAAATTGCAGCCATGCCTCATTTCCATAATTACCCTACATTTAAAGCATTTCATATTAAAATGAGAGGATTATAGAAAAAAAATGCTTTTACTTCGATTCCTGGAAATGGGCCCTGTTATAACTGGTTTAGAGATTCTGTAGTTGGTTTTCAAAGTGTCATTTCTGCCAGGTTTCTAGCTTCCTGGTAAAGCGTTGCTGGTAAATAAGGGAGCCCCGGAGGGAGTGGGGAGCTGGGAATGGAGTGGCAGGAGCCCAGGTCCAAGCACTGGAGAGGTAGAGTTGGGAGGAACAGAAGTTCTAGGACATCTCGGACATCCCTGGCTACAGAGCAAGTTTGAGGCTGAAACAAGTTACACAAGACCTTGTCTCAAAGAACAAAACAAGCCAAAAGGACCTTTTCCATGAAAAGAACCCCAGATGTGGTGGAATGTGGCAGTGCCTCATCATTTGGGTAGCTGGAAGAGGATCTTGAGTTGTGGGCCAGCCTGGGCTTCGTGGAGGAGCCTGTCTCAATGAAACCCCCAATTTAGAACAAGAGGCATTGTATGTTTGGCTGTTATCACTCTTGGATCTTTTGGGTTTTAAAATTTATTTTATTTATTACTATCGTGTGTATGTGAGTGTATGCCTGTGCATGTGTTTGTGTGTATGTTTACAGGTGTGCATGCCACCGCACATGTGTGGAGGGCAGAGGGCAGTTTCCAGGCATTGCTTCTTTCCTCTGCTATGGGTCCTGGCAATAGAACTTGGGTCAAGAGGCTTGCAAGGTGAGCGGTTTTTACCGGCAGAGCCATCTCGCCAACCCAGTGATTTTGGTTTATTGTAAGCTTCCTAGTGTCTAACGTGCGAGCCCTCTAGACTCACAGCTGCCTCTGCTGTCACTTGCTGTGTTCTGTTATTTTGGCTGAAGGATGTGGAGAAGATTTGGCCACAGAGCACCTTAGCTAGAGACCAGAGGAGCATTTGAGTGGCTTGCCAGATAGTCATGCCTGCCTGGCTTTTATCTCTCACCAGGACTTGACAAGTGGCTTCTTTGGGGTTCATTGCAATGCAGACCCTGAGCCACGTCTGTGAGCTGGCGTTCAGTGCTCACTTTCTGTTCAGATCTCACTGTATCCCATACTGGGAATCACTCCTTCACCGGCACTCGTGATTTTATATCGGCTGCGGGAAAAATCTTGGACTGAGTTGTGCAGACTTTTCAGGTTTCTGTACATCATACTGAATAAAAATAAAGCTAGTTTACCCTGAAGTTCCTTGCATAAGCTTGGTTAGACAGGTGTGAGCTGCCATGTGGGTGCTGGGAACTGAACCTGGGTCCTCTGGAAGAACAGCCAGGGTTCTTAACCACTGAGCCATCTCTCCAACCCTAATGATTTTTTTTTTTAAGTGTAGATCTTAATAGGAACAAGCTCTTTGATACAGCATAGTTTTGCTGTTTGTTGTTCTTTCTGAGACAGGGTCTCATGTTGTCTGAGCCCGGCCTGGGGGCTGAGGATGTGTCAGCAGGGGAGCACTTACCTAGACTCCCACAGGCTCTGAGTGGCTGGGGTGTGGCCCAGGAGTAGTGTATGTGCCTACCATATAGAAGATGCTGAGTTTAGTCTTTAGCGCTGAAATGATTTTTAAAGAAAATATACAATGTCTTTGTGTGCTGTGTGCAGCCTCTCCTGTAGGGGGCTGTGTGGTCCTGCATGGTGGTCCTGCATGGTGGTTGTGATGGGCAGCAGGCAAACCAGACTCATAGGCAGTACAGGGTGCTGCGACCAGAAAACCCTCCCAGACGTGACACCCCACCATGTGATTGGCAATGGGTGTGTGGCACACGAGGGGCCTTCTTGTGAATTTAGCAGCACTTGGAGCTAGTGTAGAAGGAGTGAGGCTGGCAGTCACCCACCCGCCACCTTGGCCCTAGGTTGCTGAAAAGGGAACCCTGCGGAGGTGAGGGGGCTCCTCCCTCTCTCTCTCTGGGAAGCTCAGATCCAGCGTGCCTCGCCTCACGGGTAGGGCCCTGCTCTGGGAATGAAGAATGACTCATAGGAGCTGGAAGAAAACATCCTTCCCCCAGGAATACCCAGGAATATCCAGCCGCCTCTGGTTTCAGCCACATCAGCCAAGAAATGCTAGCTCCTTGGTTTAGTCCCAGCACATAAAAGACTGCTCAATGCTCAGCTTCCCTTTCCTGGGTGTTTTTCTCTAGAAATCACAGTGTAGGCACATTTTCCCCATTTACTTACCCTTAGATTGACTAGCCAGGATGCCATGGAGAATCTAGAACTTTCTCCAGCTGCATTGAGCTACAGTAAGGCACTGTTTTTTTTTTTGTTTGTTTGTTTGTTTGTTTGCTTTTTATTTTTTCTGTCCAGCTTTTCATTTACACTCAAGCAGCCACAGGCTCAGGCTGCTCCCCAGTGTCCTTGATACAGCTTCAGGGCCACAGGTCTCCCGGCTACTGAGCACAGCCACATCAGTTTATCCATGTCACAGCAGAAGTTTTCTTCAGTGTGAGGGTTCTTCTGTCTTGATCTCCCTTCTCCCTACAGGAGCTCTGGAATTAGAGATGCCTTCTATCCACGTCTGGTGTTACGTGGGTTCTGAGGATTCGAACTCAGATCCTCACACTTGTGTGGAGGTCACTTTACCCACTGAGCCACCTCTCGAGCCAGGAGTTGTTTTTTACAGTGGTTTTGCTGCTCTTCCTGGGCATCTTAATTCCATTTGAGTCCAGCTCCTCAGCATCTCATCCCTGTCTTGCAGGCGGTAAGAGTCTTTGACAGGTAGGTGGCTGTTGTGTGTCTGCCTGCCTCTTTCAGCCTGCCATGCCAGGTGCATTTATCTAACAAGCTGTTGTTGCTGCTATTGTGAGTGTGCTTGCTTTTTAGGTAGGTTCTCTCTATGGAGATCTGGCTGACCTTGAACTCATGATTCTCCTTTACCAGTCTTCCAAGTGCTGGGTTATAGGTATGTACCACCATGCCCAGATGCCTGACAAGCTTTTGTGGTGGTACCCTTGCCCTGCCATGGCAGGTAAGTAGGTGTTGGGATGAGTATTGGCTGTTGCATAAGAGTCTCTTGAGGTCAAGGCTTGCTGCATCTGGAGACTGTACCAGCCCCAGCTTGCCCAGTGCAGTTCAGTGGAATCTCTGAGGCTGGTGGCTAACAGGAAAGAGAGCGACCGATCTCACGTCCACTCATGACTGTGAGCAGAGCTCTGTTCCTGGCCTCTCCAGGGAAGGGCAGCATGCCCAGACAGAAGGAAACAGCAGCTCACTGACTGAGCAACTGGCCAGTCTGTCTGAGATCAGGGTGGCCAGCTGCAGCCTGGGAACCAAAGCCTGCCAGCTGCCTATGTTTGTAAATAAAGTTTGTAAATAAAGATAGTCATGGTAGCAACTGCCTGTAATCCAGTACTTGGAAAGCTGAGGTAGGAGGATGTGAATTTGAGGCTAGCCTGGGCTACAAAGTGAGACAGACCCTGTTTAAAACAGATAATTTTATCAGTGCACACTGCCTGCGGGTTTCTGACTGGCTGAGGTTGCTTAGCTGAGAGGGCCCTGTGGCCTTGGAGACACAGCTGTTTAGGATCTGCCTCTGGCTCCACCCCCAGTTGCTCTTGACTCCACCCCTATCACCATTCATTCCCATCAGGCCCGGACATTATACCAAGACTCAGAAGCCTGGAAATACAGCTTTCTTTACACCAGCTCCCAATTTCCTTGTCCCACTTACCCAGATGTCCCATGCAGTGGTTTGGGGAGACCAAGGGATCTTTGTCCCCTGACCTTTTCTTTTTTGTTGTTGTTTGTTTTATTAAAAACATACTTTTCTTAAGAGTACATTTAGTCTAGTGTGTGCCAGCAGAGAAACATGTATGTGGGGGTCAGAAGACAGCTTTCAGGAGTCAGTTCTCTTCTTCATCGAAGACTTGGTGGCAGGCCCCTGGACCCTTTCTCTGAGCCATTTTACTGACACATTTTTTCATCGTTTTATAGATATTTATGTTCGTATGTGGAGAATGTAGGTGTTTGGATGTTTGTTTCTTTGGTATGTTATAATACTTTATTTTCAGAGTTTTGAGTTTGAAAACACTGGAGCTTACACACACAGTTGCAGGGTGAGTACTGATCCCTCCCTTGAGTCATCTGCCAGGATTTCTCCATGTGGGGCTTCTGCCTTGTGTCCTCCAGCATTTCCTGTGTGTGCAGAGTGAGGCATTCTGTATCCAGTGCCTTTCCCCCCTTACTATTGCAACATGTATTTTCTGCAAGAATTTTTTTATAGAACTTCAAGAAATTGAATGTTGATAGGAAACTGACACAGTAGTCTGTGTAGCAGTCTTTTAAGCTGTTTTATTAGCACGTATCAACTATACGTATTAATGGGTGTCGTTATGACACCTTCATACATGCATTTCATAAATAAATTTTGGTCATATTGACTCTCCATTTCCTTCTCTTTCCCCTTTCCACTTCTCTGGACCCCCTTTCCTCTTCCCTGCTCGTCTGCTTTTTGCTTTTGTGCCTTTATTGTTTTTTTATTTGTAGTGACTCAATGCATTTCATTAGAGTTTTCTGTGTGAGGGAGGATGAGGGGTTGTTTACAAGAGCGTGGGCACCTTGCCGGTGGCTGCACCCCTGAGGAAAATGTGTCCCCCACAAGCAGCCAGTAACTGTAGATCATGAGTCCCTCCCCCCATATACCAACTTTTTTTCAGCTGTTCTTTTTTTTAGATGTTCTGACCCTGGCATTGGACCCAGGCTAAACAGTCTCAGCACCCCCCGCCGTGTGTGTGTGTGTGTGTGTGTGTGTGTGTGTGTGTGTGTGCGCGTGTGCGTGTGTGTGTGTGTGTGTGTGTGTGTGAGAGAGAGAGACAGAGACAGAGACAGAGACAGAGATAGAGAGACAGAGAGAAAGAGAATTCATTCATTTGTAGTACTAAGGACTGAGCCCCAGGACCTCCTGAGCCCTAGCCAGGAGACTTACTGCTAAATGGCACCCCTTGTCTTCCTGGGATAGTAGGCATGCGCCACTGTTGTATTTATTATCTTGCACTTCAGTCCCTGTGACCCACAACAGATCCTCAACCTTTTCATCTTTATTGACCATGACATTTTAAAAACAGGAAACAGGCCACGTATTTTATAGGATTGCCCTCAGTTTCAATTTTTTCTCAGTTGATAAAAATGCTGATTAGAATCAGTATAAGCATCTTGGGCTGGGAAGGAAGGGGGTCCGCACACCTCTCTGGATGTGGCTGATAACACCCGAGTGCTCTGGGAGTGTTTGCTCTCCATCACATGGTTACTGTGTCTTCTTTTGTAGTTAATAAGTGATATTTGGGTCATTAGCTCAGTGCAGAATATTTTGTATCTATCTAGTCACATTTACCTACTTCTAGTAACCGTTTTCCAGTCCCTGCATGTGTTTCCTAGTCTTTATCTGCAAACAATGATATTTTGTCTCTTTCTTCCACTGTTTCTTTTGGTAGTTCTGGTTGAATGGGCTGGACCTCCACAACCCGTTTGGGTAAACAGTCTGGCAGAAGGGACTCCTTTCTTGCAGAGGGGGCGGGGAAGGAATGCATGGAGGCATTCCACAGCGAATGCAGATTTCATGGCTTCAAGTCTGCTTCCTGTGCTGGGAAGAAGGCTCAGTGGCTAAGGGCCCTTACTGCTCCCGCAAGACACCTACCTGGCTTCAAAGCCCGTGAACTCACAGAAGAAGGTGGATGGAGTAGTGGGTCTGGAACCCCAGCACACCTGGGGGAAATAGAGGCAGACACAGGAGAGTCTCCAGAAGCTCATGGGCCAGCATGGGTTGTATAGTGCTGAAGAGACCCCTTCTCAGACTGGGTAGAAGGGAAAGGACCAACACCCCAGGGTTGTCCTTGGGCCTCCACATCGTATGGCTCTCCACAACTAACATCGCCGCGCGCGGGCCCCCCCCCCCCCCCCCCCCCCCCCCCCCCGACACATACACGCACACATACACAGTTCGTTAATTGTTTAAAAAGAACATCCTAAACTGGGCTTGGTGGCAAAAGCAGGTAATAGCCCAGCACTTGGAATTTTGTGAAAGCAGGAGAATAAGGAATTCAGGGTTACCCTTAGCTACAAAGTCAATTGAGTCCAGCCTGGACTACATGAGGCCTATACCTAAAAGAAAAAAAAAAAAGGAAAGGAAAAGAAAGAAAAACAAACCAGCAAACATAAAGCTTGCTTCCTAGTCAGTTACAATGTAACACATCTGGTGTCCCAGCTACTCACAAAGAAAAGACAGCAGGATTGCTTAAGCCCAGGGGTTCAAGGCCAGCCAGGACTGTTATACAGCAAGACCCAGTCTCAGTAATAAGTAGCCACGTTCTTCAGGATGCCCTTGGTTAGATCCCATGGCACCCACCAAGCCCGGTGATGCTTTGCAGTTCCTTGTATCTGATTCACTCTTAAGCTTGAACATTGTTAAAGAACCACGGTGTTCTTGTCCACTGCGGTGGCCTGAGTATATGTATGCTGGTGTGCCTGGTAAACAGCCGGTTAGTACTTTACAGATCCTCATTGGCAGGGAGAGCTGAATGCGAAGGGGATCTGGGAAATAGTTTGAGTATTCCACTTTCTTTCCTGCCTTTCAGACATAGTCTTGTAGCCTAGGCTGTCCTCAAACCCGATGATATAGCCCAGGCTGTCCTTGATTTTCTGATCCTCCTGACTCCATCTCCCCCAAGTTCTGAGATTACAGGCATTTATAACCATACCTGGCTTCTCTTATTGCTTGCAAGGTCCAGCTGATCAGGGAACATTTGGGAGAGAAAGGGATCAGGAGTTGGAGGCCACCCTGGATGACCCATTTTGTATCAGACCAGCCAGAGCCACATGCAAACAAGACCCTGTCTCAAAAAAAAAAAAAAGATTCCGGTTACACAAAGCCAGGTGTGGTGGTGGTACATGCCCACAGCCCCAACATTCCAGAGACAGAGGCAGAGCCTGGGCTGGTATGAAGACCTTGTCTCCAAAATAAGATAAACTAAAATAAAAGCTGAAAAAGTAAAAACTCCGTGGTTCAGTTGGTAGAGCGCCTGTCTCGCATGTGTTAGGCTCAGGGTTCAGTCCCCAGTACTTCAGTCACTAGACTGAGAGTGTGCTGCTGTAGCCCTACTGCTCAGGCAGTGGAGACAGGGGGATCAGCCATCTTCAGCTACAGAGTTCAAGGCCAACCTGGCCTATGCGAGACCCTGCAATAAAATAAAAGGAAGGAAGGATGGATTTAAGATTTGATTTAGTTGAGTGAACTGAGATGCCCTTGGGCAAGTGTCTTTACTTAAGAACCTCTGTTTCCCCCGTCTGTGGAATGGGCACACTGCCTGCTGTGAAGGCAATTACAGGAACTGCAAGAGGTGTGTTAGAAATACTCTTGTCAGTATCTAGTATGTAGAAAGTGCAACACTCCCCTGCCCACGTCACTCTCGCCACCTTGTTCTAACGCACCAGGAACATGCTGAGGTCTGGTCTGGAGTAAGGGGCATGTCGCCATACTCAGTGTGCCACCGTGGGAGTCAGCTGGCAGGTGTCTGTCCTGGGTCAGATCAGAATTCTTGGACTACCTGGAGGAGGGGCTGGGCTTCTCCCTGCTGGTGGGGAAGCCTAGCGAAGCCTGAGGAGGTTCTGCTTTCTGGTGGTTCTGATGCAGCTTAGCTGAAGGTAGAGACTTGGAGTGCAGGGAACTTGAAAAGACAACCACAGGTTTACCCTGAATTAGTTTGACAAGCTTTTCAAAGGTTCCAGGACTGTTGGGCCTGGGTGGGATGGAGAGGAGATCAGAGGCAGTGGTGTCCCGGAGGGTTCTGATGGGTGCTTTGTGAAGGGAAAGTTGTGGGTCAGACACAGAAACAGACTTGACTCAGCCATTCCTGTGTGTTTGAAGGCATTTTAAAACCAGCAGAACACATGGATGGTTTAGGCGTTCGGATCACCCACTAAGAGTTCATGCTGCCTTACATGTGTGCACATTTATCAAGCCCTTTGTTTTTTGTTTTCTGTGAGTCTGTCTGTCTGTGAGATGTACATGTGGGCATCCATGGCTGTGCCATGGTATCTATATGGAGACAGGATAATCATGTTTTCCCTTCCACCTTTACGTGGGTTCCAGGGGTCCAGCTCAGGTCGATAGCAAGCACCTTTACCTGCTGAGCCATCTTGATGGCTCTGACCTGCCATCCTTGTGTCCTCTGGGGCAGAGAATGGCTGCCCTCTTCCAAGTTAGACTCAGAGTCCTTTGCCCACTCCAGGGCTCTGTCTCTGCCTTCTGAGTATGGTGACTCCAAGACACCTGTCTGTGGGAGCTGAGCAGACTCTGAAACCATCCTGTGCTCCTTCACCCTCCCCTGCCAAGTATGCGCACATGGGCAGCTGAGTCCACCCCAGCATGTGCTTCTGGGACAGGAAATGCAGGCACTTTCTGCTCTTTATGGGGATTTCAGGGTGGGTGGGGTAGGCATCTTTGAGGAAGTGGCACTTCAGCTGAGATTTTAATCACCAGCCCCAAACCCTTGGTGCATCAGAATATGGTGCCAAGGTTAGGGACACTGCTCAGTTGGTAGAGGGCTTGCCTGGCATGCACAGAGCCTTGGGTTCCATCCCCATCACTGTATAAACTAGGTGTGGGCATGCACACCTCTAATCCCAGCACTCTGGTGATGGAGGCAGGAGGATCAAAAATTGAAGATTATCCTGGGCATTCAAGGACATCCTGAACTACCTAAGACCCTGTCTTGTAAAACAAAACAATACCATAAGCAGAGTACTGAACCTGCAAAAATATGGAAATAAGCAGGCATGATGATGTAGGTCTGTGAAGTGGTCAGGGAGATGATGCCACAGGAAGAGACCCTTCTTTAACAAACCAATTACTTGATAGGAGTTGTGGGATTTAATAACCTAGGGTTTAAGCAAGGAGGGGAAAGTGGCAGGGGACAGTCACAGAGCAGTAAGCACGTGAGGAAAATACACCCGGGCTCTGTGAGCTGCGGGAAGGCCAGGTGGGCACTCGTTTAGAGAACTCAGTGCTGACTTCTCAGATGAGCTGGGTCCAGCTACTCAACCCTGGTGCACTGCCTCCCTGGGATTACGGAGTTTACCTTTGCTGTGGATTAGTGACTCTATTCCAGAGACTGGGAGGTAGACTCAGGTGGCAGAGACATGGCTGTCTACCCTGGGTGAGGCTGGCCTGTGTCTTCATCTGCTCCCACTATTCTCTGTCCAGCACATTTGTGGAGCCTGTAAGGTGTATAGAGGAAAGTCTGGGGTTTCCGAGACTGTTCACATGGAGGGTGGTGTGTGGTCTTGTGTGGAGTCCTAGGAGCACTGCCATCCCCACCCTGACAGCTCCACCTATGTGGTCACTAACAAAGTAAAAGAATGTGCCTTGAAGCTGGGTGTAGTGGTGTGGGCCTGTAAATCTCAGCACTTGGGAAACCAAGGCTGGAGGATATCAAGCTCCACGCTAGTTTGGGGTTCATGTCTCAAAGGACAAAAAGAGACTGAATCCCCCAGTGACACTAGAAGAATGGAACAAGTTTCCTGAGAAACTGGAAAAATCATGACTTCTGGGCTGTGATGTCCAGGTACCTACTTTTTACAGGACCACCTAGTGAGGAGGGGAATAGACACTAAGGGACAGAGGGGTCCTCAGGTGTATCAAACATTTGGGGGAACCTAGGGGTGGGCACTGGTAGCCAGTCTTTGGCTAGGATTTTTCCCACCAGTATTGTGGGTAGAATTCAGAGCCCCTCACTGGGGGATTCTAGGCAGGTGCTCTACCACTGAGTCACACCCCAGCCCCTCACTGGGGGATTCTAGGCAGGTGCTCTACCACTGAGTCACACCCCAGCCCCTCCCTGGGGGATTCTAGGCAGGGGCTCTACCACTGAGTCACACCCCAGCCCCTCACTGGGGGATTCTAGGCAGGTGCTCTACCACTGAGTCACACCCCAGCCCCTCCCTGGGGGATTCTAGGCAGGGACTCTACCACAGAGCCACACCCCAGCCCCTCACTGGGGGATTCTAGGCAGGGGCTCTACCACTGAGCCACACCCCCAGCCCTTCACTGGGGGATTCTAAGCAAAGGTTCTAACAATGACCTATGCTCCCAGGTCTTATTTTTATTATTTGGAGATAAGATTTTATTAAGTTGCCCAGACTGGCCTTGAACTCTTGATCCTCAGCCCTATAAGTAGCTGGTATTACAGGTCTGCGGGCTTCTGGAGCTGTTTTTATTGCAGAGCAAACCATGCTGACTAATGGGCCATCAGGGATAAATCACAGGACCAAGGATGCGATTTACATAACGGTTAAACCAGTTTAGTGCATCCTGAGAAGCTCGAGCCAGCTTCTCCCCAAGCGATTATTCAGCGTTATTAATCTGCTTTATGGCCCAGTTTCCCCAAATGGGTAATTGTTCCTTCATAGTATTAAAATCTATTTAGAAACCTAGGTATCTGCAGGAGAGGAAGATGGCTTGACATCTGTTGAAGATTTTTTTCCGGGATGCAGAGCCTCATTTGGTCCAGACTAGCTTCAAACTCTTGGCAATCCTCCTGCCTCAACCTTCCAAATGCTGGGATTACAAGCATAGGCCACCATTCCATTTATTCCTTGTGCTCTTCCTTGCCAATTTGTCTCTCCTGATTCTTCCCATCTTTTAAAATAAACATTTTCTATTGATTTTATCATTATTATTTTATTTATTTCTTGTCTGGGGAGGGGATAGGTACCTTGGTTAGGGTGTGGAGATCAGAGAACAACCTTGAGGAGTCATGTAGGTCCTGGGAATCTAACTCAGGTCTTCAGTCTTGCTTGCAAGCTTCTACCCACTGAGCCATCTTGTCCACCCAGGGTCTTTCTGGGCCATATGGGTCCAGGTGGCATCCTGTCTTGCTAAGGTTGCAGAATACTGCCTTGGTACTGGTTCTCAGGCTAGGGGCTCTTTGAAATTTGGGTTCAGGGAGACTAGTGGAGGACCAATCAGGCCTAAGTTTTCTGTGGGACCGCCTGTGATTCCCAGGAGTGCGATGTCTGTGCTGTAGGAGAGCGGAGGTTTAAACCAATAAAGGCTCTTTCAAAATCCTGGGTGCTGATAAGAGGCTTCTTTGTTTTGTTTGGGTTTTTATCTCTGCTGGTGTAGAGGGCTCTAAGCTGGAGTCCTCCACTGCTTTGTAAACATCTCTGGCTGCCCCCTGCTGTCTCCTCCCTCTGGAGAACTGTGAGCTTCCTTTGCCTTTGATCCGATCTTATCGATGGCTGCTGGTGTGGGCGGACTGCCTGCGGGCCCAATGGACTGGGAGAAAGGAGCTCCCTCAGGGGGAGGTTGGGTTAAACTAACCCTGACTCTCACTAGGTTACATTGGGGCAGGTCTGTAACCCCTGTGCTGGGGAGGCTGAAAAGTATCAGAGACTTGACACTAGCCTGAGCTACATAGACTAGCCTGAGCTACATAGTAACCTTGAGGCCAGCCTGTATGTAGTTCCATAGTAAGACACAGAAGAGAGAAAACAGCAACTGTTTCAAAGTTTCTGTTTCCTAGTAGAAGGAGTTAAGAGGCCACAGTTCTGAAATGTGTCAAGGGCTGCAGTTCACTGCTGACTTGGGACCACCGCCTTGTCACCCTAAACTTGATCCCTCTGAGAAAGAAGCAGCTGCTGCTTCTCTGTGAGCCTGGGATCTGCAGGCTTGCCTGGCTGTAAAAACCCCATATCAGACTTCAGGTTCCTTTCAATGGGTCCTTGAGTTACGGATGGGTGTTTAATTTTTTAAATTCCATTTGTTTATTGTGTGTATTTTTGTGCATACACTTGAACATGTGCATATCAAGACACAGAGGACAACTTGTGGGGGGGTCAGTTCTCTCCTTCCACCATGTGGTCCTGGGGATAGAACTCAAGCCGTCAGCTTTGACGCCAGGGACCCTTTCTCAGCAGACCATCTCGCTGCATCTCCGTGGATTTCAGAGAAGTCAGTACTGCCAGGGCCCTGCTGTGTGCTCTTCGTGGTTTGGCAGATACTCCCACACTGCTCCTGGAAGGAGCAAATCGAGGGCTGAGGGCAGAGCCGCTTCACAATGTGGGAGGCACAGGTTCCAGGCCCTGTGTGCAGGTTGAAGCCACTTTTAACAGACACTGGACCCTGAAGGAGCCCCGATGTCCACACATGAGGTCACAGCAGGTCCCCAGCTTAGGTTTCCTTTCTATATGTGTATGGTATACTTGTAGGACTGTTGCACATGTTACTTCCTGGCTCTATGTAGCTCCTGGTTTGTTTGTTTGTTTGTTTGTTTGTTTGTTTGTTTTTATCATTCATCCATTCATTGTATGGGGGGGGGTGAAAGTGTGTGCGAGAGCATGCACATGCGTGCACCGTGGCACTCTGTCCTCAAACTCACAGTGTAGCTAAGGATAACCTTGAACTAATCTTCCTGCCTCCGTCTCCCAAATGCTGGGATTACCGGTGTGAGCCACCATGCCTGATTTATACAGTGCAGGGGATGGAGCCCAGGGCTTGGTACATGCCAGGCCAGCACTGTACCAGCTGATCTACTTCCACACTCTGGCCTTGAACTTGTATCCTGCTTCGGGCTCTTGAAGAGTTGAGTAGAGGGAATTATCAGCCCAACTTGGAAAAGCAGTAAGGCTGCTTTCAGAGTCCCTGTGTTTATTGCTATGGTCTTGAGAATGTTCTAGTCTGTTTAATTTAGATGTGCCGTCCATCTCCCTTTCTAGCCTCAGCCTGCTACCCTTTCACTTTGTTGATCTGTCAACTTGGGGACTTCGTTCTGTTTATACTTCCAAGCACCTTCAGATCCATTGATAATTAAACCCTGTACAAACAGCTGGGGTAGGATTACCGACAGCCGCATGGGCGAGGCTGCTGCAGGTTTGGGAGTGTGGCAAGTGGCTCCTTCTCGTCTGTTCTATTTATTTCAAGTGGATGAGAAATGTTATTTAGAGATAGGCTTGCATACACATGCCTTTCATCCCTGCACTCAGAAGACTGAGGCAGGATGGTTGCAGGTCCAATGCCAGCCTGTCTACAGAGTGAGATCCTGTGTCAGAAAACAAAACACAGCGTTTTGAGATGGACATGAGTTGCTGGAGTGCATGCTCACAGCCCTGGGTCCCATCCAGCACTGCATTAATACCAGCGCTCAGCCCTCTACACAATTTTTTGAGGGAAGTGTGGGCACAGAGCCTCTCACTAAACCTTGAAGCTTGCTGGGTAGGCTAGACTAACTAGCCATTGAGCCCCAAGCATCCTCCTGTCTGCCTCCAGCACTGGGATTACAGGTGTGTGCTGTCATGCCTGGCTTTTGACTTGGATGCTGAGGACCTGAACTCAGGTCCTAATGCTTGTATGGTATGCACTTTACCCACTGTGTTGTAACACCCGCCCCAATCCACTCCCACCCTAGGGGCAGAGTAAAATAACCATTACACAGTTACTATATAATTTTAAAGTAATGAAAAGAACATTTGTTTTATGTTTCATTTTAATTCTCTGTAGTGTATGTGTGTGTGTGTGTGTGTGTATGTGTGTGTGTGTGTGTGTAGACATGTCCATGTATGTATGTGTGAGTGTACATGTCTGTGCAATTACAGAAGCCAAAGGAAGGACCTTGGGTGCCCTACTCTTATCATATTCACATCATATATATGTCTTTGGCCATCCTCCTTTGAGGCAGGGTCTCTCACTAGGCTGGTGATCAGGAAGTCCAGGCTTCCTCCTGTCTCTCCCACCATGCTGTGGTTCCAGCCACATATGCATGGCCATTCCCAGCGCTTTATATGGGTGCATGAATCCAAAGTCAGGTCCTCTTGCTTGAGACTCGAACACAGCTTTCTCCTTCCACCCTGTGGGACCTAGGAATCCAACTCAGGTCATCAGGTTTGGCACCAGGTGCCGTTACCCACTGAGCCATTCCACAGCCCCTCTCCAGATGCTGGGACAAGCTTGTATCACCACACCAGTGAGAAATGTTTCTCATGTGTAGTTATTTCTGTTCCGTTGTGCACTGGCCTTCAGGTACTGTATGGAAAAACTAAGAAAAGATCTAGAATACAGAGCCAGGCACTGTGACACACACCTGTCACCTCAGTATTTCACCAAGGAAACTGAGGCAGGAGATTGTGAGTTTGAAGCCAGCCTGGGCTAGTCTAGCCCACCCCACCCCACCCCACCCCATTCACACACACACACACACACACACACACACACACACAGAGAGAGAGAGAGAGAGAGAGAGAGAGAGAGAGAGAAAGAGAGAGAGAGAGAGATATTTTAGAGATACTCTAGTGTCAGTCAGCTACCTAGACGTCAGAGTTTCATGGCCACTGTCCCTCCTGAAGCTTGCCCACCCATTTTAAATTTACATGTCCAGTTGTCTTACCTACATGTTTGTCTGTGCCTGGTACCCACGGAGGCCAGAGGAGGGTGTGAGATCCCCCGGAGCTGTAATTACAGGTGGTTGTGGACCATCTGACCTGGGTACTAGGTGTACTTGGTCCTCTCAACAGCACTGGACACTCCTAACTGTTGAGACATCAGCCCTCTGCCTCTTTGTTTTTTTTTTGTTTTTTGTTTTGTTTTGTTTTTTAAGATTAAGTCTCTCACTATACCTGGCGCTCACATGTTCAGCTGGGCTGCCTAGCCATCCAGTCCCAGGGACCCTCCAGCCTGTCTCTCCAGTGCTAGATGACAGGCATGAGCCAGCCTCCTCCATTTTTTTTTTTTTTTTTAAATAGGAGTTGTGATGGTCTTGTGTGCTCATGCTCGCATGACTGACAGAAACATCTCCTAGTAGTGTGCTTTCGTTTTGAGGGGTTTTATGTTTTTATTATTATTATCATTGTTATTGGGGCGGATCAGATGACAACTTTCTGGAAGTCAGTTCTCTCCTCCTCATTGAGTTCCACAGTGGAACTCAGGTCACTAGGCTTGTATAGCAAGTGCTTTTACTCCGAAAGCTATCTTGAGGGCCTCATTTTGTTTTGAGAGGAGGCCACACCCTGGAGCCCTGGCTGGCCATGGAGTTTTCACAAGGTAGACCTTGTACACAGCGGCTAGAACACGTTCTGACTACACCACCCATTCCCACAATTCTAAAGTGTACAGTGCAGGGTTTTTCACTTCATTACACTTGCCTTCCTCAGAGATTCAGATTCCTGCTTCCCTTCTCTCTGAAGGGCCAGTCATGGCCAGCTTTACACCTGCAGGAGGTGTGAGTGGGTGTGGAGATGGCCTTGGGGTAGGTAGGTGGGCTAGACTGGGCATCAGCCCCATGTCTGTAAGTGATCTGGAGTGTGTGATGGTTAGTCTTGGTGTCATTTGAGTGGGTTTTAGAAACTCTGGAGGGCTCAGTTGATAGAGAGCTTGCCTGGAATGCGGAGTCCCTCACTACATAGACCCAGGATAGTGGATTTACATCTGTCATTCAAGTACCGGGGCGGTGGAGGCAGAAGGATCGGATTTCAAGGTTATCCTTGGCACTATAGAGAGTTCAAGGCCACACTAGGCTGCATGAGACCCTGTCTGAAAAAGAACAAAAAGCAGTGGAATCACTGTGGAAACAGACCTGTCTGTCCACAAGGGAGTTCTACAGTGGGTTCACTGAGACCCCCCCGGATGGATGGCGTCATTCCACAGGTTCCGGACCGAGTCGGCACAGAACTGAGCAGCAGCATTCCGCTCTCTGACGTCAGCCTGAGAACACCTCCTAAGCCGCAGGTCCTGGGGAGGGTTTGGTTAGCTCTGACAGTCCTGCCTGGGTCATGTGGGGTTTATCCACTCATGATCTTCAGTCTGTAGGTCAGCCTTTTCTGTCGTTGTTATCAGCTGTGGAAAGCTCTGTAGCCACCGTTTCTTTGACTATTTTCACCCCCCATTTTCTGTTCTGAGGTCTGACTGTGGTGGTAAGTCCTTGAGTTCCGTCCCTGTGTCCCACAGCTGTAGCACTTTCAGTTTCTTTCTTCTGTTGTACCAGCTTCAAACTCATGACTTCCTTTCTTCCTCTTCTTCTTCTTCTTACGTGTATTTATTTCGTGGGCATGCACATGCCACAGTGCATGTGTGGAATCCTCTGCTCTCCCCTTCCACCGTATGATGTAGGGATGGAGTTCAGGTGACCAGGCTTGGCCAAAGTGCCCTTACATGCTCAGGCATCTCACCAGCCAGTTTTGTTTTGTTTTCTGGTGGTGCAGGAACCCAAGGCCTTTCCCATGCTAGGCAAGTACTCTTACCACTGAGCCACACGCCCACCTCTCTGGGCTGTTCATTCTTGATGTCATATTTCAATTTACCATAGTTTTTTATTGTAAGATTTCCCTTCAGGTCTCTCTATTTCTTAACTGAGATTTGTTTTGTTTTGTTTTGTAAGACAGGGTTTCTGTGTTTAGTCCTTGCTGTCCTGCAACTCACTTTGTATACCAGGCTGGCCTCAAACTCAGAGATCCTCCTGCCTCTGCCTCCTGAGTGTTGGGATTGAAGGCATGCACCACCACCATCCACCTCTTCACTGAGATTTAAAAAAAAAAAAGTTTTTGTTTTTTTTAATTCTATGTGTATGAGTGTTGTGCTTACATGTATATCTATGCCTGGTACCCTTGGAGATCTCCTAGAAATAAGATTACAGACAGTTGTGAGCTGCCGTGGGGATGCTGGGAATTGAACCTGGGTCCTCTAAGAACAGCCGTCTCTTAGATTTTTATCCTTAAGTAGCTACTCTGAGGGCTGTCTCCTTCCCTGCCAGCAGTGAGCCTGGGGCAGAATGGTTGGCAGCCCGTGTTTGTCTGAGCGCTCTCTTCCTCCTCGGAAGGATGCAGGTTAGTGCCCAAGACCTTGACCTATTCAGTGTCGTGCTCCAGCAGCCGTCCTTGGTCACCTGCTTCAGCCTGCCACGTGCTCACGTGGGACTTCACTGCTCCACGGCTAGTCTCAGCTGCCACACTGTGCTCCTGATCCACGGGAACAAGCTCCGCCTGTGCCGTCGTCCCCTGGGCTTCCACACAGTGCAGGACCCCTGCTCCCTGTCTCCTGTGTCTGTGTTCCTCCCCCAAAGCCAAACACAACTGAATATTCCTTTTTTTGTTTTCTTTTGGTTTGGTTTAGTTTTGGTTTTGTTTTTTCGAGACAGGGTTTCTCTGTGTAGCTCTGGCTGTCCTGGAACTCGCTCTGTAGACCAGGCTGACTGAATTTACAGAGATCCGACTTGCCTCTGCCTTAGTACTAGGACTGAAAGTGGCAGGCGTGCGCCACCACTGCCAGGCAACACTGAATATTCTAAAACTTCATAAGTGGCCACACTTTCCAACCTGCTGGTGTTTGGGAGGGGCTTGTTTGTAAGAATTGAACCCAGGGCCCCCTACAGGCTAGGCAAGCTATTCTGCTGTTGTGAGTTATACCCCCAGCATTCCCTTCATTTTCATTTTGAGACAGGGCCTTGAACCTGCACTACAGCAGAGGCAGGCCTTGAACTTTTATCCTCTTGTATCGGCTTTCTGAGCCACTGGGTTGATAGGCATGTGCCCCAGACTCAGCTTGGGCGGGGCTGTGTTGGGATAGGAGAGGTGGACAGCCCCGCATACCTGCAGCCGTGGTTACATCTCTGACTGTTATTTCCACCGTCTGTGCGCGCTGGTGCTTTTGGCCACTGTCGTAAAGTGTGTCTGTGTCTACTGTGTATGATTTGTTGTTGCATGAATCATCTTGAATGTCACCGCTACCATAGCAAGTCCCGATGCTGGACAGCCTCACCAGAATCTGCCAGACTCCACCTTGGCCCACGAGGAGGCTCCTAGACACTTCCTGCCTGTTTACTGATGCACACCGTGCTTGGATTAGACAGCTTCAGTCCTAGTCTCAAGCTTTCAGCTGTCATTAACCCTTAAGTGACACAATGAACTTTTCTAAAATATTCATCCACTGTTGGTGGAGGTGAAATTAGTACAACCATTGTAGAACTTGGAGACTTCTTAAAAAATTAGTGCCCAGCTATTTCACTCCCAGACACATACCCAGAGAATTGTATACTCTGTGTAGAGATACTTACAACCCATGGTTATTGCTGCTCTGTTCACTGTAACTGAGAACTGGAATCAACCTATTTGTCTGTTCACAGATGAATGGATAATGAAATTTTATACACACACACACACACACACACACACACACACACACAGGAATACTACTCCACTCTAAAGAAAAATAGAGTTAAGCCAGGCAGTGGTGATGCATGCCTTTAATCCCAGCACTCAGGAGGCAGAGGCAGGTGAATCTCTGAGTTTGAGGCTAGCCTGATCTACAGAAGGGAGTTCCAAGACAGCCAGGGCAACAGAGATACCCTGTCTCAAGACATGCCAAAAAAAGACAAAAGAAGAAAAATAAGGTTAAAAACATTTGCAGGGCCATGGATAGACATAGGATGTGTACTATTAAGCAAGGTCACAGAATTTCAGAAAGAAAGATACTGCATGCTCTCTGTCGTCTACCTTATCTCATATTCATATGTGTAAACTAATGCACATGTGGGTGCCGTATCACATGAAGAAAAGAGAACAAGAAAGGCTGAGAGCAGGGGATGAGGAAGGACCAGATGGCAATGGACATGAGTTATGAAAGAAGATGTAAAGCTAACTTTTTCTAGTTCTAATTCAGACATGGATTGTTTGGTTTAGGTGGTGGATAAGTGCATACAATATATTTGATACTGAAAGTGTAAAATTTAATGTGAAGCGCCACAGCTTTGGTTCTGAATCCCTTTTTAACTGTGTAGAAGTTCCTGGGTTGCATAGACTTGGGGTCTGGTTAATTTTGCTGTGTGATGTTTATTATTTGTAAGGTTTTTATAATAAAATTTATAAAATTAGGAAACATCACTTCTTAATAGATTGATTTTAGTGTTTGTTGGTGCTGTGGGGTGCCGTAGGTGTGAGAGCAGAGACAGCTGTGAGGAGTTGGCTTTCTCCTTCCGCCCTTATGTGGCTCTGAAGGTCCAACTCAGTTCATCAGGCTTGTGGAGCAAGCGCTGTTACCTGCTGAGCTAGCTCTCATAGATGTTCAGTACGTGAGTAATTCCAGCCTCTCGTCCATAAGGACCCCTGATGACAGTGGAAGAGACCACTGATGAGTGTGTGTGCCTGGACCTGGGGGAGGGACATGATGGGAACAGGAACAATCCCAGAGGGCAAGATGGAGGCAAAGGGCTACACTTGTCCAGGGAAGGTGATGTCAGCCTCGGGGATGGACAGGTGCTAGGAGAGATGGACCAGGGGACCTGCTAGGGGCATGGTCAAAGTGTGTGACACCAGCAGATGTGGGGAGACACAGAGGAGACCTGGAAAGGGCAGGGCTGCAGTTGTCCGGGCGAGTAGTAGTGTGCTGTCACACAGGACCTGGAGTTTATGTTTTCTTTTTCAGATAGGGTCTCACGTAGCACAGGCTGGCCCTGAACTTGCTGTGTTGCCAGAGGATGACTTTGGAGGTCTGTCCTCCTTCTTCCACCTCCCAAGTGCTGTGGTCACAGGTATATGGACAACTTTTCATTGGCTCTGTGACTCAGTTTCCCTCTGTTGAAAGTAGAAGGTGATGGAAGTTGGTTGCTGCTTCCCCACACCCAGAACACCCACTTAGTCTTCCCTTCCCACTGAATTGGGAATGAAAAGGATCTTGGGGGACGGGGCGGTGGCTCAATGAGAAAGAGTGCCTGCTGTGCACGCCTGGGAACCCATGTTTGAATCCCCTGCACTCATCCCGTGTGAAAACTAGGCTTGGCTGCGTGTGTCTGTACCCCAGCCATGTGGGGAGTGGAAACAGGGTTGCTGGCTGCCAGTGTAGCTCCAGGTTCAATGAGAGACCCTGTCTCCAGGGAAGAAGATGGTGAGTGAGGGGGCAGAGCACCCATTAGCCCCTTCCCATCTCGTGTGTACCGTGCACACACCACAGATATATACATATATGAGCACATACACACATGGACCTTGGCAGCCTCAGCTCCCCAAGAACTGCAGGTGCTGCCTCTGCTGGGGTGCAGTGAAGGGATGAGATTTGTTTCCACAAAATGAAATTCATTTCCTTATTGTCCGTGGACCTCTGCCAACAGGGTGATGCTGCCTCCCAGGAATACGTTTGCTTTCTTTGCTTCCTGGCCCCAACTTCTTCCATGCTGGTGGACTTAGCCAACTGCCCCTACTGATGCCAGATAGGACTGGGTGGGGCTGTAGGTAGAGACTGGGCGCCGCTTGCAACAGCCAACCCCGTCCCACCCACCTGGTTCCAGCTTCTGGGCTGGGCTGGGCCACGTCTGGGCTCTGGGCAGTTTGTTGGGCCTGGCTGTCCTTTCCATATTAGGAAGACAAGCCTGGCTGGCCCAGGGCTACAGAGAGGAAGTGCCCTGGGTGCATTGAGTTGGGCTGTGCCTTGTTAGACCAATGGAGCTGCTGTTTTTTAAATAGCAAAGCCTTCTTGCTCTTTAGATGGGATATAGGGGGAGACCAGGAGTCTCCAGCAAAAAGCTGTTGTCTGGACTGTGATGCTGAGGTAAGAACTGAAGCCATCACATGCCTCGCCTGGAACATTACTGTTCCAGGAAACACTGCTCTCATTCCACACTGACAGGCTCTGCCACTGGCCTCCCTCTGGGCTGGTTGTGTGAAGATGCCTGGCCCTTTCCGGGAGGCTCTTCCTGGCTCTGCATTCAGCTCCTGAAAGGGTTTCCTAAGCTGACTTGGACAGATTGGTCCTGGGCCTGTGGAAGTTGCCAGAATGGAGAGATTGAGTAGTGAGCCTATTTCTGCCCTGGCTCCTCCATCTCAAGGCCCAGTGACGCTTTATCCTGGTCCCTTTTTTGGTGGCCTGGCTTTCCAAGAGTGGTGACTTTTTCTGCGGTATCTGAAATACATGTTTACCCAGGAAGTACAGTCAAGGGATCCAGAGAGCCTGAATGTTTAGAGTGTTAACAAGTTTAAAGTGTTCTGTGTGTGTGTGTGTGTGTGTGTGTGTGTGTGTGCGCGCGCGCGCTCACACGTGTCCGAGATATTATATTCAAATAGTAACAAACACTAGTTTTGTTTTTATAGTACTGAAGATTGAACTTGAGACTTCATACATGCTAAACAAACTCTCCCACAGAGTCTCAGTCTCTCTCTCTCTCTCTCTCTCTCTCTCCTTCCCTCCCTCCCTCTCTCTCTCTCTCTCTCTCTCTCTCTCTCTCTCTCTCTCACACACACACACACACACACACACACACACACACACACACACGTACTCTCTATCTTTTGTTTTGAGATAGGATTTCAGTAGTTGTACTGGCTGCCCTTAAACTCAACAGCTATAAGCCTAGGCACCCCTTAAATTGGCCATCCCCCCTTTTCAGTATCCCAAGTACTTGGAATGACAGACCTGTACCATGAGGCCCAACAGCTAAATACTAGTTTTTAACTATTATTATTACATGAAATTCAAGATTTGGGCAAAAGATCCTTAATGTTGCTAATTGTTCTAAAATAAGATACACTTAACTTTCTGGGGAGTGCTGAGTGCCAGGGCAAACGTCAAGTTCCACCAGAGTGGCTAATCATCCTCATGAGAGGAGCTGGAACGAGGATGTGCTTCTTGAAGTGACATTAGCTGGAGAGCTCGGTAGTCATGCGTGGGTCTTTGAGCACTCCTTGAGCCCTGGGTTTGAGTCTCAGGTTTACACGGAGAGAAGCTGCTCACAATGTACATGGGGGACCAGGTTCTTCCTGTCTGTCAAATGTTCCTGATTTATCAGCTAAGTGAGTCTATTGAACATACCCGTATTCATCCTAGGTTAACTTGGGTTTGTGTGTGTCCAGGGGTTGGTTTAGATTTTCAAGTATTATGTATATGAAGCCAGGCATGGTTGCACACACCTTTGATCTCGGCACTAGGGAGTCAGAGGCAGGAGAATCTCTGGGAGTTTGAGGCCAGCCTGCTCCAGTGAGTTCTAGGACAGCCAAGGCTACATAGGAAGATGTTGTCTCTATGTATTTACATATGAGTGTTTTGCCTGTATGTATGGATTTGTTTGTTTGTTTGTTTGCCATGGGTGTCGGGTCCCCTGAAACTGGAATTACAGACAGTTGTGAACTGCCATGTGGGTGATGGGAATCATATCTAGCTCCTCTGGAAGAGCAGTCAGCTCTTAACCCCTGAGCCATCTGTCCAGCCCCCTCCTGCATGTATGTATTACATGTATGCCTAGTACCCTTGGAGGTCAGAATAGGGCAGATCCCCACTGCATTGGGGTTACAGAGGTTGGGAGCCACAGGTCCCAGGTCCTCTGAAAATGCAGCAAATGCTCTTCCTCCAGCCCCAGTCTCTCTGGTTTTTTAAGTCCCAGAGGCGCCAGGTGTAGCCAGCTCCCCCCCTCCCCCCAGCTCCATGTTGTCATGGCTGTGGCTGCTCCTTTGCTGGGTTTCTCCAGTGCTGGGTTTTGAGCCCAGGGCTCCATCCATGCTAGGCAGCACTCTTCCAACTGAGTGACATCCTCAGCCCTTGCTTTGAATAGTTGGTACAAGTAGTTGGTACAGTCTCAAGCCCAAGCTGGCCTCAGACTCATGACAATCCTCCTGCCTCGACTTTCTGAGTGCTGGGATTGCAGTAGGCATTTGCCACCACACCTCTGGCAGTTTTGTAAACGTTCTGAAAGCGTGGTCTCTGAAGGAGATTCCCTTTGGGAGGGTGGGCAGACTTACTAAAAACACAGATTCCCCAGGGCCAGCCGGTTGCCGGGGTATCAAGAATAAAGCTACTGGTGTGATCACAAATCCCCCAGCAATGCAGCACAAGACACCTCACACCAGTGCAGAGCTTAGCCACAGTGACCTGCCGGTGCATGCACTTTTGAAATGCTGGGCTAACATGCCATCCTCACCTTGGGTATGTTTGCCACAGCACAGATGTGGAGATCAGAGGCCAGTTCTTTCCTCCCACCTATATGTGGTGGGTTTTAGGAACTGAACTGAGGTCGTCAGGTGTGCTTAGCAAGCACTGCTACCCACGGATGCCCTCTTTGCCTGCCTCTGACCAGCCTGGTATAGTTTTCTGGGGAGGGTTGGCATATACTTCTGTTACTGTCTCACCCTTGCAGAGCCAGCTGCTGACCAACTGAGACCAGTGGCTGGGAGCAGTGACCCCGTCTCAGGGCCTGGACCCTCCAGGACTCTTACTTCTGCTGATCGGAGACTTTGGTCATCACTCTTGATGCATAGGTTCCTCTGGTTTTCGTCTTCCTGACCCCTTTTGCATTGTGACTCAGCACCATGATAGGTACCCACGGCCACAGCCACCTTGGCTCATCTTGAGGATGTTCTGGCAAGACGGATTGCCTTTTGTGTACATGTGTGTCTGCACAAGTGTGAAGGCTGCACGTGTGTGTGTGTGTGTGTGTGTGTGTGTACGTGTGTAAAGACTATAGGCTGATATCAGGTGTCCTCCTCCATACTCTGCACCCTAATTTTTTGAGACAGAGTCTTTTACTGGGACCTAGGCTGGCCAGTTTGGCTTCTCATCTCTACCTACCAAGTGTGAGATTCCAGGTGCATGCAGCAGTCAGTGCCTGGCTTTTCTGTGTGAGTTCTGCAGGATCTGAACTCAGGTCCTCAAGCCGGATTAACAGGAACTACTTGCTGAACCACATCCCCAGTCTCAGCTGAAAGAAGATACTTTATACGAAATACATTAGAAATTGTGAAAATTCCTTGCTTTGGGCCTTGGTAGGTGAGGACTGCCAGTACAGGCTGGGATTTGACGCAGTCGGTGGAGTGCTTGCCTACCATGCCCAAAGCCCTGGGTTCCAACCCGTGTTCCTAAGCTGTATGTGGAGGTGTACACTTAAATCCCGGTACTCCGGAAGATGGAGGCAGGAGGATCAGGCATCCAAAGGCATCCTCAGCTACATAGAGTTCAAGGCCAAGTAGGTTTCATGAGGCCCTGTCTCAAAAAAAGTTAAAAAGGCCACTTCCTGATGCAGCTGTGGCTGTCCTTGGCATAGACACCAGGTGAGGCCTCTGCCTCTGACCTCCTGGGGACGGCACTGCAGCATGTTTGGACTGTGGAATAAAGGGGATGGAGGGACTTCCTGTGTCATAAGGTCACTGTCTTCAGCCCCCTGCTCCTTAGGCTGTCCTCACACAGAACTAGGCCAGGCCAGTGCTTCACTGGGTCAGAAGGCACGTGGCCCCACACGGACTCTGAGAGCTCTTGTTACCAAGCATGTGGCTGCTTTTCCCCTCCAGAGTCATTTGTTCCTTACAGGAAATGGCTTTTAGAGGACAGGCTGTAGCAGTGGAGGCCACTGGGAAGCCCACATTGCAGGCCAGTGCCATGTTCCTCCCCGTGACTGTCATTTCATGAGATTAACTGGAATGAATGTTCACCAGGGAGACTTCGGCTCCCCTTGTAGCAGGGGGACCCGTGGCTACACAAAAAACCAGGAAGGGGCCTCAGGTTTCTCAGTGTATTTAACCACGTGTGTGTTGTGCATGCTTGCGTGCGTGCGTGCGTGTGTGTGTGTGTGTGTGTGTGTGTATGTGTCTAAGTGCTAGCCTAAATGAACTCTATATAGCTAGGGCTAACCTTGAACTTTTGATCCTCCTTCCTTCACCTCAGTGCTGGCATTCCCAGCATGCACCACATGCCCTCTTTATGCAGAGCTGGTGAGGGACTCAGGGCTCCAGCTCTTTTCTAACAAGCTTTGCCTAATGGCAGATCCTGGCTGTCAGCTGCTCATTTTATTTCATCAGCCTATGACAATAGTTCTCGTACTCCTTGGTGGGTCGAGAATGAAAGAGCACCTCTATGTTAGTCTCGTTGAATGCCTCATTCCACAGTGCGAGATCTTGCACATTTACAAGTACTTTGTAAGATACTCATTGTGGTTAACCCAACTGCAGGAAAGTGTCAGGCATCCTTTAAAATGGCATGGTGACGTCACTCTAGAAGATGTTTTTTTCAGCCACCTCCCTCCCACAGGCATGTCTCTAAACACAGAGGGTTCTTTGAACCGCTTTGTAGTGTATTGATTTTTAAATGATACTTGTCTGCTTCGTGTGTGTGTGTGTGTGTGTGTGTGTGTGTGTGTGTGTGTGTGTGTGTCTGTGCCTGTGTCATAGAGGGCATGAAGAGCCAGAGAATAGTCTGTGAGAATGGGTTTTCTCCTTCCATTACATGGGTTCCAGGAATCAAACTCAGGTCGTCAGCCTTGGCAGCAGGTGCCTTTACCTCCTGAGCCGCCTCTGTGTCCCCTTTCTTGGTTTTTATTTTTTTTGAGACAGGGTCTCATGCAGCTGAGGTTTATCTTGAACTTTTGATCCCCGTGCCTCCACCTCCCAAGTGCTGGGGTTACAGTTGTGCGCCACCAATCCAGGTCCGATTTGTATTTGAAGGAAAATCTGGTGTTCTGAAAATCCCCAAACAAGGTGGATCTTGGTTTAATTCCAGAGGCTTCATCTGTCACTCACTGACCCATCGTCACCTGGACAAATTACCACATTATTCCTTATTTAAAAAGAAAATTTAAGGCCAGGCATGGTGGTGCATGTGTTTAATCCCAGCACTTGAGAGGCAGAGGCTGGCCGGTCTCTTGAGTTCCACGACAGCCTGATCTACACAGAGAAACCTTGTCTCAAAAACAAAACAAAACAAAACAAAACCAAAAACAACAACAAAAACCCAAAGTGGGGAACATGTAGATGTAAGAGAGATGACTCAGTAAACAGCATTGGCTGCTCTTCCAGAGAACCTGTGTTCAATTCTCAGCATCAATATGACTGCTCACAACCAATTATAATTCTGGTACCAAGGGATCTGATGCCCTCTTCTAGCCTCCAGAGGCACCTGACACACTAGTAGTGCCTAAACATATGTTCAGGCAAAATACCCATATACATAAGATTAAAAAGACCAATAAAATAAGCCGGGCGGTGGTGGCGCACACCTTTAATCCCAGCACTCGGGAGGCAGAGCCAGGTGGATCTCTGTGAGTTCGAGGCCAGCCTGGGCTACCAAGTGAGTTCCAGGAAAGGCGCAAAGCTACACAGAGAAACCCTGTCTCGAAAAACGGAAAAAAAAAAAAAAAAAAAAAAAAAAAAGACCAATAAAATAAAAAGAAAATTTTAATTTTGTTTTGTTTTTGGAGACAGATTCTTATTCTGTAGCCCAGCCTAACCTTGAATTCTCTCTGCAGTCCAAGTTAGCCTAGAACTCACTATGTAGCCCTGATCCTCCTGTCTCAGCTTCCTGAGCATTGGGATGCTGACAGAATGGGCTGCTCCCTCCTGCTGCAAAGTCTGCCCTCTGGGGTGTTTGCACTGCAGAGTGGGGTGCTCAGGTCCCTGCTCCCGTGGATGGGGAGTCTGAGACATCCCTCACATGTGGGAAGTCATCGAATGCAGTGGTCTCACCGTGTGCAGCATCTCAGGCCAGGAGTCTGTTCTCAGAGTGGGATATCCTCCCTAATGCGGTGTCCCCTGTAGGCCCCACCTCCTCCAGCTCACTGTCCCCTCCAGAAAGTGAAGTCCTTGTTCTGCTGGGATGGAGGATCGGAAATGGGGAGCAGCTGTGTAGCCAGCCGGGAGATGTGTTAATTTTTTTTTAAACTTTGCCAGAAGCTTTTTAGTGTACTTCCTTGTCTCTGTGACCAGGAGGAAGTTAACTGTCTCAAGTTGGTAAGAACTTGGTATTTTATTCTTACTTTCCGACAGCTTGGCAGTGCCCCTGTTGTGGGAGGTGGGGCAGGTTACCAGATTCCTCCTTCAAAGATGGAAAAGCCAGGCTTTGGGCTGAAGCTGACTAGGCAGACACAAGCAAGAAGACAGAATGAAGTTCAAGGTCTGCAGGGATGCAGAGAAGAACTTGGTGCCCCAGTCAGTTGGGGCTGTTTCTGTTTTGTTTTCTTTTTAAATCTGTGTGTGTGTGTGTGTGTGTGTGTGTGTGTGTGTGTGTGTGTGTGTGTGTGTGTGTGTTCCTATAAGTGCAGGCACATGTGTACCACCACACCACATGTGTGGAGATCAGAGGACAACCTCAGATGTCAGTCCTCTCCTTCCACTGTGTCTAGTCATTCATGAGTTCCAGTGGGCCAGCGGGCACCTTCCCCCCCCCCCACTGGAATTACAGACACCCTGCGGCATCTAGCTTTTGTGTGAGTTCTAGAGACTCCAGTGCTTATCGTGCAAACGCTTTTCCTTTGGAGCCACCTCACCAGCTCCAGCTAAGGCTATAATGGTCAAGCCAACTGTGTCCTGAGCTGAGATCCAAGGCTAGATACAGTGTTCTCACCTCCTGACAAAACCAGCCCGTCAGCCCAGCCCCTGGCCTCCAGACAGGGTGGGACTCAGTCATTGGCTCTGCCTGTGAGCCTTCAGGCCAGAACTTTGGTATAATTTACCTGCCACAGAGCTAGTCATTTAAATCTCCCAGTTGAGTGGCTAGTGCTAGAATAGAGTTCTTGTTCACACCCAAGAAGCCACTCCCTTCTGCGCCTGTGCCCTCTCCCCAACCCAGCCAACCCAGACAGCTTTCTGTCTCCTTTACATTCGAGGACAGCTTACAGGGGCTGGTTCTCCTAATCATGGGCTTGCGAGCAAGCCAGGTCTTTTTTTTTGTTTTTGTTTTTGTTTTTTTTTTGTTTTTGTGGCTACAAAAGAGACCCTGTTTTTAAAATAAAATAAATATCAAACAAACAAAAGAGCAAAATTCCCCCCTAGATGGGTGCTGACTTGAGAGCCTGTCTCCATGATAGACTCCAAGATGGACAGCGAAGGATCCCTATCTGATAGGTACCTTGACCTCAGCAGGGTGGGCTAGGCATTGTGAATGGCAGGTCAGGACAAACGCTAAGCTCGGAGCTAGGTATGTTGGCTCACATCTGTAAATCACAGCTGCTTGGAAGACTGCAACAGGAGGATTGCCAAGAGGTCCAGACCAGTTCTACACAGGAAGACCTTGCCTCAAAAAATAAAATAAAATAAAAATAAAAAGTGTGTTAGAGGGGTGGGGGTTTTAAGCTGGGCATGATGGCACATGCCTGTAATCCTAGCACTTGGGAACCTGAAGCAGGAGGATGAGGAGGAGTTCAAAGTCAGCCTGGGCTACAGATAAACATCAGAAAAAGAAACTAAGACAATAGCCAAGGTCCCTGACTCTAAGTGGGGATGTTACAGGGAGGGGTGTGGTGGAAGACACTGTGAGTGCCCTGGGGAGGCAGCTCTGCCAAGCCAAGGGGCTGGCACTTTATTCTCACCAGTTCATGGTGACAGGGTGGCTACCTGGGTTGAATTTTGGAAGAGTAAGTCAGGAGCTGTTCCAGCAAGCAAGCTGAAGATGCTTATCACCGAACGTGTTTCTCGGGGTTGCCATCACAGTGGGGTGTGGTGCTGCAAAGGACCTCAGTTAGGGATGGGAGAGATTTTTAGTAAAACAGCCTTTTCTCCCTCCCTCCCTCCCTTGGTGCTGGGGATCAAATCAGATGTTTGTAACATGGGAACACATGTTCTCAGCACCATTAATGGAAGGGAGGAAAGGAAGGCTGTTTACTAAAAAAAAAAAATCTCGATCAACGTGCACACATTCATCTTGGGTTTGGTTTTGTTTGGCAGTACTGGAGGTAGACTCTGGGACCTCCGTGGTACATGGCTGTTCCCTCTGAGGCACTTTGCTAGATAGCTACTCAATGGGGGACTTGAGGCAGGGGCATACCTCTCACCTGTGTCTCCAGCTCTTAGAATCTTGACTGTTGGGGCTGGAGAGATGACTCAGGGTTAAAGAGCACATACTACTCTTCAGGAGGACCACAGTTCAATTCCCAGCATCCACAACCTCCTATAACGCTAGCTCCAGAGGATCCAAGCCTCTTCTAGCATCCATGGGGGCTCGCGCACGCATGCTGTCTGTCTGTCTGTCTGTGTGTGTCTGTTTGTCTGTCTCTCTGTCTCTGTCTCTCTCTCTCTCTCTCTCACACACACACACACACACACATACATACACACACACACACCACCCTTTTTAAAGGGATCGTGGTTTCAGCTGGCGGCCCCTTTGGAGATGGTTGTTGTTCGGGCCCTCCGACTGAGTTGGCGCAGAGGAAGGAAGGACAAAGAGGCTGGAAGGGCTGCTGCCCATGTTCTCGGGTGGTCCCCATCTGCATAGCAAACCCCACTTTCAGTTGTGAGGCCCCAGTGATTCAGGGTGATGAGCAGAGGGATTTAGGAAGGCCTCCAGAATTAGTCTGATCTTTTTTCTCCCCCCCCCCCCGTTGTATCTATTTATTTTATATGTATACAAGCACAGAAATAGGCAGATCCTAAGCTTGCCAACCAGCCAGTCTAGCTAAAATGGCAGGCTCCAGGTTCAGTGAGAGACCCTTTAAAATTCAGGTGGAGAGTGACCAAGGAGGACACTCAGCATGGCCTCTGGCCTTCACGTGCCCACACACCTGCACACATACAAAGCTAGAAATTAGAGGTGTGCCCAGCAAATAATGTCTGTTTCTTAGAGATGGGGGAAGTTGGTCACCTTGTCTGAGTATGTGGGGTGGTCTTTGCTGTGGACGGGTCCTCCTTGGCTGTTCCAGGGTCAGATTAGTTTGTCTGTCTGTCACTCAGTAGATATGCCTGGTCTAGGCTTGTAAGCCTTAAGTTTAGTGAGAAGCCAGTTAGAGAACACACTCCCCCTCCGACACCCCCAAATGTCTCTGCAGCACCCCTCTACCTTTGTGTGGTGGCATTTGTTTATACCTTGAAGGAATCTCTCTAAGCTGGCCATGGTGCTGCATGCCTGTTGTCCCAGCAACTCAGGAGACAGGGAGAGGAGGATCTCGAGGTCCAGGCCAGTCTGGACTCCATAGGAAGACCCTGTCTTCTAATGGGAGAATGAGTAAGTGAGTGAAGCCTGTTTTCAAATGGGGCAGGGTCCTTTTAGCTGGTTTTTGCTGGAGGAGTAATTGAGTAGTGAGTGAATGAGTGAGTGACAAGTGAATGAGATCTGTGTGTAAGTGGGCAGGATCCGATTAGCTATTTGCCTCTGAGGGTCAGGAACCACGGTCATTGTCACCATTACTATCCTGGTACATTGAGGCTCCATGGGTTGGTTCTCGTGGCATCTGCTGGGGATAGTTACATCTTTTGTTTACAAGCAGAGTGCAGCTGATGCCAGAGTAAGACGAAGTGTGTTCCCAGGAATACCAAGCCCGAGGCTCCTGCTGTTCCTGCCATGTGGGTGGTGGGACCTCAGCCCTGCACCCAGGACCTTGTGCTTGACCAGCCGTTCTCCTCTTTGCAGATGCACCTTCCGGTTCCCGAGCACGGCCATCAAGATCCAGTTCACATCCCTGTACCACAAGGAGGAGGCCCCAGCATCCCCTCTGCGGCCACTCTACCCTCAGATCTCCCCACTGAAGATCCACATTCCGGAGCCGGACCTCCGGAGTCTCGTCAGCCCCATCCCTTCCCCAACCGGCACCATCAGGTGAGCCGCCCCTCTCTCGTGCCCAGGTTCTTCTGAATGGAGCTAGTCTCTGGGAGGTCCTCCTGCAAGGGACAGTCACCCTCGAGTGACCTGCCCAGGTTGTAGATTTGAGTTGGGGCCTCAACTCAAGCAAGTAGGAGAATGGGTGTGTGGCCCCGTCCTATAACCCCAGCACTCCAAAGGCTGAGGCAGGAGTATCTCCCGTGCACAGCCAGGCTACATGGACATTCAGGAACATCCTGGCCACTCAGTGAGAGAGACCTTGTCTCAAGAGCAAACAGGCTGGGGTGTAGCTCAGTTGGTAGAGTGTGTAGGTTCTGGGTTCGGTCCCCAGTACATCATAAACTGGGCATTGTGGTGTATGCTTACGATCCTGGATGCAGGGTCATGGTTGTCTTCTACTATATAGTGAGTTCAAGGCCAGCCAGGTTTACATGAGACCCTATATCAAAATAGAAGGGGTGGGGGTGGGGGGCGCGGGGGACTCAGATCTGACAGGTGTTTTTCATAAAGCAGATTTCCCTCTCACTGCCTCTCATGTTCGTGATGCTTCTAAAAGCGCTGTGCCACCATCAGGTGCTGGGGCATGGTGCCCCTGAGCCCTGTGGCTTCCACCTCTGCTCCGGGCACAGGCCAGCCCTATAGAGATGGTAGATAGTGGCCGATACTCTTGTGCCTATGGCATAGGTATGGCACAGTCCTTGGGGGGCAGGATTTTGAGGACCCATAAAAACTTCTGAGAACAATTCTCCAGCAGAGCCAGGGTTGTACCATCCCTGAGCCCTGGCCATGGGTCACTACTATGGGCAACCTCACTGGGTCCCCAGAGCTATATCTCCTACTTCTCTGGGGTCTGCTTAATGCTATCTCTTTATTTAAAACCTTTTTTCCCCCTAGTGCTAGGAGTCAAACCCAGACTTTTGTACATATTAGTGTCTTAGTTACTTTTCTCTTGCTGTGAAGAGACACCATGACCAAGGCAACTTATAAAAGAAAACATTGAAGTGGGGGGCTTGCTCACAGTCTCAGGGTGAATCCATGGCTAACATGGCAGCAGGTATAGGCACGGCACTGGGGCAGTGGTTAGATCTGCAGGCGGCGGGGTGGGGGAAGAAGGGGGGATGGGACTGGGCCTGATAGAAACTTTGAAACCTAGAGGCCCACCCTAGTGACATACACACCTTCTAATCTTCCCTAAACATTCCATCAACTGGGCCCAGCATTCAAATCCATGAACCTATGGCAGCCGTTCTTATTCAAACCATCACACTGGGTGAGGGGATTGTAGGCAGCTGCCACTGGGCCTCACCCCTAGCCCTTGATTAGGAGACATGGAAGCTTTCTGATGATCAGGCTGGCCTGGAACTCTTGATCCTCCTACCTCAGTCACCAGCTGGGATCACAGGTGTGCACTGCCACAGATGTGCACCTGGCTGGAGTTTACCCATTTTTAAGTTTATGTATAAGAGATTTTTGATTCTCGATTCTAGAGGTTCAGTAGTCAGGGTCACATCTGAGGATGTCCTTCCTACTGGTGGAAACCCAAGATGGTTAAAAGTATCACACTGTGTGTGTGTGTGTGTGTGTGTGTGTGGGTGTGGGTGTGTGTGAGGGATGTTGGGAGTAGTGTTTAACCCTCGGTTTGCCTTTGTGAACTTACTTTGTTTCCTACCATGAAATGCATGCACACGGGCCCCTTGTCTGGAGTAGGTTTCCTCTTTCCTGACACCAGCGAGAGGTACAGCCTGGGAACTTGCAAGCCCAGAGTCCAGGTGTAGACCCCTAGTGTGGTCTTGGCCACGTGGATGATGGGTTGTGTCCTTTTGGGTAGGTCCCATCACAGCAGCTTCCTAGGCATGTGTCCCTCAGGAAGGTGGTAGTGAGGGATGACAGCCCAGCACCTGTGCTCAGCACCTGCTACTTGTCATCCAGCCTTGTCACTTCATCAGAGATGGCTTTCCCAGTGTCATTTCAGGCTGGGCATAGCCCCATTCTCACACCCAGATTCCATGTGTGTGATCCATTGGATGGGGCCCCAACACAAGTCCTCCTTAGAGTTCACGCCTAGTCAGGGCAGTAGGGATGTTCTGTGCATGTAATTTGTTTTGATTTCATTTCATTTGTTCTTTTTTAGCATTCTATTGGCTTATTTGTATTTGTTTGTTGGGGGAGGGCACTTTGGGGAGTCACTTCTCTTCCCATCATGTGGATCCTGGGGCTCAATCAAACTCAGGTGGTAAGGCTTAACCGCAAGCCCCTTTACCCTCTGAGCCGGCATCTGCCCCCAGTTTTGGTTTTTGAGACAGGGTCTCACACTGTAGTTAGGCTGGTTCTGAAATTTGCAGTAATCCTCCTGCCTCAGCCTCCCAAGTGCTAAGATTTAAGATTGCAGGAGTGAATGTTTGATTAAATGTTTGAGTAAAATGATTTGGTTCCTCCATACAGTCCCTCTGCCTCAGTGGTCCCTGTCATACAACTCATCCCCAGTACTCAGGGCTCACAAACAGTTAAGAAAACTGCAGCCTGTTAGTTAGACAGGAAATCACTTGGCTACTAAAAGGCACAAGATGCTTACATGCAAACAAGTGGGGCAACCTTGAAAGTGGGATGCTAGGAAAAGCTTATGTTCAAGGCCAGCCTGAGCTACTGAGTAGGACCAAAGCCAGCTTGGGCAACTTAGTGTACCCTGTCCTGTAATAAAGAGGACTGGGATGAGTTCAGTGGTAGGACACTTACTTCCTTAGCCTAGAAGAGTTTAGCCAGGCATGATGGCCCTTGGAAGGGGGAACCCAAAGAATCGCATAGACGGTCAAGGCCAACCTGTTCTACATAATGTGTTATAGACACACCAGTCCTACATAGTGAGACCTCATCTCAAAAACAAAAACAATAACAACAACAATTTTTTTTTTAAATAAAAAAAGAAAAGAAAAAGAGGCACTGGGTTAAATATCCAGTACTAGGGTACAAGATTATGGGGTTGAATAGTATTATTTTTAGCATTGTTTGTTTGTTTTTGAGATAAGATCTCACTGTGTAGCCCTGACTGACCTGGAACTCACTAAGTAGACCAGGCTGGCCCCAAACTCAGAGATCATCCTGTGTGTGCTTTCCGAGTGCTGGGACTAAAGATGTGTGCTACCATGCCTGGCTTCATAAAGTAGTTTTCGTTAATGGCCCAAATAAAAACAGTAGTCGGGGTTAGGGTGTTGCCGGGTTGGTCGAGTGCCTGTCAAGCACACAGGAAGCCCTGGGTTCATCCTCAGCACTGCATAACACGAGGCACAGTGTTGCACGTCAGTCCCAGCTCTGGGGAAGTGGAGGCAGAAGGAAGCAGTGTCATCCTCAGCTGCGTAGAGAACTTAAAGCCAGCATGGATTCCATGAGATGTCTCAGAAACAAACAACAGCCCCTGGTTAAGACGTTGGGCGAGTTGGGGTGTAGAATGGCTTTTGGTCAGGTGGGACACTGGTTGTAAAGACCCTTTTCCCCTCCGCCGCCCAGCAGTTGGTGCTCTGGTGGCCCCAACTCTTCCTTGGAGTCCGGTCCTTATGTCTACCGCATTCCTGATACTGCTGGGAGGGAGCAGGCCCTTGTCTCCTCAGAGTTCCCACAGGGTCCCTCCTCATGGGGGAGGGGTTCTGGGTTCTTGGTCACCTGCAGAGATGGTGGGTGGGACCGCCCTGGACTCCTGGGCCTTTAAGTGTCACAACAAAAGATCTCTGTTGACATCCGTTTATCTCCGCACTGTGGAATTCCATTGAGCTTTTGTAAAGCTCGGAGGCCCGAGGTTCGTGCCTGCCAAGACTTTTTCAGTTTGAGTTTCTGTGTAGGGGTGGAGCCCTCCTGTTTACAAACACGCCCTGCCCTTCCTCTCCCAGGCAGCGGGAGCCAGGGCGGGGCAGGCTTGGGGAAAGGGCCTGACTTCCCAGCCAGCAGCGTGGGTCCCGCCCCGTGCAGTCAGCTTGCCTAATTTGGTGAGCTTTGCTAGCGGGTCCCTATTGGCTGATCCGGGCACTGAGGGGGACCTCCCATCTGGGGCTCCTCCCTCCCTGGAGCGGATCCTAAGCTTGGTACCTGCCGCACGTCCCCTTGCCTCCTCTCCACCCCCACCAGACCCTGGCTCCACATTGCTGGCCGGCCTGGGCGGCTCCATGTTTCCCAGGGCGGTTTGTTCCGCTGTGGTTTTGAATGGTGTGTACGTCGGTTTTTTTTTTTTTTTTTTTTTTTTGCGAGGGGGTGGGGGTAGGGTAGGGGGTGGGGGTGGGGCCCCTTTCCCTGTCTGTAGGGCTCCGCCCAGCAAATGAATGAGCTCTTTGAAAGAAACCGCGGCTTCGACAGTGTTTTGACCTTGCTATCAGTGAAGAGCAAGTGATTTTAGGAAATGAAGGAGCTAGTCATTTGCTGAGGTTACTCAAAAGCCAGGCTCCTTGGGGGTACACTTAAACAAACTGCTACAACAGTCATGGAGATACTTGTGGATCCAGGCATGAGGATCCCTGCACTTTGGAGGCTGAGGCAGGAAGATTGCAAATTTGAGGCCAGCCTGGGCTACATATTGAGATCTTGTCTCAAACCAACAAAAAGGGCTGGAGAGATAGATAGCTCCATGGGTAAAGTGCTTGTTTGTGTTTGTGCCCAGGTGGAAACCCAGCCTGCGTCACATCTGTAATCGTAGTGCTGTGGGCCCACCGGCCTCTGTCTCGCTGAAACTGGGAACTCTGGGTTCAGTGAGAGACCCTATCTCAAAAATAAAAATGGAAAGGCTGGCCAGGTGGCTCAGCGAGTGCTTGCTCTGAGTTCCCAGAATCCACTTGGCTGAGAATCCGGAAAGTTCTTCTGTGGGTGCAGTGACATGGAAGCGTGGACTGCACACGGGTCTTGAGCGTAGTTCCACTTGATTGCTGATAGCTCCAGTGTCTTTTGCTCTCGGAGGTCTTTTGTGTTGGAGGACATCCAGTAGAAGTCTAGAGCCCCACCCCGCCCTGCCCCACCTCCAGCCTTGGTTTCACTTGCTTGTGGTTTCAGTTACTCACAGTCCAAAAATATCAAGTGGAAAATTGTAGAAAATGAACAACTTACAAGTTTTCTTTGCTCTGAGTAGCTCCGCCTTCAGGTGTGACTCCACCTAGTGTATGGAGTAGGTGGCTTGATCACCAGATCTGCACTGGGGGCTGGGCATGTAGTTCTGGGGTAGAGCACTTCACCTGCGTGTGCAAGGCCCTGGAGCCCATCGGTATGGGGCGGGGGGAATCAAATAATCTTGTTTTGTTTAGCTGACAGTTCAGGTGCCCCAAAGTTCTGCTGTTACTTGAAGAGGTGGCACTTGATCATGGGAGTGAGAATGTAGGGCGCGTCCATGGGTATATGGTTCTGTGCTGTCTGGGCCTTTAGGCACTCATGGAGGGGTCTGCACATGTGCCCTCGGAAAAGGAGCCCCTGTACTGTATGCCTGTCTGTCTTCTTGGCAAACTTTGGTTCCTCCTTCAGGGAGTTTAACCTCACTCATGTTTCAGTAGAGCTTCAAGACGACTCTGAGAGTTTGGGTCTGGACATTCATAGACACTGAGCTGTGCTACTTCCTGTTCCTGTCTGTACCCACAGGCCTCACCTTGTTTCCTTCCCCATCTGAAAACTTGGGGGAAATTGGTTTCTCCCCACTAAAGGTTTGGGGCCTTCCATGTTCCTTTGGCTTTTCCCTACTGTCTGCATCTCCTCTGGGACCATCTGGGGTGCTGCAACATTGGGCTGAGTCCATTCTTGGTGGGGATCACCCCTAGTTCTCCTGGGATGACAGTGGCTGCATCTCAGGCATACCTGTGTGGCATCACCTGTGCTGTGTCTGATAAACCTGCTGTGTACTTTCGTGTGGTCACTCATGTGCGCGGTGTGTGTGTGTGCACTGGACAGCCCTCCCTCCCTAGATCTCCCACTGGTGGGATGCCTTTGCGAAGCACAGAACTGGCCTAGCGGAGGCCAGAGAGGCTGAATCCAGCATCAGATCCACTAAAGTGCAGGATGGCTGCTCCCCTTTCCTGTCTTAAGTCTGCCTAAAAGTAGCTAATATTGAGCTGTGCAGATGGGTCAGTGGTGAGGACCTGAGTTTGAATCTCCAGAATCCACGCAAAGATAGATACCATATGGGCCAGCTAGCCTACATAGAATATATGTAATAAGAACAAAAAAGAATATATGTAACAAGGACCAATACCTGAGGTCATCCATGCATACATGGACACACACACACACACACACACACACACACACACACGCACACACACCATGTATACACAGTTGGTTTTTTTCAACGAATACCTAATGTTTGGCTGTTTTCCACCTTGGGTGCTGTGCAGTTTCAGAAGCAAAGTTAATCTTTTGAAGTAGCTTCCAGGACTTAAGTAGCATGGCACTTACCTTAGGAGAGCAGTCTTTTTTAAGCGTGTGTGTGTGTGTGTGTGTGTGTGTGTGTGTGTGTGTGTGTGTGAGTGTACCATGGTGCACATGTGGAGGTCAGAGGACTACTTTCAGGAGTTGGTTCTCTCCTGCCATGTGGGTTCTGAGACTTGAACCTGGGTTCTCTGGCTTGCTTGCAAGCCCCTTCATCCGCTGAGCTGTCTCGCCTGCACAGAGCACAGACATTCGTGAAGATAAGTCTAAAATGTCTGCCTCTGGAAAGGTTCCTTCCATGCCCTTTTGTTTTGTTCGGACTTGGCAGTAGACTGAAGGTGTCGTATCGTTCGCATGGTGGAGGGACTCCCCCAAGACCCCTCTCAGTAACCTCATCGTCTGTCCAGGCCGGCATCCTTCTGAGTCCCGGGTGTGGGTGACTGCCTCTTCTTTGGTTTTAGAGGTCATATTTGGACTTCCTACAGGGACATGCAGGATTTCACTTTTCCCCCCTCTGCCCAATACAATGACATCATCTTTGGTCCTACGCATGTCAGATCTTCGTATTGTCATTGTGTCCTAATTATGGGGCCCAGCCACTTCCTTCCCTGTACTTTGGCTCCATTTTCCCCCTTGTTGGAGTTCGTAATTCCTCTTTTCTGTTTGGTTCAGTGCGCTCTGTGTCCTGCTCCCTTCTCTGCAGGACCTGGCTGCTGGCCCTTCTGACCTCGGGTCATCTTCCTCATCATCCGGGGACTTCTCAGAAGGACAGGGTATCTTTTCTGACTCAGAGGCTTCTCTTTCCTACCTTTCTCCTTTGTCTTATTAAAGAATATTCTTCACATACTTCCTAAGAAAGGGTCCGGGAGAGACATTTTTTAAAAGACAGTCTACCCAGCATGGTGACTCTGTTCCTTTTTTAAAAATGTTTGAGGTACTGGCAATTGAACCCAGGACTTAACACGTTAGGCAAGCACTTTATCCTTGAGCTACCGCCCTTTGTTTTATATGTTTTACATTTACTTCATTTGTTTAATTAATTTATATTTTTGAGACCATCTCATGTGTATGTAGGCTGGTCTTGAACTCAGTGTGTAGTCTAATTGGCCTTCAGTTTCACACTCTTACTTCAGCTTCCTGAGGAGCTAGGATGATAAGCCTTTGCACAAACTCGGGGGGGCGGGGGGCATGTTCTTGTACACATATGTGAAGATAAGAGTTCAGCCTTGTGTACCATTTATCTGGTGCCCACAGGGTCTCTCTCTGACCTAGAAATTCACCAGGGAGACTAGGCCGACTGGCCAGTGAGGCCCAGACATCCTCCTGTCTCTGCCTCCCCAGAGCTGGGATTACAAGTGCCAGCCACCATGGCCAGCTTCTTACATGGGTTCTGGATCTCAAATTCAGATCCTTGTACTTATGTGGCCAGTGCGTTACCGTCAGCACCAACTGTGCCAACCGTGCCACCTTCAGAGCCCTGGCCCTGGCAGTTCTTACACACTGTAGGCGCCCCCCCCCCCCCCTTATTTTGACAGTACTGTTCTAAACACAGTGATTCTAGGGTCTCCGCTTTGGCTGTGGGACTGGCACTGGAAGAAAGTGGTCAGAGGGTCCCTGCTACTGGGTGTCTGCAGGAGCAGCAGTGGCCCCTGACTAGAAGATGGGCTTACCTAGAGCAGGGGAGGGCGTGGGGTGCTCAGATTTATTGTCTCAGTTTGAAATTTGCTCACAGTGACATGCAGCAGGGCGGAGGCAGGTCTCCTTCAACTACATAGCAATTGGACTAATACAGAGAAGATTAATGTGCTCCCCTCCCCATATAAACGAGAGAAGAAAAGAAAGGGAAATAAAATAAGGAAAAGTGACTCTGCCCCTGCAGGCTGCCCACGCCTGTCGGGAGCCCTGGACTCCTGCACCAGGCAGGGTAGGTTCTTGGCATGTCTGGGGAGTCAGGAGAAGCGAGTTTGGAGCCTGGCTCCAGGGTGTGGCTCAGGCTGTCACAGGGCCAGTATGAGATTATCAAGGTTGCTGCTGGGACAGGCCAGGGCCAGGTCGGTCCCCAGGAGCCGACTGATGCTCAGGGCCTTCAAGCTTTCTCACTGACTCCAAAGTGTGCACACCACCCAGCCCACTGTGCCTTGTGTGTGCAGAGGTAGAATGACTTGGGGGCGTTCCTCTGTGGCTGTCCTTGGTTTTTCTGTTTGTGGTTTGTTTGAGACTGGGGCCCTCACTGGCCAACAACAATTTATTAGTCAGTGACAGTCCCAAGTTCCGACTCCATCACACCCTCTAAGCCTACCCTCCACCAAGTGCTGCGTCTGTTCCTCCTAGGCAGAGCCAGTCAGTCTGTCATGGATAAGTCCCAAGGTCCCCACAGGTCCCTGTCTGGGACCATCTAAACATGAGGTGTGTGTTTCTCCCACTGTCCTGGAATTTTCCCAAATTGTATCATCACTGGAGCAAGACAACCTTGCAGGTTCATTCCTGGCTTTACTTTGTTTCTGTGAGGACGGTTTTCAGGGGCGGGTTTGTTTTGGTTTTGTTTGTTTGTGTTGGTTTAAAAGGCCGAGTCTTGCTGCCATAGGCGGGTCTGCAACTCTGCCCTCTTGTTTTGGCATCCCAAACACTGGCAGTACTCTGTGTAAATTTCTCTTTTCCAGGTGGCTTTCCCAAGTCACTCTGTGTCAGTGGCCCTCAGCCTGTGGGCTGGGACCCCTTTGGGGGAGTGACCGACCATATGACAGGAGTCATATATCAGATATCCTGCTTATCACATACTTACATTATGATTCATAACAGTAGCAAAATTACAGTTATGAAGTAGCAGTGAACAATTCTATGGTTGGAAGTCACCACAACATAGAACTGTATTAAAGTGTTAGAGCATTAGGAAGGTTGAGAACCGCTGCACTATGTGTTCTCAGAGGATAGGAAGCCCTGCCCAAGGTCTGGGGTTCACCTGACTCCCACCGCCCCCAACGGGTCATTTTACAGCTCTGAGACTGAGACGTGAGCTCCAGCAGCAGGGTGGCCCTGTCTCAGGCGCAGCTCTCTCCTTGCAGCCTTTGCAAGGATGGTTCAGGGGGCTGCTCTGAGGTCGGGAATAGCTGAGTGATGAGAAGCACGGGTGCCCTGGGGTGCTGCTGGGAAACTGCCGTCACAGGCTGCAAGACTGAAGCAGTTACTGCACATCCCCGCTGTGGCCACAGAGGTCACTGGCATGAGCCAGGCTGAAGAGGCAGAGGTTGCTTCCTGGGAGAGGGGATGGGACAGGTCGGGGAAGCGCATAATGAGCATGTAGTCCAGAATCTCACATGTGCTAGACAAACACCCTACTACTGAGCCACACCCCAGCCCCTCACTAGGGGATCCTAGGCAGGGTCTCTACCACTGAGCCACACCCCAGACCCTCACTGGGCTACATTCTCAGCCTGTTTTAATTTTTTATTTTGGGACTGGGTCTCACTAAGTTTCCCAGGTTGTACTTGAACTCACTCTGTAGACCAGGCTGGCCTTGAACTTACAGAGATCTGCCTGCCTCTGCCCTCCTGAGTGCTAGGTTAAAAGGCATGCTACACTATGCCCAGTGAAACCTGATTTTTGAGTGTGTAGATGTTGAAGTAAAATCTTATCTCAGCCTCTCCACCCTGTACTTGGGTGTATATTTTAGATTCAGAAGTAAATTCAGGCTAATGTGGTGTTCATGCTTGGGAATCCCCACACTTGGCCTCATAGGAAGTTCTAGGCCATAATGAGACCTCCTCCCCCCACTCTCAAGGAAAAAAAGAGAGAGAATTAAATTCAAGCCAGATGTAGTGGTTCATGCCTGTATTTCTAGTACTCAGAAAAATGAAGCAGGAGGATGGTGAGTTTGAGACCAACCTGAGCTACATGAGAACCCTCCCCCACCTTTTTAAGAGAACCTCAGGGAAAGTTCCTTTTTACTTTCCTCCTTTCATGGTCTCTTGGTTTGCTACTGAACTTCCTGTGTGTATCAAGGCCTCAGCTGGGTCGTAGGGACATGGGGAAGGGAGGGGTACAGGAAGGGAACTCTACAAGTACAGAAATTACCAAAATTTGAGGTGATCCAAAGGAGAAGAGACTCTGGATACTCAGACTAAAACTGAAGGTCTCAGTGTGGCATGCACCTCTCTTTCCTACAGAGGGGCCGTGACCCTGGAAGGAATTTATCCTCCCACTATGCCTGAGGGAGCTTTCGCTGGTCCCTTGCTCAGTCCTGAGTAGCTCCCAGAAAGAGGGAGATGGACCAGCAGCCACCCATGGGGTCACATCCCAGGCCTTAGGGGACACTGTCTGTGCAGGTGGAGGCGATATCCCAGGTGAGTTTGAAGAATCAGCAGACATAAGACGAGGCAGGGGATGAGCATGCCGAGAGCGGTGACCTTCTGTGTGTTTCCCACAGGCGGAGGGGCAGCAGGCAGTGGAAGAGAGCAGTGTCCTGACACTTGCCCTCCTGCGGCCAAGGGTTTTGGCAGTGATGACCTCACAGGTTGTCTGCAGTGAAGGCAGAGGCAGTGTGCAGGACACTGACCAGACCCCCACCCTCCTTAGTGTTTGATACATGCCATGGTGTGTGTGTGTGTGTGTGTGTGTGTGTGTGTGTGTGTGTGTGTGTGTGCGCGCGCACCATGGTGCAGGTGTGGAGTCAGGACAACTTGTGGAGTCCATTCTCTTCTTCTACCATGTGGGTTCTGGGGATCAAACTAAGATCGTCAAGCTTAGGGCGCAGGAGCCTTTACCCACCCAGCCATCTCCCCGGCCTCTGTTTTAAAAGGAAACCATTTCTACCTCCAGGACTTTGGTTAGAGAACCAAAGTTTGTATTATTATTATTATTATTATTATTACTTTAAAAGATGTATTTTAGAAACATTGTGAGCACAGGGGTCCACATAAGCCAGAAGTGGGCGTCAGATCCCCTGGAGCCATCTGACAGAGACGCGGGATCCAAACTCCAGTCCTCTGCAAGTGCACTGTGTGCTCTTAACTGCTGAGCCATCTCCCCAGCAGTTTATTTATTCATTCAGTCGTGTGTGCGCGTGTGCGTGTGCGAGAGAGAGAGAGAGAGAGAGAGAGAGAGAGAGAGAGAGAGACAAACTTGGGGAGGCCATAGGGCAACCTGTGGGAGTCAGTTAAATTCTTCTACCAAGTGGGTCCTGGGGATTGAACTCAGGTGGTCTGCTTTGGCAGCAAGCATCTTCACATGCTGAGCCATCTCCCTGGCCTACTAGAGCTTGCCTTCATCCATTAGCTCACTGAAGAGCCACCCAGCTTCAGCCCTGGGAAGCAGGTGGGGCTGGCCGGGTCCTGTGCTGGCTTTGCCAGTGGTAGGTCACAGTGGAGCTGGTGCTTGAGGCAGAGAACGCGATGTGCCGCCTCCTCTGCCTGCCAACAGGCCCCTGCTCCTCCTCCAGCCTATCCTTGAAGTTTCCTTGTGTGGAGTTACTGGCCATCCAAGGCTGTTCTTAGGGTGCCATCTTGTGGTCATGTTCGCACTAGCCATGTCTTTCCAGTCGCTGAAGCCGGTGGGGCTACTGCTTTTCTTGCTGTGGAACTCATGACCTGGGGACTTGGCTTCTGTAGCTTTGGTCTTGGCCTCAGGGGAGAGAGTCGTGCATATTTGTCATCTCTTGAGTTCCTTGGTTGTATTCCTTGATTTTTCTGAAGCTGGTCACCCAGTGGTATTGCCAGTAAGGCAGAAGTAGAGTCTCCCCCACCTCACCCCACCCCCGTCATCCATGGTGGTCCAGAAACAGTGGCCCTACCTGAGGCCCTACCCGAGGCCTCCTCCCCAGAGTCTTAAACTGTGTGTTTTTTCTTCTCTTCAGCGTCCCCAACTCCTGTCCAGCCAGTCCCCGAGGAGCTGGGTCATCAGGTTACCGCTTCGTCCAGAACGTGACTTCAGACCTTCAGCTGGCCGCGGAGTTCGCAGCGAAGGCCGCCTCCGAGCAGCAAGCAGACACGTCTGGTGGGGACAGCCCCAAGGTCTGAGCCTCAGACATGTTGTCATGGTGACAAAGACCCCACAGTAGGGGTCCTGAGGGTGACTCAGATGGGGTCCTTCAGGGTACAGCACGTGGCTGTGTTGAAGGATCTACCTGTGCCATTTCCCAAATGATGCGCTTGGCCATTTGTGGTGAGCTGGAGTCCTGTCACCAGTCCCCACTTGTTCCGACCACTGCTGGTGAGGCAGTTTCCGAGTTTAAGACAAACGACCCACTTGCCTTTCTTTTCTGCCCACTCCCTTTTGACAGTACTGGGAATTGAACCCAGGAGCAGTTTGCCACCCACCAACCCTCTTGCTACCTTTTATTTTGGGACAGAGTCTCACTCAGTAGCCCAGGCTGGTTTTTGAACTTGTGACCTTCCTGTTTCAACCTCCTGAGTAGCTGTGATGACAGGCCTGCACCCCCAGGCCCAGCCACACTTTGGTCGTTGTGTCTTGGTTTCTTTTTATTTGGTTGCTGACTGGGGGATAAGAACTGTAGAATTAGGATTCAGAACCTGTTTCTCTCCTGTGAGGTGGGGCTTGGTGTTTCTCTCCTGTTCTTTCTCTCCTCTGTCTGTCTGTCTGTCTGCACACATACATATGTGCAGCTGTGCTGGCCCCGCCCCATCTTCTCAGCCCTTCTCCACATCGTTTTTTCAGACTGGATCTTTCACAGAACATGGCGCTCGCCCTTTAATCTAGGCTGGCCGGTCAGGAGTCACTGGGGTTACAAGTGTGACACCGTGTCTGGCATTTTGTGTGGGAGCTGGGGATCCGAACTTGGGTCTTCAGGGCTACACGGCAAACACTTGATGCACTCAACCGTTTCCCGGGCCCTCTTTGTTTTGGTTCTTTTGTTTTCTGTTTTTTGAGAGGCTTATGTTGAGGCTGGCCTAAAACCCACAAGCACCTCACCCCTGGCCAAAGGGCACTGTTCTGAATTATTGTTGTTGTTGTTAGGGTTTTTGAGACAAGGTCTCAGCCATAACCCACACTAATCTCAGAATCAAGGCAATCCTCCTGCCTCAGCCTTCCAGTTACTGATAACAAGTGCATTCCACCATGTTCTATGGTTCAGAGTTTAATGCAAGCATGCTAATGGGTGAGGCAGGCTTCCCAGTGTGACTTAATCCGGACACTTCCATCTGTGTCCGGAGTAGGTGGCCTGGCTTGGGGAGATTCTATCCTGCTCCCCCCGTAACTCTGTCTTCTGTGAACCCTGCCCTCTAGGACGAGTCGAAGCCACCGTACTCCTATGCGCAGCTGATCGTGCAAGCCATCTCCTCGGCACAAGACAGGCAGCTAACACTAAGTGGCATCTACGCCCACATCACCAAACATTACCCTTACTACAGGACTGCTGACAAGGGCTGGCAGGTGAGGCCCTGGGGCCTGGGCTGTGCTTGGAGGCCCAGAACAGGAAACACTTACGGACTCAGTGCATCATGTGAACAAACAGAGATACCTGGGTGTTTTCCCAGGTGACACACACAGTACCATGGTACTTCTGTGTGTGTGTCAGAGCCATCAGAGAGACTGGTTTTGTTTTGTTTTGTTTTGAAAAGGTCTCCTGTAGCCCAGGTTGGCCTCAAACTTATGTTGCCAAGGATGAGCTCCTTGTTCCTGAAATGCTGGGATTGCAGACATGTGCCACCATGCCCATTTTGTACGGTGCTGGGAATGAAACCCAGGGCTTCACGCATGCTAAGCCACATCCCAGCCCTAAGATGATCTGTTTTTACTACTTTTCTTTCATGCCTGGTTGCAACTTTCTTTCTTTCTCTTTTTTTTTTTTTTAAGTTGTTTTGAGACAGTGCCTCATGTTATAGCCCAGGCTAGCCTTGAAATCATGGCAGTCCTACTGCCTCCGCCTCTAGAGTGCTGGCGCCAGCCTTGAGCCACCCCCACAGCTGCTCACCGGTGGCCTCTGTACTCCCTGGGCAGTACAGCCCGGGTGACTTCAGCAGTACAGTGCATCCATCACTTAGGGCAGCACTCCTCCTGCACGAGTTCTGTGCATTCTATCTTCTTGGAGGCAGTGAGACCTCTGCACTGCACACAGTGGCCACAGATTATACCATTTATTCTTTTCTCTGTAATTAGCATTTTCTGTTGAAAATCCAGAAGAAACATTTTTTGTTTCTTTGTTTCTTTTATTTTGAGGCAAGGTCTCATGTAGCCCAGGCTGGCTCTGAACGTTCTTTATAGCCAACAATGACCTTAAACTCCTGATCCTCCTGCCTCCACTTCCTGAGTGCTGAGATCACTGGGGTCCACTCACCACACCTGGTTTATGTGGCCCTGGGGATGGAGTCAGGGCTTCCTGTGTGCTGGGCAAACATTGCACCGATTGAACCCAACCCCAGCTCCACGAGGAGATTTTCTGAGTCAAGGGCTCACTATGTAGCCCAGGCTGACCTTGAACTCATGATCCTCCTGCCTCAGCCTTCCATGTACTGAGAAGACAGGCATGTCTTCTTGCACCCAGCTTTCAGGATGTGCTTTGAACCCGGCCAGCCTCATCTTTTCTCCGTTCCCGACGAGATCCTGCATACTTCTCTGTTTCTTCCAGAAGAACAGGGGTGGATTTTACTGTGTGGAGTTTGCATAGGAGGAGCTACCCTGTGCCCCACACCCTCCCCTGGAGGGTGGTCACCTGCAGCCACATGCCTGTCATCAGTTCCTGCTGCGTCTATTGGGAGGTCTGCCCTCTGATGGCTGTGACCCACAGATGTCTCTCTCTGTCCCCTACAGAACTCCATCCGACACAACCTCTCTCTTAACCGTTATTTTATCAAAGTCCCTCGGTCCCAGGAGGAGCCTGGGAAGGGCTCTTTTTGGCGAATAGACCCAGCTTCTGAAGCCAAACTCGTGGAGCAAGCATTCCGAAAGCGGAGACAGAGAGGTGTCTCCTGCTTCCGCACCCCCTTCGGGCCTCTGTCTTCGCGGTAAGACCCCTGTCACTGTCCTCTTGCTCTTCTGAGAAGCTAGGTTCCCCGGGTCACAGCAGTGGAGGGACTTAGAGCTTGAGGACTTGGTCTGTTTTCTGGGCTCTTAGACAATTAAGCTTCTGTCTTTGCTGCTTTTTAGTTTCAAGGCAAGGTCTCAACTTTGTGAGCAGATTGGCCTTGAACTTATGGTAGCCCTCTGGACTTGCAGGTGTGCGTGACACACCCAGTTCTGACTCCTGTGCTGCTTGGAGCAGTTAGTGAGGTGGCTACTTGTGTAGTGTGTACAGGAGGCTGAGCCAGCCATAACCAGTTTAAAGGGTGAGCTTTCACTGAAGGGCCAGAGGTGCCCCTGCTGATTTGCGGACCTTGAGCTCCCTCTACCATTAATGGAGCCATGTTGGGAGTACAACTTATCTGCTGGCAGGCAGGACTGGATGGATGGACTCTCCATCATCAACAGCTCCATTGAGCATTGCACGTACCTGGCAGGTAAAGGCCATTTGGACAGCTCTTTGGCCACATGTGGTTCTTAGGAGCTGCTACTTCTGTGGATAGCTGTTGAGTCTGCTCTCTGTGGTCACTCTCAGATGATAGACTCCTGACCAGCATAGGTCAGGTGACCAGCAAGTGGCAGGTACTCTCAGAAATCCCTCCATCTCTAGGAAAGCAGAGTCTAGTACTTTCGGTCCCAGTGTCATGATGAGCCAGGGAGGGATTTCTCAGGAATAGGAATGCCTGCATCAGCACTGGCCTCTCATAGTTCTTAGATGTCACAGTCATTGTGGTCATCCAATAGCAGTTTGCATTTTTGTAGTACTGGGGATTCTAGGCAGGTGCTCTACATTGAGCCACACCCCAGCCCCTCACTGGGGGATTCTAGGCAGGGGCTCTACCGCTGAGCCACACCCCAGCCCCTCACTGGGGGATTCTAGGCAGGTGCTCTACCCCTGAGCCATACCTCAACCCCTCACTGGGGGATTCTAGGCCCAGCCTGTTCTACTTTTCATTTTGAGTCAGGTCTTGCTGACTATAGCCCAGCAGGCCTTGAGCTTAAGATCCTCCTGCCTCTGCCTTCCAAGTAGCAAGGATGACGGGCCTGCATTGTCATTCCTGGCTGCAAGCTTTTTCTTTCGACATAGACTGAGCTGCTCCTGGAGGGTGGTAGGACTTTTTAGGCAGTGCATGCTACAGGATGTACAGTTGCTAGGAGAGAGTCCTTCCTCTACCCCTTCAGCCCTTTTTAATGGAACATCTACCCACCCAGCTCCCCACTGAGTGGAAATGGCAATGCTGGGTCTTTGTCAGCAGGGAACATTAGATCTGGGAAAACCTTAGGGAGATAAGAGAGAAGCCCCTGGAAGTGTGGGGCAGAGACATGAGGAGATGGGGTGGATTCCGGGAAGTATGGGGCAAAGACGTGTGAGGTGCAACCTGAGGAATTGTTGGGCAGGGGTGGGGTGGGCTGTATTCCAGAAATCATTGAGTCAGATGTGGGAGTGGCCATGGGATGTACCTTAGGAATCGTTGAACAGAGGTGTGTGTGTTGGGGGCGGTGTTTGTCTTTGTATTTTACTTTTGTTACGATGTACCTCCTTGGTGCATCCCTTTCTCATCATTTCAGGAGTGCTCCAGCTTCACCCACCCACCCTGGACTGATGTCCCCTCGTTCCAGTGGCCTGCAGACCCCAGAGTGCCTGTCTCGGGAAGGCTCCCCCATTCCACATGATCCCGACTTGGGGTCAAAGTTAGCCTCTGTTCCAGAGTATCGCTATTCCCAGAGTGCCCCAGGTAAGACATGAGTTCATTCTCTTCCTGCATGTGACAGACTGGGAGGCACCCACTCAAGTAAGTCACTGTCCTCTGTGTCATCCCGCAGGCTCCCCTGTCAGCGCCCAGCCGGTGATTATGGCTGTCCCTCCCCGACCTTCCAACTTAGTGGCTAAGCCTGTCGCCTACATGCCAGCTTCCATAGTAACCTCACAGCAGCCCTCAGGCCATGCTATCCATGTGGTGCAGCAGGCCCCCACTGTCACCATGGTGAGGGTGGTAACCACCTCCGCCAACTCAGCCAACGGGTACATCCTCGCTAGCCAGGGCTCCGCCGGGGGCTCCCACGACACAACAGGCACCGCTGTGTTGGACCTGGGCAATGAGGCAAGAGGTAATGTGACCACAGCTGTGTTCCCAGCAGGGTCCCAGCACAGTTAACACAGTTGGGCAGTTTTACTATGCAGGGCAGTGGGTAAAGGGAAGTGGGTCTTGGGTTACTGTCTTTTTTTTTTAAGGAATTTTAAGATAGCATGGATTGTCCCTGGGTACTTCTTCCTTGGTTGACAGAGCCTTCTGATGCTCAAAGCTGTTTGCCTGAATTTTGTTTCCATTCAAAGTGACATTCAGGTTGCAGTCCTTGTTAATTTGTTTGTTTGTCTGTTTAGAAAACCTATTTTCATTATTTGTGTGGATGGGTGTTTTGTCTGCAGTGTCTGTGCACATGGGTGCAGTGCCCAAGGAGGCCAGAAGAGGGCATCAGATAACCACCTATGTGGTTGCATTTAACCACTGGGCCATCTCTCCAGCCCCTATTTATTTATTCATTCATTCATTCACTCATTCATTCATTTTTGCCGGTGTTGCAATATGTATCTCTGCTGGGCTGGCTTCAGACTTACTGTCATCTTGCCTCAGCAGTGCTGAGGTCACAGGCATGTACCTGTGTTCACCTCTAAAAGAAATCTGGTCCTAGGGAGTTTATGGGGTAGATGTTGGCAGTGCACCCAGTTTGTGAAAGGCAGCCCCAGAACTTTCTAGAAAGCATTATCTCTTGGTTGTTATTCCCACTGGGAACTCAATTTCAATGTTAACTTTGTATCTTATTGTTGTCATTATGGAAACAGGCTTGGCCTGGTGGCAGAGACCTGTCCTCCCAGCTACTGGGGAGGTGGAGGTCAGCTTGGGCTGTACAGCAAGCTCAAGGCCAGCCTGGGTAACTTAACTAGACTTTGTCTTTAAAAAAAAAAAAAAAAAAAAATTCAAGGGGGGGTTGGCAATGGGGCTGGGGATGTAGCTCGGTGGCAGAGACCCAGCATGCACATGGCCTTAGATTCAGTCCCTAGTACCACTAGCAACAACACAGTAATAATAATTCTAATCATAGAAATGACATCGTGGTGAAAGAGATGGTCACAGCCCTAAAAGCAAGCTGTCTCATTCCAAACAATACATTTTGCCTCACAGATTAAATTTGTATTGGTTACATTTGAAGGTTTACATAGTTAATTTATTTTTATTTTGTTTTTGGTGTTTGAAACAGTCTTGTGAAGCCCAATACTGACCTTGAAGTCTGTGTAACCAAGGATGACTTTGAAGTCTTGATTCTCCTACCTCCACACCCAGCATGTTCTAAAGCCCTGTTAATTTAAATATATGTCCAAAGGTTTTCTTGGAAAGCCCTCTCTCCTAGTAGCCAACCTTATGCTGAGACCTTGGTGGGACTTGGTGGCCGGGGCCATGTGTGGTTCTGACTGGCTGCCCGCCCCACAGGTTTGGAAGAGAAACCCACCATAGCATTTGCCACAATCCCTGCAGCCAGCCGAGTTATCCAGACGGTCGCCAGCCAGATGGCCCCAGGAGTCCCTGGACACACAGTCACCATCCTACAGCCAGCTACACCAGTGACTCTCGGGCAGCACCATCTTCCAGTCCGGGCTGTCACTCAGAACGGAAAGCATGCTGTGCCCACGAATAGCTTAACTGGCAACGCTTATGGTGAGGCCCCAGCCTGCCCTCGGCCTGAACCCTAGATGCCAGGGACCTGCCCGCAGGCAGTGCAGCTCGGGAAGCGCTTGCTTTTCCCATCCACTAGGCTCAGTGGCCTGAGCATCTAGCACGGAGCCCAGATGTCGCCTAGGGTGACAGGAGGTCAGAGGAGGAAGTCAGGGCGCCTGCAGGGGTCGGGGTGCTAGCGGCTAGGCCCCTGTGTGCCAGAGTACAGTAGTTCTTTTTCTTGTGCCATAGTAAAACACCTGGTGCCAAAGGCAACTTCGGGAAGGAAGGTTTCTTTTGGCTTACTTTGGAGGTACAGCCATCGTGGTTGGGAAAGCAAAGCACAGTCAGGCAGCAGCCGAGGGAGAGGAAGCTGCTCCTCAGCTCGCTTTCCACTTTATTTAGTCTTGAGGCCCAGAGTAGGATGGTGTCACCACATGCAGGACAGGTCTTCCCTCTTCATGACCCCATCTAGAAACTTCCTCACTGACATGCCCCGAGGTTTGTTTCCATGGCACTTGTAAATCCCACTGAGGTGATAATCAAGATTAGGTAACACAGAGGGTCCAGAGGGGGAGGGAGGGATGTCCTCAGGGTGACAAGCAGCAGCAGGTGAGCAGGGCCTTGAAGTCGGGTGTTGGGTGTCTGACCTAGACTTACCATGGGTAGGGAAGAGATGTCTGGTGTAAGGAATGGACACTGTGGCTCTGCCTTTACTGCTCTGATCAATTAGTGGTGATCCTTAAGTAACCTCTTCTTCCTGCTACCAGCCCTCACCAGCCCCCTGCAGCTCCTGGCAGCCCAGGCGAGTTCATCCACACCAGTGGTCATCACCCGGGTGTGTGAGGTAGGGCCTGAGGAACCAACAGCAGCCGTCTCGGGGGCCACCAATGCCACACAGACCCCAGCAACCTCCACTACCACATCTGCCTCTTCCAGCGGGGAGCCCGAGGTCAAGAGGTCCCGGGTAGAGGAGCCCACTGGGACAGCCAGCACACAGCCCACAGCAATGGCAGCCACTGGCCCACAGGGACCAGGTACCGGCGAGTGACGTCACCTGCAGGAAGGTGGAGTGGGACTCACGCCCAGGTGCCCGGGTGGCCAGCTGCTGCACTCAAGGACGGAGAGAGAGGCTGACAGCCGCTTGCAGCACGTGTGCCACCAGGGCGGCCGCCACACTTGGACAGTTTCCTTTTTATCTCTCCTGTCCTCCCATGGTTTGAAACAAAACACATAAACACGTTCAGACGACTTGATTGTATGAATCTGGGGGTTCTGTGTGTTTATTTACCCCTCCCTCATGCCATCACCTCTCCACGGTTCTTGTGGGAGAAGGTCTAGCCCAGCTCCTCAGGAACAGATCCCAGCCAGCACCCTCAAGAAGAGTGAGCCCCAGGACTCGATAGAAGTGCCACAGTGCAAACCCAGGCTGCTCTCCGTGGGAGCCACCCACAGACTTCCTGTTTGTAACTCAGTGGGAATAGACCAGAGAACAGAGAATGCATGTGGCTGGGATGCAGAATCTTCTCCCCAAGAGTGACATAGTTTGTGGCATTAATTGGGGTCAGGAGGTTACCTTGGCTTTGGACCCTAAAATATTTCTTACAGTTAAACATGGAATTTGGGCTCATCTCAAAACCTGAGACACACAGAAGGGTTCATGTGTCTTTGGGGTTCCCTTTGATAGCCAGCTGAGCAGTTGCAGACCCAAGCACTCACCCACACCAGCCCCTGGTGAACATGCCGCTCTCCCCGATAACTTCAAGAAGGATCAGCGGCTCCAACATTGATGTTGCAAAGTGCTTTGGCTGGAAAACCAGCCCAGGGCCAGTGGCCGTGGCATCCATTCCCACAGCACTGGCTGAACCCAGAGTGGCAAGCTACAATGGACATCCAGGGAAACCTGGGCAGCTTCAGGGGATGTCAGCCAGCCCCTTGCTCAGCAGGAGGATATTGGTATGTGCCCGTGGAAGCTAGCTAGCAGGGAATGTGTCCTGTATTTCTGGCAGCTGGAGGATCTGAGCAACCATCTGCTCACATTGCCTTCCCCTCACACATTCCAGTTTCCTGAGCACCCCAAGACGTGTCCAGTTTGCAAATGGAAACCCTCTCTTCTACCTGAAGCTGGGGGTCCCTGGCCGTTATCCACCGGAAAGGAAACTACCTCTCCAGGCAGCAGTTGGTGCCAAGTTTGATGACAGTGTGGCAAGAACCAAAGTATGGAGCTCAGCCGAGGACTTGGATCCCCAGAGGTCCCTTTGCATGCCCAGACAAGCTACCAGCAGCACTTTCAACATACACCAAGTCACAGGAGTAGGAGCCACTGAACGTTTCCCTCAGCTTGCGAATGAGATGGTTCTGCAGATAGTACCAGCAGCTGCATGACAGAGACTTGAAGGCATCCAGGAGCTCAGTGTTGGTCCTCCTGGAGGGTAGGCCATAAGCAACAGCCACCACTCGGACAGAGCCCAGACCTATCCTTGGCATCAGACCTCCCACCAGCCCTCTTCCTCTGCCTGGGCCCGGTCAGAAGAGCAGAGAGAGCCCCGTGAGCAGAGAGCAGGCAATCCTAGGAAAGGAAGGGGCCACCGCTGTACAAGCTGCCTTTGCTGGAAGGGATGCCAGCCAGTGACCTGGAGGCTATGGAGAGCAGATGACCGGGTGGGATGAGTCCAAGCTCCACCCTACGGCTGCCACCACTGAAGCCACCAGTCCCCCCACACATCAGGGAGCAGTGCGGGGTGCCTGCCCAGCCCTCTTGAGCTATCATCCAGGCTCTCCAGCCAGTCGTTTCTGTAGTACTAAACTTCAAGCAGGAAGTAAGCTGTGTTTCCTGTCTGTTGTCTGGGAGGTTTCAGAAAGCTGGGGCTGGGGTGGCAGTGGCTGGGGGAGGGTTTTCCAGGTGGAGCTGCCCCTTGGAATAGGCAAACAGCCCTATCCCACATCTCTCTGTGCCTAGCATGAACTTGTTCTCTCTGTGTGTCTGGTGTGAGCATGAGGTTAGGGAAGCGGGAATGGGCTGAGGCCATAGGGACACCTGTTGACTTTCCCTTCATTAGCCATTTGCTCCAAGGCTGTGCATGGTCACTCTGCAAGGCAGATTATTTGTGGATTGTCATGGTAGGCACTGTGTGCAGCCCCTGCATGGAACTGTGGGTCACTGTCTGTCGCATCTGTCATCAGGTCTCAGTATGGCTCTCCTGGCTCCTGAGACATCATGGTGTCCATCTTCTGTGGTAGATCCTCTCACCATTACCACAGGTGTGGAAGGATGTAGGAGAGAGTGCCACACACACTGTCCTAGTGTCCTGTGCCCCTGGTTGGGCAGCCTGAGCTAGAAAGGAGGAGGCTAGCCTGTGCCATTGCTCTGGAAGTGGATTCGGTCATCTACCAGGCAGCACCTCTAGCTTGTGCCAGCTTTTGCCCACGGCCCACAGCCATAGACCCCGAATAGCCAGTGCCAGGAATGCACAGCCAGCTGGAACTCGCTCCCGTGAGCTCTGGGACACCAATAGAGTCCAGCTAAGCTATCTGTGGAAGCCAGAGCCTGGGTCAGGGGCCAGGAAGACCATGACCATCTACTGTGTAGACCATGGCTGGCAACCCTGGAGGACTTCACCAAACCCTGTGGTTGGGGAACAGTTCAGGGACAGATGTGAAGCCTGGGGACCTGTTCCTCAGGGTACACAGGGGCTCCCATCTCTGGCACACCTTTATCTGAGCTTGCCTTGTTTTGGAAAGTTCCCTGGCAGATCAGGTGCCTGGCTGTCCACACATCTGCTGTCTTCTGTTTTGAGTCTGGGACTCGCCAGACTCACAGGTGCTGCGAGCATAGGAAGTCACCATGGTGACCGGAAGGGAAGAGACCCTGCCTGAGAGCCTGCCTGCCTGCCTGCCTGCCTGCCTGCGCTCTCTCTCTGTTCCTTCTCCCTTGCCCATCTCCTTCCTCCTCCCCCTCCTCCTCCTCCCCCTCCTCTTCCCCCCCTTTACTTTCTTTCTTCTATTCCTCTTTCGCTCCCTCATCCTTGCCTCCTCTGTCTTCTCCCCACCTTAGCTTTCAGCCTGGCACCCAGGGCATGATAAACATGTCTGTCATCAGCTTCTGGAGCCTTGCCTTTGTGCAAGGTGAGGTATCTGACTCCCTAGCCATGAGGAAGCCCCACAGACCCTTCCCCTGCTTTCCACATCCTTATAATCTAGAGATCTACCACCTCCCCCTCCTGCCCCTCGCCAGGCTTGCCAGGGTCTGGGATTATAGGTGCCACCCAGCCTACCACAGTAATGTGGGAGAGCCGGAAAGGGGTACATCCAGGTGATGGGGTCAGTCTCTTCCTTTAGAGAGACAAGGGCAGCGGTAAAAGAGTTCAGTGCACGCAGGAAACTTTTCCCATAGAGAAGAAGCGGTGGTGGAATGGAATGCTACTGCTTTTCCTCAAAAAACTCAGATTCCACAATGCACCCATGTGACGTTGCCTACTCTGGGGTGGGCGCCCCCACCTTGCTGACCAAGCCTCTCCCTCCCCATCTGAATAGCTCAGTGCCTGCTCTAGCGTAAGTCAAAAGGTGAGTGAGTCTCTATTCTGGTAAAAGACCCCTTGTCTGGGGAGCACCACATCCCAGTCACTAGTGGTAAAGTCACCTCAAGTGACAACAAGGTAGCCCCTTGTTTTGGCTCAGAGTGACAGAGCGCTTGCCTATAGCACCTCACCTCAGAATACCTCTGCTCAGAAGCAATATTACAAAGGGTAAGTCAAGTTGTTCCCAAGATCACCTCTGCTGACTCCAGCTTCCTCGAGAGCAGGACCTCTGACATGCACTTTAGCTTGGGGGAGGCAGGTGAGGGCTGGGAACAGACAGTAGCCAAGGCCGCCTCCGTTCCACCTGCCACTTCAGTCCTGTCCCCAACTGAATGTCCCCTTTCATCTGTGAGTCCCCTGCCCCAGGCCTTGAATTTAGGGTGGTTCCTTCTGGGATTCTGTTTTGTTTTGTTTCTTGTGGTACTGCAGACTAAACTCGGGGCCTGGCACGGGCTAGGGAAGCCCCTAGGCAAGGGTTCTGCTGAGCCACACTCCCAGCCCTTTAGATTTTTTTAAACTTGAGACAGGGTCTCAGGAAGCTTCCTAGGCTGGCCTTGAACTTGCAATCCTCTTGTCTCAGCTTCCTGAAATGCTGGGCCTATGTGCCACCATGGCCCAGTGCTCTTGTCTTTTGGTTTTTCTTTTTTTTCTTTTCTTTCTTTCTTTCTTTTCTTTCTTTTCTTTCTTTTCTTTCTTTTCTTTTCTTTCTTTCTTTCTTTCTTTCTTTCTTTCTTTCTTTCTTTCTTTCTTTCTTTCTTTCTTTCTTTCTTTCTTCCTTCCTTCCTTCCTTCCTTCCTTCCTTCCTTCCTTCCTTCCTTCTTTCCTTTCTCCCTCCCTCCCCCCCTCTTCCCTCCCTCCCTCCCCCGCTCCCCTCCCTCCCTACCCCCCTCTTCCCTCCCTCCCTCCCTCCCTCCCTCCCTCCCTCCCTCTCTCTCTCTCTTTCTTTTTTTCTTTTTTCTGTACCAAAAGCTGCTACATTGGTAACACAGAGCAAGGTGTGGCCTAGACGCCCCACAGACTAGCACTTGGCACCCACTTCCCACAGCCTGTGGTTTGAACAGTTTGGGAACGTCATTCTTGGGGTCACTGCTTCCCTCCCTCTGCCCTCCCCATTACTAACCCCTGAAGTTACACCTGCTAGGCAAGTGGCGTTCTGTGACCCAGCCTCAGGCCCATTTCACTGACTTTGTTTAGGGAAAATAGTTTTCTACTTGTGTTTAAAAAATACAAAAGCTACTTGAGTGCTCCTAGCTTCTGGTCCTACCTGCTCCTCTGCTCTTCTTTCCACTGCTCTGAGCTTCTCTCTGGCAGGCTTCAGCTCTGCTGCTGCAGGGAACATTCTAGAACTACCCTCCAGGCAGCTGGCGCACAACACCCTGGCAGGGCTGTCCCACAGATGAGGCCAGCCTTATCCACAGGTACCCCCTGGGTGTGCGGCAGGACGGAGGAGGGTCCCCCGAAGTTCTTGGTGAGAGGAAGTGGCCAGTCAGAGGGCAACAAGACAGGGGCTAGGGGGAGGTGAGCCAGCAGGATTGGAAGCTGAGGCTGCCCTCAGCTCTGTCTTAGCCCTCACAGCTGGTGCAGGGGGGTAAAGAGAGCAGATCTCTTAATCATGGGTATCTCTCTCCAAGAGGAAACTTCACTGGAGGGCTTCACTTCCCGTGAAAAGCGTATGTGGTTTCTGTACTTGGGCTCAACTACCAAACACAGGCTTCCTGGGACCCCCGGGACGCCCTCCCCCAGCCTTCATCTGCCCCAACCCCCGCTTCGTGAGAGTTAGAGGGGCGAGAGAGCTTGCTGCCTTACCTCTGGAAATCTTGCTCCTCTGACTGCTCACAAGGTGAACCGTGTTGAGGAACCTGGGCCCCAGGAGCCGAGGAGAAGCTTGAGGGTGGACAGTGGCCAGGCTTGCTTCACGCCCCCTGCATCTGAAGCACTTGCCCCCATCAGAGCAACCTCAGCACTGTCCCCTGAGTCCCTGGGACTGTGCTGATCCTGCTAGAGTGACCCCCACGATCCACTAAGTATTCATGTTCTCTGTCCTGTATGTATCCACATGACAACATGGCTTCTTGAGTCTGAATTGGCTGAAACTTTAATTTTCAATTGGTAAATTGGGAATTAAAAAAAAAAATCTAACATCTTCATTTTTGCCCCTCTCTCCCATCTTTACTTTTTAACATCCTTTTGGGGGTGGGGGATATCTGGGATCCCTGATAATACCTTAGCTTGATCCCTGGGCTGGGAAAAGGTGGTGGGGGCAGGAAGGAGAGACCCAAACTGTCTTCCAGGTCTCTCCTTGAATTCTGCTGTGTCCTTGGCAGGGGCAGCACTGTGCACGTGTGAGGGAGGGGCTAAAGCCAGTAGTGAGGTCGTTCTCTTTCTTAACTGAATGATAATTCTGTAAAAGTAATTGGGGGGAGGGTGTTCAGGGAGTATGTGTGTGTGCGCGCGCGCATGTGTGATTTTGTTTTTGTTTTTTACAGTGGCTGTCTAAAGTATTTTCATGATATGTTTAACACGTAGTGCTTTAAAAGCAGTGGTATCCTATGCGCTGGGAATCCTGGTTCCAGAGATGTGGCCCACCTTGGTGGGTGAAGGTCCCACCCAGGAGGCAGGGGTAAGGGCTGGGGTCAGAAAGGCCTGTGGACCCACATCCCAAGCAGCACCACCTGGGCATTCATTTCAAACAGGATACAGTATTTTTTTATAACAGAACCATCCTTTTTTTTTAAAAAGAGTTTGACACCTGAATGTGATTTCTAACTATTATTAGACGTTAATGTTTTAAAGCTATAACAAAGTGGAAATTTTCTACTTCTTTTTCATCCATTTGAACTGTTCTTTTATCTATTCAATTGTTGTATGTGGCTGGAGAAGCTCTGTTTTCTCCTCTTAGCATTTGTTTCTATAACCAGAAATAAAAATTATATATTAAAGAGATGTACCCAAGGGTGTGAGTGGTCCCTGTGAGTGGCTGACTATGGGGGGCAGACAAATTAACAGATGCCCTGGTCCCTGCTCCCGGCATCGAGAATTGACCCCCAGGTGTTTCAGAGGAGGCAGGGAGATGACGGGGACTCTGCTTCCTTCAGGGTTTCCTGGGTGACCAGTCCAGGAAGAGATGGGATCAGGGAGAGTCCTACAGGTGTCGTCATCTGAGGACATGGGTCCCCTGTGAGTCATCTGAGCCCCAAGGATATGGAGATGGTTCACAGACAGCAAGGGAGGAGCTAGCCAGTGTCTCCCTGACTCATGACACAGGTCCAAAGCTGGGTCAGGGTGTGTCTCCAGGTGTCTGTGTGTCTTGTTACTCGTCTGTTGCTGTGAGGAGACACCATGACACAGGCAACTTACTAAACACAAAGAAGGCGTTTAGTTTGCGGCTAACAGTTAAGGGGGTTGGATGGGGCTCACATGGCAGGGAGCACAAACAGACATGGCGTGGGAGCAGTAGCTGAGAGCTAACTGGGAAATGGTGTGGGCTCTTAAAACCTCAGAGCCTGACCCAGTGACACACCTCCTTCCAACAAGGCCACGCCTCCTAATCCTTCCCAAACAGTTCTACCAAAGGGGACAAAGCATTCAAGTATATTAGCCACTGGGAGCCATTATCATTCAAACCACCACACCATGGCTGCCTCAGTGGCCCTGGCAGACATCTGACACTCAGCCAGGTGAGAAACTCTTCATTTCTCTCCTTTTCTGTGTACATGTGTGCATTTGTATGGAGGCAGAGGACAACCTCGGGGGTTCCTCAGGTGGTGTATGTGTGTTCACATGTGGAGGCACAGGCATGCACTGGCCACAGGAGGCGTAGGCATGTCAGAGGACAACCCTCGGGTACCTGCCCTCACCTTTCCACCTTGTTTGAGACAGAATCTCTTTGCCACTGCGTAAGCCAGGCTAGCAAGCCCTGTAGTTTCAGGAGACTCTCCTGCCTCCTGCCATCTGCTGCAGGTGTGCTGGGATTACAAATGCTTACACTATTGTGCATAGCTTTTACACGGACTCAGGGGACCCAAACGCTGATTATCCTTCTTGTGTGGCAGTCGCTTCCATGCACTGAGTCATCTTCCCCGCCCCACCTTGTCCTTTGAGACACGGGCGCTCACTGGCCTGGGACTTGCCAAATAAGCTAGGCTGGCCCACCAGCAAAACGCTGGGATCCACCTGTGTCCGCTTCCCCAGTGCTGGATTACAAGTGTGTGCTTTATTCTTACATGGTTCTCATGCTTGCAAGGAAAGCACTTACCAACTCTGCTTCTGCCCATTTATCTGACACCTTGCTCATTCTAGGTCATAGGCACTAGGCCAGACAGACAGACATGGGTCCAAGTTCCCACCATGACAGCTCCTCAATCTACCTGAACACAAGTGAGTGAGTGAGTGAGTGAGTGAGTAAGTGAGTGGTGTGGGGGCCTCCTCATCTCAGAACCCCAGGCTAGCAAGACACTGGGTGCCTGACAGAATTCATAAAAATGTGTCTGTCACACAGGTGTGTGTGTGTGTGTGTGTGTGTGTGTGTGTGTGTGTGTGTGTGTGTGTAGTGCCTGGATATTTTTATGTGGTGCTGGGAACTCAAGCTCTGGTCTTCATGCTTGCATAGCAAGCAATTTACTGACTGAGCCATTTCTCCAGCATACACACACACACACACACAACTATTTTCCACTAATGAGACCTTCAAACAACCTGTTACAGATTTTTTAGAAACAGATCAAATATTATGCATGGTAATGTTGTTTACCAGCTGTGCATGTATGTGTCGAGAAAGGGGAAATGATGAACCCTTGGCACACTGGTTTGTCTTGCTGAGGATGGAGCCCAAGGCCTCACACAGGCTAGGCAAGCACTCTACCACCAAGTCACGCCCCTAGCCCCTCACTGGGGGATTCTAGACAGGCACTCTACTGCTAAACTATGTGCCTAGTCTTCTCTCCAGGCCCAGAACCTTCCACTAGCAGTTCCGGAATCAAAGGGAGCTGTTCCGGGGCCAGGAGATCTGGGTTCCAAGAACTGCGGTTCCAGGGTTCCTTGGCTGACGGCTGACATGGATATGTGCCCGGGAGCTGGCCCGGAACCGGCTTCCTTACAGCAACTGATTGGCCCATGGCCTCCGCCCCGCCCACCTGACGCAATACCGGAAGTCTGTCTTTCGCTAGCAGGGTCCTCCCACGAGATGTGGCACCGGAAGCCGGCCGCTCGTGCTTCAAGTTCTCCCACGTGACGCAGCCGGGGCGTGGGAGGGATGTGCTGGGGCGGGAGGGAGGAGTGAGAGCGAGACAGACGTCGTTCGGGCACATGACACATCATGTGACACGACCCGGAAGTTCGCGACACGCCTTGGGCACGGGTGGCCTCTAAGCTGCATCAGGATGTTCTCGGCGGGCGCGGAGAGTCTGCTGCACCAGGCCAGGTCTGCAGATCTGGGGCCGGGGCCACGGGGCGAGACAAAGCTAAGGAGGGGCGGGGTGTCTGTGGTCCCGCTGCGCGGCTCGGGTGCCCGCGTAGCGCCGGGTCCCGGCCTCGGGACGCCTACGTGGAGTGTAAGTTGCACAACCCAACTAAGAAGTCCTCCCCATCGTGTCTGGTGCCAGGCTACGCTGGTCCTGCACTGAGCACCCTAGGTTGCGCCTTCCTTCCCAACTAGCGGGTCCAAGACTTGATGGCATTTGATCAGATGAAGGGAGTGTCTGCCAGAAGCCCAGATCTGGTGCATTTGGTAAACTTAAAAAGCAAAGGGACAAATCTGGACTCTGAGCTTGGGCCACTTGTGAGAGATTAAAATGTAGATGAGGTCTCTGGGATGTAGGGGAACAACAGCCTGAAAGAGCGTTCAAGTCTGGAGTCTGCAAACAAGACAGAACTCCGAGGAGGGCTCAATGGGTGAACGCCCTTGCAGCCAAGCCTGACAGCCTCGGTTCGACCCCTGGAGAAAATCAACTCCCTCAGGTTGTCTTCTGATCTCCACTCGAGCGCCCCCACATGCACATAAAGAAATACATGTAACAAATTAAAAACAAAAACAAAAACTCCCAAGATCTGTTAGAAAGTGTTTGGTGACCGAGCCACACAGTCTGCCCGCCGGCCCACACCGCCCTCCTAGCAGAGGGCATAGTTTTCATTTTAAGCAGTGTGTTTCATGGAGACTTTAGTCTTGGTCAGCATGTCACCTCATGCCAGCACGAAAATAACATTTCCCACTCAGATTCTGCTCAGGATCATGGGGCAGGTGGATGAAAGGCACAAGGACTCATTGAAATGATTTTTGTCCTGGGAGGGGTCCCCAGAAGCAATGGGGAGTTGTGGGAAAATTGGGTCGGCATTTTAAAGCTGTACTGAAGCTGTAACCACACGGTGCAGAGTATCTCTAGTTTGGTCATTTCATTCTCTGACTCATAGTTTATCACTGTGCCCGGGTTAGGGGTATCTCCCTTTCCTCACCCAGCCTCTTCTGTGGTACCTTATATGACTCTGGGTGGAGGATGTAGAAAACAAAGTAGGCTAGGGTGGTGGCGAAGTCGTTGGAGATCATCCTGCAGCCTTCAAAGAGACTAGGACGTGCAGTAGCTGCAGAGAGGCAGCTACCTGTCTGTTTTTGGTTCCCAGATGCCAAACAGCTGACAGGTCCAAAACGGGGCAGTGTGCAAACTGCAAGTAAGCCCTGTCTGGAGACCACAGTGGGCTGTCAGCCATGGTTAGGAAGTCGGAGGCCCCTCATCCAGTAATTTTTTTTCTCTTTTTTTTGAGCGGGGAATAATTGAGACAGAGCCTCACTGTGTGGCCCCAGGAACTTGCTTTGTAGACCAGACTGGCCTCAGACTCAGCAGAGATCCACTTGACTCTGCCTCCCCAATACCTCCGCACCAGGCAATTCCTTCATCGTGGGTCTTTATTTTGTGGTGTTGGGGATGGACCCCAGGGCCGCATGGTCTAGACAAGCGCCCTTCTGCCCTGCTGCAGTCCCCGCCCTCCTTTCCTTGCTGTTAAGCTTGGGAGAGAAGCTGAGAAACTGATTTCCACACTGGTGCTTAGTTTAGTCTCAGCATTGCGAGTTAAGCCAGCAACATACTATATCAGGCTTATCTTACCCCCTGCTGTAACCTTTGCTCTGCAGTGTAGCTTCTAGATTCCCTTTTCAAAAGCCGGAGGGAGGCTCACTGAAGCATGTCTGAAAGGCAGCTTGAGCTCAGAGGTAATGGAGCTCAGAGGTAGAGCGAGTGCTTCCTTATCATGTGCAAGGCCCTGGCTTCAAATCCATCACTGCCAGTGAAGGTGGGGGCTGGGAGACGTGGGTCGTGGTCGTGCACACCCATACATCTTGGGAGGACAAGGAAGGAGGATGAAGAGTTTGAGTCTGGGCTATGTAATAAGTTCAGCCTGGGCTATATAGCAAGACTCTGGGGAGGGAGGGGACTTAGACTAAATAGTTTTGACTTTTGAGAGGCCCATAAAAACCTTTTACTGAGTGTGTTGGCTCACTCTTGTAATGTCAGTGCTTGGAAGTGGAGGCAGGAGGATTTCTGCAAGCTCCAGGCTAGCCTGGGCTACAAAGTGAGGCCCAGTCTCAAAACAAAGGGGGGGAAAAAAAAGAAACCCTTAAAGTAGTGTTTTCTTTTTACCATTGGAACAACAGAACAAGGATGGATGAATCATCTTTATTAAAGGGTGTCACTAGGAAACTGGGGGTGCCGCATCTCAGTTCCAGGGGAGGATCCTGTCTACACTCCAGTTCCTGTAATCCTCCCTCCCAAGCACTGTGAGCCTGGATGGCTCTTCCCTACTTTCTCTGTGCTGGTTAGGGATAGTCCCCCTGGGGGACGTGCTTGTGGCTTAGGGCAGCACCATGATCTGTGGTGGTATTTTGTTTGTGTCTTAACAAATAAAGCTTGCATGGAGATCACTAGATAACCACAGAGGCCAGGCAGTGGTGTCACACACCTTTAATCCTAGCACTTGAGAGGAAAAAGCAAGAAGATCAGGAGTTCAAGGCCACCTGGGCTACTCGAGATTGAACCAGTCTAAAAGAGAAACAGAGCCGGGTGCTGGTGCTGGTGCTGGTGCTGGTGCTGGTGCTGGTGCTGGTGCTGGTGCTGGTGCTGGTGGTGCACACCTTTGATCCCAGCACTTGGGATCTCACATCTTTAATCTCAGCACTAGGGAGGTGGAACCAGGAAGTGAAATGGCTGGGCGGAGAGAGGAATATAAGGCAGGAGGAGACGGGAGCTCAGCTTCCTTAACTAACCTTCAGTAGAGGTTAAGTTAAGTCTCTCTAGCGTCTGGCTCCTTTACTGATCTTTCAGCATTTACCCCAATATCTGGCTCCAGGTTTTTATTATTGAGACCAGTTGGGATCCATGCTACCGTGGTTCCCCTTCCTTCCTTAGGGAGATACAGGATGAGGAACTGCAGCGATTCTGCACCCGGGTCACTAAGCTGCTGCAGGAACCCCCTGGGCCAGCCACCATGGATGCCCTGCAGAGGCTCTCGCTCATTGTCTCAGCCACCAAGTACCCCCGGAGGTGAGTGCACTGTGAATCCTTGTGCATCCCCAGACAGTCCCAGCCAGCTTCCCTGGGGTGTCAGTGTACTTGCCAGAGGCCTGACGTGTCTCCTGGTGGGTCTCGCCCTCCAGGCTGGAGAAGATGTGTCTGGACCTGTTGCAGACCACCCTCTGTTTGCCCACAAGCCCCGAGCAGCTTCAGGGCCTCTGTGCCGCTATCTTGAGAGAGATGTCACCTTTTGATGACCTGGCCCTGTCCTGTGATCACACCCAAAACACCCGTCAGCTCAGCCTCGTGGCCTCTTTGCTGTTGGCCCAGGTAAAACAGTTGTCACCGTTGGGGATGAGGTGGTGTCGATGGCGGCATCTGTTTCTGGTGGTTCTGAGATCTCGGGAATACAGCAAGCTGGTCTCTGTCCCCCAGTGCATCCACTCTGCCCAGAGCCCACTCCCTTGGATGCTCTAATGACTATCTCAAGTGTGCATAGCACCCCCATACCCTTGTGCACACACCCCAGGTCTCTGTTGATAGCTAAGTCAGACTTCAGGGCCTGGCCCACCAGTGTGATGTTCCTGAGCATAGGATTCCACACTTAAAGAGCGACTGCAGTATGCTTTCCAGATGCTTTCTGGGGATCGAACTCAGGTCCCTGTGCTGCCGAAGCACTCACTTTACCAGTCCTCAACTACCTGTCCTGCTTTGAAGGGAGACAGAAAAGGAGAGATCAGATGTGTGAGCCAGCGCATCTTCAAGATCCTTGAGAACCGGCAGCCCGAGGGCCCCAGTGTCAGGCACCTCCTCCCTGTCCTGTCCAAGGTCATTGGCCTGGCCCCAGGCACCCTCATGGAAGGTAGGTACTGGACACTTCTTCCCAAAAGGCCTTCTTGGCTCCTTTCCCACAGCAACCATCATCTCGGGCGTGGCAGAAGGAGGGTTACACTGTTGGAGAACCCTGAATAGCTTCCCAGCTTGTACCCATGGTGTGGGGGGTCTGGTGAGCCCCATTTTCTCTTGAGCAAACCTGGGAACCTGGAGGCTTAACTTTCCATCACTGCACCCCTGCCCTTCCCTACAGACCAGACCAACCTGCTCAGCAAAAGGCTAGTGGACTGGCTGCGCTACGCCAGCATCCAGCAAGGGCTCCCGTACTCAGGGGGCTTCTTCTCTACACCCAGGACCCGGCAGGTGAGTGGCAGCTGCTTCAGGTTCGCAGGGAGCTGAAATCACAAAAGCTGTCACAGGCTGGGGACGAGGCTCAGTTGGTAGAGCATTTGCCTAGTGTGCATGAAGCCATGGGTTCAAGTCCCAGAACCACGTAAAACTGAGTGTGGTGCTGCACACCTGCAGTCCCAGAACCTAGGAGGTGGAAGCAAGAGAATCAGGAGTTCAAGGTCATCCTCAGCTACACAGCAAGTTTGAGGACAGAATGATGTACACAAGACCCTGTCACAAAAACAAAACAACACGACTATCTCCTCTGAGAGTGCTCATTCTCTGTCTCCCATGCATGGACACTGCACATGCCAGTATGACCAGACGTGTTCCCATGGCGGTCCTTCCCCTTGGTTCCAGTCAGGTTTCTCATTGCTGTCTCTGCCTCTGAGTAGGGAGTGCCCAGGAGGGGGAGTGTACTCTGGGTCTGGCCAGCTCCTCAGTGTGTGTGGCTCCTGCTCAGTGCCTACAGAGGAGGATGTGGACACATCTGAGCTGCAGTCGTACCGTGTGTCTTTAGGTCTTGGGGTAGGCCTGCTGGATCTAGGAGTGTGGATGCATCCTGCAGTGCAACCTTGGAGAGGGCAGGTGTGCAGGCCCCTGGGCCGTGCTGGAGCTCACAGCCTCACATGATTTCTGTACTGAGTGGTTCGTGAGCCCACCAGGCTCGTCCTCAGCCCTGTCCTTCCTCCCACAGCCAGGTCCCATCACTGAGGTGGATGGAGCAGTGGCTTCTGACTTCTTCACGGTACTCTCCACGGGCCAGCACTTCACAGAGGACCAGTGGCTGAACGTGCAGGCCTTCTCTATGCTTCGGAAGTGGCTGCTGCACAGTGGCCCTGAGGACCCAGGCAGTCCAGATGCAGGTGTGCCCAGGGTGGGACAGAGAGGGGTAGAAAGCACAAGTACACTGTGACTTGGGTGCAGGTCAGGGGTGGGCAGGAGGCAGCTGAGCCCTATAAGGACACCACAGGTGTCTATAGACCAAACAAGGAGTGTGATCAGTTCGGAGGCCAGCACCAGAGGCACTCTGAGCCCAGGAAGAGCTGAGAACACAGCCCAGCACCCTTTGCAGGCATACTGATGTCTCCACAAGGTGCTCCCAGAGAGCCAGATGGATCATCCAGGGCAGCTACTCACAGGCCTATCTGATCTTGCCCCATCTGCAGACTTGGTTTACAGACAGTCAAACTCAGCTGTCCATGGTGGTACATGCTCATGAGCCCAGAACTTGGAGGTGGAGGCAGGAGGATCAGGGAATTCAAGGCCAGTCTCAGCTACGTAGTTTGAACCCAGCCTGGGCCACAACCCAGGCTGTTTTGAGGCCCTGTCTCAAAAACACAAAACTAAGCTAAGTGTAGGGATCCGTACCTATTCTGCCGGCACCTGGGACTCTGAAGAAGAAGGATTATAGGTTTGAGACCAGCCTCAGCTACATAGCAAGACCCTAATTCATACGCTCAAAAACAAACAGAAAACCAACTAGTAACCCAGACAAATCTGTGCATGTGGCTCCGGTGACAACAGCCTCATACCCAATGACGTGAGCGACCTTGAGCGCTCCAGGAAGCTGCTGGGCCGTGTGTCTGTCCTACAGATGTGTTTTCTCCTACAGATGACAAGTCGGAGCTGGAGGGATCCACCTTGTCTGTGCTGTCCGCCACCTCCACTGCCAGCCGCCTGCTGCCCCCTCGGGAGCGGCTGAGGGAGGTGGCCTTCGAGTACTGCCAGCGCCTGTTGGAACAGAGTAACCGGAGTGAGTCCCCAGGCTACCACCACCTGGCCCCAGCCCACATTGCCCTCCAGGGTGGGGTCAAGGCAGCCGAGCTAACTGAGTATCTGATTGAAAAGAGCTGGCGGGGAATGGAGGGAGAGAGGGCCCAGCAGCTAAGAGCACTTGCCGCTCTTGCAAAGGACCTGGTTTTGGTCCCACAGGGTTTCCCAGAGTAACTACAGTTAGAGAGGATCTGATGCCCGCTTCTGGCCTCCTCAGACACCAGACACACATACATAATATGTAGAAAAAACACCCATTCACTTGAATTGAAATTAAAAATAAAATCTTGAAAAGAAGAGCTGGGGATCTCAGCTCACTGTGGGGTCAGGACAGTGTGTCCTTGTGTCTGAGGACAGGCCCTACCTGTGTGTCTAGCTCCTCACCTCTGGCATCTAGGGTCCACCCATCTTGTACACATCTTATGGGCACCAGTCCCCGACCCCCGTCTTGTCACGTGACTACTCATTGTCCTGGTCTCAGCTTCTAGGACACAGGCTGCCTTGTTATGGGGCTGTTTTGAGACAAGTCAGTTTTCTCTTTTCCAGGAGCCTTGAGGAAGGGAGACTCCGACCTACAGAAAGCTGTAAGTGGCCTGCAGGGTGGCTGGGGCAGCTGCTGCCGGGACCCCTGACCCAGCTCAGTGTCCCTGCAGTGCCTGGTGGAAGCTGTGTTGGTGCTGGACGTGCTGTGCCGGCAGGACCCCTCCTTCCTTTTCCGCACCCTCTCCTGTCTGAAGGCCCTGCATAGGAGGCTGGGTGAAGACCCTGGCAGCGAGCGGGCACTGGTGCCCCTTGCTCAGTTCTTCCTGAACCATGGTGAGTCTGGATACATGGAAAGTTTCTTCTAGGCACTCAGAGGCTCTCACATGTACAGTTTTGTTTTGTTTGTTTATTGGTGGTACTGGGCATGGAACCCAGGTCCTTCATATACTAGACAAGTGCTCTGCTGCTGAGCCACACCCCAGCCCCTCACTGGGGGATTCTAGGCAGGTGCTCTACCACTGAGCCACACCCCAACCCCTCACTTGGGGATTCTAGGCAGGGGCTCTACCACTGAGCCACACCCCAGCCCCTCACTGGGGGATTCTAGGCAGGTGCTCTACCACTGAGTCACACCCCAGCCCTCACTGGGGGATTCTAGGCAGGTGCTCTACCACTGAGCCACACCCCAGCCCCTCTCTGGGGGATTCTAGGCAGGTGCTCCACCACTGAGATATACCCCAGCCCCTCACTGGGGGGGTGGTTCTAGGTGAGTTTAATCCCCAGCCCTCTTTTTGATTGTTTTGTTTTGTTTTTTATGAGTTTGGTTTTTCTTTGTTTTGAAACAGGCACTCATGTGTAGCTCTGGCTGACCTGGAACTCATGGAGGTCCACCTGCCTCTGTCTCCCAAGTGCTGGGTTTAAAAGAGTGTGCCACCACACCTTAGCCTCTCTTTTATTTCGGAATGGGTTCTCTCAAACTTGCCCAGGCTGGTCTTGAACTTGGGATTCTTCTGTTTTAGCTTCCTGAGTGGCTGAGATTACAGTTCCCAGGCAAGCTCAGAACTCTGCTCTACCATGGGCCCATGAAAGTCAGACATTGCGGCCTACACCTTTCCCGACAGTGTCCCCGTGGGTGGTGCTCTGAGGCCTAAGGGAGGCGACAGCATCTACAGAAGCCTTTCGGGTTTCTGGAGACGTGTGCCCCTGGAGGCTCGGCCACACTCTGAGTTCTTTAACCCAGGTTACACTGCAGGTGCTACCTTCCGCAGCACCTAATGCCCTGGTGGCCTCTGGTGTCTTTCAGGGGAGGCAGCCGCCATGGATGCAGAAGCCATCTACCAGCACCTGCTCAGCAGACTCCCTTCTGAGCGCTTCTACAGCCCGACCCTTGCCTTCGAGGTCATACACTTCTGCACACACAACCTGGCTCTGTTTGACCCCCACTTCCTCAGCCTTCTCAGGTTGAACTTCCCTAGTCTGTTCAAGGCACGTGTGGGCGTCTTTGCAGGTGGGCCCAGGGCAAGGTGTTAGGGCTGGGAGTCTCCGTGTATCATAACATACAAACAGCATCATCTCAGACAGCCACATGGCAGCCAGACATGGTGCTACGTACATGTAATCCCAGCACAAGGGAGGCTGAGGCAAGGCGATCAGAAGTAGGAGTTCAAGGCCTGCTTCAGTTACATAGCAGTTCCAGGTCAGCCTGGGCTACGTGACACCCTGTCTCAAAAAGCAAACAAAGCTGGATGTGTCAGCACACACCTTTAATCCTGGCACTCAGGAGGCAGAGGCAAGAGGATCTCTAAGGAGTTCAAGACCAGCCTGGTCTACATAGGGAGTTCCAGGATGGCCAGGGTCCCATAGGGACACCTTGTCTCAAAAACAAACAACAAAAAGAAAAATCTAAGGGCTGGAGAGATGGTTCAGTGGTTAAGAGCACTGGCTGTTCTTGCAAAGAACCTAGGTTCAATTCCTAGCATATGGTGGCTCACAACCATCTGTTACTAATTCCCAGGGATCCAGTGCCCTCTGCTCGCCTCTTCAGGCGCTTTATGCACACAGTGCCCATGCATACGCGCTGGCAAACCACTCATACACATGAAATAATATCTAAAAAACAAACTAATATCATGCAGAGGCAGGAGATGGATGGGCTGACTTTGAGCTGGCCAGCTTCAGTTTTGAGATACCTCTGCTCCAGGAAGCCAAGCCTCCTGGGTGCCAGATTGTAGGTATGTGCAGTCATGCCTGGCTTGACCCATGGCATTACTCAGACTGGTGCATTCAGTCCATTACTACGAGCCTGTGATGGATCTGTGGGAGGGGTGTGTGTGTGTGTGTGTGTGTGTGCGAGTGCGTGCGTGCGTGCGTGCGTGCGTGCGCGCTTCTGGAGGTCAGAGGTCAACCTCAGGTGGTGTTCGTCAAACAATGGGGCCTCTCTTTGATCTGGAACTCTCCAAGTGGACTAACCTGTCTGTAGCAAGCCCCAGAAATCTGCCTGTCTCTACCTCCCCAGTGCAGGGCATGCACCACCACACCTGGAATTTAGGGTTCTGGGGGCTAGAACCAAGGTTCCCGTGTGTGCACGGCAAGTACTTTCCTGACTGGGCCATCTCCCTACCCCAGCGTTCAGTCCTTTTCCTAAAGAGTGATTCAGGAATGGCTAACCTCATTGCTGGCACAAAATTGGCTACAAAGGACGAAATAGAAGAGCAGACGTGGCCAGAGAGATGGCTCCAGCTAGTAAAGACACTTGATGCTGACGGGTGGAAGTTCCGGCCTTGGGATCCACGTGTTAAAACGAGAGACCCAACTCCTGCACGGTGTCCTTTGGCTTCCCATTTGTGTGCGTGTGCACGTGCTCACACTAACAGTAGTCAATGAAATCCTCAGAACATGGCCCAAAACACACAGCCTCATCTCGGGCAGTGTGGGGAGGAAGGGGGGTGGGTCCAGCTGCCCCGTCTGAACAGTGTCTCAGTGGTGTGAGTGGGCAGTAGGAGCCACTGGTTGAGGCCATGGCCAGCCAGCGTCCTCCCGCCCTGTCTGAGCCACTGTATCGCCCACAGTTCCTGGCTTGGAACAGCCCTCCCCTCACAGCCGAGTTCGTGGTACTCCTGCCAGCTCTGGTGGATGCTGGCACGGCCGTGGAGATGTTACACGCACTGCTTGACCTGCCCTGCCTGACTGCTGCCCTGGACCTACAGCTCAGGTGGCCACTCTGCCCTGGGCAGCCCTGCCCCCTCCCATGCAGCCAGCACCAGCGCTGCTCTCCTCACTGCTCCCGACCCCTGACCAGAGCCCCTGCAAGACTCCGGACCGCAACAGCACATCTCTGGTCCCTTCACCACCCACCCAGAGCAGCGCCCGAGCCCCAGGGCTCCTCAGCACTTCCGTGTCCAGCAAGGGGAGTCTCCCATGCTCTGCGGCCCAGATTGCCTCCCCAGCCCTGCAAGCCTGTGGTGCTACAGCAGGTGCCCCTGGCGTCGGGACAAATAGGACCATGGTTGACTTGTGCTGAGAGTAGCATCCCAGCCCAGCTTCTGTCCTCTTAGGTTCACACAGACCCCATCAGAAAGGCCACTTTGGGACGTCTCCCTCAAGATTCCTAGCTGCCTGGAGGCCTTCCGGGACCCACAGCTCCAAGGACTCTTCCGCCACCTGCTTCGTACCAAGGCCAGCCGCTCCACAGAGAGGTGGGAGCCCTGGGCCAATCAGCACATCCATGATGTGGGACTCTGTGTTCTCACCCTCAGCCTGGGGAGGGAGCCTTGGGCCCCCACTGCAGCCCTGGGTATGGAAGGGCTCCTGGCCCAGAGCCTGGGCTCCACTGCTTGACCCAGCCCTCGGTTGATGCTGTGAGCAGTCCACTCTATAGATGGGAAAACTATATATTCTGGGGAGTAAAAGGACCAGGAGTGGCCTGCAGGCCTCTCAGGTCAGCCTGTGCTGACCTGTCCCTGGCTCTGCTCTCCTGGAGCCCCTGACATCTCCTGGCCTTGAGCCCCGAGGAGCAAGTGAACCATGACTGCCTGTGTCTGGCCACAGCACCCCTTTTTCTGGTTGCTGTGGGTCACTCAGGAAGTAACAGTGAGTGAGCACTCAGGAGCCCCGCTGTATCCCCAGACTGATGCCACTTCACCAGCTGCTGAAGCCCATGGCCAGCTGTGCCCGGGTAACCCAGTGTGCAGAGGCAGTACCCATCCTGCTTCAGGCCTTCTTCTCAGCGGTGACCCAGGTGAGCCCACCACCTGGGATCTCTCCCCTGTAGACCTCATATAGCCAAGAGGAACCAGGCCAGAGTGTGGTGCTCTGGCCTGACCCCACGCGAGGTTTGTCTTGCCACACCCTCCATGGCTCCTCTGAGTAAGAGACAGGGAGAGGACTGCTCATACTTCAGCCTTCAGGGTGGGGCAGGCACATGACCCTCGAGGCTGGCACCACAAGCTAGGGCCAGAACAGCATGAGCCCCGTACCCTGGGGCCCCATGGCCCATGGTTCCCTCCCGGCTGCTGTTCACAGGTCGATGACTGCAAGCCCACAGAAGCCCTTGAGGTAGGCTAGTAACAGAACGGGGCCATTTGGGGTCACCCAGATGGACAGGACAGAACCTTGGCCTCGGGGAACAGGCTTATTTTTTTGTTCTTGTTTTTGAGACACTGCCTCTGTATAAACCCACTGGCCTGGAGGTCTCCATGTGGACTAGACTGGCCTCAAACTCTCATCCCCCTGCCTCTGTCTCCCAAGTGCTCGGGGTAAAGGTTTGTGCCACTGCGCCCTTCAGCAGAGCAGGGTCCTAAACGAAAGATACAGGGCAGGAGCAGGGCTGGAGAAGCTGGGGCTTCCAGGTCCTCTCCTAGCCCCCACTACACGCCCCCCATCCCTCAGGTGCTGCGGGAGGGAGGGAGGGAGGGAGGAGATTCACCCCTAAGTCATGCTCCCACTTTGTGGCCTCAGCCCTCCTGAGGGTAGAAGATAACAGTGCCCACTGCCCAAGACTGAACCCGCCTTTGTTCTCCACCCCAGTTTGCTGACGGGGCCCTGATCAACCAGCTGGCGCTGCTGCTCCTGGACAGAAGTGACTCCCTCTACCAGGTCCCTCGGTATGAGGCCCGTGTGCACAGGTAGGCTCAGCCCTGGCAGGGTCACCAGTGCCTGTGGCACACAGACCGGATCCCTCTGCCTCTCCTGTCCTGCGCACAGGCCAGGGGTCTCGAGCACTCTGCTATGCTGCCGGCCCCTCCCTCCTCCATCTCATCTCCCATTCAGGACATTCTGGTGCTGCCCTCCTCCAAGACTCTCTGTGCCCCTTCAAGGTGGCCTCATGTCTCTATTGCAGAGGCCCCTGTCCACCAAGGTCCTTTTTCTTTAGAGCAGTGGTTCTCAACCTTCCTAATACTGCGACCCTTTAATGCAGTTCCTCTGTTGTGGTGACCTCTAACCCCAACCATAAAGTTATTTTCATTGCTACTTCATAGTTGTAATTTTGCTCCTGTTAATGAATCATAATGATATGCAGGATTTCTGATATTTGACCTCAAAGTGTCACAACCCACAGGTTAAGAACCACTGCTTTAGCTCATTTATTCTCAGACACATACACACACCATCCTGGGGATTAACCCTAGGGCCACCTGAGTGCTAGATAAGTGCTCTACCACTGAGCCACACCCCAGCCCCTCACTGGGGGATTCTAGGCAGGTGCTCTACCACTGAGCCACACCCCAGCCCCTCACTGGGGGATTCTAGGCAGGTGCTCTACCACTGAGCCACACCCCAGCCCCTCACTGGGGGATTCTAGGCAGGTGCTCTACCACTGAGCCACACCCCAGCCCCTCACTGGGGGATTCTAGGCAGGTGCTCTACCACTGAGCCACACCCCAGCCCCTCACTGGGGGAGTCTAGGCAGGTGCTCTACCACTGAGCCACACCCCAGCCCCTCACTGGGGGATTCTAGGCAGGTGCTCTACCACTGAGCCACACCCCAGCCCCTCACTGGGGGAGTCTAGGCAGGTGCTCTACCACTGAGCCACACCCCAGCCCCTCACTGGGGTAGTCTAGGCAGGTGCTCTACCACTGAGTCACACCCCAGCCCCTCATTTGGGGATTCTAGGCAGGCCATCTACTCTTCAGTTTTATGACAGGTCTCACTCCAGTCCGGGCTATCCTAGAACTCAGCATTCCGCCTGCCTCACTCTCTCATAGCCTGGATTTCAGGCAGGCATGTCCCCAGTGGAGTGAAAAGCTTTCAATAGGGGGCAGTTCTTAATCTCCTGACTTCAACTGACTGCTCCTGGCTCTCCCGCATCAAATAGGCTGGGGTCAGATCTGACCCGAGCACACACAGCTTCACAGGGTTGGTTCCCTCTATCCTGGCAGGGTGCTGAGCTCCCAGCTCCTGGTACTGTGTAAGCTGAAGCCGTCGCTGGTGGTGGAGCTGTCCCGAGAGCTTCTCGAGTTTGTGGGGAGCGTGAGCAGCATCTGCAGCCGAGCCAGCATGTTCACCTGTGTGGTAAGAACATGCCCGCCCTCCCGCCATCGGACAGGAAGCCCCGTGTGTGCTGAGCCTCTGTTCTGGGCGTAGGTGTGGGCCATTGGCGAGTACCTGTCGGTGACCTGTGACAAGAGGTGCACAGTGGAGCAGATCAACAGGTTCTTTGAAGCCCTGGAGGCCCTGCTGTTCGAAGTCACCCAGTCCCGTCCCTCGGCCGACCTGCCCTGCTGTCCCCCACAGGTGGTCACTGCACTCATGACCACGCTGACCAAGCTGGCCTCCCGGAGCCAAGACCTGATCCCAAGGTATCCTGCTAGGGAGCACAGAGCAGGAACCCATAGAGGGCGGCTTCAGGCAACTGGTCCTTGGCAACTAAATAGCCGAACCCTTCTCCCCCCAGGGTGTCACTGTTCCTGTCAAAAATTCGGACCCTGGCCCAGAACCCAGCCACCAGCTCTGTGCACAGTGAGGAGGACGCAGAAGCCATCCGTACCCGGGCCACAGAGCTACTGGCTCTCCTGAAGATGCCCAGTGTGGCCCAGTTTGTGTTCACACCCACTGCAGGCGTGTGCCAGCCCCGCTACCACCGAGACACCAACACGGCCCTGCCCCTGGCCCTGCGCACCGTCAGCCGGCTGGTGGAGAAGGAGGCTGGCCTCTTGCCAGGTTGAAGGGACAGTCACCACCTGAACACTGGCTACAGCTGAAGAGCCTGAGCGGTCAGCCTGATGTCAGAGCTGAGCTGCAGGCTTGGGTGACTAGAGGGGGAGGAAGTGGACATGGCCCTCAAAATGACATCACTAGCTCCTGGGGATGAGTCATCCAGCCTTGTCCCCATGGCTGGCCGCACTCAGCCTTGAGCAGCTCAAAGATGGCTGAGCACCGTTTCCTAGGCTGAGCAGAAGCGGCCTGGTCTGCTCACTGCTGTTAACTCATTTCTGGAGTTAGGAGCAAGGAGCAGTACAGGAACAATAAACTTCATAAAATTGCTTATGCTGGGCAGTGGTGGTGCAGCCCTTTAATCCCAGCACTGGGGAGGCAGAGGCAGGCGGATCTCTGAGTTTGAGGCCAGCCTGGTCTACAGAGTGAGTTCCAGGACAGCCAGGGCTACACAGAGAAACCCTCAAAAAATAAACAATCAAAACTGTATTTATGTGTAGGTGCATACACACACCACAGCACACACACGGAGAGCAGGAGACAACTTTGGAGAGTCCTCTTCTTCATGGTGTCCTGGCCGATTGTGTGGCTTGGTAACAACCACTTTTACCTACTGAGCCATCTTGCCTGCCCCAAATAAACCTTTAAAATGCTATGTACAGCTGAAATCCTCAGACTGAGAGATAACCAAGGAGCCTGAGCATGGCCTGGAGCCCGGCTGTTGCCCTTCCCACCTTGCCCTGTGTATAGGAAAATCCCTGGTTCTCCTGTTTGGCTCCAGTGTCCTGGATGTGACAGAAGTGACATGCTCGGGAGTCGAGGCTGTAGCTCAGCCAGTGAAGTGTTACTCAGCAGGCACAAAGCCCAGCGTAACCCAGGCATTGTAGTGCACACCTGCAATCCCAGCACTCGGGAGGTGGAGGCAGGAGGGTCAGAAGTTGAAGGTCATCCTTTGCTATGCAGCAACCTGGAGGGCAGCCTGGGCTACAGAAGAAATTGGGCCTGGAAGACGACTCAGCACATAAAAGGCTTTACCACATAAGCCTGATGACCCACGTTTGGCCCTGGACCCCAGGTGTAGAGCCAGGTGCTGTGGTGTGTGCGCACCTGCGGAGACAGCGTCCTTTTAAAGCTCACAGGCCACTAGCCTGGGGTATGCAGAGCAGCGGGAGAACAAGATGGAAGGCAAGAACCAACTCCCAGAAGGCATGCTATGCCTTTTTATGTGAATAAGACGTTTTAAAAGCCAAATAAAATTCAAGTACTCAGGAGGATGCAGTGTCCCCCGGGTACACCTGCAGTGATGTTGCCTAATCATGCTGTTTCATAACTTAAGGCTGTGGGGAGGCACCGAGGAGTCCTATGTGCTCCTGTAGTCCTGCACAGAAGCACCCAGGCTTCATGCTGGTGCTCAGGGCTGCAGGGCCCCTGCTTTAGCCTTTTTGCAGTTTCCCTGAGCTGAGCTAGAGCTGCTTAGCGGGAGCCACTCAGGTGCTGGCAGTATATGGCCACCAGAGGGCGCCATTGCCTTTAGTCTATTGCTGGGCAAGCATTTGACCCTGCCCACAGCTCCACCCTTCACTTTCTGCTTCTGGGCTCTGCACTGTACTCCTCTCCCTGTGTTGGGTGGGGCTGGAGCTCTCTAAGGAAACACAGGTTTAAGGCTTAAGCTGAGCTCTGTGGCAACATGGGGGTACTCCTACCCAGGCCACAGGGGTGCTGCAGCCCACGTGGGCCTTTTGTCTAGGTTTATGTTCAGGGAAACCTTTGCTTGTTGTCACGAGGCCTGCTGTGCCCTGACCAAAGCCCCTCCCTGAGCTGGGCCTGGACAGATGTGCTCAGAGAGTGACCCACACTGTCTGTCTTGTGCCACCTGTTCCCTGGGAGGGCAGCTAGCCCTAGAACAGGGGCAGAGGAAACAGTGGTATTGCCGTGATCTTCATTCAGGAACACAGGTGGTTTAAAGAACTTAACCTTTTATTTTACGTGTGTGCGTGTTTGGCCTGCACGTGTGTCAGTGCACTGTGTGCGGGCATTGCATGCAGAGGTCAGAGGGCATCAGACCCCCTTGGAACTGGAGTTATCAGTGGCTTACCATGTGGGTGCTGAGAATAGAACACATGTCCTTGGGAAGAGCAGCCAGTGCTCTTAACCACTGACCCATCTCTTCAGTTCTGAACACTGGTATCCTTCAGTCCTGAGCAAGATTCAGACGGCTCCACTGTGCACTGAACGCAGTTGATAAAGCCATGCCAGGTAAACAAGGGCAGAGGTGTTTGAGAACACACCGCCTTCTTCCTGGTGGACACCACTCAAAGATAAGTGCCCACTCGGATGGCAGAGGCTGGCCTGGCTACTCTGCTCTCAGAGTCTAGCCGCCAGGGGTGAGGGTCACATGGGTTCAGCTGCTTCTCCCACCTTCAGCCAGCCAGAGAGCAGGACTGGCCTGGGCTCCAAGCTCCCAGGCACTCGTGGACCTGTGAAGCTTTTACATATTCACACCTGCTTTTTAGCACTGTTGTAATCGATCTTTCGCATGAATGCTTGACAACACATACCATGGGTTTTTTGTGCGTGTAATATGATTGTGTGTACAGTGTGTGTATGCATGTGTGCTTGCGCGCACGCACACACACACCTGGATGTAGAATGTTTTCCTCAGTTGTTCTCTACTAATTTAAATTTTTTCTTGTATTTTATTTGGGAGGGGGTGTGTGTGTGCCACAGCGGAGCATGTGTGGTGGTCAGAGGACAGTTTTAAGTTAGTTCTGTCGTAGGGCTCGTTCTCAGGTCATCAGGCTCTGCTGCGAGTACTCTTACCTGCTGAGCCATCTCACCAAACCACTTTTTTAAAAAACAATTTTTTATTGAAAACAGTTATTTTCATATAATTTATTCTGATCAGTTTCCTCTCCCTTATCTCCTCCCACCTCCGAACCTTTCCAACACCACATCTTCTTTCTCTCTCCCTTAAGAAACTAAACAGGCAGCCTGGTGGTGGCACACGCCTTTAATCCCACCACTCAGAAGGCAGAGCCAGGCAGATCTCTAAGTTCAAGGCCAGCCTGGTCTACAGAGTGAGTTCCAGGACAAGAACCAAAACTACACAGAGAAACCCTGTCTCAAAAGAAGAAGAAAGGAAGGAAGGGAGGGAGGGAGGGAGGGAGGGAGGGAGGGAGGGAGGGAGGAAGGAAGGAAGGAAGGAAGGAAGGAAGGAAGGAAGGAAGGAAGGAAGGAAGGAAGGAAGGAAGGGAAGAAGAGCAGGCAAATAAAAAGGACAAACCCCCAAAAAAATTCTCAGAAAGCAGGAGAAACACGTGCAATATGAGACAAGAAAAAAAAATCCAAAATACCTGTGAGTTTGTGTTAGCCATCTGCTGCTGCTGGGCACGGGGCCCTCCCTTAAGTGTGGTTTGTATACCCAATGAGACTTTCTTGGAGAAGCTAATTTTTCCTTTGTGAATGGTTGGTAATTGGAGAAAGTTTCTTGGTTGGGGATGGGAGCTCATGGCTACTCCCCCATCTCAGCACTGGGACCGTCTGGTTTGGATCTGTGCATGCTGCCAGTCTCTGTGGGTTAACATGTCAGTCCTGTTGTGTCTGGAAGACGCTGTGTCCTTGGTGTCCTCCATCCCCTCGGGCTCTTACAATCTTTCTACCTCCTCTTCAGTGTGGTTCCCTGAGCCCTGATGGGAGGGAGTTGATGGAGACATCTGTTAGGACTCAGAGTTCCAGGGTCTGTCGCTGCATGTTGTACAGTTGAAATCACAAGGGTCACTCACTGAACCCAGAGCTCACAGGTTCAGCTAACCTGGCGGGCAGATCCAGAGATGTTCCTAACACACACACACACACACACACACACACACACACACACACACAAGCACACACACACACCAGCACACACACCAGCACATGCTCACATCAGCACACACATACACCCCAGCACACAACACAACTAGTACACACACACACACACACACACAATCAGCACACACATAACCAGCACACAAACATCATACACATATCAGCACTGCACATATCAGCACACACACACCAGCACACACCCCAGCACATGCTCATATCAGCACGCACATAAACACCCCAGTGTGGTGGTAATCTAATTGTATTGAAATATTATTTTGATTTGTACTGAAATATTAATTTGATTGTATGTTAATAAATAAAGTTGTCTGGGGGTCAGAGCTATTAGAGCCATAGCAAGAGTGTGGCGGTGGTGGCACACGCCTTTAATCCCATAGATATCTGTGTGTTCAGGGTCAGAGCTATTAGAGCCATAGCAAGAGTGTGGCGGTGGTGGCACACGCCTTTAATCCCATAAGATCTCTGTGTGTTCAGGGATACAGTCAGCATTGGAGACATATGCCTTTAAGACCTAGGGGGCTGTACATTCAGACAGTGACGAGGCAGTCATGTGTTTGGGTTTACAACCAATGAGAAGGCAGAACAACATACTATAAAAAAACGAGCCGACAGGAGGTAGCTCTCTTTTCGCGAAGCTGGGACAGCAGGAAGAAGGGTGAGATTTTAGCTCTGAGCTCTGACTTCTCAGCTTTCTCTTTTACATTGTTTCTGTGTTTCTTATTTAATAAGACGGTTGGTTACATCAATACCCCAGCACACACACACTAGTACACACACACACACACACACACACACACACACACACACACACACACACAAACACACACACCAGCACTGAGGTCAGAGGCACACATTGTGCTTTTACGCAGGCAATGGGAATGTCTCCATAGGCTTGGCAACAAACACTTTGCCACCTGAGCTTTATCTCCTATATTGTGCGCTTTTGTTTTTATTAATGACAGAATAAGCATGAAGGAGCCCACTATCCAGTATCAGAATTGCAGTATTGGCGACACCCCAGCTCCCGGTGAGCTCCTAGTCCATGCACTCTGCTCCACTGTTGAGCCCTAAAGGCTGTCCTAAGTGAGTTGCTTGAAAAGCAGAATTCTCTCCGTGTCAGCAGGCATCCCTTGATAGGTTTCCTCACTTTGTTGTGAGGGTCATGCTGGCTCATCGCAGGCCTCTTGCTGGACTTCTTCCAGTAACGCTACTCTGCAGGAATGTGGAGCCCCCTAGTCTGCTACCTAGCATGGGGCTTGTGACCAAAGAAATAAAGTGAAGACCAAGACTTGGCCCCTGCACCAGCTGCAGCCCACCAGCTCAGTTCTGGGCTGTAAGCATTTCTTTTCTTCTGGACAAAGCCATGTGTTTTAATTCTTTTAAAAATACATTTAGGAGCCGGGCGGTGGTGGCGCACGCCTTTAATCCCAGCACCCGGGAGGCAGAGCCAGGCGGATCCCTGTGAGTTCGAGGCCAGCCTGGGCTACCAAGTGAGCTCCAGGAAAGGCACAAAGCTACACAGAGAAACCCTGTCTCGAAAAACCAAAAAAAAAAAAAAAAAAAAAAAAAAAAAAAAAAAAATACAGTTAGGGGTGGGGGACTGAAGAGATGATGGTTCGGTAGTTAAGAGTGCCTATTGCTCTTGCAGAGGACCTGGATTGGGTTCCCAGCACCACATGGCAGCTCACAACCGCATGGAACTCTGCTGCAGATCTAGCACCCTCTTCTAGCCCCAGCGAACTCCTGAATGTGCACGGTACACATAAGCTCATATAAGCACACACATAAACACATTTTTTACAATCTTGAAAAAAATAGATTTAGGGGCCCACAAGATGACAACTCAGCAGGTAAATGCTCCTATGCCGAGCCTGCTGACCCAAGTTGAAGCCCCAGGACCTATGTGGTGGAGAGAATGGACCCCCAGAGATGTCCTCTGACCTCCATATGCACACCATGGCATGCATGCACACCTCAACAACTCCACTGCATGCACACCAAATAAATCAATAAAAACATAGTAAGGTTTTTTAAAAATATACTTTATCCGTCATCTTGGGCATCACCAAGTTGGGGCTGCCTATCCAAGCTGGGTGGAAATACGCAGCAACAGCAGCAGCTAGAAAGGGCCTGCAGCAGACACACTGCAGCTCTTCATGGCAACCAGGAGGGGGCAGCATGGAGAATCATGAGAGCAAGTAATAGGGCCAATGGAGGACATGGCTACAGACGGCTATCCCCTCCACAAAGATCCATTTCATGTGGAGCGTTTGCAGCTGACTGGGACCCCCACGTCCCCACAGTCTCTATTCCTGATAAAAAAAAAAATATGAGGACCTCGGGCTAGAGAGATAGCTCAATGGGTAAAGCCCCTCCCACACAAGCATATGTATCTGAGTTCGAATCCCCAGAACCTACACAAAGCTAGCTGCAGTAGCACGTGTCTAATCCTCATGTTCCCACAGTGAGATGGGAGGAACAGAGAGAATACTGGAGGCTCTCAGGTCACCCAGCCTGGTGCATACAGCAGCAAACAACAGAAAGAGATCCAGTCTGAAACAAGGGGGACGTGGGGGCTGACAACTGAGGTTGTCTCCTTATGTCAACACGTGCTGTGCACATGCATGTGTAAACACACACACACACTCCCCAAACTCTTAAAAGACAAGGACCTGGCCAAGTTCTCCCACTGGCTCTGTGCACACCAAGGACATGGATAGAGCTGCTGACCCCACTGAAGATGTCGAGCGGGGCCAAGTTTGTTCACACCCGGTGTGGGCATGTGACAGCTGCTATCCCAGTATACCCAGACCCTGCTGGAGGAGGAGGCTGGCTTCCCAACAGTGTAGAGGGATGTGGGCCAGGGAAGAAAATCTTAAGTGTCCACGTTCAACTTCCTGCTTTGGTGACCAGTGACAAGTGGGGAAGAGCAGAAGTCATCTGGGCAGGGAGGGAGGGCTCAAGGCTGGCTCAATCATCCGGCTTCTCCAGGCCTGTAGACGCCTTTCTTTGGAGAGATACTAAGCAGTGGTTTAAAATGGAGACAGGCACAGGGATCCCGCTGTAAGCCCCGAAGCGGGTGGCTGAAACCAGACTACAGTGGGTAGGGAGCCGCCCCGAACCACCTCCTCCACAGGGAGCTCCCCACCGGCCTGGGCCAGTCACAGAAAGGACCAAAGGACCGGGCCACACGGGCTTGTGCTTCTTCTTTCCTGGCTTCAGGGGAGCTGCAGTCCTGGGGTAGAGGGTCAGTCAAATAATCCCTTCCATAGCCTCGCTCAGGGGAGCAGGCCTGCGATTCCAGCTGCCCAGGAGGTTGAGGCAGGAAGGTAGAAAGCTCACAGTCTGCTCGGGCTACAGAGCAAGGCGCCAAACTGGGCAACTCAGTGAGACTGTTGCAAAACAAAATATAAAAAGAGGGGCTGAGGGATGTAGCCCAGGGGTAGAGCACCTGCCTAGAATCCCCCAGTGAGGGGCTGGGGTGTGACTCAGTGGTAGAGCACCTGCCTAGAATCCCCCAGTGAGGGGCTGGGGTGTAGCTCAGTGGTAGAGCACCTGCCTAGAATCCCCCAGTGAGGGGCTGGGGTGTGGCTCAGTGGTAGAGCCCCTGCCTAGAATCCCCCAGTGAGGGGCTGGGGTGTGGCTAAATGGTAGAGCACCTGCCTAGAATCCCCCAGTGAGGGGCTGGGGTGTGGCTCAGTGGTAGAGCACCTGCCTAGAATCCCCCAGTGAGGGGCTGGGGTGTGGCTCAGTGGTAGAGCACCTGCCTAGAATCCCCCAGTGAGGGGCTGGGGTGTGGCTCAGTGGTAGAGCACCTGCCTAGAATCCCCCAGTGAGGGGCTGGGGTGTGGCTCAGTGGTAGAGCACCTGCCTAGAATCCCCCAGTGAGGGGCTGGGGTGTGACTCAGTGGTAGAGCACCTGCCTAGAATCCCCCAGTGAAGGGCTGGGTGTGGCTCAGTGGTAGAGCACCTGCCTAACACATCAAGAGCCCTGGGTTTAATCCCCAGAACCAGAAGCAGTGGGGAACTATATCTATCACAATCTGTATTAGGGCCACTCAAGGCTTCACCTATGCTGGCTGGGCAAGAAGGGTTGGTCACAAGAACCACTGGCTTCCCTCAGTGTTACCCAGTGTTACCCACAATGCAGATCCTGCATCTTCACTGTAAGAATACGAAAGATAGTTTATTGAGTCTCAATTCTCCATTAAAGTCTTTAAACATAAAAGCTCTGTAGGAAATGTCACAACTTAGTGTCATCTGTCATATAAATAAATATACACTAAGATGTACACTATCAACAGGTGTCCTCAACGTGAGGCCACAACATAGTGAAGTCAACTTTAAAACCCAGGATTGGCTGGACTGGGGAGTGGGGGGCTTAGGTGGGGGGCGCAGCGGGCAGGTGTTGGTGGCACCTGGTGAGGATACAGGAAGCAGGCGCTGGGGGCAAGGGTCCTTTGGTCTATTAGGAGGGGGGCTTGCGGAAGCGAATTTTCTTGGCTGTTTCCACGTCAGACTTGGCAACAAGAAATCTCATCTTCTTGCCTCCATGTCGGATCAGATCTACTGCCCTGAAATCAAGGAAAGAGGTGAAGACGACACAGAGGAGCCAGCAGCAGCCTGGTCTCTGCCTCCCCCCAGCCCTCCCCCCCCCTCCCCTGGATGCAGGACTGGCTTGCTTGTGTCCCCGACCCCTCTCTGGTCCTGTGGTGCAGGCCAGGCGTGGCACATACCTCATATAGCTGACATTCATCAGGCTGCTGCCGTTCACTTCCAGGATTCGGTCCCCTAGTGACAACCGCCCATCAGATGCTGCGGGGCTCCCAGGAAGCAGGGTCTGTATGTAGAGTCCTGGGGCCCCCAGAGGTGTGTGCTGGGAAGAAGCAGGGGGCCTCAGGATACTGCGCTGCTGCTAACATGTGCTTTCCCCAGTAAAGACCCTGTACTGCACAGCCCTCCCAGTGAACACGCTTGGAACTAGCCAGCTCACAAATTACGGTCCTTGTGTGTCCCACGGGGAAGCACTGGGCCCCATCAGTGCTCCCAAAGGCGGGCCGGCCCATGAAACAACTCAGGCATTTCTCACTGGCCCCGACTATGGTCAAACTGGAGAGGAGGGGTCTACAAGGATGGGAAGAGAGCTGAAGTCTAGGGGTCCTCACCATCCCATCAATCAGGCCCATCCCCAGCCCCGAGGGGCCTCGCTCGAGCTCCACCATGAACACATAGCAGAAGTCCTCCGTGCTGGAGCTGGGGCTGGAGGCTTCAGCAGGAGGTTCAGCAGCAGCCTGAACAGTGTCTCCTGGGTGGGCAGAGAAGAAGGGAGGGATAAGGGGTCCGTGGGTTTGAGGGCCAGCACTCATCCCCAGAGTCAGGACACCGGGGACTTCTGGGAGATACAGAGATGCCCCTCATGACAGCATGGCAAGTGCTCCTGGAGCCCCAGGAAGACACCAGCTGGATAGAACATGACAGCAAGCCTGGGAAGGGACAGGCGACTCAACAGGACATTATCCTGAGGCCACTGTCTTCCAGAGGCCATGGACCCAATGCCTATGGGCAGCCTAGCTTCCCTGCCACCTCTTCAATGCCCTACTCTCCCCCCCCATGCCCCCACACCAGGATGCGACTGTAAGTCCGTCCTCCCTGAGGCCTCCTCCACTGTGTCCAGACCCTGCTTCGAACTCCAGGCTAACAGAGGCCCACCCTAAGGTCCTGCGCCTCTCTCTTAACAGAGCATGTGTCTGAGTGGGTATCTCAGGACAGGGCCTGACCTAACGGTTCTGAGCTTCGGCCCCAGAACCTGAGCAGGCAGCTTGCCTTGTCCTGCTCCATCGAGTGTTCAATGCCAGGGTGCCGTCAGACTTGACGGAGCATCAAGGACACAATGGTAAGAGTCCTCATGAGCCAGGTGGGCCCCACTGTGCACAAATATGTATCTGTATGTGCTCAAACATAGGTGCACATGCCCCCACCTGCCCCTATTATCCCGAACAGGTGCTAAGGAGCATGCTGATCAGCAGCTGATAGAACAGCCCAAGAAGACCCAAAGTAGGGTTTCTACCCAATCATAAGCAGGCCAGGCCTCACCTTCTAGACCCACACCGGCAGGGCCGCCTGGTCCATTCCTCTGCCCCTCAAGGAGTGCTTTTCCACAGAGGCCGCTGGGCTCTGGCCAGCCGGGGCCTCCAGGCTGCAGGCCCAGCGGCGTGCTGGGAGGGGTGAGCAGGCAGGAGGAGTCAGTGTGCAGAGAGCCGCTCTGCGAGCCCCTGCGGTCCCCTCGTGTAGGCTGTCTTCCGGGAGGGCCCTGTGCCCAGGGAGCTCCAGTGACAGGGAGAGAATGGGCAGGGACAGTTTCAACAGCTCCTCTGCCTGAGTCCCTCTTAGCCAGGGGGCAGCCATGGCCTTCCGGATGCCCCTCAGGAATGGTGTGGTACAGGCCCTGGAAAGAGAGGTGGGCAAAACTGAGGCCCTAGCCGGGCAGTGGCGGCGTACCCCTTTAATTCCAGCACTCAGGAGGCAGAGGCAGGTGAATCTCTGTGACTTCGAGGCCAGCCTGGGCTACAGTGAGTTCCAGGAAAGGCGCCAAAGCTACACAGAGAAACCTTGTCTTTAAAAACCAAAAAAAAAAGTTGAGGCCCTGAGAAGGGGACAGGCCAGGTACCTATGGTGCCTCCCTGTGAAGAATAGAGAAAACAGACAAGCCACCCTCACCGTAGAGGACATGGGTCCAGCCAGGCCATGCCAGGCACAAAGAATGAGTGAAGACGTTTGCAAACCTTCAGCTCAGATGGAGCCCCTAAATCTCTTGGTCATACCTGCTGCATCCCTCAGCCCACTCTAGACAACCTGTGCCTGCTTCTGCCAACAGTCAGCGAAGTTTGTCTCAGTTCAGTTCACGGCTACAGCCACAGGCTGCTCTGAGTGACCCAGTCCCCCCACCAACATCCCTGCCCTACCCTACCTCGATGCCCTCAGGCCGGGCAGGCCCACTGTCAGGGCTGGCTTGGCCCCTCAGTCCCCACAGGAAGTAGCGGATGTAGAGCAGGTGCTGGTAAAGGTTGTCCTCCAGGCAGTTGGCCTCCAGGTCCACTTGGAAGCCCTGGCTCGGCAGAACGATGGGGGGTGGGTTTTCATAGGACTCCAAGATGTTCTCTGCAGTGGAGAGAGTGGGGGTGCTGGGATCTGGCCTCTCCTCCCTCCGCCGTAGGTCCTCACCCACCCACGGAGGACCTAAGACAGCAAGAGCTGAGCAGGATGAGTCCCAGCCTAGACTCTGAATTCCGACGAGGCTGTAGAGACCGAGCAGAGCCCACACATACCTGTGTATCACTAGGACACACATACATGTACACTGGGAAGTTAATATGTGCAGATCCTAGATGGGGATGGAGGCAGGAACCTTTCTGGGATGCCAGCTCTGAGCTCTCAGCACAGAGCTTGGTGCATGGGTTTGGGGGAGTGTTCTGATACCAACTGGTAAATTGGGAGGGACCCAGTGGGATCAGGTGGAGCCAAGAGTGCTGTTTTGAGGCGTCCTCTGGGCCCAGGCCAGCCAGTGGTGGCCAGGTAACAGGAAGACAGTGGGAAGCCCTTACGTACACCACAGCCTACTGTTTACCAGCCTGCACTTTTTGTTTACACACTGTGAATGCATGTTTATGAAGGAAGATGTGTGTAACTAACAAACTGAAATTCACATGTACACATAAATGCACCAGGGCATGCCCATGTGCGTGTGTGTGGACAGCACATGTGCTCACAGGAATGTCTCCAGAGGGTTTGAAACTGCCCCCCCCACACACACACTGTTCATGTCCTGATGGGTGCCAGTTGGGCCCTAGTCTGAAGCCCTGAGACAGGGGCACAGTAGGACCCTGGGTGGAGGTGCCAGGTAGCAGGGGCTCCTGTGTGCCCACCTCAGTGGGCTGCTGTGGTGCTTTTCTGAGCTTGAGCTTGGCAGTCTCCCCACCACCCCCTACCTCTGCCCAAGCTTGGCCGCTGGGAAGACTCACCTGACTGGAAGGCCTCAGGGCTGTCTTGGGCTCCTGGCTCCCAGGCGCTCATAGGGCCCATGGCAGAGGCCAGTTGGTACTGAGTCAGCAGCCGGTGCAGCTGAGCAGGGTTCAGGGCGGGGAATGTGGCCCGCAGGGTGGCCCAGCTCATCTGGGGACAAGGAGCTCCGGTCAAAGGCCTCCAGGAGCATGAGGCAGTGCCTTGCCCACAGACCCCGGGAGAGCCCCTCCTCCATCCTTCTGTTCTAGGGCAGGGTTCTAGGCCCTCCCCCTGGTCTTTTCACTCCAGGGCAGGGGGGGGGGGCAGTGCAGACAGCAAGGAGGTCAGTGAGGGGTGGGGCAGAAGACACACACTGGCTACCTTATCCACAGTGACAAGGCTGGCCTGGGCTACAAAGTGAGACCCTCGTTCTAGAAACCCAGGGAGAATGAAAAGGAGGGAGCAAGGGGGAGGGGAATGGGACATGTATGCCATGTAACAGACAGACAGGGAATGAGGGAGGGGGAGGAAACACTGAGCATATGGAAAGAGCTCATCTAGGCGCTCTCAGATCTGACTGAGCTCAGGGTAGGGAACGCTCTCTTAAGACAAAACAAAGGGACAGCCAGGCATAGTGGTGCCCACTTGTAACTCCAGCAATCGCAGGAGGTGAGGACAGGAGGATCAGAAGTTCAAGCCCAGCCATACATAACAAGTCTGAAGCCAGTTCCATGACAGCCAGGGCTACACAGAGAAACCCTGTCTTGGAAACAACAACAACAACAACAACAAAAAAAAACCAAGTTTACTTTCTCAGAGCCCTATCTTGTATTATTCTGCTCCAGAGGCTCCAGACTGTCCCTGTCCCTTGGGGTCAGGTTAGGCCAGTCTGCGGCCTCCCACCACCTGCTTCTCTGGCTTTAGTTTTCCTGTCTTTTCTTCCTCTCTCTCCATGGCTTAATTTTCCTGCCAACAGCCACAAGCCTGGGCTGTGGCCATCCAGAATCTATGCCCCAGGGACAGCCAGGGCCGCAGGCCTGTCGGGTGAGGGACAGGAATTGACCCCAGGACCACATTCTTACTGGCAGCCCCTCCACACACCCTCAGGCCCCAGACTCCCCGGGGGAGGGGTTGTTTCTTTTTGATGCCTCCCTCCCACTTCTGTGGTTTGTCCCCAGGTTGTCAGGGAGGGGACCAGCCATGAATCACATCTTCCCCGGCTCCTCCCTGTGTTCTGCTCTCTGGTGTTTGGGTAGCACTTTTGGGCAGATTTCCTCCATTTTTAAACTTCCTATCCTGCCAGTGGGCCTTTTTCTTCTGCTCCTGTAGTTTTAATTTACAAGAACTCTTGCTTGCTTTTGTTTATTCAGACAGAGTCCTGAACCAGCCAGATGGCTCAGCCAGTACAAGTGCCTGTCACCTGATGACCTGTCACCTGATGACCTGAGTGGAAGCTCCAAGACTCACATGGTAGAGAGAGAACCAACTCCTACAAGTTGTCCTCTGATCGCCAAGTGTACATTTGCCTATACATACTCAGACACAATAAACAAACAAACAAACAAATGTAATTAAAAAAAAAAAAAAAACAATGGGCCAGGCAGTGGTAGAGGGATCTCTCTGAGTTCAAGGCCAGCCTGGTCTATAGAGCAAGTTCCAGGACAGGCTCCAAGCTACAGAGAAACCCTGTCTCAAAAAACAAAAACAAAATTAATGGGGCTGGAGAGATGCCTCAGCTGTTAACTGTGCTTGCTGCTCTTCCAGGGGGTCCAAGTTCAGTTCCCAGTACCCACATCAGATGGCTCACAACCAACAGTAATTTCAGGTCCAGGGGAGCCAGTGCACTCTTCTGTGGGCACACACACACATGGCATTCACTTACCTATATTGACACACATATACTAAATAAAAATGAGTCTTTGCTAAACTGTTTTAAAAGGACAGGATCCCTTTATGAAGCTAAGGCTGGCCTTGAACTCATGATCTTCCTGCCTCAGCCTCTAGAGTACAGGAATTAAAAAGGGTGTGTCACTGTGCCTGGTCCTAAGAAATCTCCTTGCTATTCTACAGATACACTATTATTTATGACCACTATTTCTTCTCTTACCTTCATGAGGATAAAAATAATCTCTTCCTTTGCAGTTGCTTTTTGCTGGCTAGTCCGAGGCAAATTTGAATAAAACCCTCAGACTAAGGATGTTTTCTTTTTAGAGGGTTTAGAAGCAATGACCATGAAGAATATGGATAGACGCTGTGTGGACAGCAAGACTAAAACACCTGCTACCTGGCTCTTGGCAGAACAAGCTTGTCACTTGTCACACCCTGCCCTCTATCCCACAGAGGTTCCAGCAGGTGCCTGGGTTGCAGTCTTCACAGTGGGCCTCTAGGTCTCATGTGGCTCCAGGACTCAATGTGGCAAGAAATGGTCAGGCACCCAGCCGTGCAGACAGGAGCAGCTAAGAGCCTGGGAGCCAGAGCTGCTTCCTTTCTGCATGCAGCCCTCATTCAGAACTCACACAGACCTCAGACTGGGGAGATGGCCGGGCTCAAGCATTTGCCTCACAAGCATGAGGAGCTGAGATGGATCAGCAGAACCCATGGAAACATCCAGGTGTGGGGTACAGAATCCCAGCCTCCGGGAAGATAAGGAAGATTGCTGAAGCTCACTGGCCAACTAGCCTAGCCTACCTAAGTGCCAGTGCCAGGCCAGGGAGACACCCTATCTCAAACAAAAGGTGAAAGGCACCCGAAGAATGACATTCAAAGTTGGCTCTCCTCCCTCCCTCCCTCCCTTCCTCCCTCCCCCCCCCCCCCTCTCTCTCTCTCTCTCTCTCTCTCTCTCTCTCTCTCTCACACACACACACACACACACACACACACACACACACACGAAGCTGAACAAATCTAAAATACACAACTCAGCTTTTCTCAAAGGAACGCCCTGTGACCAGCCCCAAGAATGGTCTGGAGCCAACATAACAAGAGTAACCACCCAGTGACCTCTCTAGCCTCACTGAGTTAGTAAGCTCACCACGGGAGCGGAGTCTCAGGAGCCCAAAGCATGAGCTCTGCTTCACAACTCCAGCTCAACAGAGGACAGAGGGTCAGCTGCGGCTCTTGCTCTCAAGGCTCACTCCCGGCCCTGCAGACTCTCACATGCCGAATAACCACGAAAGACTTCATCCACACAAAGCAACTGATGATCATGGACCTTGGATGGAGCCCCAAGTACTGGACGAACTAAGCAAGCACTTTACCACTGAGCTACATCCCAGCCCATCATTTTCCTTTTTTCATTATTATTTTTAGTTGTGTGTGTGTTCTCACATAAGTGGGTCCAGCAGGCAGACCTCCCATTCAGCTCTTTACGATTCCCTACTGCAGATCCATGCCTCTGTCCCTTCAGTGGTTTCCTAGTCCTTCAACCAGAGGACTTTGAATTTCATTGGGCTATGCAAGCCACTCTCTGAAAAAGGGTAGGCTCTCCCCAGGTCAATCCATCCAAGGGCTGTACTTATCGAAATCTCTTTGAGGGCTGAAGGCATGGTTCAGTGGTAGAACACCTGCCTAAAGGGCCCTGGGGGAGGGGGATGTCTCGGTGGTAGAGCACCTGCCTAGAATCCCCCAGTGAGGGACTATGTGCATGATTCAGTGGTAGAGCACCTGCCTAGAATCCCCCAGTGAGGGACTGTGTGCATGATTCAGTGGTTAACACTTGCCTAGCATGCACAGGGTCCTGGCTTCCATCTCCAGTACTGCTAAAGAAAATAAAAAATGCTTAGTGATTGTGATGATTTGGAAAAAAAAAATGCTCATAGGGAATGGTACTATTAGGAGGTGTGGCCTTGTTGGAGTAGGTAAGGTGTTGTTGAAGGAACTGTGTAACTGGGGGCGGGATTTAAGGTCTCAGATGCTCAAGCCAGGCCTAGTGGGGCATTCTCTTCCTGCTGCCTGCTGGTCTGAATGTAAAACTCTCAGCTCCTTCTCTAGCACCATGTCTTCTGGCACGCTGCCATGCTTCCTGCCATGATAATAATGAACTAATAAACCTCTGAAACTGTAAACCAGTTCCAATTAAATGTTTTCCTTTATAGAGTTGCCATGGTCATGGTGTCTCTTCATAGCAACAGAAACCCTAACTAAGACAGTGATTGTGCTGGCTAGTTTTATGTCACCTTGATACGGGCTAGAGTTATCTGAAAGGAGGGAACTTCAATTGAGAAAATGCCTTCATAAGATCCAGCAGCAGGGCATTTTCTTAGTGATTGATGGGGGAGGGCCCAGCCCATGGTGGGTGGTGCCATTCCTGGGCTGGTGGTCCTGGGTTCTATAAGAAAGCAGGCTGAGCAGGCTATGATGAGCAAGCCAGGAAGTAGCACCCCTCCGTGGCCACTATATCAGCTCCTGCCTCCAGGTTCCTGCCCAGTTTAAGTTCCTAACCTGACTTTCTTCCACGATGAAGAGCAATATGGAAGTATAAGCCAAATAAACACTTTCCTCCCCAAGTTGTTTTGGTGTTTTACCACAGCAATAGTAACCCTAACTAAAACAGTGATATTTTGGGAGGAAGCAAACTAAATTCACATGGTCTGGTTGCCAGACATGTCTAGACACCTGAGTCTTCTATGGTAAATTTTTCACTTTGTAATGAAAATAATTAAACCAGTTTTCAAAACCAACATTGTCAACTTTGTGTAAAGCACATTTCATCTGGGCCTGATGAAATGTCTCAGCAGGTAAAAAAGGTTCTCGTCATTGACCTGAGTTCCATCCCTGGGCCCCCACGGTGGAAGCTGAGAACAGACTCTATCTAGCAAGTTGTCCTCTGAACTTCACACACTCACTGTGTACAAGCGCGCGCGCGTGCGCGCACGCACACACACACACACACACACACACACACACACACAAATAAGTAGAATTTTAAAAGCAGAGGGCATTTTTAGTACTTGCTGAGTGGACAAATAACACGGGGAGTCACGTCGGGAACCCCGGCTCCACTGCACACTCACTGTGCCACCTTGGCTTTGCTTTTGCACGGTGCTGCCCAATCAGCCAAATGCTGTGCACTCGAGCGCGACACCAGAGTCTCAATGATAAACAGCAGCCACTGTCATCAATGTCAGTGGTGCTGAGACACACCACTGAGAGTCTGCAGAAAGAATATCTTTTTCTTTTCTTTTTTAACTTTTTTTTAAAGATAAGATCTCCACATGTAGTTCAGGCTGGCCTGGAACTCACTATGTAGTCCAGGCTAGCCAGAAACTTGCAACAATCCTGCTTCTGCTTCTACAGTGCTGGGATTATAGGCATGAGCTACCACATCTGGTGGGACTACTCCTTTTGATCAGCTGGCTATCCCAAGCCTGCTCAGGGCTTTGCCTGGGGCTGACAATAGAGCCATGTTACCCAGTGAGCTTTGAACATATGTTCCTGGACAACGGAGGGCAGATTTAATGCTGGACTGCTCCACCCCCATCCCCATGGATGTTCACCAACTCAGGGAAAGGTCAGTGGTCCACACAGGAGAAGAAACACTCAGCCATCGGGACAAATGCTCTGAGGAAGAAGGTACCACGTATGGAGGCAGAGGGTTAGAACCTAGTCTTCTATTTCTGTGGTGGTAGACCATAACCTTGAGGACGGAGCAATGTAAGGTACAATCCAACAGGGCTGACTGGGGGGATCTAGGGCAGTGGTTCTCAACCTGTAGGTCGCGACCGCTTTGGCAAACCTCAATCTACAAAAATATCTACATTATGATTCATAACAGTAGCAAAATTATAGCAATGAAAATAGTTTTATGGCTGGGGGTCAGCACATGAGGAACTGTATTAAAGGGGTGCAGCGTTAGAAGGTTGAGAAGCACCGCTCTAGGGGAAGACCCAGCTCCCCACTTCTGTTCTGAGTTCATCTCCTCATGGGTGCGGGAATGAGGCTATGTTTCTGGGCTGGCTGGGCTGGGACTGTCCTAGCTTTTAGAAGCTACCAAAGTCCCAGGCTCTTGATAGCAGCCACTGTGAGCTGGGCCCTCTCTCTCCTCCCACCCAACTGTCTGGCCCACTCTATGGATCTGTCTGATTAGACTGGGCCCAGTGAGGGACATAGATCATGTCCTTCTCATCTTGGTCACACTTGCAGAGTGACCTTTGCTACACAGAGTGTAGCTACAGGGCCCAGGAACCTCCCATAGACACCTGTGAGATTACCCAGCCTGGTGTGGACAGGGACATTTGAGGAGCTAAGCAACTCCATGAATTACCTAGGGAGTATGTGAGGTTTTCGGGGTGCAGAGTCCAGGCCACCTGAACTTGGTTTGTAAGTCAGGGACCCTAGGGTCACATGCCCGTCCTTTTTTTTTTTTTTTTTTGGTTTTTCAAGACAGGGTTTCTCTGTGTAGCTTTTGGAGCCTTTCCTGAAACTCCCTCTGTAGACCAGGCTGGCCTCGAACTCACAGAGATCTGCCTGGCTCTACCACCACCCGGCGTCACATGCCCTTCTTTGCACTTGTCCTGGGGGACCCTCCTACCTGGACGAGCTGAGCACTGGGAGTGGCCAGCAAATGCAGGGTGCAGGACAGCTTCCGGAAGAAGCGCTCAGCAGGCGCTCCGAGGCCAGCGCTCCTGGCCCACTCCAGGAACTGCTGCAGTCGGGCACAGGCCTGGACACCCCTGGGCCAATGGAAGCAACTCAGAGAGGGCCCTGGAGAGGGAAGAAAGGATGAGACCCACACAGCAGGGTCCCCAAAGCACATTCTCCCTCTCCAGGCCACGTCAATACCTCATCTCAGTGTCCCAGGCAATGCCAACTAGCCATGCCCTCTCTGGGGCAGAAGTAGAAAGAGATGAAGGAGACAGGTACAAGGCAAGAGGGGCTGTGACAGCCACCACCCCACCCCTCCTACCCTACATCATCCTGTCAATGTGGCAACAGGCTCATGCTGTGGCTGGACCCTGTTAGATACCCAGAGCCCCAGCCGGTGATGGAGAAACAGCAACTCAGTAAGGCAGGGCCACGGGCCAGCGTCAGTGCAGCCTTGTAAAGCGGTCTCAGTCTGGCCCCTCTGCAGGCTGCTGGCAGGGACTGGAGCAGCATACAAGGCATGCTCTGAGCTTTTGTCCACCTTGGGACCTGAGCACAGCAGTGTTCCCTTAGAGCACATTCCCAGCCCCCAGCATCACTCACCCTTGTCCAGCAGCTGGTTGAGGAGCAGTGTGGCAGAGAAGAAGAAGAGATAAGCAAGCATCTGGGAGGCCACCTCAGGATGCATGTGCAGCTGCTTCAGGAGGTCCGAGGTGGCCTGGAACACTGACACGACGCGCCGGAGCTCCTCAGGCAGAGCGGGGCCTGAGCGCCAGCTCTCCCTGCGCTCTGTCTGAAATGGAGGGCATTCCAAGAGGGCCGGGAGGCAGACATACAGGCACTGCCAGGAGAGAGAACCCCAAGAGCCACTTACAGGGATGCTGGAACTGACCCAGGAGTCCCCAACCTAACAAGCTCCTGTTCCAGCCTTAGGCAATAGCAGCTGCCCCTGGACCTGACAGAAGCAGGGACAGGAGCTGCAGGGACAAACAGGCCGGACATGGCAGTCACCTAGCAGTGCTGTAAAAGGCACCATGACCGATGACCCTTGGCTGTACCATGTGGCACTCCTGAGAAAGGGACACACCCAGGGCCAGAGTGGAACCAGTGGCTGCTGAAGCGGGCTGTTCTGGTCCCTTCCCTCCTGTCTGTCCCCAGGCCCTCATGGCGGCAGCACACACCTTGGAGAGGTAATACACACACTGCTGGAAAGCATAGAGCACCACCTCCTCCAGGGCTGCCATGGCCTCCTCGCTGGCCGTCAGTGTGCAGGAGAACAGTGATTCCTTGGAACCTGCAGAGGGGGCCACAAAAGGAGGGTCACCGGCACAGCCTGCACGTGTGGACCCACCATCTGGCTAGTTCCCCTTCGGAGGGCTCTGCTGGCACACCAACACTCCCATCTGGCTTTAGAAGGATGGCAATCCCAAATCTGGCCCAGGCAGGCAGTCACCCTGGGCAGTCGGAGCAGGAGACCAGACTCGTATGTTTACATGTCTCCATGTTACTAAGACAGAGACAGAGCACAGAAGGTCGTCCTCCTCCCACCCTCTCCACTTCTTCCTCTCCACGGCATGCAGGCCTCTACCACTGGGCTTTATTTGTTTGTTTGTTTATTTATTTATTTATTTATTTATTTATTTATTTATTTTCAAGAAAAGGTGCCGAGCCTGGCCATGACTCACTCTGCAGTCCAGATTAGTCTTGAACCTACTCTTGTCCTGCCTCAGTCTCCTGAGTGTCTGGGTTCCCCACCGGAACTGGCTATCCCACTGCAGCAAGCCCAATCCAGCCCTGAAGGTCAACTGTTTAACGACACAGGTCAGAAGGCTTGTCCAGCAGCCCCTGGAAACTGTCACAGGGTTGTGGAGTCAAAACACTCTCTCAAGAAAATGGAAACCTCCCAGGAACGGGAGGCAGAGGCAGACAAATCCCCATGAATCTGAGGTCATCTTGGTCTACACACCGAGTTCCAGGCCAGTCAGGGCTACACGGTGAGACGTTGCGTAAAAACACCAAACCAAAACGACAATGAACAACAAGACAAAAACGGGGAAGCCCAAGGTGCCGCACACTCGACCCCAGGCCTGGAGGGCTGCTGACTAACAGCCTGAAGATCCAGATTCACCTCGCTCCAGGCTGTAAGGGCAGAGAGCAGGCTGATGGGAAGAGCCAGCAGGCCTCAGTCCACAGCACTCAGGTGTGGGTCTGAGACGTTCCAGGCACACACCTGAGATGGGAACCAGGGGCATAAAGCCCCAGGGTCCTACTGCTCCCACCACAACTCGGGCCCTCAGTGGCAAGGGGATAGGCCTGAGGAGCCCAAAGTCCCCACCGACACAAGGAGAGGGAGCAGCTTTGATGTTGTCACAGCAAAGCAAAGCTCTGGTCCCAGGTCCCCAGGGGCATAGTCAGGACATGGGACCCACTGCAGTCATCATGGGCTCCTGGCTTGTCAGACCCTCCCGGGCTGTCTCCAGCCCCACAAAGTCCTCAGCAGACACACAGTCCTCAGTGAAACTACCTCAAGGCCTGGCCTCACACCAGCACCTTTTATTTATTTCTCTGGTGTGTGTGTGTGTGTGTGTGTGTGTGTGTATGGGGCAGGGTCATGTGTAGGTGCACATGTGCCTGTGCACATGGAGGCCAGAGGTCATCCTCTGATGCCTTTCCTCAGGAGCCGACCACCCTGTTTTCTGAGACAGGGTCTCTCTCGGCCTAGAACTTGCAATGAGCCCCAGGGATCCACCTGTCTCCACTCCCCCAACACTGGGATTACAAGCATCTTCCACCAGGACTGACTGTCTATGGGCGGGGGCGGGGGAGAGGGCAGGTATGGAATTAAGGGCCTCCTATTTTCATGGTAAGAACTTTACTAATTGAGCTACCCTCCTGTTTTCTGAGCAATTCTGTGTCTGGAGACCAGAAAACAACTTCCAGTGTCCATTCCTTGGGGGCCATCCGCCTTGGTTTTTTCAGACAGGGTGTCTCCCTGGGGTCTGAGGCTCACTGTTTAGGCTTGGCTGGCCAGTGATCCCCAGGGAGCCTCCTGTCTTCCAGGATTACAAGTGTGGGGGTGACAAGGACGCACCACCACCCCTGGCTTGCATTTGGGTCCTCATGTTTGTACAACTAGCACTTTACCAACCGAGTCACCTCCCCAGTACAGCTCAGAACGTCCCCTTCATAGAGCCCCCACCCCACCCCACGCCCCCCTCAGCAGAACCACCTCTCCTGGAGTATTTTGGGAATTAGAGTATTTGGAAATGCTAATTTAAGGCATGCTGCCCATATTTCCATCTCTGAAATTATGTGCCCTACCATCTTACAGCTATGATTGGCAGCACTCTTTCTTTCTGGAATAAGGATGCATCTCTAAAGCCCTCACTTGGTGAACTGTATGCCCACATGTCCCCTCCAAGTGACCTGTGCACATCTTCAGCCTCTGACAAGCAGAACAGAACATGTTACAGTGTGCATGGGACACGAGACAATATGGACCAGCGAAGTGTCATATGGCAGGCCCTAGGGACATCAGGTCAGCCTAAACCACTGATGCTGGCCTCATGTGTGATCCTAAATGCCTGGCCTGGGGCCAAGAAAGCTTCACCCTGTATAGACACATGCACAAAGCCACCGCCATGCCCACTGAAGACGGTGCTGCGCTTGGGGCACCGCAAAGGCCATACCTGTGACATCCAGCTCCTCCTCCATGTTCTGCATGTACAGTGGGCATTTCTGCTGGATGAAGTACAGGAGTTCAATGGAGTTTGACATCCAAAACAGGATATGTTGAAGGTCAGGAACCAGGTCGGCCATGGGGAAGCTAGCCCAGGAGATGGGTTCCTGGCTACCAAGACAGAAAGACTAATGGATTATTCTGGGTGCAGATGAGGAGTCTCCTGCTCTGTCTATATGGGGACAGTCATGCTCATGGGACACTAGCAGAAGCAAGTGTTGCTGACAACTCCTGAGAAGTCAGGAACCCAAAATCTACTGAGAAGGCCATGCAGGCACCACAGGCACCGGGAGAGGATGCTGGTTAGAATGCTACCTCCACAGCTTTTCTTCTGGAAGCACATGATGAGCAGCTGTGAGTGCTACAGCGCTTGTGTACCACACACATACACACACACACACACATAGGAGTGTGTGTGTGTTGTGTGGGGGGGCGCTTACTATCCATGGTTTTTGGAACAAGAAACTTGAGTATAAGTGTGTTATTTAGACAAAGGAACAGGAGCTTTAACAAAGCAGTTCTCGGAGGAAACAGACTAACAGAACTATCTAAGATTAGTTTAATACTATTTTATCAGAGAAGGATGTCAGGAATGTGTGAAGGTGATGAATCAAGACTCAGCAATCAGGGCTGGGGTAGGGCAGTGGTAGAGCACCTGCCTAGAATCCCCCAGTGAGGGGCTGGGGTGTGGCTCAGTGGTAAAGCACCTGCCTAGAATCCCCAGTGAGGGTGTGGCTCAGCAGTAGAGCACCTGCCTACAATGAGGGCCTGAGAATAGCTCATTGGTAGATCATCTGTCTACTTGTGCAAGGCCCTGGGTTCAATCCATGGCACTATGAGAAATCAGGTGGAAAGCAAAACATGTTCTTCAGACTTAGAGGTAACCATTAGAAAACTCCAGTGTGAACACAGTCACTGGAGGTCACCTCCTGAGGTCTGCGAGGGGAGCAGGACATTTCCAGTCCCACACTCCCTTCTGCAGTTTGGAGTGATAGCCACACGGGGGCACTGTTACTTTGGTTAAATGAAAACAAAACCAGGCACTCACTAGTCAAACAGGTACCTGGCACCAGGGTGAGTTCCTCGGGTAGCTCAAACCCCTCCTATAGCCAGCCAGGGGCAGGTTCCATTCATCCTAGGCTTGTTGCCTTCCGCCTGCCTTTTCAGACAACAGTGGCTATAACCGGCCCCTGCTTCCCTTGATGCCTCTCTAGCTCTAGACTGGCTCTCACAGACACTAGGCCATCCCAATCCATCTCCCCTGCTGGGTCTCACACACCAGCCCCAAGAGGTGTGCGGGTGTCAATCCTTCAGTGTGACTTGCATCTACTTTTTTTTTGTTCTAACAAGACTCTTGGGACCCCTATGAGCTTGGGACTGCACCTAGGGCCCTTACAATTCACTAAAATGTCTACATGCACACACTTTATTTATTTATTTACTGAGACAGAATTTTGTCATGTAGTCCAGGCTGGCCTTGAACCCATGAACTTCTGCCTTGGCTTTCCAAATGCTGGCACTATCATGCCCCGAACAATTCCTCACCTCCTCAATGCACCACCCTGGGTCCCTAAGGCTTAGGATGGTGGATTCTCCCATAAGCCTCTACAGCCACATCTGAGGACCATCCCACTTCGGTCTGTGCCTCTGCAGCCATGCACACTCCCTCAGAAGGATCACCCCAAGATCTGACCACATCTGCTGGACACCCCACCTAGGTCTGCACCTCTGCAGCTATGTGCACTATCTAAGAAGAATCACCCTAAGATCTGACTTGGGCTAGCCTCATGTGAGGAAAAAGTCCCAGGCTCTCTCACTGGTGGCTTCAGTGTCCCACACTGGGGAGTCCTGAGGGGCTGCTTTTCCACCTACCACAGGGCAATCAGATATGCAGGCCCAGAAGCAGGCACGAGACCCCCTAAGCCAGCCTGTGCCTGGAGAAGATCAAAGTGGAAGACTGTGGAGCCACAAGTGCCTGCATTTGATGATGGTTCTACACAGCCTGGGGCTCCAGAGGAAAAAGTCACACCCATGGAAACATCTGGGCACTAAATGGGGCTGATGTGAAGGAGTCAGGAGGGAGTTTCTGGCCTTTGTCCTGCTGTCCCAGGGCTGTCAGACTCTCCCCTGCTGTCCCAGGCTCTCTCTAGCCATTAATTTCACTTTAGTCCACAAACAATGGTGACCTCTCTGTCCTGTGGCTGGGGGTGGGGTGGGGAGAAGCTGGCTGGCAACCATCTCTCCGGTGTTAGCAGCTGTGGCCTCCAAGCTTAGCACCACACTTAGCTTGCACAGCATCGAGTCTTGTTGGTTCTCTACACCAGCCTGCCTTACATACTGAAGTACAGAAGATCATATGAAGTACATATGGTCAGAAGAGCATTCATCTGATTGTCCAGAGCCCAATTCCACTTTGTTTTCAAAATGCATTGCCTTCCTCAATATCCCCAGGAACTCAAAGGGGTGGGCAGCCCCACACTTTGAAGTAAACCAGCCTGTATCCCACTGCCTAGAGAGCCCAGGCAGCAACAACCAGCCTAAGCAAGGAGGATCCTGGGAGCTCTCTGGCTGGCCAGCAGCCTATGCACATTAGTAAATTCCAGGCTCTGTGAAAGACACTATCTCAAGGGAATAAAGCAGAGTACTAGAGAAGGACATGGCCTCCTCTGACCTCTCTGCAGGTTCACACACTACCCCCCTCAACACACACATACACCATACACACACACCACCATCACCACCATCACCACCTCCTCCCTATACTTTCCACACATCTCTCAAAACGGCACACACATAGCCATCCCCCCCCCCCCACACACACACATCTCTTACCGCCCACACCACTCCCACACTCCACACACACCCCTAGCCCCCCAACCGCCACATAAGGATTCACATTCTTTCTCTGCCTTGGCCTCCCTGCCTCCTGCCTTTCACTTTATGACTTGTTCTGCTCCAGTCCCTGCCCTGTTATTCCCAAGGCACTTTGTGCTGTAATTTGCATTTCTAATCGGTGTTTATCTTGACTTAGTTTTGTTCTTTTTCTTACCAGTGTTTGTTTTTTCCCCTAATCATTATTTCTGGTTCCCCTCCCTCAGCGTGGACTGTTTCCCTCCTAGCTGATGTCATCCTGGGGTGACTTTGTGCAGCTGCGTGGTGACCCACCTCTTGGACTTGGGGTCAGAAAAATGTGTCCATCTGTTCTGTGTGTGTGTTATGTGTGCGATGTGAGTACGGTGTGGTGAGTGCAGTATGTGTACAGTGTGGTGAGCATATGTGTGTGTGTGTTATATGTTTGGGATGTGAGTCTAGTGTAGGGTGTGTAGTGTGTGTGATGTGGTCTGTGTCTATATGTGTGTGTGGTATACATGTGGGATGTGAGTATGGTGTGGGGCTGTGTAGTGTGTGTGTGGTAGAAGTGTAGGATGTATGGTGTGGGGGGTGTAGTGTGTGTGTTTATGGGATGTGAGCATGGTGTGGGGGGTGTATGATGTGTGTGTGTGGGGGGTGTTGGGGTTTTTTTGTTTTGTTTTGTTTTTGAGTGCCTGTCCTGGATCTCACTCTGTAGACCAGGCTAGCCTCTAACTCACAGAGATCTGCCTGGCTCTGCCTTCTGAGTGCTGAGAATAAAGGTGTGCACCACCACTGCCCAGCAATGTGTGTGTGAGTATGGTGTGTGTGTGTGTGTGTGTGTGTGTGTGTGTGTAGTTCAGACAACCACCTCAGGTAATGTTCCTTGAGAGCACTGCCCATTTTGCTTTTAGAGAAAGGGTATCTTACTGACCTAAGGCTGACTGGCCAGTGAGCCCCAGGGGTTCACCTGTTTCTCCATCTCCAGTGCTGGGACTATAAGCATGCGAACTTGAGTTTGAGTTTAATGCACAGAACTCACTAAAACAAACAAACAACAACACTTTGTCAACTAACTTATTTCCCTACCTAAGATGTTAATACTTTAGAGTAATACTGAAACCACTAGGGGAGTTTCTAACACCCAACTACATAAGAAAGTCTTTTTAAAAGGACACTTGGCACCGTACACAGAAAGGACAAGAATCCTTAACACACATAAGCAGGCTGGATAAACAGTCAGGCACGGTGGCACACACCTCTGACCCCAGCACTCAGGAGGCAGAGATGGGAAGCTCTTGAGTTCTGGGATAGACACTGAGTTTCAGACTAGCTTGGGCTGACAGTGAGGTTCCAATTCAAAAATTCAAGGGCTGGGGCCAATGAGATGGGGTAGAGGCCTCCCTGAATGTGGGTGTCACCACTCCACAGGCTGGGGACTGGACAGAACAAAGCGGGAGGAGAGGGGGAAGCCAGGACAGGCATTTCTCTCCCGTCTCCTGGCTGCCCCAAGGTGAGCAGCTGTTCCTCCTCTCCCTGCTTCATCACCCCACAGGGTGCAGGGCCAGCCCTCAGCTGGAGCTCTGAAACCCTGAGCCAAACGGACTTGCCCTCCTCACAGCTGCTTCTGTCTGGTGTTCTGTCACAGTGTCATCAAGGGCTTCGAATGGATGGCTGCCAGGCAAGGAAAGCTGGGAATAGACCCCATGTCCACAGAGCTGAGGATCGTTAACTCTCAGACACAGAAGAGAGATGGAAATCTGGCAGCCTGTGACCAGGCTAAGCCTGGACGAGAGTTCATGGGACTGACTGCTGGGTTCATACTGTTCTGTGTGTTCATACTGTTCTGTGTTCTTACAGTGATTCATCATTTTCAAAAGGAAAAAAGAATTAAAGAGAAAAAGCATGCATTAGGGATGGAAGCTCTGGAAATACAGCAGAAACAGCAATGCTAAAGGGAAGGCCCTGGCTCTTCCTGTCAGTAGGGAAGCAGGGTCCATCCCACGCCTACACTTCTTTCAGCCCAGGCAAGCCAAGGCCCTAGGCCACCCTGGCAGATGGGCCCTGGGATGGAAGGTTCTAGTCTGATCTGCACTTCTGGGTGCAGCAGAGGAGTGCTCAGCAGTCTCCAATCATGTCCACTCCACCCACTCAATTCCCTCAAGCCTGGCTGTCCTGAGACAAGCCCTTCATCCCAACTGAACAGGGCCAATACCTTTGCACCTCTTCTGAGATCTGCCATGCTGTCAATCACCCTTTGGGTCAATGCTGCCTCTAGCTAGTGTGCACAGAACCCTGACAGGCCAGGAAGCAGCACCTGGTCTCCTCATGCAGCTGCAAACCCCAGGGGTCCTGACTCCCAGTCAGTGTCCTGACCTGGCTCTGGCGTGTGACAGTGACAGGAATGGGAGGTAGCCTGAGCTCAACTCCACCTGGCGGGCATTGAGGATGGCAGGACCCCAGCCCTCTGTCCTGACCTTTGTATGTCTTTTGAGTCTTTTGATCCTATCATTACACAACCCTGAAGTACCCACAGGCAACAGCATGCTGCTGATTCTGAAGTAGGAACATGCTACCAGCAGGTGGAGCCCTTGGTCTCCCAATGCCACCACCCTCCCACCCACCCCCCCACCCCCAGTTCTCAATTCTGAGAGACCACCTTCAGCTCAAGCTCAACCTCAGCATTAGCATGAGAGCCCATGCTTCAGGGGCTACACTTGTCTGTGCCAACACTCACACATGTCACAGGTACTGTCTGGGGCCTTTTTCTTTTAAATGCAAGGTCTCAAATTTACTATGAACCATGGATGACCTTGAACTTCTGATCTTCCTGCCTCCACTTGAGTGCAGGAATGACAAGCATGTACCTCTACTCCTGGTTTATGGGGTGCTGAAGATGGAACCCAAAGCTTCCTGAATGCCAAGCAAGCACTCTACCCACTAAGACATATCCCCAGCCCTGGGCATGCTTTTCTGGGCATTATTTTTCAGTACTAGTATACCAGGGCTGCAATTCACAGATTTCCTCTTTGTATACACTGCACAGACATGCCACTGCTACCCTGACAAGCTGTCCAGAGAGAGCATCTCATAAAGGCTTCCATTCTGGAAGGGCAGGTGCTATGGGCGTCAGTGTCAGCATGTCTGACGATAATCTAAAAGGATTCACCAAGTCCCACCAGTGATGCAAGTGTACAAAAGTGCTTTCCATGGAAGCTGGGCTAGAGTGCTTTAACCAGGGGAGTGAGTTGTTGGAAGACTCACAAAAGATCTTTCCTCTCTGTGTTAAGAGATGCTCTGGGGAATTTAGTGTGCTTGTGGGTGTTGCACACGCTGGACAACTGTTCTACTGCTGAGCAGCAGGTTCACCTTTTGTGGAGTGTTAGTTGTTGTTTTAGTACTGATGGTTGAACCCTGGTCCTGCCCAGTGCTAGGCAAGCTTAGATAGCCACTATGCTAAGCCACTCCACGGCTCATCCCAGGATCCCAGGCAGGTGCTCTACCACTGAGCTACACTCCCAGCCCTCAATAGGAGATTCTAGGCAGGAGCTCTATCACTGAGCTATGTCCCCAGCCCTGTTTTTACTTTGTAACTTGAGACAGTGTCTCAGCTGCCCAAGCTGGGCTTGTGTTCATTATGTAGCCCAGGAAAGCCTTGAACTTGCAATCCTCCTGCCTCAGTTCCTAAACAGCACAGATGTCATGTGCCTGAACCACCAGGCCTACCAAGGAAATTTTCCATACAGCCTCCCAGGGCGGTTAGGAAAGAGGAATGGGAGGGCAGTGGCTGAAGTCTGGAGGCAAGCCCAAGGGGCCTGCAGGGAACTCGATGTTGCAAGGGAGGTGATAACTAGGTCACACTTACAGTTGTGCCTGCTTTTCCGCTAGCTCTTTGGTTTTCTCCTATAAAGGAAAAAAGTAAGACAAGATCAAACGTGAGAAAACAGGATAGCACAGGAATACATTCAAATACACACCATTCCGGGCCTGTAGACTGGTTCAGTGGGACCCCATTGCCATCCAGTCTCTAAGTTCTATCCCCAGAATCCACATAAAGGTGAAGCAGGCGAGGGTTGCTGCTGGGATCTTAGAGCTAGGGCGGGCTGCACGCACTCCACTGAGGTGGTACTCCTGACTGTGGCAACCACAGGCATGAAGGGCTGCCTCAAGAGATGTGGGGAGCCACTATACCCACAAATGTCTTTCCGAGTTTATTTAATGTTAAAAGGACTGTCTGAACCACTTTTCTTTTCCTGGAACTCACTCTGAAGCTGAGGTGGGCCGCAAACTCACAGAGATTCACCTGCCTCTGCCTCCTGAGTGCTGGGATTAAAGGCGTGCGCCACCACCACCTGGCCCTGAACCACTTTTCTGAGCTATGGCAGTCAATCCTGAGAGTGGAGACTTCTCTACAGAACCTCTCAAATCTGGCAAGGATGATAAAGGCTTGGGCAGATTATGACTTCAGCTCTCCCAGCACTGAAGAATTATCAGAGGCAGGAGCTGGCAGAGAAGCACACACCTGCAAATCCAGTACTCCTGTCTGGGAGATGGGGCAGAAGAAGGGAGAAATCAAGGCCAGCCTGGGCTGGGAGACCCTGTCTCAGACAAATAAGCTAACAATAATATCTCCGCTCTCTCCCTCTCCTCCCCCCCAGACCAGGTCTCTCTATGTAGCCCTGGCTATGTACATGTAGACCAGGCTGGCCTTAAACTCACAGAGATGCATCTGCATCTGTCTCCCAAATGCTGGCATTAAAGGCATGCACCACTATGTCTGGATCTATTTCTTTTTTTGATCTTTATTTTTAATTCTGTGTGTGTGTGTATCTGCTTATTTGTACGTATGTGCACCACATGTGTACAGTGCCCTTGGAGGCCATAAGAGATCATCAGATCTCTAGAAACAAGTTACAGGCAGCTGTGCACTGTCTGGTGTGGTCTTCTGCAAGAGCAGTATGTGCTCCTAAGTGCTGAGCCATTTCTCCAATCCTAGGGCCCCTATTGCTAAAAACTGTACTACATGAAGTCCTACACTTTCCATCTTTGATGAGAGGAATTCCTCTCACAGCAAAAATTAAATTAATTAAATTAAATTAAATTAAATTAACCACCCTCTATTTAGTGGTTTCATAAACTTTTAATTTTTCTCAACAAATTTTAATGAAAAGGTAGAAAGAACTGATTTTATAGGTTGTCCTCTGACCTCCACATGTGCGCCATGGAACAAGGACACACACACACACACACACACACACACACACACACACACACACACACACGGAAAGAGAAACCACTCCTCAATACACATCACTCCATCTCCATGACAAGCTCCACTGCAGGCGACCAAACACTGGGACTCTGCCATTCTCGCTCAGCTATGCTTTCCCCACAGACCCGCACAGCTCCTGAGACACAAATGGCACTGTCTCTGGTTGCCCAACAACCAGCCCTCTAAACACTAGGAGGATGGGACAAACACTCTACAAACAAAACGAACTGTCTCGTCAAGCTTCCTGTTATGTTCCAGTGTGTTCTCTCTCTCTCTCTCTCTCTCTCTCTCTCTCTCTCTCTCTCTCTCTGTGTGTGTGTGTGTGTGTGTCTGTGTGTTCTTCCATCACTCTTTACCTTATTTACTTATTTACTTAGAAACAGGGCCTCTCACTGAGGCTAGAGCTGTTTTAACTAGACTGACTGACCCCTGGGGTCCATGCCTCTCTGGCTCTGAATCCTGAGATTAAAGAGATGCTTCTGGATGAGCAAAGCTAAGATTCTTGAGAGCCTCTAACAACCCTGAGCAACAGAGACCCCTTTGGCTCCTAGAAGTCAGGTCACTTCAGGGCAGGAGAGAGCAAAGTGGCTGAGAACCGAGGGCCACACCTGCAGCCTGCTCCAGTGCTTTTGCTTGCCCAGCCCAACAGGTGGCACTGCTGGGCTTTTGATGGAAGAGTCCTTTGTGTGTGTGGCCAGGGAGGGGACAGCCTGTAGTGGGAGAGGCCATGGACTGGGCTAAGTATCCCAGGAGATACACAGAACTGGCTCCAGTGAGGAATTCTGCCCCCCAGCCCCACCCCCAGTCTATGGCCCAGGTTGAGAGGCCCTGACCTGGAGGGAATGTGCCAACAGCTGACTGACTTGTGGCCTCACCACCAAACTGACCTGGTGGAAACCACAGGACACTAAGCCTGTGGACAGTGGTCTGGCAGGGCTCGACTCACTCTGAAGGAAAATGCTACACTGAAGCTTACAATGCCCGGTCTGATGGCCTACTGAGTAGGGAGATGCAGATGGAGAGGTCAGCCCTTTCTTTCCCCAGCCTGACATCACTGTGGGGACATCAGAGTAGTGGCAGGCCTTCAAACCTGGCAGGCAGAGCCCAGCCATCTAGTAACACGGTCAAGACACGGGCAGTCACCCCCACGCACCCAGACGATGTCTCGGACCCTCTTGGAGATCTTGAGCAGGAGATGTCTGAAGGTACCAGGTTGGAAGTGAGTGGCAGAGTGCTGGATGCAGAGGCAGAGGAGGAAGGCAGGTGTCAGCTTGTGGTCATCACCGCCGGGCTCAATCAGCGTCATGATCCTCTGCAACAGTCTATCCTCCATGTCCGGCTCAAACTCCAGAAACAGTGACCGCCGCCGGACCACAGCAGGAGGCAAGGAGGTGACCCCACGGGCTCTGAGCACCGCACCACACATCCTACAGTTCTGTGGTGCGGCCCCAAGGCGGGCAACAGCACACGCAGGCAGTGGCTGTGCCTGCCCAGGGTCCTTGAACAGCAGCAGGTAGTAGAGACCCAGGGAGAGGAGGTCGCCATGTTGGAGCACCACGGGATTCCTTCCCACTTCAGAGAAGTTGACAGAAACCGATGCCCCTGCAATGGGCTCCAGCACCAGCCTGGTCCCGGTCTGGCCACCTTCTGGGGACTGGTGCCGGCGAATTGTGCAGTGCAGGGGCAGGATGTCTGGGGCGGACAGGCTGATGCTGGGTTTGCTGGAGGGTGTGCGCTGGCCCACTGTGTGCCGCTCCCGGCTGAGCACGTACACCAGGCTGTCCTAAAGAGCAGACAGGCAACTTAGGACAGGATGCCACTAATCATGCCGGCACCAGCACAGCAGTGTCCCTGTTACAGCAGCTGGGCCTTCCTAGGTTCTATTCCCAGGACCCCTCAGATCCTGGGCCACCCACTCTGAAGTCACCAGTAACCTGTCACCTTGGTAACCCTTCCCTGGCCACCCCAGCCTGTCCCAGAGGACAAGGCTTCCCCTACACAAGAGACAAGGGCAGTGCTTGGTCTGACAGCCATGAGCTGAGCGATGCCAAACTCCCCACGTCACCCCAAAAGCAGTGTAGGCCAAGCTCCTCAGCTCTCAGCTCAGCAGGGGCAGCTCTTGAGACTGAGCCCAGGAACCCAGGATGCTGTGAAGGGCCCAGAGAACAGTGCGGGAAGGGGCAAAGGAAAGGTAAGTGACAAGAGGATGTCACCAAGGCTGGCTCCTTGGGACTGGGTCTGCAGGCATAGGCCAATCATCTCTGTATTTGGGAAGGCAGTTGAAGCGGAGGGATCACATTCAAGGTCTGCTTGGGTGACACAGTGAGTTTCATACCAGCCTGGGCTACATAGGAAGACACTGTTTCAAAAAAAAGGTGGGGGGAGGTGAGGGAGGGAAGGAGGAAGAGCTGAGGGGAAGAAGGAGCTAGGACAACACAGCTACCAAGTCACGATCAGTTCCCACTGTCACCTAGCCAAGGAGGCCCGCCCCGCCCGCCTTCCCTCCGTCACACACACACACACACACACACACACACACACACACACACACACACACACACACCTCTATCCCAAAGGCCTGAGAGAGAAGCTGGAAAGTGGTCTGGCACTAAGACCCAATGAGGAACGAGTTCAGTGACAGTCCTTGTCTAGCTGTTCCCCGCCTTGTGCCCCACCTCCCACCTCCACAGCATCCTCCCAGCCAGAGGGGAGATCCCACAGCTGCCTCTGCTGGAGGTAGGGTGAGGCCTGACCTCCAAGTCCTTGGGCTGCAAGGGGCAGTGGTACTGGGGACCAGGAGTGGCTCACATGCTGCTGGCTGTAACCCTGCAACAGCAGCAGGTGCGGGCACTGGTACAGTGAGTAACGCATGGTATCGGGGCTGGGCTCCTCGGGGCTCTGGGCAGCCTCGGGTAGTGTGGGTGCCGGACTTAGGCTGGTCTCGCTGACTGTACGGCGCAGGCAGGTCGGTGGGGAGCTTTGGGCAGCCTCAGAGGTAAGGGCTGGGGTTCCCTTGGCGCGGATACGCTGTAGCCTCCGGGCTTGGGCGTTTATCCCTGGAACAGAATGAATGAAGGAAAAGTGGTCAGAAATCTCATCATGACTCACTGCTCTGATTGTCCAGACCACGAATCTCACTGAGTCACTTGGACACCTGTCACTGTTCTGTCAAAATGTCCATGTCCTTTGAAAGTTTAGGCATTGCCTTGATGAAGTCTCAGGAAGGCCTGCCCCACCAAGCAGTCACAGAGCAGGTAGGCCAGCTTTACACACTTCGTGGCTCAGAGGCAACCACCACATACCTTAACCTGTACCATAGGCCCCATCACCAAATCTACAAAACAATCCCCCGACACAGCATTGCTCATCCCAGACCGCCATGTCACCACAGAGCCCTGTCCCTGACACAGCTATCCTGTCCTTCCAAGCTCATATGTGTGTCAGGGCAGATTCTTTGGGGATAGGATATTCTGGCTAGAAGTGATGGAACCAGTCGGTCACTTTACAAGGTAGAATTGGTCAAGCTGCCAGTCACCTGCTGGTCTGCTTCTGCCACAACATGGCTGCCACCTTCCGGAGACCATCATGACCCGACAGGCCACAGTAGCATACATATAAACACATATTTAGACACAAGAGCATCCAAATAAGCATCCAAATATACACACAAATGTATAAATACACATACACAAAAGAAGTGCAGGTAAAAATGTACACAAATATGTATCACACACAAACACATACATGCACAAATGTAACACACAAACACCATAAAATATACATATTCATGCGGCCACAAACACACATGCATAAAAAATCCTGCACTTCACACTGCCATGTGCAACACGAAGGTACAAAAACATAATTGCATGTGTATGTGCGCCCAGCTCTGTACACATGCAGACATCCACATGCACACACTGCTGGGAAATAACACTACACTCCATGAAACACTTTGAAACCCTTATGCTCTCAAATACCGGAAACGCTCTCTAAAGTACCACTGCTGGGAAAGCTCACAGCAGGATAGATGGAACCCTGGGGACCCAGTTCAATGTTCCAGCTGACCCTGGCGCTTTCTTCCCTGAGCCCTCTGCCGAGTCCCTCCACTCAGCTTTGTCCCTGTCTGTAGCGTCCTTTCTTCCAGCCATTACAAACAGAACCAGACAAAAGCCAGAAAGGGGGCCAGGAATGGCTGCCGATACACACCTTACCGGGAGCTGGTGGCTGAGCTCTGAGCTCTGCCCTTCCTTCCAGAAGGCTGCCTGCGCATCTGCAGCCTGCAGGGGGCCGGGGCTGCAGGATGGAGGCTGGCCAGCCGCAGTGCCAGGCTAGGAGGCTGCTCCACCCGCTGCAGAGCCCAGCTGGCCAGCCCAGCAAGAGACAGGTGCCCAGCAGGTGGGACCGGAGCCCTCCCTCCCGCCCGGTCCTGCCTTGCCCCCCCCCCCCCGCCCCCCTCCAATCTGTAAAGAATGTCAGATGCTCAGCTTGTCCTCACTGAACAACCACCGGACCAGATCTGAAAGAAGAAAATAAGGTTCAAAATGATGTCCCCCACAAAGCATCCCCCAAATCCAGGGCTTTGTGGTGGGAGAGGAAGCAATTCCCTGGGGACATTCCAGACGTTCTGGCGCTGCAGAAAACAGCTGAGCTGAAGGTGGCCTCTCCTCTTTAGTTTCCCAGGGCTCCCGGAAGGCCCTGAGGTTCCATGTCAGGGTGTCCCACATGAGACATTCACAGCTGACTGAAATCCTGTCGTTTTGAGGGACATTATTGTCCCCCCTCAAGACAAGGCCACAGAAGGCAAGGGCCCAAACCATGGGATCAGGGAGACCAGTTCTGGTGATCTGTGAGTCCCTGAATTTTAGAAACAGAGCTATGGTCACAGCACCCCTGGGCCCATGAACCTCAGCACTTACACATCAACTCAAGCCTCACATACAAAAAAGCCTCCCCCCTCTCGAGTTCAGAGACCTCTGCTGCTCCACAGACATTTCCACTGTTCTACCTGATACATACTTGGTGTCCTCGGTGTGTTCCCCTTTCAGGGTACTCAGAGACCTTGGTTTTTCCACACAAGGACATGCTTAGAGACCCAAACTAGCATTGGCTAATCCATGAGTTCCCAGATCTAGGAGCAACATGAACAGGATTCAGTGTTCCACAAGCTTGTGTGTCCATGAGTACAAGTGTCCAGGGACCATCTGCCCATACAGCTGTGCAGGTCTCCCAGAGGAAACACCTGAGCAAGCAGCTGGGAGTGGGAGGAAGCAGTGTCTTTGACAGCGGAACTCTGAATGGAACAGAAGGGTGCCAAGTACAGCTAGGACGGCGCTGTGGCACCAGTGTCCCCCCAAGGAAAGACTCCAGGAGCACTAAGCCCTCCTCTGGATCTTCTTTCCTATGTCTGCCTGGCCTCCTCCCCTTCCACAGAAGGTGCTGGCTAATGCGTCTCTCTTGGTAGAGATGTGTGGAGGAGGGAGGGGTGGATCACCACTAACAAGAGCTGGTCACGGTCATCAGAGCTGCCATCATGGGCCAGCTCTGGCTTCAGAGAGCCTGGAAAACACAACCCAGCTTCCTGAATGTCCCTTGCTTCACATCCCTTGCTATCACATCATTCTGTGGGGCTGTCCCTGGTCCTGTTTGTTCATCCTTCCCTGGCTCCATGGTTTCAAACAGTACAACCAGGAAGTCCTTCAGTGTTCCCTGCCCAAGACCCTGAACTCAGATGAGGTGACCAGAGTTCCTGTGCTGAGGTTTTTCCTACATGAGGGGAACAGCCTATTTTTAAAGGGATGGCTTGTACCAGCTGGGGACACACTTCAGTAAGCCGCAGCTGCGAGGAGTCTCCCTGTCGCTGGAGTACCCTTTTCTAAGTCAGCAAAATCATGGAGCTCTCTCACCAGAGCAAGCAATTTCAATGCAAAAATTATTCAGAATGCACATTAAACTGCTCTCCAGTCACAAGTGGTGATGTATGCCTGTAACCTGGCACTCAGGCTAGGGCAGGAAGACTGTGAGTTCAAGGTCAGCCTGGGCTACACAGCAAGACTCTTGTCTTTTCTTTAAAAAGGTGAAAAAACAGGTGTAGTGATACACACCTTTAATCCCATAACTTGGGGGAGGGGGAAGGCAGATGGGTGTCTGTAAGTTTAAGGCCAGACTCATCTTCATAATAAGACTTTGTCTCAAAAAGGGGGGGGGGTGAGCGGGGTAGGGGGATATGGCTCCATTGGTAGAGCAATTGCCTAGCATGCAGGAAGCTCTCAGCTCCATCCCCAGCACTGCATATACTGGGTGTGGTGGTCCACATTCTACATCTGTAGCTCCAGCACTGAGGAGATAGAAGCAGGGGGTCAGAAGTTCAAGGTCATCCTCAGCTACATAGGGAGCTCAGGGTCAGCATGGGAGGGAGACTGTCTCAAAGCAAAACCAGTAACACTTTTTCTTTTTTTAAAAGAATTACTTAGGAATAGTGATAAGAACCTCCTTAGGCCGGGCGGTGGTGGCGCACGCCTTTAATCCCAGCACTTGGGAGGCAGAGGCAAGTGGATCTCTGTGAGTTTGTGGCCAGCCTGGGCTACCAAGTGAGTTCCAGGAAAGGCGCAAAGCTACACAGAGAAACCCTGTCTCGGAAAAAAAAAAAAAAAAAGAACCTCCTTAATACACAGTCAACCTTTCTCTAGGTAACGAAAGCACTAGAAATGTGTTTTGTTTTGTTTTTTCCAAACAGGATCTCACCATGTAGCCTTGGCTGTTCTGGAACTCACTCTTTAGACCAGTCTTCTTGACAGACTTTCTTTTGGGGCTGCCAGCCCCCAAATAATGACATGGAGGCTTATTATTAATTATGAAAGCGTGGCCTTTAGCTTAGGCTTGTTCCTAACTAGTTCTTCTAACTTAAATTAACCTGTTTCTATTCATCTACGTTCTGCCAAGTGGCTTTTTACCTCTCCTTAATTCTGTATGTCTGACTCCTTCTGTGTCTCACTGGTGTCTCCGCTGCACATCTAGATTCATCCCGAGTTCCTCTCTCTGCCTGGAAGTCCCACCTAACCTCTCCTACCTAGCTACTGACCATTCAGTTCTTTATTAAACCAATCAGGTGCCTTAGGCAGGTGAAGTAAAACAGAGATACAGCTTTGCAAAGTAAAACAGAGATACATTTTTACACAGTGTGTTCAAATATCCCGAAACATAGGCTGTCCTCAAACTCAAGAGATCACCTGCCTCTGCTTCTGAAACTGGGAAGCATTCCATGTTTACCATGAGCTCAGCATGGTTGTGATTCAACAGCTCGCCTGGTGTTTCTGAGACAGATCCGAACACGGCAGTCATGTGTGGATATGGGAAGACAAACAGACAGAGATTCTGATCGCTCATTCCCAGAACCTGTGCCTACAGAAGGGAGAAAGCTCAAGTGATCGGGGAACACAGAAATTCGGCACTTTCATCAGCCTTAGGATGCAGAGGATGGCACCCAGGACTCTGCATTGGGAAGATCTTCCACCCTAGGATCTCAGTGGTGGAGCTCCTGCCTAGAATCTCCCAGTGAGGGGTGATGTGGGTGTGGCTCACTAGTTGAGCACCTATGAGTTAAAAGCTAGCATGTGTTCAGTGGCAGAGCATCTGCAAGTCCTGGGAGATTCATCCCAGGTAATTAACACACACACACACACACACACACACACACACACACACACACACACCCTTGGACTCCAAATCTATTTGACTTTTACACACTGGTTTGTGTAAGATCAGAACTATCTAACACAGAGTAAAACCCATGTGTAAACCATGTTTAGGTTTAGTAGATTTCTTTCTATTCTCACTCCCTCACTCTGTAACTCAGACTGGTTTAGGACTCACTAAAGCCAGTTGGCTTTGAACAATAACAACGAAAAAGAGCCACATGTGGCATGTGGGGTGTGTGTGTGTGTGTGTGTGTGTGTGTGTGTGAGAGAGAGAGAGAGAGAGAGAGAGAGAGAGAGAGAGAGAGAGAGAGAGAGAGAGAGAGAGAGAAAGAGAGAGAGAGAGAGAGAGCGCACTCAGCAGCATCCTGAGAGGGTCCACATCTCTGCTGAGATCACTCGTGAGTCATGGAGCTCAGGAGAAGAGGCTTTGCTAATAAATCTTGATTTATCTCACTTATTGACAGATCTTAAAATGTGGACCAGGGATCTGGTCCTCGTCACATGTGTTCCTTCTGATCTGAGGGATCTTCAGCTGGTCACAGGAGAGAAATCGGGGAGATCCATATGGAAGGGGAGGGAAGGGTGGAAAGAGAGAGGATGCAGAAAGACAGTTTTCAGTCCATGACTAGAGATGGACAGAGGCCTCCAACCAGCAGGAAGGTAAGGACCCCACCAACACCTGTACTTGACCTGGCCCTGCGTGACTTGGGTGGAGCAGGGATGACCCTGTGCCCAGACTCCACCAAGAGAAGAGCATATAGTCTCCAGCTTGTAATTTTGCCATCAAGAACAATTACAGGCATGTTAGTCAGTATGCAGAAACCATGTGCAGCTGTAACAAATACCCCACATGCAGGGGGGTGCTGAAAGTTGGGCAGACATGAGAAGCTTGAGGAATGGAAAAGGAAAGGCCTGGCCTGCCCGGCAGGCAGTCAATGGAGATGGGACAGTGAAGATGTTGCTGGTAGCTCTGAGAACGGGAGAAGCAAGCAGACTTCGGAAATGGAGATCAATGGGGCTGCCAGCAAAGGCTGGGGGTGCAAGGTGAGGGGGTGGGACTGGGAACTGGAGGAAGGTGGTCCCTCACATGCCTAGGCTGGGGCTCACTGAACTGAGTCCTGAGGGCTGGGGTGCAGCTTGTGGCAGAGAGAATATGCGAGGCTCTAGGTTTAATCCCCTGCAGCCAAAGGAAGAAAAAGAATGAGAAAGGGATACAAAGGAGGAAATGAGAAGGGGCAGGGGAGGAGAGGAGGCAGGGGAAGGGAAGGAAGGAAAGGAACTAAGAAAAGGGAAGGATGAGAAGGGGAGAGAATGGAAGAAGGGGAAAGGGAGGGAAGAGGAAGAGAAGGAAGGAGGAAATGGAAGAGGAAGGAGGGGAGGAAAGGAAAGAGGGAGGAGGGGAGGAAAGGAAAGAGGAAGAGAAAGACAAGGGAAAGGAAAGGGGCGAGCGAGAAGAGACGGGAAGGAAAGGGAAGAGGAACGGAGGGGAGGGAAGGAGGAAGGCACAGAAGAAGGAGGAAAGGGGAAAGGGAAGAGAGCCCATGTGTGGAAAGTGAAATCTGTTAGTGGTGACTCAAGTGTACAGCCCAGGAACTTTCTAGGCAGAGTATGCAAGGTGTTATCACTGCTGCTTACAGTGAGGGAAAAGAAAAGAGTGGTGCCAGGTGGTGGTGATGCATGCCTTTAATCCCAGCACTTGGGAGGCAAAGGTGGGCTAATCTCTGAGTTTGAGGCCAGCCTGGTTCTAGAACAGCCATGGTTACACAGAGAAATCCTGTCTCAAAAAAGAAAAAACCAAATGAATGAAGAAAAGAAAAGAAAGAAAAAGAGTAAATTCACAGTTCTGGGAATTAAGAAAACAGGCGGGACAGGGTGACTTGGAAAGTGCTAGAACACCTCACCCAGAAGACAAAATGAGAAAATGACTGCCCCAGATGTAGCCTAGAGGAAAAGCCCAGTGAGGGTGTGGAAATGCCTGTATTGAAACTGGAGAAAGAGAAAAGGCCGAATGCATTGCTGGGGGTGCAGCTTGGTGCTAGAGCAGGCACAAGGCCCTGGGTTCCATCTCCATCTGACACGAAGAAACAAGAAACCATTTCACCCTCTCCAGCCTGGGCTGGAGACACAGCTCCACAGTTAAGAGCCCTACCTGCTCTTGGAGAGAACCTGGATTCAGTTCTCAGCACCCACAGCAGGGGGCTCCCAAGTGCCTGTAACTCCAGCTCTAGGGGATCCGACACCTTCCTCAGTGGGCACCAGGCACTCCTATAGTGCACATACATGCAGGCAAAACATCTATATATATACAAAATAAGAATAAATAAATCTTAAAAAATAAAGTTTTCACACCTCAGGGTACTCAACCTCACAGGAGACTCTTTCAGAGGATGAAGAGATTTCCCACGGATTTTCTCAGGCCAGAAGACCTCAAGAAAACTTAAGAGCACTGTTTGATTGCAGAGGCTAAAAACAGAAGGAATGAACTCAGAAATGTCTGTGGGCGTGGCTTCAGTGCAGTGCAGTGCAGTGAATTCCCAGGAAATCCCTTGCAGCCCACAGGCTCTTGACAAGATTCTATGGGTGGAGATGGCCAGGAACTGAACAGAACCTGAGGGGATACTGGTTGACAAACAGGGTCAAGAGGTTATCCTTAGGCCTGGAAACTTCACCCAAGAACCACAGCTGGAGTTTGGAGTTTGTCTAGCTGGATTTGAAAATCACTTGGGACCAGTGACCCTGTTCCACCTCTCAGCTGCCCCTTGCTGACACTGTCACCTGTGTCTGTCTTTTGCCACTGCAGACTGGGGGTGTTGGGCAGGCAGTTTGGGTTTCAAAGGTCCACAGAGGGGTAAAAACTGTGCCAAAGGGACTGGAGAATTTGCTGCTCTTCCAAAGGACCCAGGTTCCACAGTCATCACTAATAACTCCAGGGGATCTGATGCCCTCTTCTGGCCCCCTCAGGCAACTGCACTCATGTACACAGACACACACAAATGCACACGCGCGCACACACACACACACACACACACACGCACATAAATATCTTTAAAATAATTGCTCCCTAAGAATTGCACTTTAAGGGATGAACATGGACGCATACACCTTTAATCCCAGCACTCAGGAGGCAGAGACAGGAGGATCTGTGTGAGTTCAAGGCCAGCCTAGTCTACATAGTAAGATCCAGGGCATCCAAGGCTATAGAGACTTTGTCTCAAAAAACAAAGAATTGCACTTTATGGATTTTACCCAGAGTCCTCAGCCATACCTTATTTAATTTATTAAGATGATTAGATTTGGGGCATAAGCTGATGACTCTGGATGACCTCTGAGGTAAGGTGAATGCTGGTGCATGTGAAACACAGGTTTCGATCACTGGGGTCCAGGGTTGGATTATGGTCACCCAATGACCCCACCTCTGAATATGAATGAGACCTGTGAAGATGCTGTCATTCCACGATCCTGGTCAGTCATAAGGCAAACGAGATTCTTTGGTTATAAATACACTGGACGGGCTGGTGAGATGGGTCCGCAGGTAAGGGAACCTGCTGCCAAGCCTGACGATGTGAGTTCAATCCCCTAAGCCCACGGAGTGGAAGGAGAAAGTTGGCTAGAGTTGTTCTCTAACCTCCACATGTGCTATGTCACATACAGAGTAACAAATGCTCATCTGTTCACACCAGGTTCACTCAAAGAGAGATTATCTAAGTGATAATTACCACAAGCAAACACAATGAACCTGTGTGTGTATACTCATGTGTGCGTGTGTGTATGTGAAGGCCAGAGGTCAGTATCAGTATCTTCCACAGTTGCTCTCTTTATTTTTTGAAACATGGTTTCTCACTAAACCCAGAGCTCACTAATCCAGCTAGACTGCTAGCCAGTGAGCCAAGGATCCTCCTAAATGCTGGGGGTCTAGACACATGTTGCCAATGCATGGCTTTTACATGGGTGCTGGGGGTCTGCACAGCAAGCACTTTATACACTGATCCCCCTCCTCAGCCCCTACATGAGTCTTTCAAAAATAGAAAGCTGAATCCTCAGAGAATAACGGGGAATTGATATGGCCTACAGGCCTGAAGACACTGGGCCCTTTGGAAAGCTATATTTAAGAGTGTTCTTGGACTTCAAACTTTTGTGTGCTGTGACACAGAGAAAATGTCATGGCCTTTCAGCATTCTTTCCTTCCTCTCCCTAACAACATAACCCCTGTGCCACTGGGGACACCATTTTTCTGTGTCTACTGCAGACAGGCTGGCCATGTGTAAGTTCCAGTTGATGAAGGATGAGGGTGCTCTTGCTGCGATATGCTCCATGGAAGGAGGACACCAGAGTGGAGACAGTGATGGTTAAGCTTTGTGGCCAACTGGATTTGGAGCCACCTAGAAAACACACTTCTGAGTCTGTGAGAGAGGTTCCTGAGATGTTTAACTGAGGAGGGAAGAGCCTACCTTGAATAAGGGCAACACTACTCCAGGCCTGGTGAGAGAGAGAGAGAGAGAGAGAGAGAGAGAGAGAGAGAGAGAGAGAGAGAGAAGAGAAGAGAAGAGAAGAGAAGAGAAGAGAAGAGAAGAGAAGAGAAGAGAAGAGAAGAGAAGAGAAGAGAAGAGAAGAGAAGAGAAGAGAAGAGAAGAGAAGAGAAGAGAAGAGAAGAGAAGAGAAGAGAAGAGAAGAGAAGAGAAGAGAAGAGAAGAGGATAGAGCAAGCCAAGCACCAGCATTCATCTCTCTGCTTCCTGACTGAATACAAGGTGACCAGCTGCCTCATGTTCCTACTGCCACGATTAGGTCCTCTCTCATTGTCATGCCTTCCCTGCCATGACGGCTGTCCCTGCAATTTCTGAGCCCAAATAAACTCTTTCTTAAGCTGTTATGACTGTTAGTTTTGTCAACTTGACACAATCCAGAATCCCCTCTGACCATGGCTGTGGTGGTGGTATGGGGGTGGCTCTTGACTGCATTCATTGAGGTGCCCACTTGGGGGTTCTGGACTGTATAAGAGTGGATCAAGTGGGCCAGTGAGATGGCTCAGTGGGTAGAGGCACTTGCCACACAAGCTGTGAGTCACTCTGCAACCATGCAATACCAGCTATGACAGACTTGTATCCCCTGAACCCTAAGCAAGAAGAAATCCTCCCTCAAGTTCCTTGTTTTTAAAAACGTTTATAAGAGTTTTTGTTGTGATTTATATATGTGTCTATCTGTGAACACCTAGTAGGTACCCTAGGAGGCTAGAAGAAGGCATTGGATTCCCTTGATCTGGAGTTACAAGTGGTTGTGAATCAGCTGTGTGGGTGCTAGGAATAGAATCCAGGTCCTCTGAAAGGAGGCATTCTTAACCCATGAACCACCTCTTCAACCCCTTAAATTACTTCTTGCTAGAACTCAGGCCCTCCAGAAGAGCAGGAGGCATTCTTAACCCACGAGCTACCTCTCCAGCCCCTTAAGTTACTTCTTGGTTTCTGATCACATCAACGTGAAAGTAGCTAATACATGGAGAAAATATTTGGCCTTCCCCCCTCAAATCACCCTGCCCTCAACAACCCTGAAGGGGAAGGATGTGAACCAGTGAAGTGGGGCAGCAGGTGGAAATAGCCAGGGCTCTGGGGATCAGGGGAGCCACCCTACCAGTCCTGAATGTAGCATTCACTATGTGAAAAGAACTAGACCTGTATCAAATCCAGTGATCCCAGGCCAATGGCAACTCTTAGCTGATCTACAAAGTATTGCATTTCTAAACATAAAACATTCCACACACAAGGGGATGTTCACAACTTCCTGAGATTTAAAAAAAAGAACACTGTTGCACCTACCACCCAACATAAACATGGCCACTGCAGTCTGCTGCTCTCCCACCTCTCCTCACCAAAGGTAAACAGCTCGAGTCTTACTGCCATTTTTAATTTAATTAATCCCTGTGATGGTCACTGTTGTCAACGTAATAGAACCCAGAATCACCTGGGAGATGGGCCCCTGGACATGATGGGGGATTATCTTGTGTAAACTGAAGTGGGAAGACTTGCCCTCTGTGGGTAGCACCATTCCCTAGCTGAGATCTTGGACTGTACACATGTAGAAAGGGAGCCGAGTAGCAGTTTCCATTTGTAGTGTATTTGCCTGCTTCCTGCTCCTATCACCATGCCTTCCTTTTGAACCTGAAGCCAGAATAAACCTTTTCTCCCTTGGATTGTTTTAGTAAGGTATTTTATCCCAGCAAATGGAAAGAAATGAATACAATGGCTTTTGACTTTGGTCTGTTTTGAGACAGGGTCTGGCTAAGGTGTCCAGCCTTGCCTGCAGCTTGCTACATAGACCAAGCTAGCTTTGAGCTTGGAATCTTTTGCTTCAGCTTCTTGAGTGCTGGGATTCCAGGGAAAAACCAAGGCACCAGTCACGTTACAGTTATAACTGAGTTATACTGCTTTACACTGTATTTAAACCTTCCATAAATCACATCACACTTTACTTGAGGAGGATTTCCTCTTTTTTTTTTTTTAAAGAAAATTTCTATTCACTTTACATACCAACCACAGATCCCCCTCTTCTCACACCCCAGCCTTCCCCTACAACCCACCCCCCATCCCCACGTTTTCCAAATCAACATCTCCCATGGGGAGTCAGCAGAGCCTGGCACAACTCAGCTGAGGCAGGTCCAAGCCCCTCCCCCTTGCACCAAGGCTGTGCAAGGTGTCACACCATAGGTACTGGGCTCCAAAAAGCCCGCCCAATGTGCAATGTACATTGTTTCTAACTTTGGGTTATCACCTAGCCACAGTGCACTTGTCTCCTGGCTACTCAGACAAGAGTCTCTTGGACTTTCCAGACCATGCCATTTAAAGGGAAGTACTGTTTTTTACATAGCACACTGCTGGTAACTAGAGGGGGTGTAGAGTCCTCAATGAAATGGACTGATCACCAAGATGAAGCATATCGGTCAGTACCCACAGCATGATGCAGAGATATGAGAGTAAAAAAATAAAAGTGGAACCCCGTGTGTGGGCCTGCAGTGAAATACCCATGCTATTGTTTATCGTAGCGGTTTCTTGAGGTGGTCTCACTATGTAGCCCAGGCTGGCCTGGAACTCTGGATCCTCCTATCTCCACCTTGAGTGCTGGGATCAGAGGCATACATCACCACACCTGGCTTTAATTGTGTGTGTGTGTGTGTGTGTGTGTGTGTGTGTGTGTGTGTGTGTGTGTGTCTGTGTCTGTGGGGAGAATGGAGAAAGAGAGAGAGGTGTATGTGTGAATGTGGGCACACATGTACCACAGTTAGAATACAGATATAGAGGTCAAGTTTCAGGAGTCTGTTCTCTGCTTCCATAATGGGTTCCAGGGATCAAACTAGAGTCACCAGGGTTTTACAGGAAGTACCTTTACCTTCTAAGCCACCTTGCCAGCCCTGGCTAATTACTGATTTCTAACTTATAATACTATAGTTTTATGTTAATACTTAGAAATAGGTTGATCCCAGTAGTTACCCAAGAACGGTACCAGTTGTTGAATAGAGGAGTCTATGATAAATGTCCATGGGATTATTGTGGCCAACCTGCTGGGGGTAGGGATGTGATAAATCCATCCCAAGCCATCTGCTGCTGTATTAGCTGTCTCCTGGCTCTACAGGGCAAAGTTAAGTGGTTGTGACAGGGACCATACGGCTTCCCAAAGCTGGAACTATTCACTAGTCAGCCCTTCCTAGAAAAGTTCAGCAACTATGACACTAGGCGGCCCACAGGCTTGGTGTTAATGAAACACTGTTAAATGTTGTGATCAGGGCATACTTTGAAAAATCTGTTCATTTTTGCTTTGCTATTTTCTGTTGGAGCTAAGTGATCTATCTGGGACAAGTATGTCATGATCACCCCATTTTCCTAGCATGGTCTCTCCCATCATTGATTTGGGGCCCTCTTGTCTCTTGTCACCATGCCACCTTCTTCTCCCTTGCATTTCATGTTTGCATTTCCATGTCCTCACATTTTGAGTATGTGTCTTCCATCTCAGCAGGGCTCCCCCGCCCCATACTGACAATCTCCACTTCGCTGCAGTTCCTCCCTCTGCATCCTCCTCTTCCTGCCTGCCCATCCCATACTGTCAATCTCCACTTATGGTACCCTGACTCCTCCTCCACAAAAATATCCACTTATGCAGTCTATGCCCCCACCCCAAACCCCTCATCATATTCCTTCAGGTCTGGTCACCAACTCCCAAGCTCCAATCATCTTCCACCTCAGCATCCCAAGGCTGTGGTTACAGCTATGGCACCACCATGCCTCACTTCCATCTTCCTTTTTAAAGTCTTTTCTGGGTTGACGTTTGAACCCTTTGTGTGTCCTCCACAGGGATACATCCTGCACTTTCTATTTCATGAAGTTGGAAAAGCCACTAGCCCCACCACCTCCTTCAGAACAGTGAAGAAGTTCTGGGCCCGGGGATGCAGCTCAATGGTAGAGCGTCTGCCTTGTGCAACAAGGCGTTGGGTTCCATCCCCAAAACATAAAAAACTAAAAATAAAAAAGAACATCTGAATTCTTACATCAGACTTAAACATTTGGCCAGTTTTAGTTCCAGGTTGTTTGGCATTTATTTTTATTGTGTTTGTAATGGAGAGAAATACATTATCTGCTTTCAAAATAGTGCTCGAAAATACAAGGAGTACAGATACCACGTAACAGCAAACTCCAGGCAGGAGACACTACGCACATCACATGAAAAAATAGTCTGGTATTCACGTAATAAAAACTAGACTTCAGAAGTCCCAAGTTTCCAGCTTGGTTTAAAAAAAAAACAGATATAGTTACACAAAACATTTAATAAACAAATTTTTCCAATGTGTAAACAAAATGAGGAGACTAAATTTGTGCCTGGCAGTTTGAACCAGACACCGTGGCTATTTGAAATGCAGAAGCCATGTGCTTTTCACCTGACTTATTGTGCTGGTGCAAGGGCAAAGTGAACTTGCACAGGGCGAAGGTGGGACAGAGATCTGGTATTCCAGGTATCCGAACGTTTCAGTTAGTTACTGCATAGCTTAAAAGGAAAAAGACTGTATTCCAACACTGAAAATTAATCTAGAGGGACAAAGGAGGGTAAACAATTTTGGTATGACATGGGAGAAAATGGGCAGAACAGAAAAGAACAGAGTCTTAGAGGGATGGGAAGGGACAGACCGGGCTGCCTGGAGAACCTACTGTTCGCTGTGTCTAGATTAAGGAAGACTAAGCTATCATTCAACAACAGTCGTTGGCCCTCATGGTTCTTACAGATGGAGATTCTGCTGCTTTATTGAAAAGCAGCTTTTTCACTTAACGTATCCCTAATATTTGATAAAAGAGTAGAAAGCTGACTAGATGTCAAGTGCTTTGTGGAAATTATTTTGTATGACTGTACACACAAAATCTGATAAATTCTGGTACTGTATTAAAAAATAAAACATGGCTTTAAGTTTTGGGAATAAAAATGCCTTTTTGACTACATATGTAAAGTTGGAAACTAGTTTTCTTCCAAAGCAGATATTCTATGACACAGAAAACCTCACATCTGTGCTTATCAAGAAACCGAGATCAGCAGTATGTTTTGCAGACACAACACTGACCCAAGTTTTCCTGAGAAATTAGCCATGGAGTCAGATCTGGTATTTTTGCCACATGGCCACAGAACTTTTGGATTCACATCATGGTTTGGACATTAACACTATGGTTTTTAAGAAACAGCATGTGTGCATGCTTGATGCAGAGAAGAGGATGAAGGCAAAAGGTTTTTTGTCTGAGGTCAGATGATTAAGGACAAAAGAATGTGGAGTCTGAGAAAATACCTGATTATACATTCTCCCAAACAACTCTTCAGATAAAACCCATATACCATTTCTTGATCTTGTCCCACAGAAACCAAACACTTAGTAATTATGGTTTTGATGTCAAATAAATGCCCTAGGAGTTGACATTCCATTTTAAAAGATGCAGCCACCCCCTGAGAACTGAGATATATTACTACAAAAATAGCACACAACTTTAAGATTAGTAAAGAAACCTTTTCAGGGAGAAAAAAAAACATAAAAATTCACCAAAGTGTAAAGTCAAAAATTAGTTCTAATCCTAATGGAAAAATTAAAAATCCCATAAAGTGCATCACTAAAATGAGGGGTTCTGATAGTTTATATTGCTAGTTTCCCAACAATGGAAACATAAATCCAATACTAATGTCTGTCATGGGTGGAAATGAATACAGCTGGAAGGGATTTTTCTCTTTTCGAATAGTAGTCCTTTGAAATAATAACTGGTAGTGACATGTTAATAATCTGAGGCATGAGTAAAAGTACTTCTGGTTTTGAATGCTAATCTGGACTTCAAGATTAGGCCAGTAAAGAAAGTTACCAATCGAGTATGAATCTATTCTGAGTCATATCTGGACTGGTTCCCTCATTTTCCTTTAACATCTGAAAGCAACAGGATGAATTTGCAAGAATTTGTGTGAGGGCCTTTGAGGTGGTTTCTATCCATTCAATCTGTTTTATTGAACTCTCGATAAAAGGAATAGGATCGCTAGGAAAAACAGGGAGAGCGGGCTTATCTGTCCCCAGGTGTTTCAGGGCCAACAGAGAAGCTGCTGTCTGAGTAGTGGCTGAGCTGCACTTGTCTATCTGGTTTCTTCCCTTCTGTTAGATTTCTTGTTCCTTTCTTCTTACCAGGTGAAATTGTCTTCTAGACTCCTAGTATAGGATTGGGTATGTTCGTTGCTGTATTTCCTGAAGGTCTAGATGGATGGCTTACCAGATGTGTTGAAGAAACCACTCTGGTCATTGTAGGCTTAGGTGGTGGAGAAATGGTAGGTTGTGAGGGAATCTGAGGAATGCTTTCACTCAGGGCAATCCCTGAGCTTTCTATGGGACTCACATGCTGCAAGGAAACTTCAGGAAACTGTATGTTGGTCACTGATGCTGTCATAACAGCCAGAACAGGACTGTTTCTGCCCTGAGGGTTTACAGTCAGTGGGCCTGTCTTCATAGTGCCAGTAGGTGAAGGTGCAGATATTCTGTTTTTACTGTCCACAGACAAGAGAAGGCTGCTGTCATTCACAGCTGTCAATCTTACACCTTCTGTTAAATGTGTTTCCTTTTTCTGAAGAACATGATTTGGAAGTAGCTGATGAAGTTCCTTTCTTCTTAAATGCATTGCAGCAATTTTCATATCCATCTCAAACATCTTGCTATTTATTGCTTGTCTGTAAACTGTATCTGTGAAAGACTGAATATCATAGGTGAGATCAATACTGAGAATTTCAGAATTTTCTGGCTTCTTCAACACTAACCCAATCACCCACATGGTACGAAACTCTTCCTTGTCAACATTTTCTTTTGGTGCCGGAAATGACTGGGGATTCACATGTGCCAGAGTAATGAATTCATTCTTTTCCAGGCTCCCTACCAGGATTCGGATCTTTGATTCCACCAAGCCCACCCACTCTAAATGTTGTTTCTCTGTTGGTGCACTTGCCAGAAGTACAATATAATGCTTGTATTTTTGAAAAAAGCTTGGAGCTTCAAAAAGTTTGGACCATTCTGCCTTATTCAGCAAAATTTCATGTGTGATAGCAAGCCCTTGCTTAAACTCTTCAATCATGACCATCCTAGTGGAAACAGACACATTGTATGTGGAGTTCTGCTGTGGGTATGCCGGTGTAATTATAGGCATAAGATGGTACCTGTCACTGGGATTCACTCTTGGGTCCCACACGGGCAAGTTAAGATTTCGTTCTTCTGGTTCTTTTAACAACACTGGATTTGGCCATTCCCACTCAGAAAATACCAAGAAAAATTTACGTACTAGAGTGGATGCTATTGCATTTGGATAAAGCTGGCAAGTTCTTGCTACTAGCATAGCCCAGGAAACACCTCCAAGGAAACCCAATATATTGGAATAGATATTGTGGCATTTGGCCCATAATTTGATGGCTCTCAGTGTTAACCTGAAGCTGTCAATGTTTGGTACCAGATGTAAAATTTCATCAGTTACTCGGCAACCATTAAGGCTTCTTATACACCTAATATCTAAATTTTTAAGCAGACTATCATCTCGTAGGTCCAAATCTTCCGGAATAGTCTGCAATGCTAATCTTGCGAACAAAATATCAATCTCTATCCCATCAAAACACAGTTTGATAACCGGCACAAAGGCCTCTTCAACAGCTCTCAAATCTTTTACTTCCTCCTGTAGTTTCAATTTGTCATAAAAGGAGGTGAAAAAGTCATTTCGATCCACATGTCTTGGTGCAACGCACAACGCATCGATATCGGCACCTTTCGTGTGTACTCCTAGTCGATAAGAGCCAAACGTAAAAATTTTCCCCCCAACATTCTCAATTACAGCTTGTGGAAGATTCCTGCTTTCACTGATTTCTCGGATCCATTCCTTCACCAGATTATTTAATTTCTGCAAAATTAAAATCCTGCGCTGCAGTTCCTCTTCCTCTTCAAACACCCCGAAGGGCTGGAGGGTCTCAATCAGCTTCTGGGTGAGTTCGCGGTCTGTGTCCTTGGGGGCGGCCAGGCTGATGGGGGACGATATGCCGTACTGCTTCGGGGCGGGAGCCGGCTGTTGTGCTCCTGGGGTGGTCACCGCAAATGGCATCATCTCTAGCTCCCGCGCCGCCAGGGCACCTGCCCCGCCACCGCGACCTCGGCGGCCTCTGCTCGGCTCATGATCCGAAGGCGCGAGGGGGCGGGCTCCAGCCGGCCGGCCCGGTCGGCCCCCGCTCCGCTCCGAGCCCGCCGCCTCAAGCGCTTCCCCTGGTACCCTACCGGGCCAACATGGCGCCGGGATCCTCAGCGGTCGCGTTCCAGAACCGACGGCACACGCACGCGCCTGCGCACCGGCCGCGGCCGCTGCGGCTCTCACGCGATTGGAGGGAATTCTCGCGCTGGAGGGCTTCCGGAGGAGCCACGCAGGCCCAGTCCCGCCCGGTAGTAAGAAGCCACATTTTTAGGTAGAGTGCATGATCCTGTATCCTCAAGCAGGTTTCAAAGGATGCTCCAGCTAGACCCAGAGTGGCAGTGGCGATCTCACCAGGCCCTGGTGTCACTGTTGCGCCGGTTTCTGGTTTCCTAGGCTCCCGCTGAGAAGTTCCTGTCAAGCCCTTCCATCATCTTCTACCAGCCACACAAATCTCCATCCTCAGTGTCCCGCGGTTCGGAAACTGCTGTGTATGCAAGATAAACCTGCTGCTCTTACAAGGGCGAGCTGGGATTTCTGCATCAGAGTATAAGTCCTTTTCATTTCATGGCCTTTAGAAGATTCCCACGCCTGTGCTTGGAATATGCTCATCCCAACATTCTCTTCATTTAGATACACGATAAACCTCCCCATTCTCCCTGTCCCCCGGATCTGTGCTTGCTTGTTCCTGGGTGATGCCAGAGTCTCACTCCAGCTGCACGCGCTCTTCAGTGTAAGCACTACTTTAGTAAAGCCCTGTTTATTTCTTTTTGGGGTGCTGGGGATGAAACCTAGGGCCTTGCACTCTACCGCTAAGCAGAGCCCCAGCTGAAGTATTTTTTAAAATACTTACCTTTTTGTTACTCGAAGCATTATTGTTCCAGTTTCACTCCTATTACTGACAAAAAACAACTTAGAGGTAAAGAACTTTATTTGGTTTACAATTCCAGGTTACAGTCAGTTACAGGGAAGGCGAGAAACCTTGAAACACTAGCCACATCACACTCACAGCCAAGAGCAGTGAGAATAAATGCACCCATGCTTGTTTGCTGTCATCCATCTTTCTCCTGTTTATATAGTTCAGGACTCCTTGCTTAGGGATAGTGATGCCCCCAATGGGCTGGATCTTCCTGTATCGATGAACAGTCCCCTACAAACACACCCACAAGCCAACCAGATCTAGATAATTCTTCATTAAGACTCTCTTTCCAAGGCTGGAGACATGGCTCAGAAGAAGAGGAGGAGCCACTGCTGTGTGGCTTTTCCAGGGTATCAGACTGGTTCCCAGCTCAAAACCACCTATGACTCAGTACCTCTGGCCTCTGGGCACCTGCACACACATGCATTCACATAATGGAAACTGATAAAAGTACATTTTTTTTTTTTTAAGAATGGGACTTACTTTCTAGTTGATTCTAGGTTATGTCAAGTTGACAGTTAAATCTAATCAGCACAATTATCTTGTTCTTTTAAAAATCCATCTCTGTTTTTGGAGGTGATACTGTGTTTTCATGTTTTCTTTCTACCACTTCTTCACATATGGTGAGCAAGCTTTAGTATCGTATAGCCAGTAATGCTCCTGAGAATCCTCAGCAACTGTTACTACAGGCAGCCGACATGAGTGCTCAAACTCAAACTTTGATCCTCTAGAAGAATACCATGTGTTTTTAACCACTGAGCCATTGCTCCAGCCCCAAGCTTAAGTTTCTTAGTTGTCCAAACTGACAAATGTCTCCCAGGGAAATTACAGTTTCACAATCATTTAATATCCTGTGCTTTGCCGGGCAGTGGTGGCGCACGCCTTTAATCCCAGCACTCAGGAGGCAGAGCAAGGCGGGTCTCTGTGAGTTCGAGGCCAGCCTGGGCTACAGAGTGAGTTCCAGGACAGGCTCCAAAGCTACACGAGAAACCCTGTCTCAAAACAAAACAAAAAAAGATCCTGTGCTTTGTCTAAGGAAAGAGGCCAGTCAGTAAAGTGTTTCTGTGCAAGCATGGGGACCTGAGCTCAGTCCCTGAAACCCATATAAAAAGTGGGCACAGTGGTACACACTTGTGCTAGAGAAGGGGATCCAGGCAGATCCCTGTACTGGGAGACTAGCAGAGCCTGCTTGGTGTGCTATAGACCAATGAGGTGGACAGTTCCTGAGAGCAACACCTGAGGTTGTGCCCTAGCTTCCACACGCATGCACAAATGCATGCATGCACACAAACACTCACATACATATTCACCAACACACACCTGGACACACATTCAAAAGATTCCATGATTGATACTCATTTCTTCACCCTCAGAAATATTTTTTATTTGGGGTGGGGTACTAACCTATAATTTATAGTGTTCATTCATCATTTCTAGTTCCTTTGGGGGTTGTTGAGACAAGGTAGTTCTCTGTGTAGTTTTGGCTGTCCTGGAACTCACTCTGTAGATCAGGCTGGCCTCGAACTCAGAGGTCTGCCTGCCCCTGCCTCCTGAGTGCTGGGATCAAAGTGCACCACCACTGCCCAGCCATTTCTAGCTTCTTTATATATTTTCCAGAGTTAATCTAATCTTTGGTTACTTCCTTGTTGCCCAATTCAATGAACCCAATGATCTTCATTGTGTCCCACCCACAGAAACCTCATGTTTGACCAACAAGGCCAACACACAACCATACTGATTCCTATTGTCTATACATCTCTGAACACTTTCTGCCTTTCTCCGTTTGCCTTGTTGGCTTCTCCTCCATTACCTGGCCTCTGGATGTTGGAGATCCTCCAGTATCTGCATAAGCCCTCATCCCTCCTCACTGTATAAACACTCACTACCTGCATGTTCTATCCATTTTCACAGCTTTGCTATCACCAGGCAGTCATGGTGGCTTATTCATGTAATCTCGACATTAGAGAGGCTGAAACAAGATCATGGGATTGAGATAGCCTGGACTATATAGTGAATTCCAGGCCAGCCTGGGCTATGAGATCCTATCTATTAACAAATATCATCCACTTACAAATTAACTTTTTATAGTCAGACTCTCCTAAGCATCAGGCCCATACCATACAACTCCAACTTTGCCACCACCTTTTGGATCCCTCAAACTTTGGCTTTTAAAGAGAATATTTGGGGGCATCAAAATGGTTCAGGGGTTAAAAGCACTTGCTGCAAAAGCCTCAGGACCTAAGTGAGATTAGATTCCCAAACCCACAGTGGATTAAGAACGGATTCCTAAAAGTTGTCCACTGACCTCCACATGTGTGCTATAATTAATTAATTAATTAATTAATACGAGTGGTAGTCTTCCCCCCCCCATAAGCTTTTCTCTCTGTAGTCTGTTTAGAAAATGGCATCTCTGTCTCCCCTGAACCCAGGCCTTCATTCTCAGCACCTCCTCCTTTCTCATTTTTAACACCAATTCCCTTACCAACACTGGTGATTCTACTTGCAGGAAATCCTTGGACTTCATCCACTTCTTCACCTTGTAACTGGAGTCTAAGCCACCACTGGCTCTTGTGAAACTTCTCTAGTCAACTCATTACTGACCTTCTCAGAGTATTCTGGCTCCGGAGCCAGAATGGTCTTGTGCCTGCTTCAGTGGCCTCCTACTTTATTTAGAGCCCACAGTAACTCTCTGGCACTGCCGGTTTCCAGACGCTGCCTATCCAGCTTTGCTGCTTGTTTTCTCTTGTCCCTGGGTCTCTCTACAGCACTGTTCCTTTGCCCAGAACGCTCTTCCTGCCTCAACAACTGCCCACTGTTCTTCACCTGCGAGTGTTACCATCTTTGGCAAAGGCTGGCTTAAGATTCACCTCCTCAGAGAGAATTTACTAAATCATATTTCATAATGCTATATAAAATTTTTTTCTGTACTGGGGCTTGAGCCTGGGTCCATACACATTCTAGGCAGATATCTTATCACTGAGCTGCACCCCTAACCTGAAATCTATTTGTAGGTCTTTTGGGTTTTTTTGTTTTGCTTTGTGTGTGTGTGTGTGTGTGTGTGTGTGTGTGTGTGTGTGTGTGTGTGTGTGCGCGCCTGATTCTTTTGAGTCATAGTCTTTCTCCAAACCTGAAACTCAGTTTTCAGCTAGGCTGGCCGTCAGCCTTCCCCAGCAACCCTCCAGAGTGTCTCCACTCTACAGCACTGGCTTACAGACATGCACAAGACCAAGCCCAGCTTGTTATGTTATTCTGGGATCTGAACTCAGATCCTCATGGCTGTGCAGCAAGCTCTCTTAACCCGAGTCATCTCTCCAGCTTCTTTAGAGCTTTTATCTTCAGCATTATTACCACTAGATTCTCAGCTACCTAAGAACCAGATCTGTTTGCTTTGTCAACTGCTCTTCATGCATCGCCACCTCGAATACCTAACACATGGGAGCTATTCAGTATCTGCTAGTAAATGAACAAGAATGAAGCAGTCTTCTCATCCAAGTCACCTGCAAATCAGTATCCACAATAACCACCCTGTCAATGCTGCGTGAGCCTTGACTTGGATCGCATTCTTCAGGAAAATGAACGGCTCCTTTTAGATTATGTATATGTAGCGAACTACCCCCAACTTCACAACCTCTTTGTGTTCTACTACAGCAGCTGGAAAGCCAAAGTAGTTGATGGTCCAGTTTCTTCTGCAGCTAGTGGCAGACCTGGTACCATGCATACCTAATACGATTTGAGCACATCAGAAAAGCAATCATTGAACCAACAGTCCATGGGAACTAGATGTTAACATGGTTCTGACATTACATGGAGGAATGACATAACTAAAAGATTATTATTGGTAATGCTTCAAACAATTCATGGGCAATGTGGTGTCTCTACTTCTACTACCAAATTCACAGCATTGCTCTTGTGATACTTATGATAGCTTCTGGACAACGTTGGAAAAGGCTCCTTCAGCTAGGGAGGTGGCTCAGGAGACAGAGGGAATCTGCATCTCAGAACCCATGCACATACGCCAGACAAGCACTACCTCCTGTGATCCCAGCACTCAGGAGCACAGAGAGACAAGGGATTTCAGGAACAAGCTTGCTAGCAAGACTAGCTTGGTGAGCACTGGACGTAGTGAGAGGCCTTGCCTCACTACAAGAGAGCAATCAAGAAGAGACCCAGAGTCAGCTTTATGCATCCACTCTCATGCACACCCATAAGCATGGATGCACCCACACATACATGTGGATACGTGCGCGCGCGCACACACACACACACACACACACGATCACATGCAGAAATAAATGAATAAACACTAAAAAGGCTAAATTTCTGTGCAGGAGGAAAAGGTAAAACAACAACAAACAGGTCACTGGGGCCAGAGAGATGGTTCTGTGGCTAAGAGCTCTGGCTACTCTTCCAGAGGACCCAAGTTTGATTCCCAGCACCCATGTGGCAGTTCACAATTATTCATAACTCCAGCTCCAGGGGACCCGACACCCTTACAGACACACAGTCAGACCAAACACCAACACACATAAAAATAAGTAAAAATAAATAAATAAATAAAGAGTCGCTTAGTTCCTAAGTGACCCATGACAGTCCCAAACACACATTCCCATCTGAGAATCCCAATTTGTGCCAAGTAATAAGAAAAATGAAGAAACGGAGAATTTTGAACTTGGTGAGGATATGAGGGTGAGGAATTTCCAGTATTCTCTACCTATGTACACACACACACACCTAGGTGACATTCCCACTCCCCTGTGCTAACACATGGAAGGTCCTGGAGCTCCCTGGGGGCAGCCCCTCCCCGGCCCACCAATGTTTTCCTCCTTGGCTGAAATTCCTCCCTGGGTAAAAGTGGTCAGAATCAAAATGGAGTCACTTGGGCGAAACCTTAATAATAATAAAGTTGAGGTGTTAGGAGGGGGGCTAACTCACAAGCACATACATGATAACCAGACCATTCCAGAAGACTGCCAGAACCACAGCTTTCTACAAAGGCTGTTCCCACCTCATCCAGAACAACTTCTCAAGGCCATGTGCTTGACTGCTTCTTCCCTTGGACCGCCTCCGGCCTGCTGCAGCGGGAGAGTAATCATTTCAGATCACCTCTTGCAACTTTCAAAAACATGCTTTCTCATTACAAGCTCCCTTCTTTGCCACCTTGAATGCATAGGTGACTCAGTATGACACATACAGTCCCCTGTTCCATTCTCAATGACTCTATCTTTGGAAATGGCTCAATAGGTAAATAAAGACTCTTGTTGCCAAGCCTGAGTCTGACCCCTAGAACCACATGGTAGAAAGGGAAGACCAACTCCTTACAAGTTGTCCTCTGACCTCCAAATTTGTGTCACAGAGTGCACCCCCAAATAAATAAATGGAATTTAAAAATTTTAAAACAAATAAAATTGTTCTTATGTCTGTTATTTGTTTGGCATCTGTAATACCCCAGAAACAGCCTTCGTAATTGCTCTCAAACTTCATGTCTTTCAAACGTCTTACATCAGTGAAAGCCTCGACATTGCCGGTGCAAAGACTACATCTCCAGCAGTGGCTCATGACCTTGTGATGGGATGACCCTCCCCTGCCCCCTGTGCCTTTGTAAGTCGATGCCTTTGGTAATTTCAGACTGCTGAAGAAAAGCTCTTGATTTGGTTTTTGTCAAACCACATGAAATAAGTATTTCCAGCAATGAGCCCACCACCAAGCACCACTGCAAAAAAAGAAGGCTTGGTGGGGAGACAGCAACTCCAAGATGAAAAGAGCAACTGGGCTCCCTCCCACCTCCTCCCAAAGTCAAGAATTATTCAAAAATCAGATTCAAGCTGTGGGTGGTGGTGGTTCTTCTCTCATCTGAGCACTAAGAAGGTGGAGGCAAGAGATCAGGAGTTTAGGGTCACTCTCTGCTACACGGTGAATTTAAAGACAGCTGGATTACATGAGACCCTGTCTGAAAACAATGTCTGATTAACAGAAGAATGGGGCTAGAGAGATGGCTCAGGAGTTAAGAGCACTGGCTGCTCTTCCAGAGGACCAGGGTTCAATTTCCAGCACCCACATGGCAGCTCACAACTGTCTGTAACTCCAGTACCAGAAGATCCGACACCCTCACACAGACATATATGCAGACAAAACACCAAAAAAAAAAAAAAGAAAAAGAAAAATAAGGGGTTGAGGATTTAGCTCAGTGGTAGAGCGCTTGCCTAGCAAGCACAATGCCCTGGATTCAGTCCTCAGCTCCAGAAAGGAAAAAAAAATTAAAACACAAAAATATTTTAGAAGCAAATGACCACAAGAGATGGCTCTTGAGGACAGAATACACAGGGCACAACTAGCATGCGAAAGAAGCTTCATTGTGGCATGTTCCTGGATGTTCCCAAGCTGCTGCCTGTCCTTAGTGACAAAGTTCATGACAAAATACAGACTCAGAGCCAAGCATTCTATGACAACCTTGGCCACCTCCAAAAGGGGAGTGTCTTGTGTCCTAGCCACACTTGAGTAGAGTACGTCTTAACTCCCCATTCTCCACCAGAAAATGCCCAACCTAGAATCTTGGGTACAGAAAGCTGAGACCCATAGAGGACCTCTCTCCTCCAACATACGCTCGTGAATGTGTGTGTGTGTGTGTGTGTGTGTGTGTGTGTGTGTGTGTGTGCGCGCGTGTGTGTGCGCGCGCGCGCGCGTCGCAGGCTCGAACACAAGCACACACACAGCCTATGCATCTGTGTTCAAGTATCTGTGGGAGTGTGTGGAGGCCAGAGTTTGACATCTGCTGTCTTCAGTTGTTCTCCGGTTTATTTTTTGAGACCAAGTTTCTTACTGAACCTGGAACTAGCTGCCTCATCTAGACTGGCTCACCAGTGTGAGATCCCCCTGTCTCCATCTTCCAGCACGGAATTATGGCACGTGCCACTATATGCAGTTGTTTACATGGCTGCTGGGATCCAACTGTACTGGCTGAGCCATCTCCCCAAACTCCTCCCACACATTTCATTGATGCTAATAGATGCCAGGCACCACGGCAGACATTTAATGGGCTGCTCTTTGGTCACTAGTCCAGTGTCTGCTATCATGGTGTCTCTAGCCTCGAATCTCAATGGCCCTAAAACCCCTCCATGCTTGCCTTTTTAGGGAGAAGACACTCAAAGCAAAAAAAAAAAAAAAAAAAAAAGGGTAGAATTGCATCTAAGGCTGAGCAGGAAGAGGTCCAGGACAAACAGTAGTTCCACACAATCCCTATCCTCAAGATACTGAGTTCCCACATGAACTATGAACCAAAGGCTGAGGGGCCCCCAGCTGGATCAGGCCCTCTGAATAGGTGAGATAGTTGATTGGCTTGATCAGTTTGGGAGGCAACTAGGCAGTGGGACCAAGTCCTGTGCTCATTGCATGAGTTGGCTGTTTGAAACCTGGGACTTATGCAGGGACGCTTGGCTCAGTCTGGGAGGAAGGGACTGGACCTCCCTGGACTGAGTCTACCAGGTTGATCGAAGTCCTCGGGGGAGGACTTGTCCTGGAGGAGGTGGGAATGGAGGGTAGGCTGGGGGTAAGGGGAGGAGGTGGGAGGGGGGAGAATAGGGGAACCCATGGCTGATATGTAGAACTGAATGGTATTGTAAAATAAAATTAATAATAATAATAATAATAATAATAATAATAATAATAAAGATACTGAGTTCCCAAGGCCTCCAGCCCTCAAAGCAGACTGGGTCACAAACAGCAAGCCTGATGGCTGCAGGTAGGCTCCGAGCTACCTGCCTGGCCTCCAGGGTAAGATACTGGGTATGGACAAAAGGTGCTTATCTGAACTGAGTCCAGCCATTAATGTCTAAAGTGGGCTTCCAGTAGAGGGCAGGCCTGCCCACCAGAGGACATATGGCAATATCTGGACATATGGCAATTACTGTTACAATGCAGGGAGACAGCCTGGGGGCCAGAGAAGATGCTCCACACACGAGTACACCCAAGACACCTGCCACAGCAAGGCCTTCTCCCACTCAAAGATGTCCAGGAGGGTGGGAAAATCAGGGCTAAACTCCACTCTCCACAGGAGTGAAGGGCAGAAGGGGGAACAGCCCAAAGCCAGGCACAGTGACACAGAGCCACTATCCCAGCTACTAGGGAGGTTGAGGGAGAAGAATCACAGATTTGAGGCCAGCACAGGCTACACAGAGAGAGCAAGGCCAGCTTGGGCAAAGTAGTAAGACTTTGTCTCAAAATAAAATAAAAAACAAAATGGAGGACTGGAGAGAAGCCTCCACGGTTAAAAGAATTTGCTGCTCTTCCAGAGGACCCAAGTTCAGTTTCTAGCACCCATATGGGGATTCCTGGAGCTGGAGTTACAACCACCTGTAACTCCAGCTCCAGGGAATCCTACCCTCTCTTCTGGCCTCTATATCCACATGTATTCACACATACACAAATTTTTAAAAAATATTTTCTTAAAAAAGGGTTAAGGAGCAGCTTGTAGCTGGTGGTAGAGCACTAGGGGTGTGGCTCAGTGGCAGAGCACCTGCCTAGAATCCCCCCAGAGTGAGGGGCTGGGGTGTGAATCAGTGGTAGAGCCCCTGCCTAGAATCCCCCAGTGTGGGATGGGGTATGGCTCAGTGGTAGAGCACCTGCCTAGAGTCCTCCAGTGAGGATCAGGGGTACGGCTTAGTTATAGAGATCATCCTAGCATGTGCAACCCCTAGTTCCATCTCCAATATTCCCAGAGAGAGAGAGAGAGAGAGAGAGAGAGAGAGAGAGAGAGAGAGAGAGCCCCAGTCTCGCTGACCTCACACTTCCCATGACTGTAAGCACCCTTCCTAAGGTGCTGACAAAAACCACATGGCCCTGCCGTCACCCTCCCTACAGTGCCTGTACTCGATTGTCATCTTTATCTCACCGACAGGACACAGAACCCTCTCCTCATGGCACAGGCCCTAAATTCCAACCCCTGGGAAACTACCAAGAGCTTCCTTCCAGCCTGGCGTGCTCCACCTCCACCTCCGCCTCCCTCCCAAACAGACAGCCCATATTTTGATAAGCTGGAAAATCAGGAAATCACAGCACAAAAAAAGCAGTGTTTATGGAAAACAGAACCCAAACACAACAAAGGGCATTCCCACGGGTGCACTGTAAGCACCCCGATGAGTCACAAGAAGCAGGTGAACTGCCCGCTGGAGCAAGTGCCGCTTGGCTTCAGGCATCTGCCAGCCTGGTACTTCTAATGCTTAAGCCCCAAAGCAGCTCCTGAAACCCACAGCAGCTTCTACTGCGGGAACAAGAATGGGGCTGAACCCTGCTGCATGGCAAATGCTTTTCACCCTAGCACTCAGGAGGCAGAGGCAGGCTGATCCCTGTGAGTTCCAGGCCAGCTCTGTCTGTCCTCAGGTTACTTGCTGTGTCACCTGGGTGTCTGCAGGGCATCCTGGGCGTCCTAACTGCGCTGGGTCTGCTCTTCCCTTTGCATCTCCCAAGGCTTAAACCCTCTACTTGGCCCTAAGCAGAGACTCTATAGTGTGCTGTGATACCAGGGAAGAAGCATAGGCAAAGACTGAGGCTGTAGCTCAGTGGAGGAGTGCTTGGTTAACATGGGGTGAGGTCCTAGGCTCAATCTCCAGGACTGCCAAAAGAAACAGGAGAGGAGGAGGAGCATGGGCATGCCTGTGAAGACAAAACCAGCATAATCCTCACAGCCCTTGCCCTGGCCACAGGGCACCTTCGTCTCACCCAGAGAAGGATGGCAGCCAGGAAAGTCATCCCTTGAGTTGGCCTGTTTGGGCAGTAACTTGACCCCCTACGGCCCAACAAGTGGGTCACTCAGCCTGGCCAATGAAGAATGGACTCTTTATTGGAAAGGTTTTGATAGCCACCAAGAGAGAGAGGCTGTGAGCTTCGGACTTCCTCTGGCCTGGCCTCATGTGAGCACAGTGCTGAATGAGGTGGACAAACAAAATCCCCTACTGCACCCACAGCAGCCAGCATCCACTGCACACACAACAGAAGAGGCTTGCCAAAGCTCCGCCTCACCCAGGTGACACAACACAATGACCTGATGACACACAGACCCAGGCACAGGGCACCAGCAGCAGCCCTCTAATGGTCTCAGCTGGCCTGCTCTGAGCAAACAATGTCCACCATGTTACTCTGGGGGCTGAGAAGGTGGCTTGGTGAATAAGAATGCTTGTTATGCAAACATAAGGATATGAGTTCAAATCCTCTGCATCACATAAAATGCTAGGTGTGGCCGTGTGCCTACCCCATCACTGTGAACGTCACACAGAGGAAGACCACTGGGGCTTTCTGGCCAACAGTCTAGCTCCAGGCTCAGTGCAAGACTCTGTCTTAAGAGAATAAATAAGGGGAGAATGATATAGGGCAGGACATCCGAAGTCCTCCTATGGCCTCTGTGTTCACACATGGGTACACGAACCTACACATATTACACAAGCAAACACAAAACAAAGGGATACTCCACATACTGATACCAAGGTCCTGTGCATGCGTGCGTGCATGTGTATACACCACATTGCATGCACATGCAGCTTTCTACCACACCTAGTTATAGGAAGTCTCTAAAAATGATGTGTGGGGCCAGCGAGATGGCCCACTGGGTAAAGGCACTTGCTGCATAAACCTGACAACCCGAAGTTGGATTCCTAGAACCCACTGTGAAAAGAGGGAACCAACTCCACAAAGCTATCCTCCAACCTCTGAGTCTACCATTACCTGTGCACCCACGTCACACACACACACACACACACACACACACACACACACACACACACACACTCATACGGCAAGTGAGATGGCTTACTAGGTAAAAGCACTTGCCACCAAGCCTGATCACCTGAGTTTGATTCCTGAGACCTACACGGTAGAAGAACCGACTCCCACAGTTTGACCTCTGACTTCCACACAAATGCCTACTTTCACTCTCCCTGACACAAACAGGCACTCACATTTTGTTTTGTTTTCTGGTTGTTGTGTTAGGGGTTTTTTGTTTGTTTTTGTTTGTTTGTTGTTTGTTTGTAGACAGGGTTTCTCTTTGGTGCCTGTCCTGGAACTCACTCTGTAGCCCAGGCTGGCCTCGAACTCACAGAGATCCGCCTGCCTCCGCCATCACTGCCGCCACCTCGTGACCACCTCCACCCCCCACCCCCCACCCCCGTGGCACTCACATTTTTAAAACAGAAACAAATCAAAATTTAAAAAAGAAGCAAGCCGGGCGTTGGTGGCGCACGCCTTTAATCCCAGCACTCGGGAGGCAGAGCCAGGCGGATCTTTGTGAGTTCGAGGCCAGCCTGGGCTACCAAGTGAGCTCCAGGAAAGGCGCAAAGCTACACGGAGAAACCCTGTCTCGAAAAACCAAAAAAAAAAAAAAAAAAAAAGAAGCAGCTGTCACCATGAGACCTGTTACTTTATATTCTAACTTTAAAGGAAGTTTGTGCCCAGAGAGATGGCTCAATAGTTAAGAATACTTGTTGCTCTTGTAGAGGCCCTGGGTTTGAGTCCCATCTCCTACAGTGGCTCACAACCACCCATAACTCCCAGGCACTCACAGGGTACACATTCATACACGTAAAATAAATCTAATTTGTTCAGGTCAACTAAAAACTAACCTTGGGTATTAGAAAAAATAAATTCTGGCAAAATAACTAATTTCTTTCCACCAACTGAATATAAAGCAATGGGTACCAAGCCACCAACGTCCTTAAGGTCAAGTGCAAGCCCAGCTGCCCTACTCCTAAAGTCCACAAGAAGAGTGACAACCAACTTGGCAGGCCACTCATGGCACTGACCTGCTGCTGCATATCCTCATGCAGCCACTTGGCACCCGAGTCCCTTGGACTTGACATGTCATGAGGGTCTGTGAAGGAGCCTTCATTGTCTTCCTATCAGCCACCCTGATTCCTGACACATCTGAGAGGGACTCTGTGCCAGGCCAACAACCCAGAACCCATGGGTCTCTGGAACTAATGGGCTGGATTTGGCCTAACACACTAGAAGGCAGCAGAAGCCACTAAAAGTGGACCACCAAGTGTCTCACAGTCAATGCACACATCCAGTTAGGTTACTCAGACTTCTGAAGACATTAATGACTCACCACCACCCCACTGGCCCCGCCAAGCCAAATTCTCCTTCCCCATGTTCTTCTGTATGCTGTGCCTGTCACCCTCCAGCCCTTCTCCCAACACCCTCCTTCCTCACCTGCTGTGGTGGTATCCACATCCCTGGCTGCCAGCTCTTCCACGTCTGACCTCTTCCTCAGCTCAAATCTCCGGGACAAGCCTTCTCGGGGTTTCCATAATTCCTGGATCAAGAGGGGCTTCTCGTTGTCCCCAAACACTCGGAAGCACTGGGCCTGCCACCTCTGCCCAGAATCCCCAGCCTGGCCCACGACGTCACATAGCACATACTGGCCGGCACACTCGGGGTCCAGGGCATATCGCTCCAGGGCCTCTTTTACCAGCTCCTGGGCACTAGAGGTGCCAGTGGCCAGGACACTCTTGTAGTGGGTGCCTGTACAAACACTGTCCCCAAACACCTTCAAGACCCCAGGGGCTGAGAGCTGAGTGGAGAGCTCCGCAGGGTCATCACTGGCACCTAGGCTGCAGAAGGTGGAGTCCAGATCACGATACTTGTAGCTCAGTGTCCGGGACAGCATAGTGGACAGTAGCTGGCTCTGTCGTTTCAGCTTACTCTTGGTGGGAGGAGACATGATGAACTGAGTTCCATAAAACATGGTGGGTGCGTCTTCATGGATAACCACAGAGGCTTTCAGCCAATGGGTGGGGGAAGGCCAGAGCCTGGTAAGACAAAGTGATAAGGTTAGAGCCAAGTATCAGGGCCATCAAGAGCAAAAGAGACATGAGTCCACCCCAGCAGTGGGAACAGTCCTGGGCCATTCTGGTATACACATCACTCGGAGCCAGAAGCCCAGCAGTGGGCTGACAGTCAAATCCTGTGAGGTGCACAGGGCAGAGCAGGCCTCCTAGACTCCAGTGCCTTCAGGGAAAGCCACCGTGAAGAAAACGAAGGAAGTCAGAGTAAGCCATAACCGCCTAAGGGCTCTGTGACTTCTGAGAAGTGCTGGGCACAGAGAACAGCTACTGCCAGTGGACAAGGAACAGCATACAGTCTCAGCAGGCCGGTTCTCTGTCCTAGGGGACAAGCTCCCCACCGAGCAATGCCACAGCCAGAACAACAACAACAAAAACAGGCCATATTCAACTTGGCTGTGAATTCAATTTTTTCTATGCCAGTCTATACAAAAGATGAAGGTAGTCCCAAACACAAGCAGAACCAGGGAAATGGCCACCGCTACAGCCACACACAAAAGTCACAAGCCTTGGGACTGGGAACATGGCTGAGTGGATGAACTTGCTGTGCAAGCACAAAGACCTGAATTCAGATCTCCAGCACCCATGTAAAAAGCTGGGCATGGCTATGCATGCACTATACCCTAGCAATTTGAGGAAGACAGACAGGAGGATTCTGGGGCTTGCTGGCTGCCAACCTAGCTCAAGGCTCAGAGAAACCCTGTCTCCAAAGAAGACTGAGAATGACAGAGCAAGGCACCTGATGCTCTTCTCTGGCTTCCATGTGGGCACAGACACACACACACACACACACACACACACACACGTAAAAAGCCACCAGACACTAGAAACACAAACCCCAAGAAAATGCTGCTCCCCATAACCTGACAGAGGAAACAGGTCCTGACTGGAAGGGATTCCTGGTAGAGAAGGTTGGTCCCAACTAAAGCAATACTTCCCTAGGGCAGAAGCTCCGCATGTCCACTAGGCCACTAGGCCACAAGGAACAACACAAAGATCGCCTCCAGAGCCAGCGGAAGCATCCTTGGAATGCATGCATTCCACCCACCACCTTCAATCACCCAGCCACCCGGCCCCCTCCCAGAAAGAGGCTGGCTCCCTAGGAGCTCCCAGTGAGCAGGAAAAGCCTATGCGTTGCAGAATCCTAAAGCCCCTGATGTTCCATTGGGTTCCATCTCCCTCAAAACAGTCTTGAGGGCTGGAGAGCCCAGAGAAGGAAATGGGGACTTGAGGTTCTGCCACCAGACAGAATGAGGAAGAGACGCTGCATGCATTCATCTCTTGATGACCATACCCGACTCCTGCACCACAAAGGCAGGCAGATTGGTGAGTCAAGAGTGGAGTGTTTTCTAGAAGGCTCCAAGACAAGTGTACCCAACCTGCAACCCTGGGGCTGTATGCAATCGAGGATAGCTATGGATGACGCCCAACACAAAACTGTATCTAAATGTATTTAAAACATGAGGCTTTTGGGGTGGTTTTGTTTTGTTTTGCACAGTGCTTGAGTGTCAGCTTTGTAGATGACATCACATCACAATGTCAAAGGGTTGGACACACCCACTAGTGACTCAGAACCCAGAGAAAGCACCAGCGACTTGCCACTGTGACTCCAGCAAGTCAGCTCCACTGAAGGAGCTCCCTAGCCTCCACTCACCCACATTTTTATGGGCTGGAGAAGAATTTTAGTGGCAGCTTAAAGCAGAACCACCCAAGGAACTCTTCAAAAGACTCTCAGGAGGCTAACAGGATGGCCGCCAAGCCCAATGACCTCAGGCTAACACAGGAACCACAAGCAAGAAGGGGAGAACCAACTCCCAAAAACTGTCTTCTGATCTCTACATATGTGTCGTGGTATGTGCACACATGCAATAAATGTAAAATAAATAATTTTTTTAAAAAGATTCTTGAGGCTGGGCAGTGGTGGCGCACGCCTTTAATCCCAGCACTTGGGAGGCAGAGGCAGGGGGATCTCTGTGAGTTCGAGGCCAGCCTGGACTACCAAGTGAGTCCCAGGAAAGACAGAGAGCTACACAGAGAAACCCTGTCTCGAAAAACCAAAAAAAAAAAAAAAAAAAAAAAAAAAAAAAAAAAAAAAAAAGATTCTTGGGGCTGGAGAGATGGTTCAATGGTTAAAAGCATGTGCTGCTCTTGCAGAGGACCAAGGTTCAGTTCCCAGCACCGACATGGCATCTCACAACCACATGTAACTTTAATTTCAAGAGATCTGATGCCTTCTTCTGACTTCTAAGGACACCAGGCACACATGTGATACATTCAGGCAAACACTCATACACATAAAATAAACCTAAAACAAGTTTGTTTGTTTTTACAAGACTTAGGTAAAGCAGAGTGTGTGGTCCACATCTACAATTATATCAGTTGGGAAATAAAGCCACAAAGACCAGGAGTATAAGGTCAACCTCAGCTACATAGAAAGTTGCCAGTCAGTGTGGGATACAAGAGACCCAGTCTCAAACAAAATAAAACAAGACAAAAGAAACAGGTAATCTTGCAATCCCAGCAACTCAAGAGGAGGCTGAGGCAGGATAATCTTGAGTTGGAGGCCAACCTGAACTATAAACACAGCAAGATCCTGTTTCAAAACAAGACCCCACAGGGAACCAAACAATGCAAGAGACCTTCAAGCTGACACTGAGAATCAGGTTTCTTTCTGCTCTCCTCCATCCCCCCAGGCTTCTCCCACCACCAGCAGCATCACAAATGAAGCCCAGAAAAAGCAGGCCACCACAGCTTGCTAACCTAGGTGCCTGGGCATTGTGGGAGGAGTCTGAGCTCTTCCAGACACTCTGGAAAGCTTTGTACACTCAAGCTAGAGGTCCCAAAACTATTAACTGCCCTGTAGGATGGTCTCTAGTTCCTACTGAAACCCATTGCCCACCACAAAGCCTCTAGTAATGTACCAGCTTTCCGGGGACTTGAACTTGCCTATAAATAGCTGGTGTCAGGAGAAAGTGGACAGAAAATGGAAATACAGACGGTTCTTTTGTGTTTCAGTGAAGAAAGTTATGAAGAGATTAAGCATTGTGTCTCTTCCCCTGAGGATCCTGTGACAAGTGTCCTTGGCAACCCCAGAAGCCTAGAATTGATTATGCTCCCCTGCATGGGACTGTCACTTAAACCACAACAAAAGCATTTTCCAGGAGCTGGGGAGATGGCTTGGTGTTTAGGAGTGCTGACTCTGCAAGCGTGAGGGCATGAATTCAAATCCCTAGCACCCATGTAAAAAGCTAGTTAGTACTGCACATGCCTAGAACCTCAGGATCAGGGGTGACACACAGGTTCCAGACACTGAGGCTCCTCCAGCAGAGACGTCCCCTGTGCTTCACAGAAACAGCTGGGAGAATGAAGTGTTGTGGAGGCCACATCTGAGGCAGGTAGATACTGACAGCTCCCAGCTTTGGCTACTCTAGCCTCTGCTTGTGTAGGTACTGGTACACACATTCCCACACACTCACATGCATGCCCCCCCCCCATTTTTCTGAAAGCCTGAATCACAAACAGTGCCTTCACACACAAACACGGGGATTAAAGTTCCATCCCCAGAACCCACGTGGAAAGCCCAGCATTGTGGCATGCACCAGGTCTCGGGGAATGAAGGCAAGAGACCCCTGGGATTCCCTGGCTGGCCAGTTTATGGAGTCCCAAGCCAACAAGAGATCCTGTCTCAGAAACACAAGGTGAACACCTCCTGAGGAATCACTCCTAAGACTCATCTCTGGCCTCTGCATACATCCACACCCATTCCTTGTAAGCCTCTGGGCCAGTACACATTCTCAGATGATATGGCCGGCCTCCATGACACTTTGTCTTTGTCTCTCCTGCCACTTCCATGAAGCACAGGGAACATCTCTGCTGGAAGAGCCTCAGTATCGAAAGTCTAACCCAGGTGGGCAACAATACACCTCAGCCACTGAAGCCTGTGCCCTAGAAGCCATGGCTTCTGGAGACCATGTCCAAGAGTAAATGTAAACAACAATGTCAAACTGTCCTTAGGCAGGAGAAAAGTCACAAAGTAAACTCCAGGGTTTAAAAGGCCCAGATCCAATGCAGAAGTGAACTGGCCTCTTGTATCCAGGCTGTCTGTCTTGGGCAGGCCAGTACAGTCTAACTGGAGTCTTGATTTAACAAAACAGAAATGTTAATTTGGCATGGTGATGCATGCCCGAAATCCCAGTCCTCTGGAGGTGGAGGCATGAGGATCAAGAGCTTAAGGTCATCCTCAGCTACCCAGGCCAGCCTGGGCTACGTGAGACACTGTCGAAAGAGAAAGGGAGTGAGGAGGAGAAATGGATGCTGGTATGGCTAGGTATATAAGCCCAGCACTCAGGAGGCTATGGCAGAATGATTGCATGGCAAAGCCTGCCTGGGATATATGAGTTCCAGACCAACTGGGGCTGAGAGATCCTATCTAAAAGGGGGTAAGGGGCCAGAGTTGTTCCTAGCATGCATAAAGCCTTGGGTTCCATTCCCAGCACTTTATAAGCTAGGCATGGTGGCACATGCCTGTAGTCCCAGTAGTCAGGAAGTAGAGACAGAAAAATCAGAAGTTCAAGGTCATTGGGCCTTCAAGATGGCAAAGGTGGTAGCTGCCAAGCTTGATGTTCAATCCCCATATCTCACTTGCCAGGAGAAAATGGACCCCCAAAAGTTGTCCTCTGACCCCCCAAAAGTTGTCCTCTGAGCAACAGTTGAACATGTGCATGCATATACAGAGAGAATATTAAATTTAAATCTTGAAAATATCTTTAAAAATTAAAACATGTACACATAGAGAAAGAACAAGTAAATCAATGTAAAAACAAATTTGAAGTTCAAGGTCATCCTTAGCTAATGCAAAGAGTTTGAGGCCAGACTCTTTGCCCTGTCTCAAAATACATAAATAAATAAAAGAAATGGAAAAATTACAAGCACATAACTATTAGGTCCCCTCCTAGTCTCAGGAGCAAGGGGTGCAGATTGGAAGCCATGGGTGCCCCTCCCTCCTGTCCAGAGCGATTCTAAGACAGAGTTAGGAAAATGGTGAGGCACGAGAGGCGGCCGAAACTGGGTGAATGTGACTCATTCCTCTCCAACATCCCCCTTTTAACCCCTCAACGTCCCAGTGAACAGTGAACTTAGCTCAAGATTTTTTGAGGTTTTTCAGAAAGCTTTCTTTTATGGCCACTAAAGAGAGTGGGCCCTGAAGGTAGCCACCTGCTCATAGGCCACTTCCTTTCCTAATCATGGAATCAAGAGTGCAGCCTGTTTGTCCAAACAGGACAAAAATGTTTCTCAAAAGGCCACTTGGAATTCAGGGAAAGTCCTACAGAGAAGAGCACGCCCTGGGTAACCAGATCTGTTTTTCTGGAAGTATGACCTGTCTTTTCCTTTTCTGCCCAATTCTCGCCTCTGACACACAAACATTTGGGGACAGCTCAGGTCCCAGAGAGTCAGAGTACACTCAAGGCTCTTGCTGTGGCTGCCTCATAAATTGTCTCTTTTCTTGTTCTCCAAGAAGAGTTCCATTTCTGCTTTTTAAACAGAAAAGAAAAAAAAAAAGGTTAAGTCACACAGCGACTAGGCAGGCAGTGAGGTCAGTGACGGCTGACATGGGTGGAGGGACGTCTCTGTTCCAACAGGACAATGTGGAACACATTATCATTCCAACAGGAGAAAAAAATGAGCAGTCAACTTTGCGGGCGGTGCATTATCCTCCTCCCCTCTTCCACAAATCCTATCTTTATGGCTCCAGCTGGAGAGAGGCTTTAAATGCGAGCATAATTCAATCAGGTTTCATTCGGCCCGGCAGTCGCTTAGCAAAAAAGAGACTGACTTCTCCCAGTGGAATTAGGGACAGGCTCCTCTCTGGAATGCACAAGAGGTGGCCTGCAGCACCGAGACACCGGTAATCAAATTCTTCTTGGTAATTCAGATTAACCAAACACTCGACAGGCGACAGAGGCTGGCCCGGCAGGTCTGCTGCCTGTCAGGCCCCCATCCTAGGGCTCCCCAGGGACAGAAGCCAGATCCCTCTGAGGGCCTTGGAGCTCCTGCTCAGCATCTGTCTCAGGCGCGGTACTTGTCGGGGGGCTGGCTGCAAATGGTACAGAAATAGCTGGGGAAACAATGCCTCTCGCGGGCACACGGGTGGGGAGGCGACACTCTTGCGGGACGGGTGTAGGCGGGGATATCACCACCATCCTAGTGGGAGAGTGTGGGACTCCCTCTTGGAGTCTTTCGGGATGCCCCAGGTTAGATTCCACCGCCAAGGCACCGCCAGGTAAACTGAGGCCTGGAAGGGCCCCTCCGCCAAGAATGACAGGGGCCGGATTGCCTCCTGGAAACCCACGGGGCCACGCCACCCGCGCCCACTCGGCCTTCGGGTGCAGCTCCCCTGGGCCACTCCAGGCCCCGCGCGCTCGCCGGTTTCCATGGCAACCGAGCAAGCCTGCCTCTTTCGCGCCGGGACTCGCCGCGGGGACCCTGACTAGTGCGGCCCCGCCCCAGCGCGTGCCCCGCCACCCGTGTCTCAGCCCGCGGTCTCCGCGCCCTCCGCGGGGTCCCCGCAGTAGCCCAGAGGCACCTCCTGGGCCATCCTCGGCTCCGCCGACCTTCCTTCTCGCGCCCCGCACTCACCTCCGTTCAGCCCGTCAGCCGCGTCCCCCGCGCGCGGCTCCCACGCCCGCCGTTAGCCGAGCGGGCGCCCGGCTCGAGGCGCCTCCTGCCGGCCGTGCAACGGACAGGGCGAGGCCTCCGAGGGGGCGGGGCCTCGGGGGCGGAGCCTGTGAGGGCGGGGAGCCCGGCGAGGCGAACTGAAACCTGACACCTCAGTGCCCAATGGGCAGAGACGACGCCTCTAGTGGGCGGAGTCACACGTATTAGGACGGGCCTGGGCAGCTGGGAAATACAGGTTGTGCGCTAGCGTCCCCTTCTGGCAGCCAACTGTAGGGGCGATTCTCTAAGAGGTGTGGCCTTTGGGTAGGCGAGGCCTCGGTGAAGGGGCGGGGCTGGTTTCCTACCGCAGGCTCGTGGCGTCTCGAGGGGCGGGCCTCAGGCAAGAAGGGCGTGGCCTGTGCTAACCCACCCCAAGTGTGCTCTGTGGTCAAGTAGGTGGTGATTGGCCCCCGCCCCAATTAGTGGACAAGGGTGGACAAGTACATAACGGTGTTACTTGATATTTATGAACATGCATGAAACTGACCGGGGACAGGGAGGCCAGAATTTCGTTTTATTTTATTTAATATATTTTTACTTATTTATTGACAATTGCATACAATATATATAGTGTATGTTATCAATATTTACCCCATTTCTTCAATTTTAATGTATTCTTTGTCGAATTTTATTTTATATTTTAGATAAGATCTCGTATATCTCAGACTGGCCTCAAACTATGTAAGCAAGGCTGGCCTTCCTGAGGCTATTACCTACTGTCCTTGTGTTGGGATCAAATCCAGGGCTTCATGTATGCAATACAGATGCTCTACCAACTGAACCACATCACCAGCTCTTAGCAACCAGAATTCTAAAAGACAAGTCAAATTATGGCAGACTGGCTTAAAACCATGCAAAATGGGGCCAAATCAGCTATGGGGCTTTGACATAAATGCCTTCCTATCAACTTGTTTGTTTTGATTTACCTCTGGTATGTTCATGATCTCAAACTGTAGACCCTTCCCCTGGGAGTACATCTTTTTGTTGATAGTTTATAGCGTACAATGCTGTAGAGAAATAGTTCTCAACCTTCCTAATGCTGTGACCCTTTAATACAGTTCCTCATGTTGTGGTGACACCCAACCACAAAATTATTTCATTACTAGTTTATAACTGTAATTTTGCTACTGTTATGAATTACAATGTAAATATCTGCTGTGCAGGATATCTGATCTGGACCCCCTTTGGGGTCTCGACCCGAGGTTGAAAACCATTGCTGTAGAGTAATGACCTCATGTTTGAGAGAAGGAAATAGACACTTATGGATCACCCCTTCTGCCAGTCCCTATATTCTTAGGGGCTTTACCCTGCCCAGCTCCCTGGATCAGTACACCAGCTCTTACAATGTTTCTACTCTTCAGCTTTTCACCTAGAGATGTAGAGGTTCAGAGAAGCCAGGTGGCCAAATGTCAGTCAGGACTTGGCTTGACTGTGTGATAAGCTACTACCCCACAGACCTTCACAGGACACACACACACACACACACACACACACACACACACACACACACACACCACGCTCATCATACACACCAACCTCCTCATGCACCCCAGTCTGGGAGGTTGTAACCAAACAATATGCTGGAATATTTCCATACAATTTCCTACAAACAATAGCAAAGAGGCAATTACCAGTGTAAGGAGGAAAGCCTGGGTTCAGGCCTGGATGTTCTTTCTGCCCCATCCTGCGCTGTAAACAAGCCCATCCCCAGACTCTCTACACCTATCACTGGCAGAGACTCACACCCCGCAACAATGGGAACCAGATCTGGACTATTTTTGTAAATAAAGTTTTATTGGGACACAGCTCTGAATTGTTTATTTACATACCGTCTGAGTGACTGACAGTTTGTAGCCAGTAGTGGATAGAATGTAAAACGCCTACCCCAGGCTTATGTTTCAAATGCTTGGCCACCAGTTGGCAGCGTTATTTTGGAAGGTTGTGAAGACTTTACAGAGAGGAGCCCAGATGGAAGATGTATGTCGTGGGGACAGGTTTTTGAGGCATTGTCTTCCCGGGCCATTTTCTGCCTGCTCTCTGCTTTCTGTCCCCCATAAGGCGACTCTGACACATTCGCTTGCCACCGCAATGTTCTGCACAAACTTATGGTGGTATTTTATTTGTACTTAAATGTGATTTTAATTGTATGTTAATAAATAAAGTTGCCCTCGGGTCAGAGCTATTAGAGCCATAGCAAGAGCGTGGTGGTGGTGGCAGCGGCAGTGGTGCACGTCTTTAATCCCAGCACTTGGTAGAAGAGCTAGGTAGATTTCTGTGTGTTCAGGGATACAGCCAGCATTGGAGACACACGCCTTTAAGACCTGGAGGGCAGTACTTACAGGCAGTGACGAGGCAGCATGTGTTTAGGTTTACAACCAATGAGAAGGCAGAACATAAAGACTATTTAAAGACAGACACACAGGAAGTAGCTCTCTTTCGGGGAAGCTAGGAGCACTGCAGGAGGTAAGATTTTAGCTCTGAGCTCTGACCTCTCGGCTTTCTCTTTTACATCGGTTCTGTGTTTCTTATTTTAATAAGACGGTTGGTTACATCTACACAAACTTGTGGAGCTATGTGGCCAAGAATGGACATCTCTGGAATTGTAAGCCAAGACAGTGTTCCTCTTTTTTGGTTTTTCGAGACAGGGTTTCTCTGTGTAGCTTTGTGCTTTTCCTGGATCTCACTCTGTAGACCAGGCTGGCCTCAAACTCACAAAGATCCTCCTGCCTCTGCCTCCCAAGTGCTGGGATTAAAGGCGTGCACCACCACCGCCCAGCAGTGTTCCTCTTTTAAGTTGCTGCTGTCAGGTATTCCTCACAGCAATGTAAAAGTAACTAAGACACACCACAAAGCTGAAAAACTGCCTCCTTAAAGGTTCCACATCCAGTAACATTCTGGTGTACTGGGAGCTGGGACTTCAGCATCTGAATTTTCATCCCATGCAACCAGCTTTCATCATCTAGATAATTTTAATTTATCCTTAAAGACTATAGTCAAGTGTTGCTTATGTGGTAGCCAACCTCCAAGATGGCTGCCAGTGAGCCACACTTCCTGTTTTTCACATCACTTCATAGACTCACTTGTTGAGCCAGGATGACTAGCATAACCCACACAATGTCGTCTCGATGATACTCTGACTCTGGAGCTACACGATGAAAGATGTAGCGTCTGCCCACGCCATCTCTTAGATCATTTACTCTGAGGTAACCTGACCAACATGTTGGAAAGACATGTAAGCAGCTCTGTGTGAAAAGAGGCACCTACCAATAGCCAACACCAATGCATACATGTCTGTGAGCTGTGCTGGCTTGGATTTTCCCCTACCCAGAGTCCCAATCCCAATGCTGTAGCCCTGATTGGTAGCCCTGGCTGACATTCTGACTGGCAGTCCTGGAGCTAGATCTATAGATCAGGCTGGCCTTGAACTCAGAGATCCACCTGACTCTGCCTATCAAATGCTGGTGTTAAGGAGATGTGCCACCACTGCCTAGCATTCTAGCTGAAGTTTAACAACCAATTTCATTATGGATGCATCCCACCAAAAGGGATTATGTATGGAGGGCTCGGTCCTCAATGCAAGCCATAGTCAGATCTGGAGCTTTGGATAATTGACTAGATCCTAAGGGTGCTGACTTAATTAATAATTAACCACTTATTTGTATGTTTGTGTTTGTTTGTTTTGCATGTGAGCACATTCATACATGTGATATGGGCACACATGAGCCACAATGTGTCTGTGGAGGTCACAGGACAAGTCCAGGTTTGGGTCCTCACCTTTCATCTTATTTGAGACAGGATCACTTTGTTGTTTTTCTGTTGAGTGCTCCAGGCTAGCTGGCCTGGGAACCCTGCCATCCTCACTTCCCATCATCCCATAGGAGTGCTGGGATTACAGACACTTGTCCTGTGCATCTGGCTTTTACATGGGTACTGGGGATTCCAGCTCAGGGCCTCATGCTTGTACAGTGTTTTCACCCACTGAACCATTTCCCCACCCAGTGGATTCGTCCCCTGACAGAGTCATAATATGATGGCATCATCAGGAGGTAGCACAATGTGGGAGGTAGGGTCTAGTTGGAGGAAGTAGGTCACTGGGGACATGGGACACAGTTTGAGTAAGGGAATTTGCTTAATAAAAAAGTAAAGCAAGCCAGGTGTGGGGGTACACGCCTTTAACCACAGCACTTAGGAGGCAGAGGCCAGCCTTGTCTATATAGAAAGTTCTAGGCTACAGAGTCAGACCCTGAAGAAGGGGTCAGCCTGGGTCACATAGTGAGACCCTGTCTCAAAAAATAAGTAAAAGTTAGCCAGGTGGTGGTGGTGGTGGTGGTGGCGGCGGCGGCGGCGGCGGCGGCGGCGGCGGCGGCGGCGGCGCACACCTTTGATTCCAGCACTCGGAAGGCAGAGGCAGGAGGGTCTCTGTGAGTTCAAGACCAGCCTGGGCTACAGAGTGAGTTCCAGGACAGGCTCCAAAGCTACACAGAGAAACCCTGTCTCAAAAAAAAAAAAAAAAAAAAAGTAAAAGTTTAGGGCCTCCTTCCTCTTTCTGCGTCTTTGTGACTGTGGAGGCCTTTGGAAGCCTGCTGGGAACAGGACTTCTAAAAGACAAATATGTCTGGAAGGCTGTGGAGCAAAGTCTCCAGAAATCAAAGAGAGGACTCAGCTCTTCTTGAAGATGTTTATGCCCAAGATGAAACTGAATTCCACTTAGGCAAGAGATGTGCTCATGTGTATCAATCATGTGTATAAAGCAAAACAATAACGCAGTGACTCCTGAAGGCCAGCAAACAGAATGAGAGCAATCTGGGGAATGGCGACTCGGGCCTATGGAAACAGGCACGGATCATGCCAAATTCCAAAGCAACCTTCCAGGACCTAAACAAAATGTAAATCGATAAAAGTGGATTTGTGCTCTGGAAAAATAATAAACAAAAACAAATAGATAAATACAAAGAATTTAATTTTTAAAATAGAATTTAAAAAACAAGATAGCAATTGGGGAAGATACCTGGTGTTGACCTCTGACCTCCACTCACATATGAGTGCATGTGTACCAGCACACACATGTGTGCATTCACCCTCAAACATGTACATTTCACACACACAGGCACATATACACACACATACATACACACACATACACATATACACACAGGCACATATACACCCACACCCCCAGACACACACATCTATACAGACACACACACACACACCCAGACACATACACACATACACACACACACACCATTACTTATACACACACACACACACACACACACACACACACACACAGGAAATGGAGTTTTGAGCTGCTATCTTTGGCCAGTAGGTGGAGGCAGATCCCTGAGACTGTCAGGCAAAGTACTTACTGAGCCCAAAGATAAGTAAGCATCAGGTTAGGCTGTGTCCCCAAAGGATGGACTTTCCAGAAATATAGAGATGGGCTCCTGAGAAGACCAATAGTGATGAAGACCAGATGTTAGCAGGCACATTCAGTTAATAATCCAGTTCTGCCTGTCACCAGAAATCCCTAGGATAGCAGAGTTACAAAGATGAGCAAGGCAACTTCTGGAGTTGGGGTGGTGGGTTGCTGGGCAAGAGTACCAGCTGCACAAATGTGAGGACCAGAGTTCAAATCCCCATCATCCATATGAAAAGTCAGATGTGAACACACACACACCTGTAACCCCAGCAATATGGGAACCAGAGACAGAAGAATCATTAGAATTTGTTGGCTTCTAGCCTAGCTGCAGGATCATTGAGAGACCCTGTCTCAAAGGGATAATATGGAGAGTGACAGAACAGGACACCCAACATCCTCCTCTGTCCACTGCGTGCATACATGGGCACACACGCATACACACACACACACACACACACACACACACACACACACACACACACACCACTTCACACCACATGTCGGTGTAAAGAGTTCCTTATAATACAATGAAATACCAATTGTGTAGCCGTCAGCTAATGCTGCTATAATGGTGAGTGACAAAAATTCAGAGGTCTACACTAAAGAACCATTATTGCCTGCATGTTGGCAGGTGATCTGTGACTCTGGTAAGTTCGACTTGAGACTGAGTAGGATTAGACTCAGATTTGCTCTGCCTGCCTCCTCATTCTCAGAAAGGCTCTTCCAGGGAACCTGACTTTCTCCTGAATGATGGGGGAAGTGTAGGAGTTCAGACTGTACCACGGGAGTTTATGTAAAGAATCTGCTGCCATTTCTGATGATACATGTACTCAGGAGGCTGAAGAAGGGACTGACTCAGCCTGGGCCACACAGGGAGACCCTACCTCAAAAAAATAAATTAAAAATGCTGTATGAGATTGGCCCATCTTTGTTCCACCATGGACAGGGAGTAGCTCATGAGGCCACACCCCTCCCTAAGAAGAGAAGGACAGCTTGGCCACTGGTAAAATTGCCTATGCACCTTAAATGGCTCCTGACCTGAGAGAGGGTTGAAAGAGGGCAATGAAGATGAATATCATCAAAATATCTCCTACACATATGTTAATTCGTCAAAGATCAAAAAAAAATTTTTTTTAGCTAAGCATGGGGGTGTACACCTTTAATCCAAGCAGAGGCAGCTGGACCCTGTGAATTCAAGCCACCCTAGTCTGCACAATGAGTTCCAGTCCATCCAGAGCTATGCAGTGAGACCCTGTGTATGTATATGTATGTATGTATGTATGTGTGTGTGTATGTATGTGTGTGTGTGTGTGTAGGCAGACGTTTCTCTCCTAAATATCCTAATATTCCTAAATATCCAGCAGCTGCTTCCCAAATAATTGACTCAGAGGCCTAATATTATTTATAAATGCTCAGCCAGTAGCCCAGGCCTATTACTAACTAGCTCTTACACCTAAATTAACCCATTATTCTTATCTACGTTTAGCCACATGGCTTGATATCTTTTCTGTGTGGTCTTGTGGGCAGCAAGAATATATTACAGAGATTCAGCTGTGTATTAAAGCTATGCTTTGACCAGACCAAGGGTCCTGTCAAGAGGCAAAGCCATTTATTATGAATATTTGGTGATAAACAGCCTTTAATATTTCAGCTATCTTCTGCTATGAAATCCTTGCTTGCCCAAACCAATTGGCAAACAGTTCAGCTCCCCAGACCTGCTGAACCTACTAAATTACTAACTCCCCTGCTGAGCTTAGGAGACAAGCTAGCAAGAGATGCCTAGCTTTGTTTCTTGTGCTAATGAAACTCAGACCATCCCCTCGCCTTGAGGAGGCCTAGTGGCTCTCCAGAGCAACTGACTGAGAACAAAAGAGGTTTTTACATATCAAGGTGGGAAGTAAAATAACATTCCCAAAGAGGCAGAGAACTGCGTGGCCAGAAAAAGAAAGGGCGGGCATTTTCTGTAGAAACAGACAGAACGGCATGGTGAGAGAGAAGAGAGGAAGACAGAGGTTCCATAGAGGGTAAGCAGATCTTGGCTAGAGTTTTCTGAGTGCCAGGAGTAGAGAGTAGCAGAAATGGAGTAAGAGGATACAGAGGACAAAGATGAGGCTGGAAGCATAGGAGTTTAGTCTTTAGCAGGGCTCTGAGCTAGGGAGCTAGACGGAACTGAAGCTATGGAGACAGGATTTCATCCCAGAGAAATAAAGTAGATGGATATAGAGCTTGGTATGTCTAGACTTATTCCTGCCTTGAATGCCTGGTGCAGCTACAGCTAAACTGATAGGATTTTTGTCTTAGAGAAATGAAGTTAACAGACATAAGAACATAGTGTACGTATATTTTTTTTCCCCTCAGATATCCCACACCGGACACAGCTAAACCCTGGGATCCCTGGGACTCCATAGTGTGGCATTCCCATCTTGTTTCCTCTGCATCTGGCTGGTGACTCCTGACTCCACCCCTTCCTCTTCTCAGAATTCTCCTAGTCTGGTCACCCCGCCTATTCCTCCTGCCTGGCTAATGGCCAATCAGTCTTTTATTAAATCAATTTTTGTGACAAATCTTTACAGTGTACAAGAGCATTATTCTACAGCATACACACACACACACACACACACACACACACACACACACACGAGTAGAAAGTGGGTGGGAATGCAGAGAAATTGGAACTTTTACATGTTTCTGGTGGGAACACACATGGTGACATGGTGTATTGGTTTTTTGTCTGATTGCTGTGACAAACACCTGGGAAAAACAACTTGAGAAAGGCAGGGTTCATTTCAGCTCACAGTTTGAGGGTGTGAGGCAGCAGGTCACACTGTGTTCCCGTACAGGAAGCAGAGTGCGATGCATGCTGGTGCTAAGCTCACTTTCTCCTTTGTATTCAGTCTAGGACCCCAGCCCGTGGGATAGTATCGCCTCCATTCCAATTAACCTATTCTAGAAACGTTGTCACAGACATCCCAGAGCCTTATCTCCTAGTCAAATCTAGAAGTCAACTATCCATAGTAACCATCCAGAGGCCCAGGAAAACCTGTAGTTTCTCAAATGATAACAGCTTTCCCAGACAATCTAGGAACTCTCAGGAGAATGGAGACACAGTTCTACACAAAAACGTGCATACAGTGTCTGGAGAGATAGCTCAGCACTTAAGAACACTCGCTGCTCTTGCAGGAGACCCAAGTTTGGTTCCCAGCACCCTCATCTAGGTCTTCACAATCTCCTGTAACTTCAGCTTCCGTCAATCTGTCACCCTCTTCTGGCCACTTTGGGCATACACGTGCCCCATGCACATGTGTGCATGCGCACACGCACACACACACACACATACAGAGGGAGAGAGAGAGAGAGAGAGAGAGAGAGAGAGAGAGAAGAGAGAGAAATAAAATTCAAAAAATGTGTGTGCAAATGTATGCAGCAGTAAAAGCCTTATTATATTTACTACCTATTGTTCACACTACTAATATGTCTATCACTTGGCAAATGGGATTGGTGAATATTCAGTCACAAAAAGTGATGCAGATCTGACAAGATGGCTCAGAGTGAAGGCACTTGCCACACAATCCTGATAACCTAAGTTCAAGCCACAGAACCCACTGTGGAAGGTGAGAACTGACTCCCGCTACATGTCCTCTGACCTCCACATACATGCTGTGTCATTCACATGTCTGAACTCACAGACACACACTAATAATAACAGTCATTATTATTCTCTATTTTTATTAATGTAGCAACAAAGTACTAATACATGCTGCAACAGAGATGACCTTGGAAGTATTATGCTGATATAAGTCAGGTAGTGTCATGGTTCAGCTCTGAAGTGTCCCCACCAAAAGCTCATGGGATCCCTGATCAGGAGAGTTCAGAGTTGGAGGGATTGAAAGGTGACTAGATTGTGAGGGTGCTGATTTCATCAGTTAAGTAATCCTCAATTCACAGCTGAATGGGATGTTAGCTGGTGGGGGTTTTGCCTGGAGGAAGTTACCCCGGAAAATAGGAAGAGAGATCTCTCTCACTCAATCTCTCTCTCTCTCTCATTCTCCTTTCCCCTACCACCACCACCACCATGATGCTCTGCTTCATCAAAAACTGTGAGGCCAAGTGACCATGGACTGAAACCTCGGAGACCATGAGCCAAAATAAATCTCTCACCTTCTTTAACTTGACTTTGCCCAGTGTTCTGTAGCAGCGATGGAAAGCTACCATGTTTAGAAAGGTCAAGTCTACACAGCAGTGATGGGGTAATGTCTTTCTGTATGCTGTGAATATGTGTTGCTCTGATTGGTTGATAAGTAAAAAGCTGATTGGCCAGTAGCCAGGCAGGAAGTATAGGCAGGATAAACAGACAAGGAGAAGGAAGGCTGAGTGAGGAGACCCCAGCCTGCTGTGCAGGGAGCATCATGTAATGGCACACAGGTAAAGCCACGGAAAACATGGTGACATATAGATTAACAGAAACGGGCTGGGTTTAATTGTAAGAGCTAGTCAATAGTTAGCCTGAGCTAATGGTTGAGCAGTTTTAATCAATATAAGCCTCTGTGTGTTTACTTGGGTCCAAGCAGTTGCAGGACTGGCGGGTGAGAGAGATTTGTCCTGACTGGGGCCAGGTGGGACACAGGAACACTTCAGCTACACAGTAGAGCAGAGGAGGGCTGAAGAGGGAGCTAGGCCACCAAGCCTGATGATCTGAGTTCAAATACCACGATCCAATGGTGGAAAGAGAGAAGAAACTCCCATAAGTTGTTCTCTTACCTACACATGTGTGTCATGGCACACACACACACACACACACACACACACACACACACACACACAGCCCGCCAGTGCCAACCGTTGATTTAAAGGCCATCTTGAAGCCAACTACAAAGAGAAGATTGTTGGGACTAGAGGAGGGACTCATGTGGGGGAGCTGCCACAGCCAATGGTGGCATGCCTGATCCATCCCCAATTGCCAGCCAGCCGAATAAATCCCTCCCTGTGTCTAAACCCACATCTTCAGTTCTTATTTTTAAATTATTTTTATTTATTCATTTTTGGGGGTATGTATGTGTTCATGTGTGTGCATACAGGTATGATCAAACACACACATGTGAGGGCCAGGCAGAGGTCAATGTCAGCACCTTCTCCAGCCACTCCTCATCTTATCTTTTTCAATCACATTTTTATTTATATTGGTCATGGGAGACAATTTTCAGATATCTTGGGGAAAGGGGTCGATTCTTTCCTTCTATCCCATGGGTTCCAGGGATTGAACTCAGGCCATCATTGGCATGAAGAGCTTTTACAGCCTGATCTATCTTGTAGTCCCCCACCCTATTTTTATTTTTATTTTTATTTTTTTGAGACAAGGTCTCTCACTGAACCTGTAGCTTACCAGTTCAGCCAGACTGGCCCACCAGTGCGCCCTGGTGATCCTCCCATGTCTCTTCCCCATCACTAGGCTCAGGCAGAGCTCTAGAGGGAAGCCTGCCCTGTTCATTTGCAGGCTTAGATGGAAAAGAGAGCTCTTGCAGGCCACAAGAATATATTATCGAGATTCAGCTGTGTATTAAAGCTATACTTTGACCAGCCAAGGGTCTGTCAAAAGGCAAGCCATTTATTATGAATATTTGGTGCTATCCAGCCTTTAATATTTCAGCTGTCTTCTACTATGAAATTTTTGCATGCCCAAATATTTCTAGACCCACTGAACTTCTAAGTTACTAACTCCTTCTTCCTGCCCCCCACTTCCCCCCCTCAGACATATAGCTTGCTTCTTGTGCAAATGAAGCTCAGACCATCTCCTCACCTAGAGGTTTTAGATATCAAGGTGGAAGGTAGGGTGGAGGAACATTCCTTAGGAGGCAGAGAATCGTGTGGCCAGGCAGAGGAAGACAGGCATTTTCGGTAGAAACAGACAGAACGACATGGCGAGAGAAAAGAGAGGAAGACAGAGGTTCCGCAGAGGGTAAGCAGATCTCGGGTAGAGTTTTCTGAGTGCCAGGAGTAGAGAGTAGTGGAAATGGAGAATGAGGAAACTGAGGACGAAGATGAAGATGGAAGCCTAGGAGTTTAGTCGTTAGCAGGACTATGGGCTAGGGAACTGGACAGAACTGTAGCTATGGAAACAGGATTTCATCCCAGAGAAATAAAGTAGACAGATAAAGAGCTTGGTGTATCTATATTTATTCTTGTCCTGAATGCCTGACGGAGCTATAGCTGTATTGATAGAATTTTGTCTTAGAGGAATAAAGTTAACAGACATAAGAGCTTAGTGTACGTAGATTTTTTTCCCCTCAGATATCCCACACAAGATGTAGCGCAATCCCCAGACCCTGGGAATTCAGTAGAGAGCAGGGAAATGAGGATGTGTCTGCGCTGGTAGAGTGCTCGCTTGACAAGCACGGAGCCCTGGGTTGCCTCCCCAGCACTGGATGTGGCACTGCACCCTGACAAGCCCAGCCCTGGGAGGTAGAGGCAGGAGGATCGGGAGTTCAAGGACATTCTTGGCCATGTGAGACTAGCCTTGGCTACACAAGACCCCATCTCAAAAGAAGAAAAGGAAAAGCTGGGTGTGGTGGTGCACTTGTTTAATCCCAGATGGTAGATCTCTGTGAGTTCGAAGCCAGCCTGGTTTACACAGAGAAACCCTGTCTCGAAAAGAGATGGGGGGGGGCAGGGAGAAAGAAAGAAGGGAGGGAGGGAAGGAGAGAAAGAGAAGAAAAAAGAAAGGAAAAGAAAAGAGAAAAGAAAGGAAAGAAAAAGAAAAGGAAGGGAGTGAGGAGAAAAATGGGGAGAGGAGAGCAGCACAGACCTGGGCGGGCAGGCAGGAAAGGCAGGGCCGAGGTTCCCTGCAAGCTCCTATCCTCATCACACTGTGTTGCCGCACAAGGGCCCAGCCTCAGCCAAGGCAGCTTTGGACAATGAGACCCAGGTCTGCTTGCGGTTCCCAGCACTGTTTCCTCTTTCTGTCACCCAGGGCTCCCCTCTTATGTTTCCCCATGAGAGAGCCACCCAACCCTGCTCATGTTTCCATTCTAGCTCTGGCCTGAGATTGACTCTACCGCCCCCCACCCCCACCCCACCCGGAGTGTTCCAAACCCTCCAAGGAAGCTCTCCCAGCTGTGCACAGCTGTGAGACACACTGCTGCTGTCTCCCTGGCTCTTTGGGTCATGACAATAGTGGAGTGCTGGCATCTTAGGTCCCAGCGTGCTCTCTGCCCCCACACTCCTCCCATGGGAATCTCTGTTCCTGCTCTGGTGCTCTGGTGATATGTGGTGACATCTGGAATCAGGGCTGGAGTGGAATGGGATCCTGGGAGACCCTCCTTCCTGAATGATGCTAGATGATGCTAGTGTGTCTTGAATTGGAGCAAGGGAAGGAAGAGTAGCCAAGGCCTTTCAGGAGGCTCCCAAGTGTTACCCATAGTTGAAATTTCACCATAACGAATTAGGACACAGGCTGATGCTGCATTTTAAGTCACTGTCTGTATGTGTGTGTGTGTGTGTGTGTGTGTGTGTGTGTGTGTGTGTGTGTGTGTTGCATGAATTCTATTCTAAATGGTCTTATAATAAAAACCTGGAGCCAGATATTGGGGTAAATGCTGAAAGATCAGAGAGACAAAGGAACAAGCCACAGCCACGTCTCACCTCACCAACTCCACGAATCCTCAGACTGAATGCTCCTGAGTCCTCAGCTGAAAGGCTCTTTAGTTCCTGTCTCCTCGCGCCTTATGTCTTTCTCCACTCAGCCATTTCACTTCCTATCTCAACCTTCCTAGTGCTGGGATTAATGGTGTGTGTGCTTCCCAAATACTGGGGTTAAAGGTGTGTGCCACCAAGCTGAGAGGTGGTAGAGCATGCCTTTTATCCCAGCACTCGGGAGGCAGAGCCAGGCAGATCTCTGTGAGTTCGAGGCCAGCCTGGTTTACAGAGCAAGATCCAGGACAGGCACCACAGCTACACAGAAACCCTGTCTCAAAAAACAAACAAACAAAACAAAACAAAATGTGTGTACTACCACTGCCTGGCCTCTGTGTTTAACTTTGTGGCTGGCTCTGTCCTCTGATCTTTAGGCAAGCTTTATTTCTTAGATTACAAATATCACCGTTTGTGTGTGTGTGTGTGTGTGTGTGTGTGACAGAAGACAGCTTACAGAAGTCCAGTCTCTCCTGCTGTGGGCCCCAGGAACTGAACTCAGGTCAGCAGGCTTAGCAGCAAGCACCTTCACTTCTGAGCCATCTCAGCAGCCCCACTGGATATTTATTACCCTACTCCTTTCTTCATGCAGCCCCATTTATTTATTTATCTTTATATGTGTGGCTATTTTGCCTACACGTATGTCTGTGCATCACATGCACGCCTAGCACCTGCAGAGGCCAGAAGAGGCATCAGCTCCCCTGAAACGGGAATTAGAGAGGGTTGTGAGCTGCCATGTGGGTGCTGGGAATTGAACCCAGGTCCTCTGGAGGAAGTGCTCTTAACTGCTGAGCCATCTCTCCCTATAGTCCCCCTATAAAGGACTGTCTCATTTACTTTGTTTGTAGTTGGCAGCACCTGCCACAGAGAACAGTAAACCCTTGCAGATGGGGAAGGCCAAATTTGATGACAATCCCAGCAAGAAAGCTCTGCCCTCTAGGAGCAGCTTAAGTACCTGAGTGACAGACAGGGCTCTGAGCTGTGATACAAATAAGCACGAGGAATGAGGGGGTGCAGAAGATAGCCCCAGAGTCACACAAAATCTACAAGCTCCTCAATGTGTATTTGGGCTTTGAAGGATGAGTAGGAGTTGGGTAGGAGAGAGACAACATGTGGGGTAGCCATCTAGGGCCAACTCAAATCAAATGCTCAGCCCAGGGGCACAGGAGGTGGAACTGTTCACCTCATGAGCTCCGCAGGGGCCATGTGGTCACTTTGAAGTGCCAAGTCAGTGTCCTGGCATCCATCACTATTCCTGGGAACCTCCTTGGTCCCCATTAGCATCCTAGTGACAAAAGATTCTCTTGGTCTGACCAGTGCCACATCCAGGGGAGTTCCCACACAGCATTCCAGATGCCCCACCCCTTCCCCCAGTAGCCTCAGACACAAGGGGAGGCCGGTCTGCAGTCAGTTGTCTCCATTGTGGTCCTCTTCTCTGAACCCTGACCCCCAGTTGGAGGAAACATGGGGGAGATCCATGGGACAGCATTACCCAAGATGGTTTCCAGGGGCTGGAGGTCCTGTTCACACACACACACACACACACACACACACGTTCATACATGCACACAGCACTCATATGCACAGGCAGGCTAGACAAAACCAATCCTAAAGCTCACTGGCTCCAAAACCATCTTTCTGAGGAATGCATAAACTTGATTTAATACTGGCTTTGACATATGGGATTCCAGGTGAGGAAGCCCTGAAATACCTTGGAATGTGCTAGAACAAAGTATAAGGCACCCTGTCTAGGCCCACCCTCGCCCACACCCATCTGGCCGGAAGTTGTTGAATAAGACCTTGGATTTCCAGTAGCCTCTTCCAGAGATTCTGAGTTGTCAGCTCAGGTCAGGAGCATGGCCCGCAGCTCCAAAACTCAGCCAGTGTCCAGGTGGCATCTTATGACAAGGCTAGCCCAGGAGTAGAGGTGGCTGAGGATAGGCCCCTGACAGCCATGTTCTTAGCTGACATGTCACCTCAGAGGTTGGGGATGTAGACATTCCATAATTCTGATAGTTGAAGACCCTGCTCGTGGGCCCATCAGAGGGACCTCTGGAAGCCATCTCAGAAAACCAAGGGGGGAAAAAACCTGCTGAATGCAGCTTCATCATTTCTCTGGATTCTGTGAGATGAGAAGAAATAGCTAAGTAGCAGCATCCTCATCCCAGCTCTCAGTTCCTCCAGTACCAAGGACCAGCCATGGTGGACCGGAGTGTCAGCAGCTGCTTGGAATGTATGCCTTGGTTTCCCTGCACTGCCTCCAAACATCCCACACCAATGTTTCCTTGAAGGTGGGCAGGAGGGAATAGAAGGTAATTGTGTCCAGAGATAAGCATGCTCCTCCATACAGTGGTTTCTAATGGCTCTGCTGTGATCTTGTCTCTTAACATACCAGGCCAGCCAAGAAGTTCCATCATGAGCACAGAATCAATTAGTAATGTCTGCATGGGGCACTATGTTGAATTCTACCTACCACTATGCAAATTCTGCAATTGATTGGTGATGTCCGAAATGGTCAGGGATATTCCCCATCTGTCATCTATAATGCTAGGTGGTTTTCCCCTGCAGCAGAAAGGGAGATTCTCAGGACCTTAAAAATTGCTTCTCAAATGCTCATTCCCAATTTTGCCCTTTTCTGAAGATGTTAATATTGGTTATAGTAAAAAAAAAAAAAAGTCATTTGTCTAAAGTAGAAATACAGTACTGAATTAATTTCTTCTCCATAGAGACGACTAAATGTTTTCTTCCTTGCTGGAGACTCAAAAGGTGGTCTGGCTGTCAGTGAAAGGGACCTTAGACCCTTAAAGAATTCCATCCAGGAAAAGGCAGGCAGACCTTGGCACTATGCTCTGGGTTAGAGTTCTCAGTTCACTTCCCAAGATGCTTTGATCCCAAAGTCTAAATGACCCATGGAGTCTGGGTCATTTCATTTGGACACCTTGGTCTGCAGTGTGCTGGGCAGGTAGAGGTACCTCCAGATGGCATAGTAGTGGGTACCAGCACCAAATGCCACAAAGAGGTGCCAGATGGCATGGGCAAAGGGAATCCTCCCGTCACTCTTGAAGAACACCATACCCAAGCAGTAGAAGACCCCTCCTGTCATCAGCTCCCAGATGCCCTCAGTGTTGGGCTGTTGGAAGAAAAGGATTGGACACAAGTCAGAGGAAGAGCTAGTCATTTCCTGCCACCCAAACGAAAAGACATACAAGTTGTGAACAAGTCCAGAGTCCCCTAGGAAATCTCAACACTGTGATATCAAATTTTCCCATATTACTTTTCCAAATCTGCAATTGGTTGATGATAGCGAACGCGAACCTCAGAGGCCCAGCACTTGGGAGAAGGCAAATGCAGCAGGATTATAAATCCAAGGTCATGCCAGGTTACACGAGGCTCTGCCTTAACAAAACAAAGCCAAAATCTCAAAAACCCCACTTTTATAGGGTCACATTGCAGGTTCAAGAATGTTAGCTAAATACTAAGACCCTAAAAAGGTGGGGGAGGGGGCTTGAGATTTGCCTCAATAGTAGAGCACTTGCCTAGAATGTGCCACACCCTGGGTTCAATCCCCATCATTGCACACACGTACTCACAGTCAGTTGATATACTCATATCATGGAATGTTATTTGTTACTTGGCCTTAAAAAAAAAAAAGACTTCTGACCAAGCCATGATGGGGAGGAGCTCCAAGGACACAACACTAAGTGAAATAAGCCAGGCATGAAAGGACAGCTACCATAAAATGTGACTGTCCCAAAGGAGCCAAGTCCACAGAGACAGTAGAAGGGGCATGCCATGGCCTGGATGGAAGGATGTTGTGCAAAGCTATCCTCCCAGCCAAACTGTTGCCATCTTCAGGAGGTTTAGCCTGCTCACCAAGGATCATCACAGCTGGGCTTGTTGAGTGCTGACATTCCCTCCTGGAAAGAGGGGGCCAGGGAGGGTCATAGTAACCTCCATTGAGTATCCAGCCATCCCTCCCAATTTGTCCCCAATTGCACATGGCCTTGGGGTCTCTGAGAAGGGCTAGAGGCTATAGGTGGGCAATATGGGAGGGAACTCCATCTGCATACCCATGAGGAGTCATCAGGCATGATGGATGCAATCTTCCAGTGTGGCTGCTAGAAAGTCACCCATGCTCCTGCCCATAATCCCTCACACAAAGCCCTGCAGGTAAACCTAAGGTGGATTTTGGTGGACTCAAGGAGAGGTAAATGTTCATATCTTCTCTGGGGAAGGAATTTTAGCCATAGTGAAGAAGCATTCTCTCTCTCTCTCTCTCTCTCTCTCTCTCTCTCTCTCTCTCTCTCTCTCTCTCTCTCTCTCTCTCTCTCAGTGTGTGTGTGTGTGTGTGTGTGTGTGTGTGTGTGTGTGTGTGTGTGTGTATGTGTGGTGTGTGGTACATGTGCATGCATGTAGAGGTCAGAAGTCCACCTCAAGCACTGCTCCTCAGGACACCATCCACTTTCAGTTTTGTTTTGTTTTGTTTTGTTTTGTTTTGAAGACAGGGTTTCTCTGTATAGCCTTAGCTGTCCTGGAACTTGCTCTGTAGACCAGGCTGGCCTCAAACTCAGAGATCCACCTGCCTCTACCTCTCAAGTGCTGGGATTATAAGCCCCCAGCACCTGACCACTCACCTTGTTTTTATGAGAAAGGGTCTCTCACTAGCCTGGAGCTCATCGGTAAGGCTATACTGGCTGGCCAGCAAGTTCAGAAATCCTTCCCAGTGCTGGGATTACAAGGGCACACATCATGCCAGCTTTTTAAAAATTTATTTATTTATTTGTTTGTGTGTGTGTGTGTGTGTGTGTGTGTGTGTGTGTGTGTGTGTGCACCATATGTGTGTGGGTGCCCAAGGAGGCAGGAAGAGAGCACTAGACCCCCTAAGCTGGAGTTACAGGTGTTTGTGAGTCGCCTAACCTGAATGCAGGAAGCCACACTCGTGCCCATCATCTGTACTGGCACATAGGACCTAACCATCTTTAGGTCAGTCAGGTTCCACTGTCCTTGTCTTTCTACAACTTGAACAGCCACAAAACAAATTCTCTTGTAGACTGGGCAAGTGGCACCTGCCTGCAACCCGAGGACTGAGCAGGCAGAGGAAGAAGGGGTTCAAGGCCAGCCTGGGCTACAGAGCAGGACTCTGTCTCATGCAAACAACACAAATTAAAACAGAAAAAAAAGAAAGAAAGAAAGAAAGAAAGAAAGAAAGAAAGAAAGAAAGAAAGAAAGAAAGAAAGAAAGAAAGAAAGAAAGAAAGAACTGGACATGAGGAATGTTATTCAGCCTTGAAAAAGCAACACTATTTTACATAATGAGTTTGAGGCAAGCCTGGGCTTCAGGAGACCCTCTCAAGAAATAAAAAAACGTCTCTTTGAAATCTTAAAGATCCCATGTGGTGCTTAATTTTAACCTCCAATTCCACACAATCTAGAATTACCAGAGAAGAGAGTCACAAGGAAATGTCTAGATCATGTTGCTTTGTGGGTCTGTCCATAGGAGATTGTCTTGATTATTATAACTGATGTCTGAAGACAAAGCCTAAAAATGGGCAGCACCAGTCTCTGGATTTGAGTCCTGCACTGTATGACAGTAGAATTAGTCATTTCTCTCTGCTCTTGATTGTGGTTGTCACTAGTTGCTTCAAGATCCCTGCCTGGGCTTCCCCGAAATTATGGACTGTAACCTGCAATTGTGATCCAAATAAACCCTTTCTTTTCTAAACCGCTTTAAAAAATATTTCATTTTTAGTTATGTGTATGTATATGGGAGGGAGGGTCTATGCCCCATTTCTATGCAGTACCTATGGAGGCCAGAAGAGGGCATCAGATTGCCTGGAGTTAAAAGTGTTTGTGTTTGTAAGCCACCTGACTTAAGTGCAGGGAACCAAACTCAGGTTGGCTTGCAAGAGCAACAAGTGCTCTTAACCACTGAGCCACCTCTCCAGTCCAGCCCTCTAAGTCACTATTTGTCATGCGGCAAAAAAATGAATCTAAAACATTTTGGGTGGTATTGTGAATAGCTCTAAGGTATCTCATCACACACACACACACACACACACACACACACACACACACACACACACACGGTAACATATTCCCTAGTCCTCAAGAGTATTGTCACTGAATGTTAACCACACAGTAGTCAAAGCACCCAGTGTTTCTCAGCAGGTACTATGTGCCAGGCACCATGGACAGTGCCATGCCCGAGCTGTCTAGTCGCCTTCATAGGATATGGAGACCTAACCTCAGACTTAGGCACAAGGGATACTGCAGTTCCCAGGCGAGCTCTCCCTGTTCTCTGTCCCCTTAGGCAAGCACACAGACCCACTCAGCTTCTGTTTCCCATGCTGCCAGAGGAGAGGGCTTGATTGATAGTCTCAAGAGGCAGGTCCAGCTCACGCATGTGTTCCTTCCAGAAGATGGGTGTCCTCACCCTGGGCAAGTGGGACTTACCATGGAGAGGATGACCAAGGCAGGGAAAAATCCCATCACCACATAGCAGAGCAGCTCCACAAGCTTGTACCTGGGAAGACAAATCATGTAGTCTCAGGACAAGCTTCCAAAAAGGGACAGAGCACACAACTTTCTGTCGCTGAAGACCAACACAGTGAGAAGAGGAGATTTTTTTTCTGTGTGGAACTCCTCTTTTCATATTCTGCCCAGTCACATCAATGGGTAATGGGAGTCGCGTGACCTTGGGCAAATCTTATGACAAGCCCCTTGGCTTCTCTGAGCCTGTTTCTGAGCTTCTAAAGTTTACACTGTAGGTAGAACATGCATTGCAAGTTTAAGCATAGCAAGTATATGGATTTCGCCAATGTGTGGCCTATGGCAGACATTACTAATTAATCCCAGTATCTTCTCCCACAGGACCCAAGCAGCCATTCTCAGATTTGCTGAATTGCTAGGTGACCCGAGCCCTATGCCATTCTGGACTGTCTGTCTCCTGGAGGCCCTGTCTGCTCGTGTTTGTAGGACTTGGTTATTTTCTGTTGCTTCCCTGACTGTCATTCCAGTCCCAAAGCAGGGGAAAAAAAAACAAAAAAAAGGTTTCAGGGTGACCTCTTAAAGCCGTTCCCCATTATCTGATACCACATTTAGGGAAGGCAGGTGACATGTGACCTAGTCCACTTAGTGGGTCAAGTATCCTATGATGTCATAAAAAATGATCTAGAGAGGATAGGGTGCTGAATCGACGGCTCAGCAGTTAAGAGCATGTGTAGTTCGAATCCCAGCACCCACAACAGGCAGCTCCTAACAACCTACAGCTCCAGCTCTAGGGATCTGACACCCTCTTCTGGCCTCCTTGGGCACCTACATACATACGTACATATACATGCACACAGACACACATACACAAAGTAAAATTTTTTGATGTGTGTGTGTGTGTGTGTTCATGGGTGCGCAGATGCATATATGTATGAGGTGTGAGCACATATGTGTGGAAGCCAAAGAGTAGCCTCAAGTGTCATTTCGCGGGTGCTGTCCACCTTGAGAAGGGGTCTCTTACTGATGGGGATCTTGCCAAGTAAGGTAAGGTGGCTGACCAGCAAGTCCTAGGGATCCTCCTGTTTCCACCTCCTCAGCAGAGGGACAATGGGTACACCACTGTGCCCAGCTGTTAAAGTGTGTCCCGGGGATCAAATTCAGTACTTCATGCTTGAACAACAGGAACTTCACCAACAGAGCCATCTCCCCAACACCCACTATGATTTTTTTTTTCGGGGGGAAACATTCAGGGCCCAGGGAGATGGCTTCACTGGTAAAGGGTTTTCTGTATGAGCATGAAGACCTGAGTTCAGATCCCCACACCCACATAAAAGTCAGGCATGATCACACACATCTGCAACCTCATTTTCGGATGGGAGACAGGAGGATCTCTAGAGCTCACTGGCCAGCATTAAACTCTGGCCCCTAAACACACACATACACACACACACACACACACACACACACACACACACACACACACACTGCTTTAGATGTGTCCCTCTGGGCCATGGGACCTGGTGTACAGCCATGGTCCTCAATGGTAGGATGAAGGCATTTTGGGGGTCATGGGGGCTCACCTGCTTGAGGCTGCTGAGCAGGTGGTACTGAAGAATTAAGGGACAACTCACCAGTGTGAGTCCCCCAGCCCTGACTTACCGTTCATGGAAGAAAAAGACATAGATAGTACCAGTGGAGGCCATGATCCAGACCAGCCAGCGCATGTGGGAGGCCCAGGGGCCCAGCTCCCGGAGGTTCAGCCTGGGAGAGAGAAAGCCAAGGGCAGAGCCTGAGGGGGCCACCAAGGACAATCACTACGTGGCCAGCCTGTCAAAGGAAGCTGACCCTAGAGCAGCCTGGTCCCCACTGGCTGCCCAGGTAGGACAAGGCCTCTCACCACAGGGGGGCAGAATGCTGCACAAACTGAATTGGCAAAGTTGGAATGATGGTACATACCTGTCGTCCCAGCACTCAGGAGGCTGAGGCAGGAGAGTCACCAGTTTCAGGCCAGTATGAGCGACACACCTGACAAAAGACCCAGACAAAGCTAGCCTCATGGCTGGGAAGACTTGTCAGTAAAATGCCGGTCACTCAGGCATGAGGACATGAGTTCAGATCCCCAGAACCCACATAATCCCTGGTGATGGGGAGGCCAAGACAGGAGGATTCCTGTGGTTCAGTCAGCCATCAGCCTCGCTGAATAGTGAGTGGCAGGTTCAGTAAGAGACCCTGTCTCAAAAAATAAGGTGGAGATCAAACAAGAGAGATATCTGACCTCCACATGACCTTTGTCCTTCACATGAGTGTATATACACATGTTCATGTGCACACGTTCACAAGAACATGTATATACATATACATCACACACACCTTTTATAATATATATACCTTCTATTGGTTCTGCTTCTCTAGAGAACCCTAATACACGGCCATGCCCAGCTCTTGTATTTTGTACAGTATTTTGAGTACAGCTGGGCGGTGGTGGCCCATGCCTTTAATCCCAGCACTTGGGAGGCAGAGCCAGGTGAATCTCTGTGAGTTTGAGGCCAGTCTGGTCTACAGAGCAAGATCCAGGACAGACACCAAAACTGCACAGAAAAACCCTGTTTCAAAAAGCAAAAACAACAACAATGTTTTCAGTACATCTGTAGGTTTTTAATTTTTTAAACATTTGTTTGTGAGTGTGTGTGTGTGTGTGTGTGTGTGTGTGTGTGTGTGTGTGTCCATATGCTGTGGCACATGTGTGGAGAGCAGAGGACAACTTTGGGGGGTTGATTCTCTTCTTCTACTGTGTGGTTTCTGGGGCAAGAACTCAGGTTTGTCTATAGAAGTCAGGGCTGTCTGCAGGCACCATTTTAAAAATCTGCTAAGTCAACTTTTTTTTGTTTTTTTTGTCTTTGTTTGTTTGAGACAGGGTTTTTCTATGTAGCTCTGGCTGTCCTGGAACTCACTCAGTAGATTAGGCTAGCCTCGAACTCAGAGATCCATCTACCTCTGCCTCCTGAGTGCTGGAATTAAAGACATGAGCCCCTGCTCCTGGCTAAGTCATCTTTTTTTTTTCTTTCCTTTTTATTTATTTAAATTTCTTTCATTTTACATACCAACCACAGTTCCCTAAGTCATCTGAAAGGCCCTATTCGTGGTCATTTTAAAAATAGGACAGACTGAACCAATGTGGTAAAATCCCCAGAAGCTATTAGTAGATGCTGGAGTGGGGAGAGCAGACGAGAACAGCAAGCTTGAGTTTGGAGAGTTACGCATGTTCGCTGTGCCAGCCGTGGTGGTACACACCTTTAGTCCCAACACTGGGGAGACAGACACAGATGGGATCCAGCTGGTCTACATAGTGAGTTGCAGGCCATCCAGGGCTACATAGTGCAACCCATCTTCAGAGGGGAGGGCAGGAGAGACAGAAACAGAGAGATTTGTTGCTCTTGCAGGGAACCTGGGTTCAAGTCCAAGCACCCACATTAGCCACCTGTCACTCCAGTTCGAAAGAACCTGACACTTTCTTCTGGCCTCCACAGGTTCCTGCATGTATATGGTACACATACACACATTGTCTCACACAGACACACAATTAAAAATAAATAAATACCCATACGATCATATATGTCTGTCCGTCAACAAATATATGTGTGGGCACAGCATAGCATGTTGAAAAGAAAACAAGGCTGCAGATTAGAGGATGAGAAAGAACTGATTGCAGGTATCAAGTTACAAAAGAGGCGATAAAGCTGATAGTTTTCCTGCTTCTAACTCTGTCATGGATTTTTGTTTTGGGTGCTGAATATATGCATAAAAATATATTTGATAATAAAAATGTAAACTCCAAGCTTCCATTCCAGATGGCTAGTCTAACTCTACAGAAGTTCATTGAGAAGTCAGGCTTGGGATATGGCTAATTTTTGACCTGTGATTTTATTTTTGCAAGTTATCATAAGACAGTTTATAAAATTTAAAATAAAAAATAAATCTTAAAAAAAAAAAAAGAATAGCAGAGCCAGAGAGTTCAGCAGTTAAGAGCACTGTCTACTCTTCCAGAGGACCTGGGTTCAGTTCCCAGCACCCACAGTTCCAGGGGATCCGGCACACAACGGACATGTGAGGTGTTATCATGCAGGAAAAACAGCAATGCACATAAAACACAAATAAACGAGCCGGGCGGTGGTGGCGCACGCCTTTAATCCCAGCACTCGGGAGGCAGAGCCAGGCGGATCGCTGTGAGTTCGAGGCCAGCCTGGGCTACCAAGTGAGCTCCAGGAAAGGCGCAAAGCTACACAGAGAAACCCTGTCTCGAAAAAACCAAAAAAAAAAAAAAAAAAAAAAAAAAAACACAAATAAACGAATTTGAAAAAAGGAAGCAAATGTGGTGGCTAGTACTAACTGTCACCTCGATGAGACCTAGAATCTCCCAGAAGAAGGTCTTCTAGGACCGCTGTGAGTGGTGGTGACTGCCGTAGGGAGACCCACCCAGTGCGGATGGCACCAGTTTTCATCAAGTTCCTGCCTTGAAGGGCGGGCTGTACTCCGAGCCTCCAGCGGGAATCAACGCTTGCTCCCTCACGCTGCTTTCATCGTGGTGTCCCATCACAGTCTGAGGTGGCGGCAAGACGGCAAGATTATACTCTTTGCACACAAGATGAATTACGTACGTGAAGATGCAGAGAAAGATCTGAGCCCTTTCCCTAGCAGTTTGGCTTAGAAAAAGACAACTAATAAGGTGCCGAGCATGAATATCCTTTGACTCTTCTCTGGAATGAAGTCCTTGGATGAGAAAGCCTTTAATTTTTTCTAAATTTATATGGGGGTGCACGTGAGTGCAGGTGCCAGTGGAGACCAGAAGAGTATTGGGATATGCTTATCTGGAGATCGGAGGAAAAAGCTAGCCACTATATTAAACATAGAATTCAGGCAATGGTAGCACACGCCTTTAATCCCAGCAGAGGCAGGAGGATCTCAGTGGAAGAGAGCAGAACTGGAGTTAGAGGTGGTTGTGAGCTGTCTGACATTGGTGCTGGCAACTGAACTCCGGTCCTCTGCAAGAGCAGCAGGTGCTCTCAACCACTGAAAGAAAGAGGGGAAATGAAGAAAGAGCAGGAGGATAAACATGTGGGGTGGGAGGACACTCTGCTCAGTATCTAGTCATCACAGGAGGCAGAGCAGGTGGATCTCTGTGAGTTCAAGGCCAGCCTGGTCTACAGTGTGAGTTCCAGGACAACCAGGGCTGTTACACCAAGAAACTCTGTCTTCAAAAAGAAAGGAATGAAGGAAGGAAGGGAGACAGACAGACAGACAGACAGACAGACAGACATGTTAAGTAGCAGAGCATGGTGGTACACACTGTAGTCCCAGCTGCTGCCCGAGGAAGACTGAAGTAAGGATGATCTGTTCACAGAAGTTCCTTCCTAACCAGCCAAGGCAACATAGCAAGATGCCATCTCAGAAAAAGTGTGGGAGGAAGAATGTTTACCTAGCACTTGTGAAAGAAAGTCTAAGCTCTACCTATATCACAGTGGTTTAAAAAAAAAAATGCAGTTTTCTATGTGGAAGAAATGTGGTCATCCAAATTCCTGAAAAATGATGGAGGGTGATTCCAGACACCAACACACATAAAACACGCACACATATGTACACCACACACACACACACACACACACACATACACATGAAAAGGAAAACAGGCATGAGGTAAAAGTATAAATAGATACTTGGCATTTTGCTTTGTTTTCCAGACAGGGGCTCACTATATAGCCAGGGTTGGCTTCAAGCTTTGCCTCAGCCTCTCAAAGCCTGGGGTTGCAAGTACATGCCACACATGTGTCTAAATACATGCTTTACAATGTACAGTATATGTATGAAACATTGAGGGAAAGTATGGCTCAGTGATAGAGAACTGATTTGATTCCCAGCACCACAAGGAAAAAAAAGATAAAAATATGAATAATATATTTTTTTGAAACAGGGTCTCACTGTGTAGCCCTGCTGACCTCAGACTTATAGAGATCTACCCTCCTCTGCCTCCCAAGTACTGGGATTAAAGGTGTGCACCACCACACCCAACACAAAGTAATGCTTTTAAAACACACATATAAGCCAGGCGCCATGGTACATACTTGTAATCTCAGCACTGGAAAAGCAGACGCAGAAGGATCAGGAATCCAAGGCCAGCCTAAGATACATAGGGAGTTCAAAGCTGGCCTGGGTAACCTGAGACCGCACCCTCCACACACACATTCTCTCTCTTTCTCTCTCTCTCTCTCTCTCTCTCTCTCTCTCTCTCTCTCTCTCTCTCTCTCACACACACACACACACACACACACACACACACACACACACACAAATAATGATTAAAAAAACAAAAACAAAAACACATGCATATCTGCATACATGTACAAATGTGTCTATACATCTATACAATCGTTGACATTTATATCTGTAAATATATGTTAATACATGCTAATGTATACATAAGTATTTGCATACACACAGACATACACATTTGCTCTTTTTCAACTACAACAACCCTTGAAGGACACTGATAATAAGTAGGTATTTCTTGGCACAAGAGAGAAGATGAGCATGTCTTTTCACCTACTCCCTGTCTGTGTGGTCACCAATCACCCACTGGAATGGAGACAGAAATTCAAACAGGAGAAAGGAAGGCAGCCAGGGTAGCGGGGAGGGTTGCTGGCACTCACCAAGGAGCATAGGAAGCCGCGATGAAGAAGTAAATGACCATCCGGTCGATCATGTGCAGGCAGTGTTCTACCATCCTAGGGTGGGTAGAGGAGGTGGCAGGTCATAACCACTGTGTCCCAGGGAGGTGCGGGAGTGCCCACAGCACTGCCTAGGGACAGCCTTGCCTTCCCCAGTGGAAGAGAGACTGAGAGACAGAGTTGAGAGAGGTGCCCACCCCACCCTGGAGACACCCCCTCCAGCCTGAGTCTCTCCACCTGTAAGGGACCAGAGCACAGTTTTCCAGGCTGCCTGCCATGTTGGGGGTTTATGAAAGTGCCTCAGGACCCCATTACGGTGAATGCTGGCATACTCCTGACTATGTGTGTACAGAGTGTATGCCCATGTGCCCTTCCTGTGGGTTGGGTGGAGGGTACCTGAGGTGGCTCTTCTTCCAGGAGACTGTGTGGAAAATGGTGGATACTACAAAGAGGCCACAGAGGCCAAGGCCGTAGATCCAGGCAGATATGGTTTCCCAGTCATCGTCCGACAGGAAGTAGAGGTTGGAGCTGCCAAGGATGCTGGGAATGATCCAGAACTAGAGTGAGAGAAGACAGAACAGGGCCAGCCTTTTTAAAAATAGATACATTTTCTGAAGATACGTTTTATTTTTAATTTTGTGTATATATGTGGGGTGGGGCTGGGAGTTACATTATGAATGCAAGAGTCCAAAGAGGCCAGAAGAGGAAACTGGATCCCTAGGCGCTGGACTTTGTGATGATTTTAAGATAGCTGGCTGTCTTAAACATGGTCTTAAATATCACCCGTCACGTGGGTGCTGGGAAACAAATTCAGACCGTCTACAAGAGCAGTGCATGGTCTCAACTGCTGAAGCATCTCTCCACCTGCAAGGACCAGCCCTTTTGCGGGTTGCATGGGGGAGTATGTGATGGGGAGCACAGCAGGCTTTTTATGTGACTTACGGCACTGGGTTACACTTTCCTGCACGTGCATGTGAAGGCCAAAGATCAACCGCAGGCATCATTCCTCAGGCACTGTTCACCCCTCTTGTTTGTCTATTGGAAACATTTTTGTTAACTGAGTGTGTGTGTGTGTGTGTGTGTGTGTGTGTGTGTGTGTGTGTGTGCGCACACACACAAGAGTGGACTATTGGAGATGAGAGATAGGCAGTTCTCTTCTACCATGAGGGGTTGGGAATAACTCAGGTCCTCATGCTTGTGTAGAAAGCATTTTCCTGAGCCATCCTCACAGGCCAGGCTCAGGGGAGTACAGAGCCCGAAGACCTCTGCACTGACTCACTCCCTTTCTCTAGATCGTGCTCCCATTACCTAGACAACGTGGTGCCCACCGAGCACATGAAGGCTAACAGTGCCACTAAAGAAGTGAGGCGTTTCATTTCGGAGGAATGGGGTCCATTTTCATCTTTCAAAAACGTGAATTGACACATAAGACATAAAAACTGTACCTATTGGGAGCTGAAGAGACAGCTCAGTGGTTAAGAGCACTGGATGACCCAGGTTCAATTCTCAGCACCCATACAGTGGCTTACAGCTACCTGTAACTCCAGCCCTAGGGAATCTGATCCCATCTTTTGGCCTCTGTGGACACCAGGCATGCACACAGTGAACAGACAAGCATCCAGGCCAAATACCCATCAACATAAAATCACAGTTACAAATGAAAGCTTGTACATAATGAACTGGGTAGATGGCTCAGTGGGTGGGGCACTTGCCATGCAAGTGTGAGGACCCAAGTTCAGATCTTGAGAACCCAAATAAAGACAGGCGTGGTTGTTGGGAGCCAGGCAATCCAAGGCTTTCCTGAGGCCCTGGTGTATGGAGAAGGAACATAGTTCCCTGTCTAAAACCATGAACATGCTTGGCACAGCCAGTAATGGCCTGGGAGCCGAATCTTGGGGGAGCTGCAATTTCAGATCCTGGGAATCTAACTCTTCCCCACTAAAGGGCTGTTCTTATCAGTTCAAGGACACCGTGTGCTCAGTCTGCGACACACTTGAGATATCTGGTGTCCCTTTTGTGCAACATTGCTTGATTAGCTCCCTGCTGACTTTGTCCCACTGTGGGATAGGTTTCTGTTGACTCTGTCCCATTTCCCCCTGCAGATAGTATATAAAATGCGGTGGTGGCACGTGCCTTTAATCCCAGAATTTGAGAGGCAGAGGCAGGTGGATCTCTGAGTTCGAGATCAGCCTGGTCTACAGAATGAGTTCCAGGACAGCCAAAACTATTACACAGATAAACCCTGTCAAAGGGAGGAAAGGAGGGAGGGAGGGAGGGAGGGAGGGAGGGAGGGAGGGAGGGAGGGAGGAAGGAAGGAAGGAAAGAAAGAAACCTCATGCAGCCCTCCTGATTTCAGCCGTCTGTCTTTATTTCCTCGTTCCTGGTCCTCCTCCTCAACACCATGCTGCTTTGAACCCTTATTCCTGTGGTTTGGGTCTCATGGTAGCACATGTCTGTAATCCCAGTACTTCTACACAATCCCAGCATTTCTACAGCGAGATGAAAGGAAGAATTCCCAAAAACTCATGGGCGAGCTAGCCTGGCCTACATCTGTCCAACAGAGACCATCTCACACAAGGTGGGAGTTAAGAAATGACACCTTGCCCTCTGCCCTCCACACCTGCATCATGGCACACGTGTGCTCACACTCTCACATACAAATAGGCACACACACCTCACATACACACACACACAGATTTTTAAAAATTGTACATGTTCATGTGGTTCCATGAAAATTCTGTTTGAGATAGGATTTCATGGCAGGCTAGCCTCAAACTCATAACTATCTCCTATCTCAGCCTCTCAAAGGCTAGAGTCACAGGCCTGTGCCACCATGCCTGGCTCCATGCAGAGTTTTATCATCATCATCATTATTTAAGAATTCATTTTAATTATGTTTGTGGAGGGATGCATTGAGTGCACGTGCCAGTGGAGGCCAGAAGAAGGCATTAGAATACCCGAAGATGGAGTTACAGGCTGTTGTGAGCTGTCTGCTATGGGTACAGGGACCTGAACTCAGATCAAAGACAGCTATCTCCTCACACTTTTATCCTTGCTTTAGGATAAAAACTCCCAAATCCTTGTAGGTTTGTTTGTTTCTTGTTTGCAGTGCTGGGGTAGTACCTTGGGCCTCCCTCATACTGTACAAGGACTCTACCAGCTGAGCTACATCCCCAACCCTCTTTCAAGAGTTTTGAAATGTACAGTTCCATAGTTGCGTTGGAAGAAGACTTGTGTATCATTCCCAAAGCCCTGAGTTCCTTCCCCATCACCACATAAAGCAGGCATGGTAGTGAACACCTGTAATCCCAGCATTCAGGAGGTGGAGATTGAAGGAAGAACCTTCAGAATTCAAGTTCATCCTTAGCTACATAGTGAGTTTAAGACTAGCCTGAGCTACATGAGTCCCCATTTCAAGAATAGACAGAGCAGGGGGAGAGGTAGGCCACTCAAAAGCTATAGAAAACAAACCCCTGAATCTTTTACCTTTACAAATCTGTGACCTGCCTCCCCTAAACCTTCCATCTTTTCCTCATGAGAGTACCGGAAATTGTTTAACAACTGAGTGATGGACAGGTCGTTCTAGCATGGTAAATGTTGTAGAATAATCTTTTTGTGAAGATGTGTCATTCTGATTGGTTTAATAAAAAGCTGAATGGCCATTAGCTAGGCAGGAGGTACAATTGAGACAGCCAGACACAGAGAATGATAGGAAGAAGAAGGGCAGAGTTGTCAGCAGACACACAGAGAGCAAGACATGCTGGAGGACAGGTAAAGGCATGAGCCATGTGGTAACACATAGATTGATAGAAATGGCTTAATTTAAATTGTTAAGAGCTAGTTAGAAACAAGCCTAAGCTATCAGCCAAGCTTTTATAATTAATAATAAGTCTCTGTGTTGTGATTTGGGAGCTGGCTGATGGGACAGAAAAATTCGCCTACAGTTCTATAGTCCATTGTGCTTCCTTTAGGCCCGCACTACTGGAGCCCCTGGGAGACTAAAGAAACAACAGGTCACATGGGGTGGTTTGAGAAGGACTGAGGAGATGGCCCCACCAGCAAATTGCTGGCTGGGCAATCATGAGGACCTGAGTTCAGATCCCCAGAACCCATGTCAAAAGCTGAATCCCATGCTTGGAATCCCAGTACTGGGAAGCAGAAATTGGCCGTCCCCTGGCATCTTCAAGTCAGTCAGCCAAGGCTACTTGATTAGCTTCAGGTCCCAGTGAGAGACAGCATCCATAAAACAAGATGGAGTCAGCAAGATGATTTCATGTAAGCCTGATACCTAAGTTTGATCCCTGAGCCCCACGGTGCAATTCTGAAAGTTGTCCTCTGACCTCCACACTTGCACACCCACACTCACACAAATAAAAAATAAATAATTTTAAAGAAACAAGAGATGACTCATCAGTTAAAAGTGATGTGTGCTCTTTTATTCCAGGATCTCTCTATGTAGCTCTGGCTGTCCTGGAGCTTGCTATGTTCAGGCTGGCCTCAAACTCACAGAGATCCTCCTGCCTCCTCTGCCTCTGCCTCCAGGATGCTGAGACTAAAGGTGTGCACCATGAATGTAAATCCAGCTTTCAGTGCTCTTTTAGAAACCTGGGTTCAATCCCAGCACCCACACTGAGCAGTTCATAACTGCCTGAAACTTCAGCTCTAGGAAATCTGATGCCCTCTTCGGGCCTCTATGAGCACCTGCACTCACCTGCATATACAGATAATATATATACAATAGATTGAGGAGAGTGCCTTCCTTATCCCCCACCCTGAAGGGTCCCCATGTCAGTACCCCATTAAGTCAACTCACAGCATGGGTAGCACAGTTGGCTGCGTGTTCATACTCTGTGGGCTGGTACCTCTTGTGTGCCGGGACTCGGTCATTCATAAACCTGCAATGAGAGGCAGAAAGAGTTTCAGAAAGACTGGATGAGGAAGCCAGAGTCCAGATTCTCACCCACACAGCTTTCCTTCTCTCTCCTTCCTTCAGTCTCGATTTCTGAGTACTGCAGCATTGTGTGTATGTGCTTGTGTGGTGCATGCGTATGTGCTTGCTTTTGTATTCACACACATAGGCCAGTAGCCGACATCGAGTGTCTGCCTCAATTGCACCCCTCCCTTTTTTTCCAGACAGGGTCACTTACTGAATCCAGAGCATGCCATTTCAACTAGGCTGGCTGACCAGTGAGCCTCAGAGACCCGCTTGTCTCCGGCCCCGCCCCACTTCCCACTGCAAGCTCTGTCATCACATGCACCTGCCTTTTACATGGGTTCTGGGATTTGAACTCAGGCCCTCATGCTTATCCAGCAGGTGCTTTACCTGGCAAGCCATCTCCTCAGTCCTAAGTAATAAACATCTTTTCCCACTAAGTGTTCCGTGTCTAATCCTCAATATGATGTTTACTTACTGGGGATGGGGAGACAACTCAGCTGGCTGAGTGCTTTCCTAGTGTGTGCAAAGCTCTGAGTACCACCCCAGCACCTCATAAACACACGTAATCACTGCACATGTGTAACCCCTGCACTTACGGGCCAGAGGCAGGAGGATCCTGAGTGCTGGGATTACAGATACACATCACCGCACCTGGCTCTTGCAGCACTGAATGGACCTCAGGGCTTCACGCAAACTATGCAAGCACATTACCACCAACTGAGCCACAGTTCTAGACTTAAATTTCTCTTAAAAATAAGAATTCCTGGAGCTGGAGATGGCTCAGGGGTTAAGAGCTCATATTGCTCTTGCAAAGGACCCAAGTTCAGATCCCAACACCCACATCACGCAGCCCACAACCCCTAGAACTCCAGTTCCAGGAGATCTGAGGCCATCTTAGCATCTCTGTACACCTGCATATATGTGTACACATACACACACATATGCACACATGCACGATAATAAACATTTGTGGTGCACGCCTTTAATCCCAGCTCTGAAGAGTCAGAAGCAGGTAAATCTATGTGATTTCAGGGCCAGCCTGGTCTACTCAGAGAGTCTCAGGTCAGTCAGGGCTACATATTGAGACCCTGTCTAATAAATAAATAAATATTTTAAAATAACAAGCATTTCTTGTGTGTTGGTTTATGGAACCCTCAAAATGTCTTTGCCTCCATACAGCACAGTTTGGAGCAGAGAAGTGACATCACCAGGTGGTACAAGACTTGGTCCCAGCCCAGCTGGCTTCTGAGCCTGGCTCTACCATGACATGAGTGTGAAGGGCATTTCAGTGAGCCTGGTTGACACTTGAGAGTCAGTGAGGTCAGGAAGAGGTGTCCCAGATCTTCGGATGGAAACACCTGTACACATCCGGCTCTCAGCCTAAAAGACAGAACCAGCAAGCTGTGCAGTGTTCTCTGCAGAATCTCGTTTCCCCTGGAGCTTCACCCAGCATCCTCCACCAGAGGGAGTCAGATGTCACCCAAAGACATCGAGCTCAGTCCCTCATGATTCCAGTTACACAGGCTGAGGAAATAAATGCTCAGTGGGTAAAAGTGCTTGCTGCACAACACAAGGACCTAAGTTTGACTCCTGAAGCACTCATGTGAAAAAGTTGGGTGTGGCTGTACACTCCTATAATGCCAGCACTGGCGGCGGAGGAGAGAGGACAGACAGATCCTGACATCTCACTGGCCAGTATACCTGAGCTTCTGATCTGATTCAGACACAGACCCTGTCTTAAGGTAACAAAACAGAGACTGATAGAGAAAAATTCTCAGGATCTTCCTTTGGTGTCCACATGCGTGTTCACACACATGTGAACACAATTATTACTGTGCGTTCCCCCAAAACGTATAGCTCAGAACAAAGACCTCTGGGCATCATGATTCTTTGAGGTTTTATTGAGTACCTGCTGGATCAATGCAAGGCCCTTGGAACATGTATATAGCACCTTCTGTTTGCCAGTACTCTCCTGATACAGTAAATGGAGCATTTGTGGAGCACCTTCTATATGCTGTCTGCAAGTCAGGGACAGCTCAGGGACCATTTATTGAACACCTTTTGTATACTGGAGTTGTGCTGGTAAATATGCTGGAGCTTTTGATGAGAAGCTTTCTGTGAGCCTGCTCTCTGCTACTGTAGTCCACAGAGCATTTATTGGATGCCTTCTGTAGGCTAGCTTCTGGAATGCCAGTGTGGCAAGACAGGGACAACGGCCGGAGGGAGGTGGTTCGGTGCTGGCCACATGGCTTGTTCTGGTGCTCCTGTGTCTGATATATGATGATACCTCCATGACTCCAGAGACCATGTCAGCTCCCCTGACCCACTGCTCTAACCACTGCTCTTCCACAGCATCCACGCCAGACTGCACAGTCCTGGTCACGTAATTCCACTGTCACATGGACAAGGGAACGCTGAGCTCATCAGACAGGTGAGAAAACTAAGGTGCCAGGCTGAAAGTCCCAGAACTTCTGGACCATAACAACCAACTCCCAGTGCTTTCCATCCCAGGAGCTGGGTGCCTTTGCAGGGGCAGATTGCAAACCAGACATGTGGGGGCTGGAGAGTTAGCTCAGCGGTTAAGAGCACTGGCTGTTCTTCCAAAAGACCCGGGTTCAATTCCCAGCATCCATATGGCAGCTCACAGCTGTCTATTAGTCTATCTCCAGTGGATATGAAACATTTAATGCAGCTGAAACACCCATACACATAAAAAATAATAATAATATTTTTTAAAAAGAAAGAAAACCAGGCACACATCTAGTGCAGATTATCTAAGCTGTTTGGGAAGCTGAGACAGGAGAGTCATAAGTTTGAGAGCTGCTGGAGATATAAAGTGGGGCTGAGACTAATCCTGGGCAACTTTGGGGGTTCCTGACTCAAAGCACAAAGAGGTTTGGAGATGTGGCTCAGTGGTAGAGTACCTGCCTAGAATCCCCCATTGAGGGGCTGGGGTGTGGCTCAGTGGTAGAGCACCTGCCTAGAATCCCCAGTGAGGGACTGGGGGTGTGGCTCAGTGGCAGAGCACTTCCTAGAATCCCCCAGTGAGGGGCTGGGGGTGTGGCTCAGTGGTACAGAACTTGCCTGGAATCCCCCAGTGAGGGGCTGGGGTGTGGCTCAGTGGTAGAGAACTTGCCTGGAATCCCCCAATGAGGGACCAAGGCATGGCTCAGCATATGCAAGACCCTAGGTTCAAACTCCAGTACCACAAATAAAATTTTGCAGAACAGTATAGAGAAGGACAACATATAAGGCAGTTGCAGGGAGAAGATGGCCTCATGTCACAGAGGCAAAGATGGGAGCAACATTTCTCGAAGCCACCAAAGATCCCAGAGCCTAGAAGAGGAGACCTCAGAACTAGAAAGAACAAGTCCTGCCCACACCTCGATCCTGGAAGTCAGCCCTCCAAGAACTGTGAAAGAATAACTCTGTGCCCAAGCACTGAGTGTAGGCTACTCCATTCCTGCGGGCAGATGACGCTGGCCCATGTCACAACAGGCGTGATAATTAGCTCTATCAAAGCCCCCAAGAAGCAATGACAATTGATGCGGCCACCAGCTGGTCCGAAAGTAGGTGGACAACTGAGAGACCCACAGGTGGGCAAGCTCATCACCCTCTGCAAGAAGGAGGTCCTGCACCTGTCACCAGGAGCCACCTTATCCTCTCCTGTGCCTTTAACTCCAGGCAAGCCACCCATGGTGCCAGCCATGCGGGTCCAGGGTGATGTCACGGTTGCCGTGGCGACCTGGGGCAGGCCGTTATTTATTTATTTCTGTCTTCCACAAAACTCCCCTTGTCTCTCCTTTAGGCTGTAGCTATTGAATGGAGGGTGATGGAGGAGGAAAAAAAGAGAGGCTTGAAGGTGGGGGGAGCATGCCTTGGCAAAAGCCCAAGAAACCATTCCCACCACCCCAAAGACCCATGGACTTTTCTTTTAACTCCTTGTGACCCAGTGCTTTTCTTCAAAAAACCTTAGGCAGGCATTTTAAAGAGCAACAAATTCACTTTTTGTGTTTTAATTTGTATACAATAAAAAGGTCTCCTGATTTTGTAACATGGTTTGGGGAGTTTTAATGGATTTTTTTGATCATGAACTCGTCATCACCCTTAAATAATGTAGCTGGCTATAATGATGCATGCCTGTAGCCCCAGGTCAGGATCAGGACATTAAGGGCAGCCTGAGCTACACAGTGAATTTGAGGTTAACCTGAACTACATGAGACCCTGTTTCAGAAAACCAATAGATGAGTCAAGACAAAGCACATTCTTAGGTGGAAGGGAGCTGTGCTTTGAATAGCAAACAATCTATGCAAATGAGTCAAAGAGGAACTTGTGTATGCAAAAGAAAAATGGACCACACTAAAGGAAACCTTAGGGCTGAGGATACAGCTCAGTGGTACTGCACTTGTCTAAATAACCCCAGTGAGGGGTGCAGGTGGGGTCAGCAATAGAGCACTTACCTATAAACCACTCCCCCCCACACCCAGTGAGGTTCTGGAGGTGTGGTTTGGCAGTAGACCACATGCCTAGTATGTATGTACCAGGCCCTGCTTTCTATCCCCAACACTGAAAAAAAATTCTTGTTAAAGATCATTTTGGTCATTTCTCAATTCTTTTGTCTCCTTTTCCCCATTACACAGCCTTTAAGTCAGGTTTTAACATTTAGTATAATGAATTTTACCTGCGTTGTTTATGCTCTTTCCTAATTTTTTAGAGAGAGAGTTTGAGTCAGGGTATCCGCGTGAGGGTCAGCAAACAATGTAAGAGTTGGTTCTCTCCTTCTACTTTGGGGGTTCCAGGACTCAAACTCACACAGCTATGCAAGAGCTTCTCACTGACGAGTCATTTCATTGGCTCAGTGTGTTGCTGTTTTATGAAGTTTTTTATTTATTTACTTTGTGTGTGTGCTTGCACATGTATGTAGAGGTTGATATCACACCAAGTCTGCACGTGGATGCTAAGGACTGAACTCCAGCCCTCAGGTGGCACTGGATATGCCAACTGAGCCATCTCCACAGCCCCTCTTCTTTTTATTTTCTTTGTGATTCATTTTATTTTGCAGTACTGGAGAAGGACTCCAAGGCCTTGTGCGTGCTAGGCATGATGGTTAGTGTCAACTGACAAGCTGACAGAATCTAGAATCACCTGAGAATCGGGCCTCCAGTCATTCTTGTGGGGATTATCTTGATTTTATTAATTGAGGTGGGAAGACTCGCCCACTGTGGGTGGTACCCATTCACTGGATGGGATCCTAGAATGTATAGATGGAGAAGGAGGCCACATCTTTAATCTTAATCCTCCTGGAGGCAAAGGCAGGCACTTCTCTGAGAGTTAGAGGCCAGCCTGGACTACATAGAGAGTTTCGGGTCAGCCAGGTATACATAGTGAGAACCTGTCTCCAAAGTGGGGTGGAGCTGAGTGAGCAGCAGCATACAATCTTCTCTTCATTCTCCTGATCGTGGGTACAGTGAGATCAACTGCCTCAAGCCCCTGCTGCCTTGACTTGCCTGCCATGATGGATAGGACCCTTGAACTTCAGCTGAAATAAATCCTTTCTCCCTTATGTGGTCCTCGTCAGGATATTTCATCACAGCAACAGGGAAGGAAATCAAGACACGAGGCAAGTGCTCCCCCACAAGCCGCTCCCCCAGTTCCCCTTCCTCTTCAGTGCTGAGAAGTATTCCAATGTATGAATGTATCAGTCCCCTGTAGATCAGGGCACTGTGTGTGTGTGTGTGTGTGTGTGTGTGTGTGTGTGTGTGTGTGTCTGCCTGCCTGTCTGCCTGTCTGCCTGCCTGCCTGTATATCTGTCTGTCTGAGAGAGAGAGATGTATGTGTTCATGTGAGTACCCACATGTGTATGGGTGCCTGTGGAGGCCAGAGGCTGACACTGGGTGTTTTCCTCAGCCACTCTCCACCTTCCTTTCTGAGATCTCAGGGTCTCTCTCTGAGCCTCAAGCTGACCGATTTGGCTCGGTTGGATGCCAATGGACTCTAGGGACGCACCAGTCTCTGCCTCCCCGGGCCTGGGGTTACAGATGTGCACTGTCACGCCCAACTTTCTACATGGGTGTTGGGGGTCCTTGTGTTTGTGCAGCAGACACTTGACCTCCCAAGTCACTACCCCCAGCCCCAGAGCTCTGATGTTAACAGACAAAATATATCAAGTGTAAGTTGCTTCAGAAGCAAGCTGCCAATCAAAGAAGCAACCCCAAGACTGCAGGAAACTGAGTGTGCTAATCCCAACACTGGGCAGGCAGAGGCAGCAGACTGAGGTGTTCAAGGCCAACCTGGGCTATACAACAAAGACCTTGTTTGAAACTAACAAACCAAAAAATGATAGCTAGAAATTTCCAGTGAGACAGCCAACACTCTTAGCAGGCCTGTGATAGGCGAAGTAAAGGCGGAGGCTAAGCCCTTCTCCCCCAGCTCTTGAGAACAGACTTTCCATTCTGTGGCCAGCCTTGAAGCCCCGATGGCCATGTGGCTGCAGCCCCTTGGCAGGCTCCCAAACCGAGCCAGAATCCAAGGCCAGACCTTCGCAGCTGAGAACAGAATGCTGATCCCCTTCCCGGCCAGTCAGTCTAGGTGACTCGCTGAGCTCCCGGTTCAGTGAGACACAATCAGAAAAATAAGATGGAGGGAAACCGAGGAGGCCACCTGGAGTCAGTCTCTATCGGCACGTGTGCACATGTGCAGTTGAGCTGCACACACACAGGCGAGTGTATACACACGACGTTAAAAGAGAGTGGGCCCAGCGAGATGGCTCAGCGACTAAGCTGTAAGGATTTAAAAAAAGAAAAAGAAAAAGAGGCACAGTGGGTACCTCTCAGGGGGCCCTGCCAAGGTGTGCCACTGAGCAAATACGCCCCGTGCAACGGAGTTAGTGCAAGAGGTCTATTAGGGGAGGGGAGAGAGGGAGCGTGAAAGAGCGAAAGGCCACGTCGGAGTGGGGGCATGGGAGAGGCAGGCCGGCCGGCAGACAGACGACAGACAGAGAAACAGAGAGAACAGGGAAGAACAAGAGGGAGGGGGAGGTAAGAGAGCGAGCTGTGACTGGCGGGCACTTTCACAGGGTGCACACGTTCGCACAGCTGGTGGTGGAAAGACACCTGGAGACAGTTGATGATGTAACTGCTTCGGCGGCAGAGGCAGGCCGCTGCCTCGGTAGCAGGGGTAGCTAACCCCTGCTACCAAACCTGACGACTTGAGTTCGATTCCTGGGTCCCGCATGGCGGAGGAGAGAACCAGCTCCCACAGTTGTCCTCTAACTTCCACACAGGTTCCATGGCATGTGTGTACCCCCACATACAAACAAAGACAACAAATAAAATAAAGAGAGAGAGAACTATGGGCTGTTACAGTCTACAGCTCAGGGGAACCTCAAACACCGTGCTAGGGACAGAAGGCGCAGCCCACTGAGTGCTGGCCTAGCATGCACGAGGTCCTGAGTTCAATCCCCAGCTCTCCCCACAAAAAAAGGCTACGCTAAATGAAAGGAACCAACTCAAAAGGCCACATAGGAAATAAAATACACATTCATATCACAGCAGCCAGATTCGCAATGACAGCTTGGTCTTAAGAACTATTTGAAGGGAAGAGAGACATGATGAGTGACCGGGTATCAGGTCCCAGTATTGAACAATGGGGCATGTTTGGTTTCAGGAGTGAGGGGGTGTTCTGGGCATGTGGGAGAAGGCAGGTTGATATGTTTAACGATGAAGTGCCAAGATGTAGGCAAAGTCAGAGCAATATACTAGAGCAGGGCAAGGCTTGCTGCAAGATAGGACACCTGAGAAACCGACCGGAATGGCCCCTAATGACTGTGGACATTTTGTAACTCTCTATGCACATGAGACTTCCCAGACTATCTGGGGCTCCATCTCTCCATCACCAAGCAGATCTCAGGAGGTGACAGAGCAAACAGTGCAGACCAACTGCTTCTTTAAAACAAAATTTATTACATTCATCGTGTGTGTGTGTGTGTGTGTGTGTGTGTGTGTGTGTGTGTGTGTGTGTGTAGACAGCCTCCGTCATTGGTCCTTGCCTTCCACCTTGCTTGAGGTAGGCTCTCTTCCTTGTTTGAGATGGTATTGGCCATGATAACCGGCCTGGAAGCTTCCAGGGATTCTCTGGGCCTCCCATATTGCCACAGAAGCACCAAGATTACAGATACCCACTACCGTGTCCAGCTTTACATGGATTTAGTCCTTACACCACCACATCAAGCACTTTACCCTCTGGCCATCTCCCTGGCTCCACTTTATTTATGAGATGGGGCCTCTCATTATCCTGAAACTCCCCAAGCAGTCTAGGCTGGCTGACTAGTGAGCCCCAAGAATTCTCTGCCTCCCCAATACTGGGATTACAACACATACACTACCGAGCCTGGCTTATTTTTAATGTGGCTTCTGGTGCTAGGACTCAGGCCCTCATGCTTGTACAGCAAGCACATTACCAGATGACAAACTTCCCAGTCCCAGCTGTGGATGATGATGTCTTTACAGACACATCTGAGAAGTCCATTCATCAAGGTAGGGACAAGTGAAACTGCAATCTATATGTTTTGTTTTTAAATAGGATGTCACTATGTAGCCTAGGGTAGCCATGGATGCTCAGTCCTCCTGCTTCTGCTCCCTGGTGCTAGGATGACAGATGCATGCCACCACAGCTGGCTAGTCACACAATTTTTAAGTGGTGAGGCTACTTTGCTGACCTGGAAAAGTAGGAAATATGAGGGAAAGCCAGCCCGACCTCACTGTCAGCTACACTGGGAAAAGACCAGATGCAAAGAGAATGAAAGAAATATTAATTTTTAGAGCTAGCCCAGGCTGGCCTTGAAATCACAGCAGTCCTCTGGGGTCTGCTGCCCATGTTGGGATGATGGACATATGCCACCACATCTGGTTAACGCAGAGCTGAACATTCTAGGCAAGCACTCTACTAGCTGAACCACATCCCAGCCCAATTGATTGATTGGTTGGTTGGTTGATAGTGATTGATTGATTGTGGTACTTTGGGTAGAACGTCACACTAACTACCACAGAGCCAAACCCACAGCACTTTAATGAGATTTTAAAAAATAAATTCTAGCTGGGCAGTGGTGGCGCATGCCCAGCACTAGGAAGGCAGAAGCAGGAGAATCTCTGTGAGTTCGAGGCCAGCCTGGTCTACAGTGCAAGTTCCAGGACAGCCAGAACTGTTACACAGAGAAATCCTGTCTCGAAAAGGAAAAAGAGAGAGAAGGGGGGGGGGGAAATCTAATAATCCAGACACATTTTAATTACTAAAATTCAGGTTTTAATCAGTGCTCAAAACAAGACAGAGAAAAAACATACATGTAGGGAGGGGGTGGGATGGCTAAAAGTAAAAAAGGTAAAGGTGCTTTCAGCCAGGCCTGACGACCTGAGTTCAAGCCCCGAGACCCACATGGTAAAAGGAGAGGACCAACTCCCAAAAGCTCTTTTCTGACCTCCATTTGTTAGCTGTCTGCGTTCCATCACTCTGAAACAAAGTGTGTCACTTCCAGTGGCAGTATTTTACACACACACACACACACACACACACACACACACACACACACACATACACGAAGGGGATATAAATGGCTTAAAAAACAAAGGACCAGTTTGTTTTTTTCTGCTGGGCGGGGTGGGGGGCTCAGTGCTGGCTAAAATCGCTGTCAGAGATCCCCTGGATGCCCCTCTACGGGAGAAGAGGAATGAAAGATGAGAAGTCCACACCAGGACCTGCCAGTCCACATCTGGAAGGAATAAGGGCTGAACATAGAAATATGGTGAGCAGTGGGCAAGGCTGAATGGCCTGCACACAGCCCCAGTGTGTTCCCATCGACTTCAACAGCGGGAGACCGGAATCTGCAGACAAAGGTGGGCGACTGGCTATGCTGAACAGGGTCAGAACGAATGGAGAGAGAGCATGCTGAGGGGCCATTGGGAGGCCCTGCCTCAGCTTCTGTAGGTGCTCTCTCTCTCTCTCTCTCCCTCTGGCCTGTCACTGGGGTGTGGAGGTCTGTATTCCCAGAGAGAAGGAGAAAGTTGCTACAGCCGTTGCCCCTCCCCCCGCTGGGCTGGTGCCTGCCAGTGGCGACCCTGAGTCCCTTGGACAAGAGACTAAAGAGGTTTGCCCAGACTCCTGGACAAAGGGAGTTCTGTCTGTCGGTCCCATAGAGGCCAAGGACAGCCAGGAACAAGTGGGCCCCCGGGAGGCAGTTCTCCCTCTCTTTAGAGCCCCAGCAGTTTCTTTGTGTCCATTCATAGATTCAGGGCTCCTCCCACAAGGCTCACAGTGACCTGGCTCAGTCTCTGGGAAAGAGACCTTGGGTTTGTGCCACCTGAGACTCCTCCTCAGGGCAGCAAAACTGCCAAGCAAGCCAGACTTAAGGGTGCAGGCCTGAGAGCCCAACTACTTGGGAGGCTGAGGCAGGAGGATAGCAAGTTCCAGGTCTGCCAGACTACAGAGTGAATTCAAGATCATCTTGGAGAACTTAATGAGACCCTATCTCAAAATAAAAATTAAAAAGGGCTGGGGTGTGACTCAGTGGAGACCACCTGCTTACCTAGCTAGAATTCCCCAGTGAGGGGCTGGGGGCATGAATTAGCAGTAGGTCCTTACTTAGCTTGCAGGAGGCCCTGAGTTCAAGCTCCAGTACTGAGGGTAGGAATCCCACAGGCAGTCCCTTCCCCTGCTTCACCTGGCACTAGGAGGATAATATGGTGCTACCATTCTACAGACAGAAACACAGAGGTGCACACAGGACAGCAAGTTCACTCTAACTCCCGCCCACCCACCCACCCCCACCCCACCCCGCCTTGCCAGCAATTAGCAAGCATTGTGCCCTACCACTAACATAGCTCTGTTGATTTAACGGGACAACTTGGGGAGTTTTGTTTAGGGGAAGGTTTAGGTCCCAAGCTAGTCCTCCTCTCTAGCCCACACATACCAGCAGCCTCACCCATAGCTCCAATGAGAGGGTCCGTCCCAGAGGGTCTTTGTGCTCTGCTCTGAAGACCCCAAATCCAGCCCCCTGCAGAGTTCAGTCCAGCAAAGGAAAACCATGCCACAGTACAGGTTCTCAACCACAGCTCCAAAATACCGTGTCAGCACAGCCTGAGAGGTTCATGAGATGTGGATGAGAGACAGACACAAAGGGCCAAGGCTGTGGCTGAGTGGGTAGAGTGCTTGCCAAATGTGCCTAAGGGCCACAGTTGGAGCCCACCACAACTGCCTAAAACTAGGCATGGTAGTGTATGCCTGTAATGCTAGCACTAGGGAGATATAGGCAGGGGGATCAAGAGTTCAAGATCATCCTCAGATACATAGCTAGCTTGAGACTCGTTGGGATACACGAGACCTTCTCTAGAAGGAGGGAGGAAGGGGGAGAGAGAGGTAAGTACAGTAGTTAATACAACACGCAGCAACACATGCCTGTGATCACAGCACTCAGGAGGCTGGTGCAGGAAGATCACTAGTTTGAGGCCAGCCTGAGCTACATAGTGAGACCCTGTATCAAATAACAAAAACCCAGAAGCCAGTGAGATGGCTCAGTGGATAAGAGAACTTGCCTCCAAGCCTAACTACCTGAGTTCAATCCTGGGACCCACATAGTGGAAGGTGAGAATTAACTCCAGAGAGTTGTCCTCTGACCTCTACATGAATGTGCTGTATCCTTACATCCTTACACACACACACACACACACACACACACACACACACACACACACACACACATAAATAATAAGGATTTTAAAATTCCAGAGTGGGAGAGTTTTCTGATACATGATGCAGATTGTTTTCAGTCCAATTCCACCCCCCCACACACACACACACACAGAATCTAAGCATTGGCTCTCAAATAAGGTAGCCACAGATTCCCCAGGAGACTCACATTCTAGAGCAAACTACTCTCTCTCTCTCTCTCTCTCTCTCTCTCTCTCTCTCTCTCTCTCTCTCTCTCTCTCTCTCTCTCTCTCTCTCTCTCTTTCTCTCTCTCCTTCCTCCCTCCCTCCCAGGGGTTCACAGAGCTGTAGCACCCCCACATCTAAGGATATCCACGCTCCAAATGCACTGAAATCGATTTGTTTTCCTCTGAGACCTTTCTTTGAAATACATTCTTGGTTTTATCTTGGCTCCAACCACTTTGAAATACTCAATGAAAGGACTTTAGGTAAGGGTAGTAGCAGCTGTGGAAGCAGGCATGGCCCCCTTTATTAAGAGAAAATATTGGAAAGGTTAATCAGGAAACTACAGCACTCTAATGCTGAAAGAATTGATTCTGATCTTGATAACAAATGGCCAGAGGGACCAGTGGATGTGAGGTTGCCGGGCAACAGGATACTCAAAAAGAGCTGACCATTATCTCCAACGATCAATGTAGCATAGTTGGAAGCAAAGATGTCTTGTTTCCTGTTGAGCTGTGCATGAAATGCATCATGCACTCTGCTTTTCTTTTCAAAAATGTCAATTGTGAATATCATTAAGCCCCGGGTAGTACATCTGTGCTGCTATGGAGCCACCAGCCACGTAGCTAATTAAATATGAATTAATTAAAAGTAAAAAGTTGGATATCACGATGTCTGCATGTAATCTCAACACTCTGGAGCCCAAGGCAGAAGAATCAGCAGCCATTCTCAGCTAAACAGAGTATTTGAGACCAGCCTGGGCTACATAATAAACAATAAACCCAGACATGCTGGTAGCTGTAATGGAAGTTTGAGGGATGGATGGATGGATGATAGGTAGGTAGATAGATAGATAGATAGATAGATAGATAGATAGATAGATAGATAGATAGATAGATATAGTAGCACATACCTATAATCCCAGCACTCAGAAAATGAAGCAACAGGATCAAGTTCAAGGTCAGCTTGAACTACATTGAGAGTTCAAAATCAGCCTGGGCCTTATGAGCCTCTGTCTGAAAAAGATGGACTAGAAAGATAGCTCAGATTGTAAGTGCTTGTCACACAAGCATGAATATCTGAGTTTAAATCCCCTAACACACATAGAGAAGCTGAGTGTGGCAGGGTGTATCCATAACCCTAGCTCAGTTGGGGGGAAGGGGCATAGAGACAGGGGGATCCCTGAAGCTTGCTGGCCAGCCAGTCCAGCCAAATTAGTGAGCTCCAAGTTCAGTGAGAGACCCTGCCTCAAAATAAGGTGGGGAGCAACTGAAGAAGACACAGAACATTGATGTCAGACTGGTGCACACTCATGCACACATGAATACACACACACACACACACACACACAGAAAGAGAGAGAGAGAGAAACATATTGAATATATTGAATTACTGACAAGTAATTTGCCAGGCATGGTGTAACTCATGCCTGTATCCCAGCACTTGGAAAGCTGAAACAGGAGGAATGTCATGAGTTTGAGGCTAGCCTGGGCCAGTGTACAGTGTACTCTGTTTCAATGAATGAATGAATGAATGAATTAGGCTCTTCTTGGTGATAAGTGCTGAGAAAACCAGAGAGACCAAAATGATCATCATCAAACTAAAGTTCGGACAAGAGAAAAATCCACGTTGGCATCTTCATTACTGTTTTATTGCTGTGGAGAGAAACCGTGACCGAGGAAGCATGTAACTGGGGCCTTGTGTACCCTGTCAGAGCTTACAGAGCTTTGTCGGAATCCAGAGAAACTACCCCATGATTCTAAATGAGGAGACCTCTTACAAAGCAACAGGCCTGAGTGCTCCCTGCATACCCTGCAGGGCTGCAGAGAGCGGGTACTGAGGAGGAGTTCTGAGCAAAGAGAGGTCTGATCATAGAAAAGATCCTGGGTCCAAGCCACACTCCTGGGAGAGACAGCTGATGGGATGGACTCTGGGTCAAATGGTAAAATTAGGTGAGCCCCAGCATCATGGACTGAATGCTCATGCCTTCCCTTGCCAAATTCAAATGGTACAAGCTGATATGATGGCATCAGGAGGAGGAATTCTGAGACAATGAGGTCAGGAGGGTGAACCTCATCAATGGAATTCATGGCCTCCCCAGAGGATACCAGAGTTCTCTCCAGCCCTTTTGGTACTATCTGAGGGTACAAGAAATATTTGGACATCGGAAATCTGGAAAACATAGACCATGCTGGGAGTCTGATCTCAAATTCAAAGTTCCTGGCACTTCAAGGGAATTTCTGATTGATTCTGATTGTTGCTGAGTTTCACTTCAGCGTTTGAGACAAGGTCCAACCGAGCCTGAATCAGTTTTGAACCTATATAGCCAAGGGTAGCCTTCAACTCCTGATCCTCCTCACGATACAAACTCCTGTGTCCACATCCCGAGTGCTGATGTTACAAGTGTGCGACACCACCTATGACCTGAATTTCTGATGTAAAACTTGGTCCTCGAGCAAACAGCCACTACCTTCCTCAGATGAGCTGTGCCTGCTTGCACTAGTACGTCACGATTGGGTCCATGGATTGACATCCCCTCACCGAGGGTCACCTGAGCTTCCAGTTGCCCCTCCCAGCCATTTATATGCCATTCTTTCCTACTTACAAGTGGCTTCTGTGTCCTAGAGGTGCTAGGGCACACAGGCTGGGAGGCTAACTGAAGGGACTCCATCTATGCAACCAAGGAAAAGCCACCATCCATGCGGGCAACGACTGTCCAGTTTGGGTACTTGGGGTACCCCACATTCCTATAAGCAACCTCAACCTGTGTACTGCAAGCAAGCCCAATAAACTCACTGATTTCTCTAGGGAAAACTCACGGAATCATGCTTTGGCTTGTCACTGGGACCTTATGAGGAGGGGGTGGGCACTGCTCACATTTCCCCAGGGAAGAAATTCTAGAAACAGATGTTCATTAGTTGTTCAGTCTTTGGCATTTTGGAATAGCTGCCCAAACAGCCTGAGACAATTTAAAGATGATATTGCATTATACAAACTCCATTATGAATTGAGTATGATTCGTCCCCACAGGCTCGTGTGTTGAATGTGTTGTCTCCAGATGGCCTGCTATTCTGAGAGATGATGGACAGTTTTGGAGGTGGGATCTAGATGGGGAAAAGTAGGTCACTGGGAGTGGGTCCTTCAGAGCATATTATTCCTGGTCACTTCCTGTCTCCCTCTCTCTACTTCCTTCGAATAGCTCTCCTCCACATGCTCCAACCACCATGACATTCTGTCCAAACACATGAAGGCAAATGAACTGTCTCAAAACAAAAAAAGCCAAGACCAGCCTGGCTTAAAAGTGAGTTTTAGGCAGCCTGGGCTACAGTGTAAGATCATGTCCCTAAGAACTAAAAATGAGGCCAGCAGTGGTGGTGCACACATTTAATCCCAGCACTTGGGAGAAAGAGGTAGGTGGATCTCTGTGAGTTTGAGGCCAGCCTGGTCTACAAATCAAGTTCCAGGACAGTCAGAGCTATTGCACAGAGAAATCCTGTCTTGAAAACCAGTATAAAAAATAAAAAATGGGACTGGGTTGCTCAGTAGTTAAGAGTGTGTTTGGGTCCCAACACCCATATCAGGCAGTTCACAACCATCCATAACTCCAGCTCCAGGAGATCTGATACCTCTGGACTTCATAGGCACCAGCACTCACATATACTACCCACACATGGACATACACACACATACATAACCTAAAATAAAAATACTTTTAAAAGGAGGTCTGGGACGTGCTTTTACAGCTTTTGGCAAAAAGCTCACCAAGAAGGAGGCCCTGCATCCTGACACCTTTATTCAGCTCGCACTTCAGCTCGCCTACTACAGACTTCACGGACGCCCTGGTTGCTGCTATGAAACAGCTATGACAAGATACTTTTACCATGGCCGAACAGAGACCGTACGCTTGTGTACAGTGGAGGCCGTCAGGTGGTGCCAGTCCATGCAGGATCCCTCTACCAGTCTTCTTGAACGGCAGCAAAAGATGTTACAAGCTTTTGCAAAGCATAATAAGATGATGAAAGATTGTTCAAATGGAAAAGGATTTGACCGTCACCTTCTAGGTCTTTTGCTTGTAGCCAAAGAGGAAGGCCTCCCTGTTCCAGAGCTATTTGAGGACCCTCTTTTCTCCAGAAGTGGAGGAGGCAGGAACTTTGTTCTCTCCACCAATCTGGTTGGTTACTTACGAATCCAGGGAGTCGTGGTTCCCATGGTACACAATGGGTACGGGTTTTTCTACCATATCCGAGATGACAGGTTTGTGATGGCATGTTCGGCCTGGAGGTCATGTCCGGAGACTGATTCAGAAAAGCTAGTTCAGATGATTTTTCATGCTTTCCACGATATGATACAGCTGATGAACACCACTCATCTTTAGAGACTCAGAGACAGACACAGATCAACTCGGTACAGAGAGCAGATGGAGGAATGACCTGGAAGGAATGTTCACTTAAAGGAGACTTGTTAAGTGTGGTGATTAGTAGAGTCTTGCTCTCTAGATTTATTCTACCTTAGAAGGTGGAAACATCTTAAAACTTCTGGTGTTGAAGAAAAAAAAAGTTAAAAAAGAAAAAAAAAAGGAGGGCTGGGTAGATAGCCTGGTGAAATGCAAACACAGGGACCTGAATTCAATTCTCTGAACCTATGTAAAGAAAAGCCAGGGGTGGTAGTGCAGACCAGTGACCACAGCGCCAAGGAGGTGAGAACAGGCAGATCCTTGGGGCTTACTGGCCAGCCAGCCTAGTCTATGTGGCAAGTTCTGGGCCAGTGAGAGATTCTGTCACAAAATAAAGGTGAGGAATGACACCAGAAGTTCACCTCTGCCCTCCACGTACATGTAGACATCCATATGCTGTGGAATGTCTTTCTATATGCTGTGAATATGTGTTGCTCTGATTGGTTGATAAATAAAGCTGTATTGGCCTATGGCAGGGCAGGATGGAGCCAGGTGAGAAAATCCAATGGAGACAGTGAGAGGAGAAAGGAGAGTAAGGGGAGACGCCATCCTGCCGTTCAGGGAGCAGCATGTAATGGCACACAGGTAAAGCCACAGAACACATGGCAACATATAGATTAATAGAAATGAGCTGAGTTTAGTTATCAGAGCTAGCTATCAAGAAGCCTGAGCCATAGGCCATGGCCATACAGTTGGTAATTAAAATAAGCCTCTGTGTGTTTATTTGGGTCTGAGCACCTGCAGGACTGGGCAGGACACAGGAAAACTTCTGGCTACATACACACACATACACACCAAGGAAAAGGGAGAAAGACTAGGCATGGTAGTACAGGCCCGTCATTACAACCTCTCAGAAGCTGAAGAAAGAGGATCATGCAGTTGAGTTCTGCCTGGGCTACACAGTGAGTTGAAAGCCAGCTTGAGCTATAAGGTGACTTCAAGCTACATAATGGGACCTTATCTTGGAAACAAAGAGGACAGGAAGAAGGGAGATGTGGGTACGCTATGACCAGTGCTGAAATGACAGCTCCACTAGCATGGCCATTTACCCACTAAACCAGTCTGCCACTAGTCAGTACCTACTGTATACCACTTCTACTTTTCCTCACATCTCTCTGTAGCTCAGGAGGGCATCACAGTCTGTGCTCTGCCACCCCCACACCTTCCTACACTCACCTGACCACACTTCCCTGCTCTGTTAGCCATACATAAATGCTAATGTGAACTGCAAGGGAACAGAGAATTGTCTTGGTTGGCCCTGCATCCCAGCACCCAGGACAGAGCCTGCTGGCTCACAGGCATGGGCAGGCAATTGTTTTGTTCTGTGTTGGTTTGGTTTGGTTGATGCAGGTTTGGGTTCTTGCTATACAGCCCAGACTGGTGTGACATGCACTACCTTCCTGCCTCCACTTCTTGCACCCTGAGATTACTACCATGCCGGGCACACTAAGCAACTGCTGATGTCATGAATACATGAGAATACAGAGATACAGTGGCTCATGCCTGAAGTGCCAGCCTTCAGGAGGATTGCTGTGAGATGAAGGAGAGCCTAGGATATACAGTGAGTTCTAGGCAATCATGGGCTACAATGTAAAACCTCATCTCAACAATTGAAAAAAGGGACTGGGTAGATTGCTCAGTGGTTAAGAGCACTTATTACTCTTTCAGAGAACACGATTTCCATTCCCAACACCCACAGTGAAAAGCTTATGACTGCCTGTAACTCCAGCTCTAGGGGATCCAACAGCCTTCTCGCTTCTGCAGATATTGCACTCATGTGGACACACACACACATAATTAAAAATAATAAATCTTAACTGGGCTTGGTGGTGCCCATCTTTAATCTTAGCACTCAGGAGGCAGAGGCAGGTGGATCTCTGTGAGTTTGAGGTCAACCTGGTCTACATGATATGTTCCAGAACAGTCAGAGCTACATAGTGAGATCCTATCTTGAAAATAAATAAGTAAGCCGGGCGGTGGTGGCGCACGCCTTTAATCCCAGCACTCGGGAGGCAGAGGCAGGCGGATCTCTGTGAGTTCGAGGCCAGCCTGGTCTCCAAAGCGAGTTCCAGGAAAGGCGCAAAGCTACACAGAGAAACCTTGTCTCGAAAAACCAAAAAAAAAAAAAAAAAAAAAAAAAAAAAAAAAAAAAAAAAAAAAAAAGAAAATAAATAAGTAAATAAGTAAATAAATAAATAAATGGGGGGGCATTTCGAGACAGGGTTTCTCTGTGTAGCTTTGCGCCTTTCCTGAAACTCACTCTGTAGCCCAGGTTGGCCTCAAACTCACAGAGATCTGCTTGGTTCTGCCTCCCAAGTGCTGGGATTAAAGGCATGCTCCACCACTGCCCAGCAATATTTTTAAATTTAGATTTATAATTGGTAAACCTAACTGTTCAGAGAGAAAATGGTGACTGCTGTGTGTGTGTGTGTGTGTGTGTGTGTGTGTGTGTGTGTGTGTGTAAGTTCATGTGCATGGGTGCACTTGAGTGTGTATATACATGTGTGTATACATGTGTGTATGCCAGATGTAAACCTCTGGTCTTGCTCCTCAGGAGATGTCCATCTTGCTTTTTGAGACAGGGCCTCCCACTAACTGGGGCTCACCTGAGTAGGCTAGCCTAGCTGGCCAGGGAACTCCAGGGATCCACCTGCCTCCACCTCGGCAACATGGGGGTTATAAACACATGCCGCCATGTCCAGATTTGTATGTGGGTGGTAGAGATAAAACTCAGTTCCTCGAGCTTCTGTGGCAAGCACATCATCAACTGTATGGCTTAGTTTTTTGTCCACTTGACAGAAGCTAGAGTCACCTGGGAAGACAGAATGACGAACTACCTCCATCAGATTGGCATGTGGCATGTCTGTGGGGCATTTTCTTAACTGTTAGTGGATGGGAGAGGATAAGCTCCCTGTGGGCAGTGCCACCCCTGGGCAGAGAGGAGAATGGACTGCATAAGGAAGGAAGGTGGCCATGAGCCTGGCAGCAAGCCAGTAAGCAATGTCCCTGCATTGTCTCTACGTCTGAGTTCTTGCCTTGAGCTCCTGTGTTGGCATCCTTCAGTGGTGGACTGTAACCTGTCCAGATGTGTGGCGTGTGCATGAGTCCTTGTTTAGATGTAGGTGCTCACTCATGTGCACTGTGGAGCTTAGAGGCCGGTATCACAAGTCTCCCTCCATCATTCTCCACCTTATTTTTTGACACAGGGTCTCTCACTGAACCTGCAGCTCTCTGTTTAAGATAGACTGGCTGGCCAGCAAGCTCTCAGAAACCTCCTGTCTCTGCCTCGGCCCCCACCCCAGTGTGGGAGTTACAGATATGTGTCACACCTGACTTTTACATGGGTGCTGGGGATCTGAACTCAGATTGTCATGCCCAGTGAGCACTTCACCAACGAGCCATTTCCCAAGCCCATGAATGTGCTTCTTTATTTTTATTAATTTACTTTTGGTTTTTTGAGACAGCATCTCACTGTGTAGCCCTGGCTGTCCTGGAACTCACTCTGTGGACCAGGCTAGCCTAGAACTCAGAGATTCTCCTACCTCTGTCTAGGATCAAAGACGTGAGCCACCATGCCTGGCTCTAAAATATTTATCACATCTATTTACTTATTTATCTGTGTAGGGGCTGCATATGTGCCTTGGCATGTGTGTGGGGGTCAGAGGACAATCTGCAGGAGTTGGCTATCTCCTTCCATCGTGTGGCTCCCAGGGATGGAAACTGGATCATTGGGCTTGGCAGTAAGAGCCTTCATCTGCTGAGTCATCTCATTAGCCCCATGAATGTCATCATCATCATCATCATCATCATCATCATCATTAAATTATATGTATACTTGGGAGCGAATGGGCAAATGGACATGAGTGTGGGTGTCCCCAGAATCCAGAAGAGGGCATAAGATCTCCCGGAGCTGGAGTTATGGGCTGCCTTCTGTGGGTGCTGGGAACTGAACCCTGGTTCTCTGCAAGGGCAGCATGCACTCTTAACCACTGAGCCATCTCTCCAGTCTCCTATGAACATCTTCTTAACGCTGCCCCTCTGGGGTCAGACAACTCACGACAGGACACAACCTCTCTCTCCTCCCCCTCTTTCACCAACACTAGCTACAGATGTCAACCAAAGAAGAAATTATCGGTAATTATTAACATCCAGACTACAGAATCTCCATGGCCCCTGACCTCCCCACCTGCCCTCCTGCCCCATGGGGCCTGGCGGAATCTGTCCTCATGACAGAGTCCCAGGGCTGCAGAGGTCAGACCCTCAGCTTGGGAACAAGGGCAGTTTGGGCTTAGGATGGATCTGAGATACCATGGACAGAAAAAGCTACCTTGTCTCCACGGGTACAGTAGCCCCTGAACCTGGGAACCCATCCCAACTGTTCATCTGTACACTGTTAAAATAAATGACAAAATATGAATGAGGGCCAGCAAGATGGTTCAGTGGATAAAGGCGCTTGCTGCCAAGCCTGACAACCCGAGGTGGATCCCTGGATCCCACAGGTGGAAGAACTGATTTGTGAAAGTTGACCTTTGACCTCCACATGAAGGCCATGGCACTTATGTATATATACACACATACACATTAAATATAGGCATAATAAATATTAGTAAAGTGGTTCCCTGTTCTGGGAGCCCCAAATCTGTAGCCACATGTGCCAGTGTATGGGTAATTTAGGGACCAGCTACTTGAGATCAACAACCTAAATGGGCACAGTCTACGGGACCCAGTCTTTAACCTTTGGGGTCTGTGCTAAGGTTTGGGGGTTCTGTTACAAATGAATCAAGGGGGGCTGGGGAGGCGGCTCAGTGGGGGAAAACACCTGCTGTGCAAGCATGAGATCCTGAGCACTCACATAGACTGACTCAAAGCTGGGCGCAGTGATGTACACATCTGCAACCCCAGTGTTCCTATGGTGAGATGAGAGGTGGAGACAGGGGAGTCCCTGGAAGCTCTCGGGTAGGACAGTCTAGTGTTCACAGCAGAGAACAAGAGAACAACGCCTCAAACAACGAGGAAGGTGAGGGCCAATATCTGAAGTCATCCTCTGAACCACGCATGTGCGTGACACTCATGCCACCCCCAACATGCACATGAAAACACACACACACACACACACACACACACATATATATATATACATTACACACAACACACAAGCACTCACACACGCATGCATGCAGATACACACACATCAATCAAGGTAGAGAGTTATAGAAGAAAGGAAAAAATGAAATGAATTAAAATGAGGACCCATGATGTGTGGGGAACTCACATATTTGGGGTCTGCAACGTTTTGGGTCTAACTTGGCCCAGTAATGCATGTCTGTCAAGTCAGCCACTTGGAAAGCTGAGGCAGGAGGATCACAACTTAAGGCCTATGTGGCTACAGAATAAGTTCAAGGCTAGCTTGGGCTACAGTGTAAGTTCAAGACCAGCCTAAACAGCTTAGTAAAAACTTGTCTTGCTGGACAGTGGTGGCACACGCCTTTAATCCCAGCACTCAGGAGGCAGAGGCAGGCAGATCTCTGTGAGTTCAAGGCCAGCCTGGTCTACAGAGCAAGTTCCAGAACATGCTCCAAGGCTACACAGAGAACCCTTGTGTCGGAAAAAAACAAAACAAAACAAAAACTTGTCTTAAAAAAAAAAACAATTGATCTCAACAATTCTCGCTCATATAATCCCTCCTCTTTCTCACCGATTGGATTACTGGAACTCCACCTGGGGCCTGGCCGTGGATCTCTGCATTTGCTTCCATCAGTTATTGGATGAGAGTTCTAGCATGACAGTTAGGTTATTTGGCCATCCTATCACCAGAGTAGGTCAGTTCGGGCTGTCTCTCGACCATTGCCAGTAGTCTATTGTGGGGGTATCTTTGTGGATTTCTGGGGACCTCTCTAGCACTTTGCTTCTAAAGCACAGGGACAAATAGTCAAACTAGTGGAAACACATGAACTATGAACCAATAGCTGAGGAGCCCCCAACTGGATCAGGCCCTCTGGATAAGTGAGGCAGTTGATTAGCTTGAACTGTTTGGGAGGCACCCAGGCAGTGGGACCGGGACCTGTCCTTAGTGCATGAGCTGGCTGTTTGGAACCTGGGGTCTATGCAGGGACACTTTGCTCAGCCTGGGTGAAGGGAGGAGGGGACTGGACTTGCCTGGACTGAATCTACCAGGTTGAGCTGAATCCCCAGGGGAGTCCTTGCCCTGGAGGAGATGGGAATGGGGAGTGGGCTGGGGGGAGAGGGACCGGAAGGAGGGAGGACAGGGGAATCTGTGGCTGATATGTAAAATTAAATCAAATTATAAAATAAAAAAAATGAGTGGGGGCTGGAAAGATGGCTCAGAGTTTAAGAGCACTGGCTGCTCCTCCAGAGGTCCTGAGTTCAATTCCCAGCACCCACATGGTGGCTCACAGTCATCTATAATGAGATCTGATGCCCTCTTCTAGCATGCAGAACACTGTATACAAAAAAATTAATAAATCTTTTAAAGAAAGGTGTGGTTGGTGAGATAGCTCAATAGGCAAAAACACTTGCCATAGAAGCCCAAAGACCACATAAAAAGCCACATGTAAGCCAGGCAGTGGGGATGCATGCCTTTAATCCCAGTACTGGGTGGGCAGAGGCAGGCAGATCTCTTAGTTCCAGGCCAGTCTGGTCTACAGAGTGAGTTCCATGACAGCCTGGCCTTAGGAAGAGACACTAAGCAGAGATCGGAGGATTGCCTAGAAACAGGCAGGCCAGCTAGCCTGGAGTATGAAGCATGGCAGAAACAAGAGAGACCCTCCCAAAAGATGCCCTCACCCACACTTCTTGCATACACACACACACACACACACACACACACACACACACACACACACGCACAGAGATTTTTTTAAAGTGATTTAAGTGCAAAGAGAAGTAGTTTGCCCAGTATGTGGGAAATATTGGTTTCCACACCCACTTTAAAAAAAAGATTCTCAGAACTCACGGGGAGGAAGTTTTTAAGGCAGGCGGATCAGATCAAGATCGTCCTCAGCTAATGATGAATTTGAGGCTAGCCTGGGATACGTGAGACCCTGGAGGAGAAGGAAGAAGATGAGGTGGAAAAGGAGGAAAAGGAGGATCAGGGACAACGGGAGGTGACAGAGGTCATACTGCAAGCAGAGATGTAGCTTTCCTGAACACCAAAGCCACCAGTCCATGGAGGGATTGTAGGTTGGGACATAGGGGGCCCACTGTCCCTGGTGCAGATAAAGCTGCTCAAGGGTCCTTAAGTACTGAGAGTCACTGGGGATGTGACACCCATCACTAGCACAGCCTTCCATAGTCAATGGACACTAGGCAGGCCCAGGAAGAGCTTCTCCACATCTCCAGGCCCATCCACGTACCTACTGTTCCAAACAAAAGATGGCTGCATATATAATTCCACGGTGGAATATCACTCCACTTTAAAAAGGGAAGGAACCCTAGTCAGGACGACGACGACGACGACGACGACGACGACGACATGTACTCAGGTCAGTTACAAATACTGTGGGATTCCATGGCTTAGAGGTCCCAGGGTAGCTAAATCACAAGGAGATAAAGTAGGCTGCGTGTGGCAGTGCACACTTGTGGTCCCAGCACTACAGAGTCAGAGGCTAAAGAGTTAACAGACCCGCCTCGTCTGCAGAAGAGATGGGGGTGGGGCGGGGTGGACAAGATGGAAAAGAGAATGATGGGAGCTCGAGGCTGAGGTGAGGAATGGAGATTTAGCATTTAATGACCACAGAGTTTCATGTCTGGAAGATAAAAAGTTCTGGAAGCAGGTGGTATGAATGTGCTTAGTGCCACTGAGTTGTGCAGTTAAAAATGATTAAGACAGAGCTGGTATGATGGTCCCGAGGGCAAAAGTGTTTGCTGTGTGAGCCTGACCACCTGAGTTTGATCCCTGGAACCTGCCTTTAAAAAAACAAACAAGCAAACAAAAACGTATGTGGCAGTTCAAATATGTAATTCCAGCACTCCTGCAGTGAGGCGGAAGATAAAGACAGAACTGTCAAGTAGTCTCTGGGGGCAGATAACCTGCACACTCAGAACAGGGACAGAAAAAAACATGGTAGAAACCATGTGCTCTCCTACGATCTCTCTCTCTCTCTCTCTCTCTCTCTCTCTCTCTCTCTCTCTCTCTCTCTCTCTCTCTCTCTCTCACACACACACACACACACACACACACACACACACACACACAGAGTTTTTTAAATTGTTAAGATGGCCCATTTGGGGAGGGGAGGGGCATGATGGCTCAGAGGTTGCCATTGGTTGTGCAAGCATGAGAGGACCTGAGTTCAAATCCCCAGCAATCACATAAAAAGCTGTCCGAAGTCACACGTGCCTGTAATCCCGGTGCTGGGGGAGGAAGAAATGGCCAGATCCCGGGGCTCACTGGTCAGTCAATGGAGTGAAATTAGTGAGCACTGAAAAGACAGACTAACTTCTGTCTGGGTGCCATGAGTGTCACAGGCCCCTGCATGAGAAGGTGGCATGTTCCAGGAGTCCTGAGGATGGAAACCCTGCTTTTGCCCTCTCAGCCCATCACTTCCAAAAGCCTGAGTCACTTCCAAAAGGAGTGCACGTGGACGGAGTCTGTTGATACCGTAGTATTCCTAGATCACTTCTGATCTAACACGGGGATCAGAGAACTACTCTCCCTCTTCACACCAGCAGCTAAAAGACACAGAAGTCTGGGTAGAGTTGTTTCATTTCCTAAGATCCAATCATATTATCACAGAAAAATAAATCATCTTTATTTAAATACTTTCAGTACTGGCTTGGAATTAGAGCTCATTGGTAGAGCATTTGTCTCATATGCATGAGGCCCATCCCTTGCCTTTTCCAGACAAAGTCTCACTGTACAGCCCAAGCTGACCTCCAATGGGCAATCCTCCTGCCTCAGGCTCCTGGGTGCAAACTACCAACAACAATCATCACATTGTACATTTTAATGCTGTAGGTCCTTGCTCTCCAAAGGAAGTCTCTGTAAAGACTGGAATGTTCCAGATCTCAGCTATGCAGAATAGAATCCACCAGCCACAAGCATCCTGCACCCTGAAAATGTGGCCATGGTAGCTGAGATGTAGCCTTTCTCATTTTAGTTAATTTAATAATTTCTATTTAAAATAAAGTAGCTACAGGTGGCTCATGTTACTTTATCTGACAGCAGAGCTTCAGGGTGGGGCTGTTAACTCGAATTTAAAAGAAAATTGTGTATATAAATAGCAGAATAATTTTGGTGCAGTGACATCAAGAAAAAAATTAATTAGCAGGGCATGGTAGCATAGAGCTGTCATCTCAGCTTCTTGGGAGGCTGAAGCAAGTAGATGGGGATATCTGGGTCAGCCTGGGCTGCAAAGCAAGATGCTGTTTTTAAAAAATAAAGCAAAATACCAGGGCATAAGATATGTGGCTCCCCATCTGCATACTTGCTGCACCCTACAAATGTCTGGCCAGTAAAAGAGTGAATGAATAAAGGAGGTGACCTGGAGATGCCAGGCAGTGTGACTGAATTAAGGAGGTGACCTGCGGGCTGCATGTTCTGAGAGCCTCACTAATTCCCACCCAAGCACGGGTAGCAAGGGCAGCTCCAGACCTGATTCTGAACCCCTGTGTCTCATGGGGAATGGGGTTGGGAGGCGAACATGCTCTGCTATGGAGTCTGTTCTCCGTGGTTGGCACTGCCATTGTCATTGGTTGCCGTGGGTGTGATGTGCGGGGGAAGCAGAAAATCGAAGCAGCAGCCTAGGCAAACCAAATGGGGATTTCAAAAATATACCAAGGCTGGGGAGATTGCTCAGCGGGTAAAGCGCCTGCCTTGCAGACATAAGGATCTGAGTTCAGATCCCTCGAGCCCACCTAAAGCTGGGTGCAGCAGGACATGTCTGTAATACCAGCCATCCCATGGCGAGACAGGAAGCCAAGACAGGAGATTCTGCAGAAGCCTGGGAGCGGCTAGAGTTCTCAGTAACAAACAAGAGACCCTATCTCAAACGAGGCGGAAGGCAATGATCTAAGGCCTCCACATGTACGCTGTGGTACTTGTGTGCCCACACGTACACACAAGCAAGTATATACACACACCCACAAAGAGGAAAACAGTGTGCCCTGCAGCAGGCCGACTAGCAGGATTAGATGGGGTGAGGTTGACAAGTGATGGATAGAGTGCCTCTCATCCAGAGCCCAAGAAACCCTGTGCAGGGCCATCTGCCACAACACAGGAAAACAAGCAAATGACCTCCACCGCCCGTTACCCACTCTCCACACGCACAGAAATCAGCTGAAGCCCCACAGACCTATCGAGAAGAAAGAATTTCTCAGACAGCCTCACTGACCTTGACAGAGTAACTTTCTACAAACTATATCAAACTCCCGCTGAAAATAGGCCAATCGTAAACAGCAATGGCACAAACAGCCAACACCTCAGCAGAGCCCAGGGACTCGGGGCTATCCCTCCAGCCGCTCTAGAGGCTGAGGCCGGAGGGTTGAGTGTTTAAACCTGAAGGCCTACCTGAGCTACAGGATCAGTTCCAGGTCAGCCTGGGTCACTTAGGTAGACCCTGTCTCAAAAGTGAAGTAAAAAAAGAGCTGGAGGGATGGCTCAGTCGGTAAAGCGCTTTCCTCACGAGTGTGAAGGACTTAAGTTCAGATCCCCAGAACCCACATAAAAAGTCAGGAGCAGGGACAAGGAGATGGGATTCTCAGATAACTGGATCCCTGGAGGTTCAAGGACCTGGCTAGCCTGGCCTACATGGCAAAGCTTCAGACCCATAGAGACTCTGTCTCAAATGAAGAGTTAAAGGCACCTGAGGACCAACACCAGAGGTTATCCTCTGACCTTCACACTTGGGATGGGCACACATGAACCTGGACCACCGCTCCTGACCCTAGGAATACACAAACCAGAAAGCTGAGTATGTGTTGTGTGGCAGAGCACTCCTGGCCATAAACAGGGCTGTGGTCTGTCCCCAGCACCACAAAATGAAATGAAAATGAAAGAGACTGAAGACACACAGAATGCTTGCCTAGCAGGTGCAAGGGCCCTAGATTCAAGGACGGGCTCTATAAAAACATACAAAAAGGATAATAACCAACACTTGGCTATACCTATCTTTATATCAGACACCACAGAAGATGTCTCACCCATTTATCTTTTGGCCAAAAGCTATTTCTAGAACTTACAGCCTTCCACAATGCCACAGTTCTGGCTGGAATGTGAGTCTTTCCAGTTTGGTTTGTTAGCTTGTTTGTTTGTTTGTTTGCTGAGATAGAGTCACTTGTAACCCATGCAGGCCTCAAACTCAATATACATTAGCCAACAATGACTTCTGAACTTCCGATTCACCTGCCTCCACCTCCCAAGTGCTGGGACTGCAGGCATGAGCCACAAAATTCAGTTTATGTAGCACTGTGGACAAAACCCAAGGCTTCATGCATGCTAGGCAAGTACTCCACCAAGTGAACCACATGCCCCCACTGTCCATATCTTAATGTCTTTGAGGACACCAAGGAGGCCTAAACAAGGCCACAAAGAGGCTACCAACCTCATCCAGCAGCCCCACTGACAGGCAGGACAACCCAGCAAGGACACAGTTAAAGACCAGCTCCAAGCCTTCCCACGGACCCCTCTGTGGGACGAGCTGGAACCCTATCTTTGTCTCTGTGTGGCCTTAGGAGGAATTCCAAGTCCTGCGCAAGAACTCCACTGTGGGGCCATTTGACCCGGTCACTGCACACTGGGCAGCAAGCGGATATGACCTGGAACTTGGGAACCACATGACCTGCCTGCTCATGGCCAGAGCCAACAATGGGTAATACAGGCCATAGAAGAACAATCCCCTTAATACCGTTGCACAGATGTGTCCATCTGCAACTTCAGGAGTGGAATTTTCCAAATACCCTAAAGTGGGAGATAATGAAATGAATCATCATGCAGTCATGATATGGACTTTCAGACATATGTTAAACCGGGGTTGAAAATAAGTTGGATTTTTTTGTTTTGTTTTTGTTGCTTTATTTTGACACAGGGGCTCACGACTGAGCCCAGGCTAGCCTTAAACTCACAATTCTCCTCCCTCGGCCTCCTGAATCTGCAAGTAATTATTACATACAAGGAAAATAGCAGGTCAAATTGACTTGTTGGTTATTTGGGTTTTTTGTTTTTTGTTTTTTGTTTTTTTGTTTTTTTGTTTTTTTTTTCTCGAGACAGGGTTTCTCTGTGTAGCTTTGCGCCTTTCCTGGAACTCACTTGGTAGCCCAGGCTGGCCTCGAACTCACAGAGATCCGCCTGCCTCTGCCTCCCAAGTGCTGGGATTAAAGGCGTGCGCAACCACAGCCCGGCTATTTGGGTTATTTTTATTACATTTATTTGTGTGGGGTAGGGGTGGGGTAGGGGTGGGGTAGGGGTGAGGGGTGCACGTGCATCACTATGCCTGTGGGGAGGTCAAAGAGGGACTTGGAGGAATCAATTTTCTTCTTCCATCAGGTGGGTCCTATGGATCAGACTCAGGAGAAAGGGGGCTGATTGCTCAAGCTCCTGCCTCAGTGCCCGCCGTGCCGTGATAGAGCATCCCTGCAAGCTATGGCTGTGGGTGGGTTCCTTTCCTTTGCTTAATAACAAGCATGCATGCACGCACGCACGTGTGTGTCTGTGACCCACTAAGCTTGGAGCTTAAAGGAGAAGAGATCAAATCAGTTCAAAGTGTGAACGAGATGCCACACCCCATGGCTGGCTCGAGTCAACTACATATTACCAGGCGAAACAGAGACCTGCAGCCTCCCACGGCTATGACTGAACTGAGACAACATGAAGCTCCGTTGCTGCAGAAGGAGCCTTAGTCATGTGGCCACATGATATAGACATCTATAAACATTTCCAAAGCAGCCCCTCTCCCAGGTGTGAGATGAGTCAAAGCCGAATTGGTCTTGGGAGAAGATCTTATTGGTCACAGTGTGAACAAATATGCTGACCTCAGGGCACGGTGGTGCAAGACCCTCATCCCAGCACTAGGGAGACAGAAGCAGGCAGAGCTCTGAAAGTCCAAGGTCAGCCCAGTCTGCATAGAAAGACCTTGTCTCAAAAACAAAACAAAACAAACAAAAAAAGCCCCAAGAACTAAGTTTCAGAATACGGCCCGCTATGTAACAAATTAAAAATTGTGTATCAAATGAAAGACAGGTTTTATCATCTGCACAGACCATAAAACCGAAAAAAATAGCCAAAGAAGTGAAGCTTTGTCTGTCTTCACTATTAGACACTTGGGACTCCAAAGCAGGGGCCGTCAAGATGGCCCAGTGGGTAAAGGTGCTGTTGCCAAGCCTGATGCCCTGAGTTCAATTCCTGTAACCCACATGGTGGAAGGAGAGAACAGACATCCTCATGTTATCCTATGACCCCCACGTGAATGCCATGGCACACACACCCCACACACATAAATATAATAAAAAAAAATTATAACAGAAAGAATCCAAAACTTCTTTTCTAGCATCTCCAGATATCCAATACAAAAGAAAGGAAGGAAGGAAGGAAGGAAGGAAGGAAGGAAGGAAGGAAGGAAGGAAGGAAGGAAGGAAGAAAATAATGTTGGTATAACTAAGAAACACTCATTGTGCCTTCCCCAACCCAACCTTATCTAAGTCTGTCCATTATCTTTATGTGTGTGTGTGTGTGTGTGTGTGTGTGTGTGTGTGAGAGAGAGAGAGAGAGAGAGAGAGAGAGAGAGAGAGAGAGGGAGGGAGGGAGGGAGGGAGGGAGGGAGGGAGGGAGGGAGGGAGGGAGAGTCCTTCCTCAGAAGGCACTCACCTTGTTTTTGAGACAAGGGTCTCTCACTGGGACCTAGGGCCTACCTGATTAGACTGGATAGCCAGCAAGCTCCAGGGATCCACTTGTCTCCACCTCCCTGGCTTCAAAGGCGTCACCACATCTGGCTTTCTGTCTTGGGTGTTGGGGTTCAAGCCCTCAATCTTGAGTGGCAAGCACTGCACCAGCTGAACTCTCTTCCCAGCCCCTAGGTCTGCTTTCTGTTGCTGTAACAGAGTACCTGAGGCAGGCTAGCTAAAAGAACCAGAGGTTCTTGGGCTAGGGAACTAGCTCAGTATGCTTGTTTACCGTACACAAGACACTGGTTTTCATCCCCAGTGTTGCATAAACTGGGTGTGCTGGTGTACACCTAACCCAGCACTCAAAAGGATCGGGAATATGAGGCCTTCCTCAGCTGTTAGAGCCAGCTTAGGACACAGAACACAGAGGCTCTGAAACTTCCAAGTCCATTTGCTGGCTTCAGTTCAAAGGTGGTAAATATGCAGGTGTGTGCAGAAGGGGCAAGACCAGCCGCACTTTGCAACAACCAGCTCTAGGGAGAGTTAATCCAGTCTCTGAGATCGAGCACTCACTCAAGTGAAACAGTTTTATCTCTTAAGATCTGATCCCTTAGCCGGGTGTGTGCACGCCTTTAGTCCCAACACTCAGGAGACAGAGCCAGGAGGATGTCTGTGAGTTCGAGGCCAGCCTGGTCTACAAAGCGATTTCCAGGACAGGCTCCACAGAGAAACCCTGTCTTGAAAAACAAAAACAAAAAAAGAAAAAGAAAAAAGGCCCACCTCTCCCTCTCCAGCCACCACGGAGGCCATCAAGTTTCCACGTGTGGCCAGGCATGCTGGCACACACTTGTAATCTGAGCCTTCAGGAGGCTGAGGCAGAAGGATTGCCACTTGTGCAAGGCTGACCCCAGCCACATAGTAAGTTTCAGGGAAGCCTGGGCTATATAGAGACACTTTCTAAAAAAAAAAAAGCATGGCAAGATGGCTCAGCAGTTCAAGGAACTTGCCAAAGAAGCCTGGAGACCTGAGTTCAATCAATTCCTGGAACTCATATAAAGTTGGAAGGAGAGAACCAATTCCACAATGTTATCTGACCCCCCCCCCCACGTGTGTGCTGAGGCATACAATAAAAATAATAGATATAATAATAATCTTTCAGGGCAATCAAATCAAATCAAAATGCACACAAGATATTAAAGACCAGATTTTTTTTAAAAAAAAAATGCAAAATACCTCACAAATAATGTGTTCAGATGAACTACATCCTGAAATCATGTATACGAAGTATTAATGAAAATATACTCTTGTGAGGTGTGGGGACACCTAGCCCTAATTTCAGCACTCAGGAAGCTGAGACTGGAGAATTAAGTTCAAGGCAAGCCTGGGCTATACAGTTAGATCAAGGCCAGCCTGGGGTACATAGCAAGATTGTCTCAAAAAACGATAAAGAATGACCAGCGCTCCAGAGCCAGACAGATCTCTGTAAGGTCAAAGGACAGCCCGGTCTACAAAGAGGATTCCAGGCCAGCCAGGAATTCCACAGAATGACCTGTCTCAAACAAAACAAAGCCGAAAATGAAAAAAGAAACCAGGGCTCAGCGAGGACCCCAGAGACTCAGGTACATAGTCAGCTCCTTCTGAGTTCTGGGCCTCAGTTTCTCCACCTAAAAAGAGGAACTATCTATTCCTCTGCCTTGCCTTGAGAGTGGACAGCAGGTGCGTGCAAAACCCTTTTTAAATGTTACCACGGAGCCCCACAAGGATAGAGCAGTTCCCCCCGCCACCCCCGCCCTGCTGGCGTCGCAGAATGCTTTCTAAGGATCATCTCATTTAATCCTCCCGTGGTCCCTAACTCGCAAATGGGGAAACTGTGCTCTGGACCGATGAAGCGCCTCGCCCAAGGGATAAAGGAAACGCGGAGAATCCGCTGCGTCGCGCGCAAAAGCGGGATGATAATTTCCACTCCATTACCAAGACAGTGCTGCCTGGTTCCTGGGTTGTTCTAGCCCCGGGCAATGGGGTCTGTGCATCGAACCCAGTTCTCCAGGCAGTAGGAACAGGAAAGAGGGGCCTCAGCGCCCTGACCCTTGTCTACCACCTCCCAGCTCCGCTGCTCACCTTGCGTATTTGGTTTTCTGGAAATCCAGCAGCCTGGCCAGAGTGAACATCGCCGCGGTTCCATCAGCGCCCAGCCCCGGGCTGGGACGCGGGAACGCAGGGAGTCGCTGCAGGAGGCGCAGCAGGTTGGAAGGGCGTCGGATTCTACCGCAGCTCCAGGGCCCTGAACAGACCCGATCGGCTGCCCCTGGAGCCCGAGCCCCCGAGCCTGGAGTCTCGGGATAGCAAATCCCGAGCAGATGGTGGCGGGGGCGGGGCGGGGGCGGGATATGGGGCGGGGGGGGGGGGGACGACGCTGCCAATCGTGCGACTGGGAGGTCCCCTCCCTCCTGTTAGCGTCTCCCCGTGTCCCCTCCACCCCATCGCTTTTTCAGCAAGCATAAGACAGCTTGAACTAGACTGAACCGCCCCTGTCACCGCTTGTCATCCAAGGCAGCGCTTCAAGCCACAGGGGACGCTTGGGGACTGGACCAGGTGGCACCCTCAGTCTACTTGTTGCTGGCTCTTACCCCTGTGCACCTCTGAGAAGCCTGTCAATCCTGAATCCTTCCTACTACCCAGGACTTTGTGACTCTAGGAATTGTCTGTCCACACACACACCGGACCCAAAGACGGGGACACTGCAGCAGGTCCAGGATCTTCACCCCCAAGTCCATCTTCACATCTTCAAACTCCAGCTTTCCTTTTATTGTTACTTTATTCCATTTTAATACATTTCATTTTTATTCTATGTGTGTATGTGTGCATGTCCGTGTAAGGGTATGTGCAGTGCATGTGCCTGGAAGTCCGAGGTGTAGGATCTCCTGGACTGGAGTTACTGGCAATTGTAAGCCAAATGAAGTGGGTGCTGGGACTCGAACTCCAGTCCTCTGAACCAGCAGCAAGCACTCTTAACCGCTGAGCCATCTCTCCGGCCTCCTACATTTATATTATATTATATTAATCATGCACTTGGAAGTCAGAGGACAACTTGCAGGAGTTGGTTTTGCTGAGCCATCTCTCCAGCCTCCTACATTTATATTATATTATATCATATCATATCATATCATATTATATCATATTATATTAATCATGCACTTGGAAGTCAGAGGACAACTTGCAGGAGTTGGTTTTGTCCTAACACCATGTATAACCTGGGGCCAAAATTCAGGTCTTCAGGTTTGGTGGCAAGCATGTTGACCTGTTGAACCAGCTCACCAGCCCCCAAATTCAGCTTTCTGCTTTAGGGGACCTTGTTTGGGGGACACAGGAATCCAATCTGCCTGTGGAAATTTTGAACACCCCTGAGGGAGCTGCTGGAGGAAAGATGGTCTTTTGATTTTCAACTTGATGGGATCCAGAATCACCAAAGACACAATATCTGGGCACGTCTTCGAGAAGTTATATTGGTTAGGTTGAGGTGGGAAGGACTACCCTAATGTGGACTGTACCTTTCCCTGGGCTGGGGATAGCCTTGAATAATAGAGAGAATTCGAACTCAATGCCAGCATTCCGGTCTCTCGGCTTCTTTTAGTTGCTGTTGTTTTTCAAGACAGGGTTTCTCTGTGTAGCCCTGGCTGTCCTGGAACTCTTTCTGTAGACCAGGCTGGCCTCAGACTCAGAGATCCACCTGCCTCTGCCTCCCAAGTGCTGAGATTAAAGATATGCACCTCCACCACCTGGCATCTCTCTCTGCTTGACAGACAGTAGATGCAATGTGATCAGATGGGTCCTCAAGTGGATAGGAAGTCCTCTCCTCCTTAATCTTAATCAACAGCTTCCCCAGCTTGAGTCCACAGTTTCCAGATCATTTTAGTTAATTTATTTTTACCCAGTGCTAGAGAGAAAACCCCGGCCTCACCAATGGTAGATGGACATTCTATAGCTAAGCTACAACTCCAGTCCCTTTTTATTTTTTATTTTGAGACAGTCTGGCTAAATTGCTCAAGCTGGCCTTGAGCTCACTCTGTAGCCCAGGCTGACCTTGAACTTGCAATCCTTCTACGACTTCAGCCTCCTGAGCGGCTGGCATGTGTCTGTACTGCCAGGCCTCCTCCTTCTTAGAACAATGTTTGTTTGGTGTCCTGTCGATTACTGAGAAAATGCCACCCACACCCTCTGCATCCAGGGAGCCAGAACAAGAAACAAACTGACAAAAGACTGCCTGAATCACCTCTGTTTCCCACATGTTGGCTCAGAGTGGGCACACACGGCCCTGTCTGGGCAGGACCAGAGGGTTATCGGTAAACGGTGGGAGGAGATCGCGGCAGGAGTGGCAGGAAGTGGGAAGGGGTTAGGGGAGAATGAGAACGCTGAAGGAAGAGGCAGAAGGCAAGACCCTGGGGGACTTAGGAAATAAGGCCGGCCAGCCTCAGAGGTTAGCTTAGAAGCTCAAGAAGATGTCTAACATAGTCATCCCAGCACTTGGATACAAAGGCAGGAGAGGCTTAAGTTCAAGGCCAGCCTGGACAATTTAGTAAGATCTTATCTCAAAGGAGAAGAAATCAAAAGAAAGCAGGACATATTACTCCAGTAGAAGACCTGCCTAGAATCTCCCTCCCAGTGAGGGGCCGGGAGAGTGGCTTATCAGTAGAGGGTCTACCTAGCATGTGTGAGACCCTGAATTTAGTTTTTTGGAGAGAGAGAGAGAGAGAGAGAGAGAGAGAGAGAGAGAGAGAGAGAGAGAGAATTAACAAAAATGCCACAATGAAGCTCACTACTCTTTATGCTAACTTCAAAAACCAATTCTAACAATGAGGCGGAAGGAATGGCTGGAAGGCCTGTGAACAGGTGAGGAGAAGGCATGTTCGGCTATATCCTCATGTATCCTAGTTGGGATGAAGCTGCGTGTTCATTTGCAGTTCATGGTAAAATTGAGTAACAAGGCCAGATATGGTAGTTAACGCCTGTAATTCCAGCATTCGGAAGGCTGAAGCAAGAAGGTCTTGCATTTGAGACTAGCCTGAACCTCATAGTAAGACAAGGACAACCACGAAGGAACAAAAACCCAGAGTGCGGGACTGGAAATACACTCAGTGGGTAAAGTTCTTGCCATGCAAGCATGAGGACCTGAGTTCAAATCCCTAGCACCCATATATAATCTGGGTGCAATGATATCTATAATGCCAGTTCTTGGGGTACAGAGACAGTGGGATCCTGGGAGCTTTCTGGCCAGCCAGCCTAGCCCAGCTGGTAAGCACCAGATCTAATGAGAAACCTCATCTCAAAGAATAAGGGAGAGCCTTTAGTCCCAGCACTCGGGATCACCTAAGGCCATCTGCATATCAGATTTTACATTACAATTCATAACAGTGGCAAAATTACAGTTATGAAGTAGCAACTATGAAGTGGGAAACAGCAAGAAAATAATTTTATGGTTGGGGGTCACCACAACATAAGAAACTGTATTAAGGGGTTGAAACATTAAGAAGATTGAGAACCACTGCTCTAGAAGAGGACACTCAATGTTGGCTTGTGACCTCCATGTGGACAAACACACACACACACACACACACACACACACACACACACACACACACGCACGCACACAGGCACCCCCCCACACACACAGAGTGAGCCAGGGTTATGTGGCCATTGTGGTATGGTATGAATGGAGGATGCTGGGATCCAGGGGAACCAAGACATTCCTAAGGGACGCAGCTCATGGAGACAGGCTCTATGCATTTGAATCTCATTTTCTATACCCTGAGTTCACTGTCAAGCACAACTCCCAGAAACTCTAGTAACTTCTACAGACCTCCAGGAGACAAAACCCAACAGACACAGGGAGAGGTAAGGCCCATGTTACACACTCCTGGGCTGACCCGCTTACCCATATCTCTCCAGGTCTCCCAGCAATATCTCTGCCCAGCCCTCAACCTCGACTCACAAGATTCCTGCTGAACATGGCCTGCTCCTCCCTGATCACCTTTCTCCCCAGAGAGTCCAGGCAGGATCCCAAGTGGCCACTGGTAGCCACAGCTCCCAGGAGGCTTGAATCAAATCTCTCCAAGGCTGTGTCCTTTTTGTCCTGGGCTGTTTGTCCACACCCGCTGCTGTCCATCTTCAGACAGGTCTTGGCAGTGGGCTCTGTGGAGACCGGTAGGAGACCCCTGGAATAAACCGCGAGTCTACAAATGGGTTCCCCCTCCTCCATCAGCTAAAGAAGTTGAATAAAAAATAAGTTACTATTTTTACTGCTGGGATGTGGTTGTTATGGCAACAGAGGGCCTGACTCTTGCTCCAGAGTGGGGGTTGGGCCATGTTTGAGAGAGAAGAGGGAGGAGTGGCTGGTAGGGTGGTCAGCAGCAGGAAGAGGAGCCTGAGGACCACAGGTTTGCCCTCTACACATCACAGGGACTCTCGGCCACAAATCTACATCTTCAGAGTTCCTCACCACTCTACTTCCTTTCTTCCTCCCTTCCTCTCTTCTTTCCCTCCTCCCTTCCTTTTCTTCTTCATATTTTTGCAGTGTTGCAGATTTAATCCAGGACTTACATGTGCTACCCAAGCACTTACTGACACAGGGAGGCTGGAGTACTGGAAGAGGAATTCTGGCTCAGTGGTAAAGCACCTGCCTAGAATCACCAGTGAGGGGCTGGGGTGTGGCTCAGTGGTAGAGCACCTGCCTAGAATCCCACAGTGAGGGGCTGGGGTGTGGCTCAGTGGTAGAGCCCCTGCCTAGAATCCCCCAGTGAGGGGCTGGAGTGTGGTCAGCGATATACATCATATTTTAAGCCCTAGTTTTCATCTCCAGCACTGCAATAAATAAATGAATGAATAGATAGAAAGATGACAGATAGATAGATGATAGATAGATAGATAGATAGATAGATAGATAGATAGATAGATAGATATTTTTAAGAATAATAGAAAGGAGCCACATAAGTGACTGGTACTTAAATTTATTTGTTGAACCAAGGAACAACCAGTTTTTAATTGCTCCAGTTAAAGCATATATTGTTAAGCAAAGCTTGTTGTCAAGCTGGGGTACAACTGTGTGGCACAGCCTTCACCAAGCATACAGGACACCCTGGGTTCCATGTCCAAACCTTCCAAGAAAACCTTCCTTGTAAGGTGTTGCAGTGACACTGGAGTCCCCTATTAGACCCCTTTAGGTCTCTTTGACCCTAAAGCCACCTGCACTGTTCAATCAACATCAATTCACACTGACTGTTCTGGCTTCGGGAAGTGAAGGAGAGTCGTAGGGAGTCCCCACCACTCTGGATTTCTAACTTTTCTCTGGAGGCCCTGCCAAGTCCTTGGCATATTCTCAGAAGGCCAGACTCTGCCATCCTGGAACTTCGTGACACCTTCTGACCTGCTGCTTCTCTTCTTTATGGTGGCTTTAATCCACAATCCACGGGTTCTAAATGGGCTAGGGCAGCCAGGAAGAGGCACAGGGATGGTCATCTATAACCTAGATGTAGGATGAAAGAAAGGACAGGACCAGGCATGATGTCCTGTGCTGGCGAATCCTGGCACTCAGTAGGCTGAAGTGGCGATTCAACTTGAGGTCAGCCCAGGCAACATAGAGAGACCCTGACTCAAAAAAGTGAAATATAAAGGCCATAGGACAATTGCAAAGAGTTTGTTCATTGGTTCAGTTAGTAAGCTTCAGTGTCTGTCTCTTACCTGGCTGTTTATGTTTGTTTGGCAGTTTTGAGGGTGGAGTCCAGGGTCTGATGCACGATTGGCAAGCACTCTACCATTGAGCCACACCCCAGTCCCTCACTGGGGGATTCTAGGCAGGTGCTCTACCACTGAGCCACACCACCAGCCCCTCACTGGGGGATTCTAGGCAGGTGCTCTACCACTGAGCCACACCCCAACCCCCCACTGGGGGATTCTAGGCAGGGGCTCTACCACTGAGCCACACCCCAGCCCCTCACTGGGGGATTCTAGGCAGGTGCTCTACCCCTGAGCCACACCCCAGCCCCTCACTGGGACTGTCTCCTCACTGGGGATTCTAGGCAGGTGCTCTACGAACCCTTCAAGTACTTGTCTACCTGTCTACAGACATTAGTTCATGTGTCATTTCAGCAAACAATGATGTCATTCGATCAAAAGGCAAACAGCAGCTGATGACAGTATCGGGGAGCCATGTCTCACCCCAGCTGACCTCCTACAGACTCCAGACTCTTCTTCCAGTGCCTTGGTCTTTCTGTGTGGGCAAGGTCTCCATCTGGGCACTGTTCCTTTCCTGTGGAACTCACGGGTGGTTCAGAGAGTCAGAGCTGGTGGGGGCCACCACCTAGGGGCACACACAGGTCTGAGGAGGGGGAGGGGCTAGCAAAGATAAACAAAACTGGTGTGATCAGGACAGATTTTAATCAGTAGCAACTACTGCACAGGGCGAAGTCCAGCAAGGCCTGAACTCAGTTTGGATTTGGACAGAGGTACCCAGGAAGCTGTGGGTTTGTTTTTGTTTTGGGTATGTGGTGTGTGTGTTCACTCAAGTATATGTGCATGTGTGCACACTTGTGGAGGCCATAGATCAATGTCAGAATCAATGCTTAGAATCCAAATACCACAGTTGTTTTTCTTACATTTATTTTCGTATTCTGGGGAGAGGCTAGCATGCCAGAGCCCAGGGGTGGATGCTAGAGAACAACTTGTGGGAGCTGATTCCCTCTTTCCATAGAGCAGGTTCCGGGATTCAAACTCGGATCATTAGCCTTGACTGTAAGCACCTTCACCCACGGAGTTGTCTTGCCCTGTTTTGGTTTTTGAGTCAGGATTGCCCATTATCATGGAGTCTGGCAGTTCAGCTAGTCTGGCTGACCAAGGAGTCCCAGGCATTCTCCTGTCTCTACCTCCCTAGAGCTAGTGTTAGGAGCGTTGGCTCCCACACCTTTCTTTGTTTACGTGGGTCCTGGGGGCTAGAACTCAGGCCTTCATGCTTGGGCAGCAAGCACTTTGTGGACTGACCATCTCCTCAGCCCCTTACCTTCTTCTTTGATTGATTTTCACAGAGCTGAGAGTGAAGCCAGGACTCTAAACAACCAAAATATGCATCCCACCACCAACCTGCTCTTCTTGCCCTTGTTTTTCAAGACCCAGTCCTGCTATGTAGCCCAGGCTGCCCTGGTACTTAAACTCTTCCTGCCTTGACCTCCCAAGTGTGGGGTCACAAGGGTGGGCCACCATGACCAGCTAGCTCTGGATATTGTAAAGGTGAGGAATAAGGTACTCCTGAGATGCCAGAACTCGGGAAGTGGAGGCAGGAGGATGAAAAGTTCAAGGCCAACTTCAATGCTATAGTAAATTTAAGGCGAATTTGTGAACTACATAAAATCTAGTCTCAAAAACAAGAGTTGTTTCTCAAGAAATGGAAAGACAAAAAAGTGAGCATCAGGGAAAGAGCTGGGAGGAGGATCCATGGGATTGGGGGCAGGGGGAGGTGCAGAACTGAGGCTGGAAGAGCTTTGGACCCATGAAACCCTATTGGTCTGCTAAAGGCTTATCGGTAGCTGCTGTTCCTGTGGGATGGAACAAACTGCATTCTTTCACAGCCTTGACCTCTCTCTGGAAGGCGCTTTCAGAGTGCCTGAGTCGTCCCAGGATGTGGCCAATGAGCTGGGTGTCCCTGTGAGACCCAGACAGGGGCCAAGATGGGGAAGGGACTCACAGGAACCTGGCTGGGGTTCCCTCAAGGACTTTTTTTCTGTCAGGGGCTGGCCTGGGTGGTGAGAGATGGGGGGAAAGGGGACAGAGGGAGAGGGAGAGAAGGAGGAAGGAAGAAAGGGAGGAAGAGAGGGAGGGAGGGAGGACAGAGGGAGCAGGGAGGGAGAGAAGGAAGGAAGGAAGGAAGTGAGGAAGAAAGGAAGGGAGGGAGGGAGGGAGGCTGGCAGGCTGGCAGGCTGGCTGGTTTCTCTGCCTGGTTTTGTAAGGAAGCTAGCCAGGTCAGGAAAAGGCAGCAAGGTGAAGAAACAGAAGGAAACGGGGTAGAAGTGTGTGCGCTGAGTGGGCAGAGGGGAAAGACAGCCTGGGAGATCATTCAAGTGAGGAGGAGATATAGAGAGGGCAGAGTCAGCCAGAGGAGACGGGAGAAAGTGGGGAGACAACTAATCAATGACAGGAAAATAGACTCAGAGAGGGGGAAGCAGATAGTTTGGGGGGAGAAGTAGAGGGCTGATGTTTTATTATGAGCCTGACAAACATTCGGACTTTTTGTATATTTGCTGTGGGAGCCAAAGAAGCTATGAGTGAAAGTGTGAGGAGTGGATGGAGTCCTGAGTGAAAGTGTGAGGAGTGGGTGAAATCCTGAGTGAAAGTGTGAGGAGTGGATGGAGTCCTGAGTGAAAGTGTGAGGAGTGGGTGAAATCCTGAGTGAAAGTGTGAGGAGTGGATGGAGTCCTGAGTGAAAGTGTGAGGAGTGGGTGAAATCCTGAGTGAAAGTGTGAGGAGTGGGTGAAATCCTGAGTGAAAGTGTGAGGAGTGGGTGAAATCCTGAGTGAAAGTGTGAGGAGTGGGTGAAATCCTGAGTGAAAGTGTGAGGAGTGGATGGAGTCCTGAGTGAAAGTGTGAGGAGTGGGTAAAATCCTGAGTGAAAGTGTGAGGAGTGGATGAAATCCTGAGTGAAAGTGTGAGGAGTGGGTGAAATCCTGAGTGAAAGTGTGAGGAGTGGGTGAAATCCTGAGTGAAAGTGTGAGGAGTGGGTGAAATCCTGAGTGAAAGTGTGAGGAGTGGGTGAAATCCTGAGTGAAAGTGTGAGGAGTGGGTGAAATCCTGAGTGAAAGTGTGAGGAGTGGATGGAGTCCTGAGTGAAAGTGTGAGGAGTGGATGGAGTCCTGAGTGAAAGTGTGAGGAGTGGATGGAGTCCTGAGTGAACGTGTGAGGAGTGGGTGGAGTCCTGAGTGAACGTGTGAGGAGTGGATGGAGTCCTGAGTGAATGTGTGAGGAGTGGATGGAGTCCTGGATGGAGTCCTGAGGGAATGTGTGAGGAGTGGATGGAGTCCTGAGGGAATGTGTGAGGAGTGGATGGAGTCCTGAGTGAATGTGTGAGGAGTGGATGGAGTCCTGAGTGAACGTGTGAGGAGTGGATGGAGTCCTGGGTGAATGTGCGAGGAGTGGATGGAGTCCTGAGTGAGTTGTGAGGAGTGAATGAAGTCCTGAGTGAAAGTGTGAGGAGTGGGTGGAGTCCTGAGTGAACGTGTGAGGAGTGGATGGAGTCCTGAGGGAATGTTTGAGGAGTGGATGGAGTCCTGAGTGAATGTGTGAGGAGTGGATGGAGTCCTGAGTGAACGTGTGAGGAGTGGATGGAGTCCTGAGTAAATGTGTGAGGAGTGGATGGAGTCCTGAGGGAATGTGTGAGGAGTGGATGGAGTCCTGAGGGAATTGTGAGGAGTGGATGGAGTCCTGAGTGAACGTGTGAGGAGTGGATGGAGTCCTGAGTGAATGTGTGAGGAGTGGATGGAGTCCTGAGTGAATTGTGAGGAGTGGGTGAAGTCCTGAGTGAATGTGTGAGGAGCGGATGGAGTCCTGAGTGAACGTGTGAGGAGTGGATGGAGTCCTGAGTGAACGTGTGAGGAGTGGATGGAGTCCTGGGTGAATTGTGAGGAGTGGATGGAGTCCTGAGTGAAAGTGTGAGGAGTGGATGGAGTCCTGGGTGAATTGTGAGGAGTGGGTGAAGTCCTGAGTGGATGAGTATTATTGACAAGAACAGATGTCTCAGGCCCATGGGAATTGCCAAAGCCTCCCTCTGGTCAGAGTCCTGATGTTGATAATGAGTGCAAACACTAGCAGCTACAACTTTCTTCTCCAGGATGCTGGCAACCTGAAGGCCTCCTACAGAGACCTCCTCTCCAGACAAGCTTACCCCTCCCCCGGGCTGGACATGATACACATTAGGAGGTTCCAGGTTGTTCCAGTGTGGGTACTGCTCCACCAGAACACGTACAGCCCACCTGATCTCAGCCTTTCTGAGTGTGTGTGTGTGTGTGTGTGTGTGTGTGTGTGTGTGTGTGTGTGTGTGTGTATGTTTTCTTTCTGCATTCTCACTGCCCCAGTCAGGTTTCCGGGACCAAGCCATGCTGGACCTACAACTTGCCCGTCTGAAAGTGTCTCACAGAGTGAAGGCTGATGTAAAACTTACTACACATCTCCTCAAGTCACCCTCAGAATAACAACAGCCATCCTCCTGCCTCAGCATCTCAGGGGCTGGGTTACAGGCACCAGCCACCACACCCAGCTCTAGTTTTGTCTCTTGTAGGATTTCAGAGGAGTGGAATCAGGCCTGTTTTGGAAGGGGTTATGTTTTTGTTTCATTTTGTTTCATTTTCTTTTACATTTCTTTATTTGTTGTGTGGGCATAATACATTTGCATGTGTGTGCCATGGAATCAATGTGGAGACCAGAAGACAACGTTCAAAAGCCAACTCTTGGGGCTTGGTAGTTAAGAGCACTGACTGCTCTTCCAGAGGTCCTGAGTTCAATTCCCAGCAACCACATGATGGCTCACAACCACTTGTAATGAGATCTGGTGCCCTCTTCTGGCCTGCAGGGACACATGCAGGCAGAATACGGTATACAAAGTAAAAATAAATCTTTAAAAAGCCAGCTCTCTCTCCCCACCAGGTGGGTTCCAGAGACCAAACTCAGGTCGATTGGGACTTGGCAGCAAGCACCTTTACCCTGCTGAGTCTTCGCACCGGCCCCTTGTTTTCTTTTGAGGACATGATCTCACTATGCAGCCCAAGCTGGCCTTGAACACACTATATAACTCAGGCTGCCCTCGACATTTCAGTGATCTGTTGTGGAAAAGGCAAAGATGTGTTACATTTGTTAATGCTACATTTGTTTAACAAAGTGAGGATGTGTGTTTAATTATATAAAGGTAAACTGTATCAGTTTTATTTGCCTACCTAAGGCACTTGATTGGTCTAATAAAAAGCTGAACGGCCAATAGCTAGGCAGGAGAAAGGATAGGCGGGGCTGGCAGGCAGAGATAATAAATAGAAGGAAGCCGATGACAGACCCAAAGTCATGATCCTGCTGAAAAGGAGCCTTCGAGCTTCTCTTGGGGTCGCATTTTGCCACTTTGTCAGATGGTTTGACCCCAGCATGCTGGAATTTTTATTCTCAAGAAATTAAATGCTCTTGTTAATGGCATACGTGTCTGGTGGTCTTTGGGGGACTTCTCATGAACCCTAACAGAAGCCCACTCCCTTCTGGGCCTCCTTCAAGGCAGCACTGGGCCTCCACATCACCCCCCTCCCCAGCACCAAAGGCCAACAACACTCACCTGTACCTGGAATCAGCCTACGGGATCTTGAAGTCTGGGGGCTCTGGAACGAGGTGAGAAAGGTACTTTCCAGATTTGGACTGGGGTGGCCTCATTTGTAGCAAGGGTTTTAATTTTAGGCAGATGCTGCCAGGAAATAGGTGGGGTTTTTTGTTCTGTGTTAACTTTTTATTGCATTTAGTTATTTGTCAGGGGTCGGGGGTTGGAAGACAGCTTGTAGGCACCTGTTATCTTCTTCCACGGTGTGGACATTAGAGACAGAACTTGTCATCAAGCTTGATGGCAAGCAACTTCATCTCAGCCAGTCCTGGTTTTCTTTTCCTTTTTATGAGATAGGGTTTGGTGCAGCCCAGGATGGCCTCTGATTCCCTATGTGGCCGAGGATGACCTTGAACTCCTGATGTTCCTGTATTGGAATTGCAGGTGCACATCACCATCACCCAGTTTTGCCTGGTTTTGTGAATGCTAGGCAAGCACTCTACTAACCAAGCTGCAGGCCCAGCCCAGCTTTCTTTTTCTGAAACAAGGTGTTGCTACATAACCTAGGCTGGCCTTGAACTGGAAATCCTCCTGCCTCAGCTGCCCAAATGCTAGGATTATAATCTTAAACCATCATGCCAGGCATACATGTAGTTCCCCTCCCCTCCCCTTTCTTCTCTTATTTAAAAAAGGGGGAGGGGTAATTATTTGGTTTCTGAGTCAGGGTCTCACTACGTTGCTCAGACTGGCCTTGAACTCACTTTGCAGCCCCAGCAGGTCAGGAACTCGGAATCCTGCCTCCACCTTCTGCCTTTCCTGTGAGCCTGGGCTTATACCACTAGTGCTAGTTAAGCTGGGTGATGGTGGCGCATACCTTTAATCCTAGCACTTGGGAGACAGAGGTAGGCGGATCTCTCTGTGAGTTTCGAGGTAAGCCTGGGCTAAAGAGTGAGTTCCAGGAAAGGCTCCAAAGCTGCACAAGGTTGAGAAACCCTACCTCAAAAGAAAACAAAACAAAAAACAAAAAAAACCACCAGTCTTAGCTCCTGCTGTGTTCGGTGCTGGAGCCATGGCTCTGTGCTTAAGAGACTGGCTGCTCTTCCAGAGGACCTGGGTTTGTTTCCTAGCACCCACATGTCGGCTCTCAAATACCCAAAACTCCAGTTCCAGGACCTTCTTCTGACTTCCAAGAGCACCAGGCACATACATAGTACACAGATATACATGTAGGCACGTATATAAATAAATGTAAATAATTTTTTTTAATGTTCAGTCCTTAAAATTCTGGGAACTGACCGTGAGACCTGACATCCATCCCTCCTTGGAGCTCCTGCCTGGGTAGTCTGGGTGGCTTGAACTACTACTGCCTAAAACAAACCCTAGCCTAGGAGGGAAGTCACAGTTCAACAATATCCTGGGCCATGGTGTCCCCTGGTGGCCAGTAGTAAAATCACACTACGTCGATTACAGATAAGAATAAGACCCATAGTTTATTTAGAGCAGTGTTTCTCAACCTGTGGTTCCCAAGACCCTTTCACAGGGGTCACATATCAGGTACTTTCATTACACATATCAGGTACTTACATTACGAGTCATAACAGTAGCAAAATTACAGTTATGAAGTAGCAACGAGAATAATTTTATGATCACCACAATGTGAGGAACTGTGTTAATGGGTCGTAGTGTTAGGGAGGTTGAGAGCCACTAGCTTAGAGCATCCACAGAATTATCCACCAAAATGCATTATATTAATCAATTTAATTATCATATCATGCAATGGTTATGTTTTCCTTTATTAAGATATTCTCAGATAGCCCCAGCTGGCCTTGAACTCTTACCTCCCCTTCCCAAGTGTTGGAATTATAGGCCTGCATTGCCAGCGCCAGTTTATATGATGATGGGGATGAATGCCAGGGCTTTGTGCATGCTAGGCAAGTGGTCTGCCAACCGAGCGCTTTTTCTATTTTAAAGATTAATGCTACAAATCAAACCCAGGGCTTCACACAGCTAGACAAGCACTCTGCCACTGAGATAAATCCTCAGCTCCCCCCTTTTTTTCAGTTGGGAGGAGTCTAACTATGTAGCCTAGGCTAGCCTAGAAATCATTATGTACTCAGACTAGCCTAGAATTCATGAGCACTGGGATGCAGGTGGGCATCACAAAGCCCACTTTAGGATGCCCTGCTTCTAGAAAGCCATGCCCAGCCACCCTGTGCCAACAGCCTCCAATCAGCACTCACCTGAGCCCTCTCCTTCCCAAACGCTTTTCTGTTCCACTGCCAGCCTATGACTCTGCCGGGCACCCTGGTAGCCTCCACAGCACGCTTGGAGAAAATGACAATTGCTTGTGCTCACTTCCATTTCCACGTGTGTGTGTCAGGAGTTCAAAGCCAGCTTCGGCCATATAGTGGAAAGGAGAGGGAAAGGGGAGGGGAAGAGGCTGGGCTAGGATGGCAAAGGCTTGGGGGCATTGTCAAGGAACCCAGACACCTACTCTTGGATTTTTAAGGTGGAGATGCTGGGGAGCTTTTATTTACTTTTAAATTCTTTTTTATATATAAATAATATGACATTACTTATGTATGTATGTATGCCTTGTGTGTATGCCACAGTGCATGTGTGGAGGTCAGAGGACAACCTGCTGGATGGACTCTGTTCTCTCCCTCCACCATGTGAATACCGGGAAGTGAACTTCAAGCAAATGCCTTTACCTGAACCATCTCGCTGACCAGACTCTGTGTTTGGGGGGGAAGGGGGAGGGACAGAGGGAGGGGAGAGAGATGGTAGGGGTGCATTGCCACAGCACACCTGTGAAGATCAGAGATTTTGCGGAAGCAGTTCCCTCCTTCCACCTTTACCCGGGTTCGAGGGACCAAACTCAGACCTCCAGGCTGCTGTGTCAAGCTCCCACACCAGGCAAGGGGGGTCAGATTTGGGTTTTCAATTTGGGAGGGCTCCAGGTGGGACTCTGGTCAGGTGAACAGTTGACTGGAACATTCTGCAGCTTGAAGGATCCAAATGGATAGAAGGAAGATCCAAGTGGGAACAAAAACATAATGGTGGCCCCTGAGTGCTCATGTGACCTTCTGTGAAGAACAGCATTTAATATGTGTGTGTTTCTGTGTTTGTGTGGGAGTGCATGGGTGGGTATGTGCACATGAGTGCAGGTACTCAGGGAGGTCAGAAGAGGGCATCTGACCCTATGGAGCTGAAGTTAGAGATGTTTTTGAGCTGCCAGACCTGGGGGCTAGGAATGGAACTTGGAACAGAGCAGCTTGGTTCTTAATCCCGGCCATGTCCCCAGTGTTCCTGGCTGTGAATCTTGACTGAAAGAATCTTCCTCTCTGGCCCATGCTACTGCTTCAATAAAGAACCAAGATGGGGCTGGTGAGATGGCTCAGCAGTTAAGAACACTGGCTGTTTTTCCAGAGGACCCAGGTTCAATTCCCACCACCTATACTACAATTCACAACTATCTGTGACTCCAGTTTCAGGGGATCCAATGGCCTCTTCTGGATTCCCCAGGCACACGATACATAGACATACACACAGGCAAAACACTGATACTTATTTAAAAAAAAAAAAGTTAAAAAAAAAAGTTTTAAAAAAAATGGGCTGGAGAGATGGCTCAGACATTAAGAGCACTGGCTGCTCTTCCAGAGGTCCTGAGTTCAATTCCCAGCAACCACATCGTGGCTCACAACCATCAATAGTGAGATCTGGTGCCCTCTTCTGACACACAGGCATACTGTATACAAAATAAATTAATTAATTTAAAAAAAAAAAAGAAAGAACCAAGATGGTATTCAAAGCCACAGGATCAAATTAGCTCCCTAGGGAATCCGTGGAGAGGAAGTGTGACGCCTGAACTGTGGGAAAACGGCCATCACAGAAGCTTATTCACTGGGAAACGCTATTTTAAACACAGGAGCACATCTGTATAGTGGACTAGCAGGCAAGAGGTAGAAAGAATACGTTCAGGGGTTGGGGATTTAGCTCAGTGGTAGAGTGCTTGCCTAGCAAGTGCAAGGCCCTGGGTTCAGTCCTCAGCTGGGGGAGGGGGGGATACGTTCAATAGGAAGTGGCCGGGAAGGAGAAGGGCTGTAGCTCACTGTTAAAGGCTTGTTGGGTATGCAGGAGGCCCTGAGTTCCCTCCCCAGAGTGGAATAAACCAGTCAGAGAGCCATGCACCTGTAAGTCCAGCATTGCAGATTGGAGGCAGGAAGATCAGAAGCTCAAGGCCAAGCACATCGTGGTGGCACTCATCTTTAATTCCAGAGGCTGAGGCAGGAGGATGGTGACTTCAAGGTCAGTTGGCTGGGGATAGCAAGTTCAAGGTGAGGCAAACAAGTACAACCCCAGCACTTTAAAGTACAGATAGAATCAGGAGTTCAAGGTCACCGGACGTGAGAATTGGCTTAGGGGTTTGGAGCTCTTGTTGCTCTGGCAGAGGACTGGGAGGTTCCTTCCCAACACCCACATGGCCACTCACACCATTTGTAACTTCAGGGTATCTGATGCCCCCTTCTGACCTCCACAGGTACTGCACACATGGTGCATATACATATACGCAGGCAAAAAACACTCATACACCAAAAAAAAAAAAGAAAAGAAAAGAAAAGAAAAGAAAAAGGCCAGGCGGTGGTGGCGCACGCCTGTAATCCCAGCACTCGGGAGGCAGAGGCAGGTGGATCTCTGTGAGTTCGAGGCCAGCCTGGTCTACAGAGCTAGTCCAGGACAGGCTCCAAAGCTACAGGGAAACCCTGTCTCGAAAAACCCAAAAAAAAAAAAAAAAAAAAAAAAAAAAAAAAAAAAAAAAAACCTCATGCACATAAAATAGTTTGTCAATGTTGTATTTACATATCTATATCTGTATAAAGCAATGATTATAAGTGTTTGTTTAAAAGGGTGAAGTGCAAATGTAAATTTAACAAGAAGTTGTAGATTTTTCAACACTGTACACAAACTCCTTTGTTACAAATAAATATTTATGCTTCTAAAAAATAAAAAATAGGCCAGGCAGTAGTGGCACACGCCTTTAATCCCAGCACTCGGGAGGCAGAGGCAGGCAGATCTCTGTGAGTTCAAGGCCAGCCTGGGCTACAGAGGGAGTTCCAGGAAAGGCACAAAGCTACACAGAGAAACCCTGTCTCAAAAAAAAAAAAAAAAAACCTAAATAAATAAATAAACAAATGAAAAATAAAAGGAGTTTGATATCATCAGCAGCTACAGGGGGAGTGCAGAGCCAGCCAGAGCTACATGAGACCCTATCTCAAAAAGAGAAAGAAAGGGAGGGTGTGTTTACCTTTATCAGACTGGCTGTGCTTTAGACTACTGGCGCCCCGCATATGGCTCTGTTGTTGCCCCTAAAACTAGCTTTAACTAAATTTCTATTGTTCTAATGAAACTCAAGATTCAAAGGCTAGAGTGGAAACCTGTGAGCTCAGAGAGTTAGAGTAGCAACTAGCTAAGTCCCTCTCTGGCATCCCAGAAGCCTCTCCTTCCACATCACCCCAACAAAAAAACCTGTTGTGCTTCTTTCCGCTACTTCCTGTCAACCAGTTTCTAACCCCACCTCTCTGAGCCCAGGGCAATTTTATTTAATTAATAAAAATGCAACGCATCTTTATATAGTTAAACAAATATTCCACAACAGGAGGGCCGGAGATACCGCTCAGTAGATAAAAGTGCTTGCCCTACAAGTCTGGTGATCTGAGTTTGACATCCCATAACCAACAGTGGAAGGAGAGAACTGGCTCCCCAACATTGTCCTCTGACCTCCACAGATATTGTAAATCAATCAGTAAAATATAGATTCATTTAAAACAAAAACAAACAAATCCAAAAACAGCAGTGGCCACCACCCCACCCAGCCCCACCAAATGGGGCTCCTTTGTAGAGCAAGCAAGAAAAGCCAGTCCTGTCCCCGTCCCCCCCACCCTCGGCACACACACACACACACACACACACACACACACACACACACACACACACACACACACACCACCCCCGCCCAGCCAGGCTGCGTGTCCTTCGGCTCCGCCCCAAGGCCAGGGCGAGGCCAGCTTTAAGGACAGGGGCTCCGTGGTTTTGCCCCACGGGACTGACGTTAACTTCAGTGGAAAGCACTGGAGCATGGAGAACAGTAAGCCAAGGAAAGTTCTTCTTGGGTCCGTGACAACACAGAAGACAAGAGAGCTATGCACTTGCAGGAGGCTGCCCCCACTCGGGAGCAGAAATAACCCATGCGTGGACCTGGCAACGCTCCCATGTTTTCCCAGACCCAGCATCACTAGATCTTAGGAGCAGATAAATTCTCATTAAAAACTTTGACTAAGGCCGGGAGGTGGTGGCTGACACCTTTAACCTTAGCATTCAGGAGACGGAGGCAGGCAGAGCTCTGAGTTAGAGGCCAGCCTGGTCTACATAGTGAGTTCCAGGACAGCCAGGGTTACACAGAGGAACCCTGTCTTAAAAAAACAAAAACAGCCGGGCGGTGGTGGCGCACGCCTTTAATCCCAGCACTCGGGAGGCAGAGGCAGGCAGATCTCTGTGAGTTCAAGGCCAGCTTGGGCTACCAAGTGAGTTCCAGGAAAAGGCATAAAGCTACACAGAGAAACGCTGTCTCAAAAAACCAAAAAAACAAACAACAACAAAAAAAACCCCAACAAACAACAACAGAAAGAAAGGAGCTGGAGAGATGGCTTAGCAGTAAAGAGTACTGGCTGCTTTTTTCAGAGGGCCCCTGTTAGATTCCCAACACTCACTGGGTAGCTGACAAAATATCAGTAACTCACTTTCAAGAAATCTGACACCCTCTTCTAGCACCAGGCATGTACAAGGTGTAACTACATACATGCAGGCAAAATACCCCTACACATAAATGTGTGAAAAAAAAAAGAAAAGAAAAAAGCCAATGTGCAAGCTCAAAAGTAAAAAGGAAGACAGGAAACACTACTGAATTTCACAGAAAATGTAGAAGATGCTGTAGAGATAACTCTCAGTGGGTGAAGTGCTTGTCTTTAACTCTAGTGACCGGGAACTCACTGGCCAGCTAGCTAGCCTAAGCAAAATAGTGAGGTTCACCGAGAGACACTGTTTCAAAAAATAAGGTGAAGGACAATAAAGGAAGATACACAATATCACCTCTAGCTTACACATACCCAAAATCAAACAAATAAAAAGTAATAAAATGCAGAAGATGTTGTAACTTTTAGATGATTGCCCAGAAGAGACACTGGGATAAAAACCAGCAACAGTCAGTCTTCCAGACAGTGGGAGCTGGCCTGAAGAGCCCTCCTGTTCTCACTGGCAGCAAACAGACATACCAATAGCAGGGCTTCTAGTTTGTTTGTTTCCACTGCTTGTTTTGTAATTTTGTAATGCAATTTTTGTAACCCACTTACTTTAATGTTCTTTGTGTAATGCTTCTTTATAAAGAATGCCCAAACCTGTAGGCTATATACAGTGTTCTGTGTTTAGAAAGAGCATGACTCCAACAGCACAGATTTTATTCTCATACAAAGAATTTTCCCCACAGTTGAACAGAGGGCCTTGCACCTATCAGGTAAATGTCCTACCACTGACCTAGATGCTAGTTCTGTTCTGCATTCACAGATGCTGTGGTTTCAAACTGTTAGGCTCAAGTGCTCCTTCTACCTCAGTCTCCAGGATTGCTAGGATTACAGATGTGTACCACTGTGCATGGCCATTTGGTTTCACATTAAAAAGAGAAGATTTGCCCTCGGTGGTGGCCCTATCTGGAAGGAATTATAGAAGAAATATTGGAAATTGGCCTGGTCACTTCCCCATGCCCACTCAAACATCTGCTGGGCTGGATTAGGGATGTTTATGCCTTAGATTTGTGAGATGTGTATAAATGTTTTTTTTTTCATAACTACGCTAAGACAGTTATCACCCTGAAATTTTTGAAACTTACCACATTATGAGTCAGCTGTTATGGTTCCCATCTGGAATCTTAGTACTTGGGAGGCGAAGGCAGAAGGACTACTCTGAGTTCAAGTCCAGACTGGGCTATACAGTAAGTTTCAAGCCAGCTGTGGTGACAAAGTAAAGCCCTGTCTCAACCAAACCAAATCAAACTAGATCAAATCAACATCAAACTAGGAAGAACACCAAAAGGAAAAACTGAGAAGCAGGTGTGGTGGTGCACACCTTTAATCCCAGCACTTAGGAGGTGGAAACTGGAGCAGCAGGAATCTTGGCTACCTTGGGCTATGAAATCCTGTCTGAAAATGAGCAATCCAACCAACATGGCCTTGGTGTTCTTAGACTATATATCTATATCTATATCTATACCTATACCTATATTATATATTTATAATGAATTTCAAAGAGTAATTCATTTTTTAAATGTATGCATTAAATTCTATGAATTTTTAAATCATACAATAACTATGGTTACACATGTGGTAATGTTATTACAAAATAATACAGAAATGTCAGAGAGGAACCAAGGACAGGAAGAAATAATGGCAAGTTAGAGAGAAGGACTAAAAGATAAGCATGTTTGGCAAATAAGTCATGTAGAAGAACTAACTTTTTCATATGAAGAAAAACAATGAATAACTAGAAATGATCTGGAAAACCTGGATTACAATTTGAGTGTCCTTGTGAACTTACAATGTTTCTCAATGTATACGGTCTAGCTATATATGGAAATAAGTATGTATAATTGTTTATTTATAAACAAACAACAACAAAATCTCATCAGTTTTATTCTCAGGCTAGGGAAACAAGCCTCAAGTTATACACATATCCTGAGAACTTAGTTTCCAGTTCAATAAGAAAATTACTTTATTATTCACACACACACACACACACACACACACACACACACACACACACAAAACAGACAAACAAACAAAAATTTTGACTAAATCCAAAAGAGCACTAAGGCCCAGAAGATATGCTAGGAAGCCAGACTATTTTTATTACACTTTTCACTTTTTTGTTTTGTTTTAAGACAGGATCTCAAGTACCTCAGGCTGACCTTGAATCTCTAGTCCTCCTCTAAATTTATTTGGTTTGTTTCAAGCCAGGGTCTCCCATTGGTCTATTGAGACAGAATCTCATGTAGCCCAATCTAGCTCATCCTCCTGCCTCAGCCCTATGACTGCTTGGATTCTAGACCTGGGCCACCACACCCAGCTGACAGCTAGGCTTAAAAATAGTGACTCCTATGTGGCGCACACCCTTAATCCCAGTACTGGGGAGGCAGAGGCAGGTGGATCTCTGTGAGCTCACGGCCAGCCTAGGCTACAGAGCTAGTTCCAGGATAGCCAAGGGCTACACAGTGAAACTCTATCTGGAGAAACAAACAAACAAAGCAACAAACAGGGTGTGGTGCAGGGCATGAGGGGTGTTCTCAGTGGGTGGAGCTCTTGCTTAACGTGTACGAAGCCTGGCTTTCATTCCTATAACCTCATTAACTAGGTGTGGTGGTGTCTGTAATTTCAGAACTCAGGAGCCTGAAGCACAAGAATCAGGAATTCAAGGCTATCCTTGGAAACATAGCAAGACCCCTGCCTTAAAAAAAGAAAGCGGGGGAGGGGGTGAGTGGAGAAGGAAGGATGAAAGAGAGAAAGAAAAAGAAAAAAGAGGGGGAAACCCACTTTGAACATAAGACTTAAAAAAACAAAACAGTTTACTTTTTAACTGCATCATCAAGGAAAACCCTGGAGGCCTGGAGAGGCAGCTCAGCTGGAGCGCCTGTTCTTCCTAGCTTGCTCAAAGCCCTGGGTTTGATTCCCAGCACCACATAAACTCATAAAACTGGGTGTAGTGGTCACACCTATATTCCCAGTCCAGTGGAGGCAAGACAATGAGGAGTTCAAGGTCATCTTTATCTACATAGTGCTTTGGAGGCAATCAGGCAGCAACTGAAATCTTAAAATAGACAACAGCCCTGTGTGGTGGCACAGGCCTTGAATCCCAGCACTCCAGCTACAGAAACAGACAGACCTGTGTGAGTTCCAGGCCAGTCTGGGCAATATAGTCAGACCCTGTCTCACAATAAATAAGTATATGAATTGCTTAATTGAAACAAAATATGGCTGAGGAAGTGGTGCAGGCCTACAATCCCAGCACCACTTGAGACAGAGATGGGAGGAGGGAGTGTTCAAGGCTCATCTGAGTGATAGATATGCTGAGCTTCCTGGCGATGCAACTTCTCCATTAGAGAGTCCAGGCCACCCAATTCCAGCTTTCCTGTGCCCCTGCGTTTGTCATTTCTTCATCCCCATGCCACACTAGTTAGGTCAATCCCTGCACAGTAGTTAAGCATGCTTCAAACAATTTCCAGGTGCTGAGTGAGGTAGAAGAATTGATTCTTTTTATTGAAAAGGCCATCAGGGTGACTTCCATGGCGTTCACGACACCTTTGCACCAGTGAGCATGCCGTGCCCGGCCTCTCATTGTTATAACTCGTAGGGTTCGCAGCTGGAAGACTGATGATTACTTACCTACCCAGGTAGTGTGCATAGGACCTTCCAACTCTGTGCAAGCTAGCCAGTAGGAATGAAACTTCCGGGTCAGCACCACAGCTGGATCCCTCCATGTTCTATGACTTGAATGCATAGTATCTTCAGCGAAAGAGGTATTACCATCCAGCTCCGGAGGGTAACCATTGGCAGTAGCCTGTCATGTTTGGGGGCCTTTGACTTCACTGTCCAACAACTCTGAAAGAGGTGACTCATTCCCAGCACTGGCCTTTTTATTTTGAAGCCTGTGCTATCAAGTAGGACTTTGTTGCCCTGTTACAGGTTAACTCCATTTAATTCTTTTTATATGTGTATATCTGTATAATGCAGGAAGCTTCTCCAGTAGTGAGTTTCCATACAGCTTTTTCTAAAATTTCTAGTATTAGTTAGCCCTCCCCTTATTCCCTCCTCTACCTTGAGCTCCCATCCCCCACGCCATTTAACCTTTCCTGCTCTATTTTTCCCTTTTACCTCTTTATACTACTACATTTCATCTCCTCTCCCACGAAAGCCCCACTCACAGCCCCTTACTAATTTCCTGATTCCTGTGGGTATTCCAAATGAAACACACATGTCTAAAGATTTGACGACAACATCCACAAATGAAAGAAAACATGTGATGTTTGTCTTTGGGGTCTGGGTGACTTAGGATGATTATTTCCAGCTGGGTGGTGGTGATGCACTCCTTTAATCCCAGCACTCAGGGAGGCAGAGGCAGGCGGATCTCAGTGAGTTCCAGGCCAGCCCAGTCTATAGAGCAAGTTCCAGGATAGTCAGAACTATACCGAGAAACCCTGTCTCAAAAAACAAAATAAATAAATAAATATAAAAATGGAATAATTATTTCTAGCTCCATTCATTTTACCTGTGAACTTCATTGTTTTTCTTTTTCTTTTTCTATTTATTTATTTATTTATTTATTTATTTATTTATTTATTTATTTTTGGTTTTTCAAGACAGGGTTTCTCTGTAGCTTTGGAACCTGTCCTGGACTAGTTCTGTAGACCAGGCCAGCGTCAAACTCAGAGATCCGCCTGGCTCTTCCTCCCGAGTGCTGGGATTACAGGTGTGTGCCACCACCGCCCAGCTGGTTTCTTTTCTTAACAGTTGAATAATATCCACTGTGTAAATGTACCACATTTTCATTATCCATTTGTTAGTTGATGGGCATCTAGGCAGTTTTCATTTCCCATCTATTAGGAATAGAGCAGTAATGAACATAGATGGGCAAATAGCTCTATAGTAAGATAAGAGTCCTTTGGGGATATGCCCAAGAGTGATAGAGTTGAGTCACATAGTTGATCTATTTCTAGCTTTTTGAGGAACCTCCACACTGATTTCCATAGTTGTTGTGGAATATTATTTTAAGATGCATTATATTTATTTATGCTGTGGAACATCTGTTTAATGATGCAAAGATGTGTTGCATTCTTTTATGTTGCATTTGTTTAACTCTGTGAAGCTGTGTTACTTTGCCTGTCTAAAACACCTGATTGGTCTAATAAACAGCTGAATGGCCAATAGCAAAGCAGGAGAAAAGATAGGTGGGGCTGGCAGGCAGAGAAAATAAATAGGGGAAATCTGGGAGGAAAAGAAGAAAGAGCAAGAGAACAAGGAGGAGAGGATGCTAGGGGCCAGCCACCCAGCCACCCAGCCACCCAGCCACCCAGCCAGCTATGGAGTAAGACTGAAGGTAAGATATACAGAAGTAAGAGAAAGGTAAAAGCCCAGAGGTAAAAGGTAGATGGGATAATTTAAAGTTAAGGAAAGCTGGCTAGAAATAAGCCAAGCTGAGGCTGGGCATTTCTAATTAAGAATAAGCCTCTATGTGTGATTTACTTGGGAGCTGGGTGGTGGGCCCCCAAAAGAACAAAACCCAACAACACATAGTGGTTGTACCAGATGAACTCCCACCAGCATCGAATAAGAATTTCCCTTTCCCCACAGCCATGTGAGCATATTGTTATTGTTTTGTGTATTAATCTTAGCCATTCCGACTGGGGGTAAGATGAAATCTCAGATTTTTTTTTTTTTTTTCCCTCGAGAAAGGGTTTCTCTGTGTAGCTTTGCGCCTTTCCTGGAACTCACTTTTGGGACCAGGCTGGCCTCGAACTCACAGAGATCCGCCTGCCTCTGCCTCCCGAGTGCTGGGATTAAAGGCGTGCACCACCACTGCCTGGCGAAATCTCAGATTTTTAATTTGCATTTCCCTGATGGATGTTGAACTTTGAAAAAATATCTCTCAGCTGGTTTTGTTTTATCCTTTAGGAATGAAACCCTTCATCATCTTTGTTTTGAAGACAGGGTTTCTCTGTGTAGCCGTGGCTGTCCTGGAACTCACTCTGTAGACCAGGCTGGCCTCCAACTCAAGAGATCTGCCTGCCTTTGCCTCTGGAGTTCTAGGATTAAATGCATGCACCACCAAGCCCGATTCAACTCCATGCCCCCCCCCTTTTTAAAATAATTTATTTATTATGTATACAGTGTTCTGTCTGCATATACATCTGCAGGTCAGAAGAGGGCATCAGATCTCGTTACAGATGGTTGTGAGCCACCATGTGGTTGCTGGGAATTAATCTCAGGACCTCTGGAAGAGCAGCCAGTGCTCTTAACCTCTGAGCCATCTCTCCAGGCCCCCAGGCCCCATTTTTTAATTAGATTATTCTCTTGATGTCTATTTTTTTTTCAGTTCTTTGCATGTTCTAGATAGTAACTCTCTGTCAGATGTATAGCTTCTAAAAATGTTTTTCTCTATTCTGTAGTCTTTTTTCTTCAAACAATGAATGATATCCTTTGCAATAAAGAAGTTTGTTAGTCTCTTGAGGTTCCATGTATTACTTGTTGGTCTTAATGCCTGGGTTACTGGGGTCCTGGTCAGAAAGTCTTTCCTTGTGCCAATAATGTTGGTTGTATTTAAGGCCTGCCCCACAAAATGAAACCCATACCCAGCACTATTATCAGAGTCAAGAACCTGTGTGCAGTGAGGTCAGAATCCCTAGGGGAGGATCTACCACCAACATTCCACTAAATGGACGTAGTATTAAAGTGACCCCCAGAGCTTTATTGCTACATCCATTGACTAGTGCATCTCTCAGCTCTCATCAGAGAAGTTACTATTTGCTAAAGATGTTGATTAACACAGAGACTCACTGGGGACTGGAATGCTCAACCCTAAACAGGGCACATATACCACACCCCTTCCTCCCAGTGCTCAGGGACCAGCAGCAGAAGAGGAGTCAAAAAGACTGTAGGAGCCAGAAGCAGTGGATGACTATAAGAAAAGTGTTTTCTGGACACAGTGGGACATCTGCACATGGAAACTCTGAACAGTAGTGGTAGCATGCACAAACAAGACATATATATGCAGGTAAGCCAAACAGAATCTCATTATGAATCTGATAGATGAGCATGATGCCCCACCACTGCTGGGAACAGAGGAGTCAATTTTCTTCAAGGGTATGGTCCCTGATAGGTTGACCACACTCCAGGGGAAGGCCATTCGACCAAAAATATATAGGGAGCACAAAATGAACTTAGTGGGGTTTAAAAAAGAGCCGGGCGGTGGTGGCACACGCCTTTAATCCCAGCACTGGGAGACAGAGCCAGACAGGTCTCTGTGAGTTTGAGGCCAGCCTGGGCTACAGACTGAGTTCCAGGAAAGACACAAAGCTACACAGAGAAACCATGTCTCGAAAAAACAAAAACAAACAAAAAAAAAAACACAAAACCAAATCACCTGGCTGGTCCATGGTGGCACATGCCTTTAATCCCAGCACTCGGGAGGCAGAGCCAGGCGGATCTCTGTGAATTCCAGGCCAGCCTGGTCTACAAAGGGAGATCCAGGAAAGGTGCAAAGCTACACAGAGAAACCTTGTCTCGAAAAACAAACAAACAAACAAACAAACAAACAAACAAAACTACTTAAACAGAGCATGGTGGATGGTGGTGCATGCCTTTTAGCAGGTAGAGGTAAGAAGATCAGGAAATAAAGGTCAACCTCAGCTACAGAATTCAAAGCCAGTCTAGGATACATGGGACCCTATTTTTTGTTTGTTTTTCGAGACAGGGTTTCTCTGTAGCTTTGCGATGGGACCCTATTTCAAAAAACACAAAACAAGGAGGGCTCGAGGGAGGGAGAGCCTGTGCCACCTTTTCCTCACAACTGTCCTTGTCTCTGGGGCTGTACTAACTCCCCTCTATCCTCTAGGACAGCCCACTGAGCTTGGGAGTCAATAGCTTCTTGCCTACAGGTTCAGTTTTAACAGTGTCCAAGAGACCCCGCCACCTGCTGTTCTTCCAGCCATCGTGTGGGGCTTCTCACCCAAACCCATGCTGAACAAAAAAACTCTCTCTTCTCCAGGACATTTGCCACCCGGCATTTCCATCCTTTTGGGGGAAGAGGAGAGAGGAAGGGAAGGAAGAGAAGGAGGGAGGGGAGAAAGATGCTTCCCATAAACTGTTGCATGAACTAATATATTTAAAGTAGAATCCTGTCCCAAGGACCAGGACCGCAGGCGCCTTGGAAAGATCGTTTCCAGTCTCAGATCCAACATTTGGTAAACTGTTTACAGTGCTGAGCCTCGCTTTCCAAATCTGTAAAACGGAGATTCTCTACAAGCAAGGCAATGCGCCACAGGTCCCCAGAACAAAGACCAGCAGACCAACGAGGTAACCCCGCGTCCGTCCGCAGACGGCAAGCACCAGCCCACTCTCCGCCACGCGCAGGCGCGCCCTCCAGTGCATCTTCAAGCACGCGCAATCGACCGGAAACCCCAGCCGGAGCCTGAGGTGAAGAGGCGGGGCCTACGCAGCGGGCCTGCGCCGTACGCCTCCACGCCTCCGTGCGTCGCGAGGGTGGGCGGGGCCGCGCAAGCGCGCAGCCCATCCCGGCTCTGGAGCATAAACAAGAGTGGGGACGGGATGAGGCGGCGGTTGGTCCCCGCGCAGCGAGAGGCGGCGAGCGAGCCTACGAGCCGGATCGGGCGCAGCTCCTGAGTGTAGCGCGTTCCCGCGGGCAGCCCGAGTTGCGCCGCGCGCGCTCCCGCGAAGGGGGTCCGAGCCCGTCGCGCGCGCGCAGCCATGAACCTGGCGAGCCAGAGCGGAGAGGCCGGCGCCGGCCAGCTGCTGTTCGCCAACTTCAACCAGGATAACACGTAAGGCCAGGCTTGGGCACCGGGCCGGGTCAGAGGGCAGGGCTTGGATCAAGTGGAGGGGTGTCTGAGGGGGGTTCTGAGCCCGCGCGGCCGCTCGAGCGCTGCTGCCTCCTGGGCCGGGGGAGTTGATGGAACTCGAGGTGTTCCCATCCACCTGTCCTCAGACCTGGCCTCTCGCAGAGTTGGGAAGGAACTGTGCACGCCGGTTTGTGCCCGTCACCCGGAATGGGTTTCTCGGCCGCCCTGGGCATCGCCCGCCTCCCTGTTTCTCTTCATTTTCAGTGCCTCTTCTATCGCTTTTCATGGTTTTTCTTTTTCCTTTTTATTGTTTCTTCTCTGCCGTTCTTTCTGGCAGGTAACTTTGTTTCCTCCAAACAAGAATCAAACAGCAGAAACCCAGGCCTTTGGTCTAGAGAGACTTTGTCCTCAAGGGGTCTGGGTGCTCCAAGGGGGTGAGGGGCAAAGTGAGCTATTCCTGGGGTAAAAGAGAACCTTCATGCAGTCCCCTGTTTTACCAGACTCCTCTGCTGTAGGTCCCAATCTGGTTCTTCAAGGCCGCCTTGTTGGCATACCTGGGAGGTGGTTAATAGATGAGGTTTTTAAGGAAGGAAGGATGAGTTATGGGACTGGAAGGGAGAAGAGCCATCTTGGGAAGTGAGTAAGAGGAAGTGATGTAAGAGGAGAAGGAATGGGTCACTTGGCATCACACTAAGTAGTTGGCTGCTGTTGGCAGAATAGCATTAGCAAGGTAGAGACTAAGCTTTTTGTTTTTCCTCAATTAAAAGTTAAATTGTGAAAATGGCAAGCACCTGTATGGACGTGCGACAGGTGCTCAGCTGGACTTTCTCAATATTCTCAAGATCAGGGAGCTGTCCAGAGATTGGGAAGGAGGTGGGTCACCTGGTTCAGCCACAGATGAGACGGTGAAGTTCAGAGAGGTCTGGCGCCTTTCCAGATCTTATGGTTGGTTAATAGTGGCATGGGGCAGGAGCAGGGTCTTGTCTCCTGAGCTCGCTCTCCTAGTGTTCTTTTCGTTCTACCACACTGGGTCTTTTCTACCTACAGAACAGAATTCTACAGACCCTGAGTCTAGAAGTCCAGTGGATCTATAAAAGTTGAAGCCACCAGGAGAGATGACACAATGGACAAAGTACTTGTCCGCACAGCTGTGAGGACCAGAGTGAAGATCTCAGCACCACATACACTCCTGAGGAGAGAGGCCATCCCTGGCTAGTTAAATTAGCAGTCAGTCAGCTCTGGGGTTCAGGGAGAGACTCTACTTCAGTCTGTAAAGTGGAGAATGGAGGAAGACACACCACACAAGTGTATACACACTGACACTAAAAGTGTGACCTCACTTAAGAAACACACACATTCAGGCTGCTAAATACTGTGTTGTGTGTGCCTTAAACCAGCACAAGGAAAGCTGTCTGGACAACCTGTTGCAGTTTGTCTAGTGAATAAGCTAACCCGGGTAGGAGGAAAGTAGTTCCAGCCAGTAGCAATCTGGCTTCTGAGTCATTAAGATTTGGGGACTGGTAAGAAATGGTAGTATTACAAGGTTTTTATTCATCTGTCTATTTATTTTGAGACAGGGTATCTCTGTGGCCCTGGCTGTCTTGGAACTTACCATGTAGACCAGGCTCGCCTTGAACTCAGAGAACTGTCTCCCTGTGCCTCCCGAGTGCTGGGACTAAAGGCGTGCACACTGTGCCTGGCTATCTGTATTACAAGGCTTTATGTCTTGCTTGAAATAGAGAATATTAAGAACAGTTTCTATATCTGCTGAGTTCCCTGTGTAATAAAAGTGTCACTCTGGCCCAAACAGGATCTTTTCACACCCCTCCTTAGCCCTGAACCTGCTAGTTCATGAAGTTATTATTAGTTCAGAACAAGGTTTGCTGTGTCAATTTTTACTTGCCAAAGAGACCTTGAAAACATAGGGGCATAAGTTGGAAGCAATTCCAGGTTAGGGCTGTATTGGAGTTCAGAGGAGTGACATGATTGTTAAAGCTACAGGTGGAAGAAATAAAAAGGTTCTGTGGAAGGGCTTCTGCATCTTAAAAGAGGAGCAGGGGCCGTGTGGTGGTACACACCTTTAGCCCCAGCACTTGGGAGGCAGAGGTAGGATCTCTGAGTTCAAGGCCAGTCTGATTTACATATCCAGTTCCAGTACATCCAGGACTAACTAGAGCAGTGATTCTCTACCTGTGGGTCACGACCCCTTTGGGGTCACATCAGATATTTACATTTTGATTTTGTAACAGTAACAATTACCGTTATGAAGTAGCAATGAAAATAATTTGCAGTTGGGGGTCACCACAACATCAGGAACTGTATTAGAGGGCTACAGAATTAGGAAGGTTGAGAACCACTGAAATAGAAAGATGCAGTCTAAAGGAAAAAAAGAACATGGGGCTAGGGCATGAGGACTTGAGTTTGGCTCCTCAGCGTGCATGTAAAAGCAGGCAGGGTGGGGACCATCTGCAACCCTAGGGTTTGTGTGGACACAGGAATGAGGATAGGTTGATCGTCCTCAGCGCTCACTGGCCAGCCATTCGAGCCAGAGTCATCTCCAGGTTCAGTAAGAGACCCTGTCTCAAAAACAAGCAAGATGGAGTACAGTGGAGGAAGATTCCCATCCTGGTCTGTAACCTGCACGTGCACACAGACATGCATCTGCATGCACATGTGCAGAGATGCCATAAACTTAACCACACTCAATTTAAAAAACAATTTCCAGCAAGGAATAGAACTTTGTGTGGAATCCCATTTACTGTGTTCAGGGATAGAGGGGGCCACTGGACATTAAGGAAGTATCCATCTATTCTGTAGTCATTTAAATGCTCACATATTTATTTGTACTCAAACTGTGTCAGTTTCCTCCTTTCTCCTCGTAATAGGATTTCAAATATTGAGGAATTTTTCTTCTCGTGATCTTTTTTTTGTTTTGTTTTGTCTTACAAGACAGGGTTACTCTGTGTAGTTTTGGTGCCTGTCCTGGATCTCGCTCTGTAGACCAGGCTGGCCTTGAACTCTGAGATCCTCCTGGCTCTGCCTCCCAAGTGCTGGGATTAAAGGCGTGTGCCACCACCAGCGTTCTTCTCTGATTCTTATCCTAAAGTGACTACAATGTGATCTGCCTTTTACTGTCTGTTTTTGTTTTTAAAGGAAAGCAATGAGAAGGACAGGAAGAGCAGCCTATCCTGGTCGCCCAGTTTAGTCTGGTTGATTCCCACCTGTGTTTTTCTCCAAGTGACAGTTTTATGTGGGAGCATTGTAGCTTTTCTTTCTTTCTTTCTTTTTTGGTTTTTCGAGACAGGGTTTCTCTGTGTAGCTTTGGAGCCTGTCCTGGAACACTCTGTAGCCCAGGCTGGCCTCGAACTCACAGAGATCCGCCTGCCTCTGACTCTGAGTGCTGGAATTAAAGGCGTGTGCCACCACTGCCCAGCACATTGTAGCTTTTCAAAGCTGAGCTTGACCAGTGAATAGGGTCACTGGATTCTCATGTGGAGTCATCAGGACTAAGTTTTTCCAGTAGATTTTGGGAAGTCAGAGAGGTGGCTGTGTCTATTCTAAGCTTCCTTTCTCAGAGGCCTGGAGTAAAGGGACTGCCCCCGACCCCGTCCCCTAGGTGAGACAGGGCCTAATAATATTCATTTTTTTCTTCCACTGAGCTTCCTCCATTTCACGTGCCAGGCACTGTTCTGGAAGGCACTACTCTCTGCTTGTATTTGCCTGGAAATTGAAGGTGGTTTCCAAAGCTCCTTTCAGCCTTAACTTGGCTGCCCCTCTAGGTGCTTTTTGGAGCAGATAGTTGAGAACAGGAGATTGCTGCAGAGGGTGGATAGACAGTGACCCACAGAACCTGTATGATGTGTTCAAGGGCAACCTAGTTCCCAGTTCTAGTGTTTCTTGGGGAGCATTGTTAGCACCCTATGGAAATTGACCAAGGAAAGGCCTGGGGCTTCTGGTACAGGTCTGGGGTGGGATGGGCCAGGTTCTCCATGAACTTGGCCTGGTTGTTGTCCTAAGTGAGGCATAGCACCTGTCAGGTCACTGTGGCCATGGAGCAGTCTGCTTCCTGTTTACAGAGGTGGCTTGTCCCATTCACCCACATAATCAAGTGTGACCTTTTCCTGGGGGAAGGTAATGACAGAGGAAGGCCTCTGTGGACTGATGTCTGGGAAGCTGAGGGGCACATATGCTACACACACTCGTAGTGAAGATGTTTCAGGCTTGTGTTCAAATTCAGTAACAGATGTTATGTCAAAGTGGCAGCTCCTTGCCCATATCCTCATAAATTAGCAAAAGGATGTTGCAACAAGATGAGAAGGGAGTTCATGAATGTGCCTGAGGTCAGAGGCATGTCCAATCCCCTTATGCTGTAGTTACAGGCATGTGAGTTGCCTGTTGTGAGTGCTGGGAATCGAACTCAGGTCCTCTGCAAGAAAAAAAAAAATACATGCTCTTACCACTGAGCCATCTTTCCAGCTCAAGCAAATGCATCCTTTTGTTTATGACTGGGTGTCTTGTAGCTTACTGTGTTGTGTAGCTGAGGTTGGCCTTGAACTTCAGAGTCTCCTCCCGAGTTACTTTCCCAGTGTCCGAGTGAGAGATGGGTACCAACCACCACACCCTTTACATCTTTGTTTTTTGAGATAGTTCTTTATGCAGCCTCAGCTGGCCTTGAACTGGAGGTCCTCCTGCCACTCCTCCCAAGTATTCTGCCCATCATTCCTTGCAGTTCCTATTACCCTCTGTCCATAAGGATAACATTGAACAACCAGTGCTTGAACTCAAGTCCTTGATAGGCCAGGTGAGTGCTCTACCACTGAGCAACATCCCTAGACCTGTGTTAACTTAGAAACACAAACATATCTTTCTAGTAGAACACATCTCACCTCTCATGTGGTTATGTCTCTTCCATGATTATAATGTCTGCATTTTTTGTTAAAATGTTAAAAACCTACCAAAGAGGGATATGTGAACCTGGTTGTTGGTGTCTGTAATGAAAATGGTAAACACTTACCTTGAGGCCCAGGGACCACAGTCATGCTCAGCAGGGACTCTGATGTGCTGCACCCAGGTTTACTTACAATGTCATAATTACTTACCCTCCCTTGATAAAGTTTTTAACTTCTGTTTCTTTCTTTCTTTCTTTTCTTTTCTTTTTTTCTTTTTTTTTTGTTTTTGTTTTTTTGTTTTTTTGAGAAGGGGTTTCTCTGTGTTGCTTTGCACCTTTCCTGGAACTCGCTTTGTAGACCAGGCTGGCCTCGAACTCACATAGATCCTCCTGCCTCTGCCTCCTAAGTGCTGGGATTAAAGGTGTGGGCCACCACCGGCTTAACTTCTGTTTCTTACTGATATAAGGGCCCAATCTGTTTAGAAGACTTTTGGCATTAAAATTCTAGTTCAGGTGTTTAATAGTCTAATCAATTCTGTTTATTTAGAATATCAAAAAGATTTTGCCTGTCTGGTGGTGGTGGGTGGTTGGTGGTGGTGGGTGGTGGTGGGTGGTGGGTGGTGGGTGGTGGGTGGTGGGTGGTGGGTGGTGGGTGGTGGGTGGTGGGTGGTGGGTGGTGGGGGTGGTGGTGCAGGTGCAGGTGCAGCACACCTTTAATCCCAGCACTCAGGAGGCAGAGGCAGGTGGAGCTCTGTGAGTTTGAGGCCAGCCTGATCTGTAGAGCGAGTTCCAGGACAGCTAGAGCTGTTACACAGAAAAAAAAATTCTGTGCATGGGGAACACCGCTGAGAACCAAGCTCTCTGGAACCCAGGAATCCATTTCTAATGCTTGTAGGCAAGGACCTCCCTAAGCTTACTTGTGATTTCCAAGTGAACAAGAAGTGAAAAGAGGGGTGGTGAGGACAGGGTAGTCATGAAGGAAAACTGACACCTGTCTATAAAGGTAGGCTTTTGCTTTGTTTTTATGCTGGAGATTGAACCCAGAGCCTCACATCTGCTAATAGCTCCAGAAAATATCTTTGAATTGTTATGGCTGGGGGGCTGGAGAGACGGCTCAAGCAGTTAAAGGCACTTAGTGCTCTTGCAGAGCACCCAGATTTGGTTGCCAGCACCCATATGCTGGCTCTCGACCACCTGTTACTCTAGTTTCAGGAAATCAATACCCTCTTCTGGTTCTCATGGTTCCTGTACACATGTAGTATACATACATACATACATTCAGACATATAGACACTCACATAGAATTATATATATTTATCTCTCATGGTCTGGACATCTGATGTGGGAGACAAAACCCTGAGCCCAAAAGAATTTGCCAAAGCAGGCATATTGGTTCATGTCCCAGCACATAGGAAGACTGAGGCAGGCCAGCCTCATCTACTTATTGAGATTCTGTTTCAAATAAACAACAACAAAATGTGTCCTTTTGTCTTAAGAACATAGGAACATTTTCTCTGGGCATCTGGGAAGGTGGCTTAGTAGCTAAGAGTTCCTGTTATTCTTCCAGAGGACCAGAACAACCACAGCTCACAGTGGCCTTTTAACTTTACCTGCAGATATCCCCACACATGTGACAGGTATTCATGTAGATACACTCACATAAATAATAATCTTTTAAAACACACAGGAAAAGACACAATTTAAGAATGATTTTTGTCTTATTTTCTTTTTGCTCTTGGTATTTTTGGTGTTTTGTTTTTACTTTGAGGCAGGGACTCACTATGTAGCCCAGGCTGGCCCTGAACTCCTGATATTCCCGCTTCTTCCTCTCAAGTGCTAGGGTGGTTTGTATTTTAAATTCAGAAATAGTTGAGGTAAGAGAGATTAAAATTTGCTTAAGATAACAAACCTTATTTGTCTGGAAAATATTTTCTTGAACACAAATTTTTCCAGAAGTTCTTAGTTGCTGGGATTTTATTTTTAACATTTCTAGAGAGTTGTTTGTTTTGTTTCTTCTTTTATTTTTTTAATTGAGACATGGCTGTCCTGGTGCTTGCCCTGTAGACCAGACTGGACTCCCTCCCGAGTGCTGGGATTAAAATCATGTACCACCACAGCCACCTGTTACTGTTCACAGAGTGTACAGATACGCAGACCTGATTACTTGGTTGAAAGAACTCAGTATAGTGGAGTCACATTCTGCCGACTGGTAGAGAAGTTTATGATCCTTTATGCTGTTAGAGAAGCTCATGCTAGTGTGGTTTCAGCAGTGCTCAGACAGCCTCTGTTCAAGTAGCCTCAAGTACAAATACAAATCAGGTGAAAGTCCTCTGCTCTGCCCATTTGTTTTTGTGTTCTTCCAGTGTCTGAACCTTGTTCCTCCCTTCTCTCTTCCATCCTTCTCTGCTGGTGAAGGCCATATGTGCTGCTTGCTCTTGCTTCCTTGGTCAGTTGCATTCTAGAGATGGAATTTTCTGATCAGGAACCCCTTCACTTGGTGCCACCAAAACTCTGCTCCAAGCCTTTTAGCCAAAGCTAGGAGTTGCTAAACACAGCTTGTCAAACGTAAGCCATCAAAAAGAATCCCTCACTTCTCCATCTAACAACAAAGATAGTCTTTTCGTACTTCCCAGGGTCTAGTTTCTTAGCATGTATCATTCTTTTTTGTTTGTTTGGTTGGTTTTGGTTTTTTTTTTTTTTTTTTTTTTTTGGTTTTTCGAGACAGGGTTTCTCTGTGTAGCTTTGCGCCTTTCCTGGAACTCACTTGGTAGCCCAGGCTGGCCTCGAACTCACAAAGATCCGCCTGCCTCTGCCTCCCGAGTGCTGGGATTAAAGGCATGCGCCACCAACGCCCGGCTGGTTTTGGTTTTTTTTGAGACAGGGTTTCTCTGCAGCTTTGGAGCCTATCCTGGAACTTGCTCTGTAGCCCAGGCTGTCCTTGAACTCAGAGATCCGCCTGGCTCTGCCTCCTGAGTGCTGGGATTAAAGGTATGCGCCACCACCCGGCATATGTGTTATTCTTACCCTACCTCTCAGGCACAGCACAGCGAGTACTAAAGGCAGTCCCGAAAAGAGCAATGGATACCAAGCCTGTGTTATATCTAAGTGTTCAGAGTGTAGAATGCAGCACAGCTTACTGAACTTGAAGGCTCACAAGCATTGAAACAGTCGTGTGTCTGCAGTCACTGGCTGACAACTGATCACTCTTCATTTAGGTCTCAAACCTAGTCTTTTCCCAGGCTTTATTGCGTAACTGACAAATCTGAATATATTTAAGGTCAGGGTACCCTCATAAGACATATACATGGAATGAGTGACTGTTGGGCTGGGAGATAGCTCAGAGAGTAAGGCACATGCTGTGCAAAGTGTGAGGGGGAATTCAGATCCGAAGAACACATGTGAAGCCAGACATGGTGCTGCACATCTGTAACCCTGATCCTCTAAGCTTGGGTGGAAAGCAACACAGGAGAATTCCAGGACCATTGGAAGCCAGCTAAGCTTGATATATGCAGCTGTGACGAGATCTCTGTTTCAACCAAGGTGAAAGGGCAAGACCAACACCTCAGGTTGTCCCCTGACTCCACTTGTGCGCCATGGCATGTTCTTGTTCACATACACAGAGTCACCTAACGTGCTTGGGTTTTTTGTGTGATAGTAGTGCATCAGGTCCCAACACCTTGTTAACTATTATGACCATGCCATGTGCTTTCCAGACCTCTGCCATATATCTGATAACAGACCTGTGAGATAACTCCGACATGCTGGTGATTTCTTGGGGGGTAAGGTGGGCGCTGATTTATGCATGGTCACTGTCTATGTGCCTTAGCTCTTACTTCTGAATTTGGCTTTTTTGCAGGTCCCTAGCTGTTGGTAGTAAGTCCGGGTATAAATTTTTCTCCCTTTCTTCTGTGGATAAGCTGGAACAGATCTATGAATGCAGTAAGTGCTCGCTTTATTTCCCTTGTTAAACAAAGTCGACCTGTTGGACTGGAATTGGAATGCAGTCCTCTACTCCAACACTGGGCAGTTCAAGTCCACACAGCCTTGGGCCAGTCCTCTTCCACCCTAGCCACCTCAGGAAATCACAACTAGGGACTGACCTGGGTGTCCTTCTGGATCTCTGGGTATTTGCATATAATATTTGTTCATTTAGGGTTGTGTTTTCCCGGCTTTCAGGACCTGGCTGGCATCTTACCATATATAATCCATCATCCTTCACTATCTCCTCCTTAATGCCATTTAGATGAGGTGACTGTCATAAAGGGTCCTAGAAAACGGAACTGCTCCAGCCCTGTAGGAGTGGTTGTCATTTGATGGAGTCTAAGTGGCCTGTGACTTGGGATAGCAGAGAGGCCACAATCTGGGGCCTCTAAAAAACACAAGTAATGTCTGTCTGTTTGACCGTGATCAGGACTGAAGTTAATGACTGTGAAACACGTCATTGGGGCTGGAGAGATGGCTAAGTGGTCAGAGCACTGTTGCTCATTCAGAGGACTTGGTTTAGTTCCTAGGACCCATGTGGTAGTTCACAAACATCTGTAACTCCAGTAGGGAATCTGACACCTTCTTCTGACATGCATAGGCACCAGGCACATACATGGTACACATACAGCAAGTGCAGGTGAAATACTCATACACGTGAAATTAAGTAAGTTTTTACAAATAAAAAAATTTGTGTGTATGAGTGGTGTGTTTGTGTGGGTGTGGAGGTCAGAAGTGACAAGTGGTCTTTTCAAATACTCTCCACATTTTTATTTTTTGGTTTTGCAAGACAAATGTAGCCCTGGCTGTCCTGGAACTCATTCTGTAGACCAGGCTGCCCTTGAACTCATTGAGATATGCCTGCCTCTGCCTCCCGAGAAAGATATGCCCCACCACTGCCCAGCTCTTTTTTTTTTTTTTTTTTTTTTTTTTTTTTAAAGACAAGGAGCCTGCTGGCAGGCTAGATTAACTGACCAGTGAATTCCAAGGACTACCACCCCCCACACCCCTACTCCCACCCCCCGTCTGCCGTGTCCTGTCCTGTCCCGCATCCCGTGCGTGCGTCACCCAGCTTTTTACATCAGTGTAGGGATCTGAACTCAGATCCTCTTGCTTGCCTGGCAAGTCTTTTACCCATTGAGCTATGTCCCCAGCTCCTATACACTTTTAATAAAAAGACCGGTTTCTATTACATTTTATTTGTTTAATATGTATGACCTTGAATGTGCACATGTAGCACCACAGCAGTGTGGAGGTCAGAAGACAACTTATAGGAGTCTGTTTTCTTTCCATCATTTGGGTCCCGGATCAGACTCGGGTCTGGCAGCAGGCATTCTACCCACTGAGCTCTCTTACCAGCCCAGAAAGTGTATTTTAAAAGGTGGAGGGAGCCCCACTGGAAAGATGACTCAGTAATTTAAAAAACTTATTGTTCTTGCTGAGGGCCTGGATTTTGTTCTCAGCACACATCTGGAAGCTCACAGTTGCATGTAACTCCAGCTCCAGGGGCTCTAACAGCTCTTTCTATTTTCTGTGGGCAGGCACACATACAATACACATTTTAAAATGTTTTTTACTACATTAAAAAAAAATTGTGGTGGTGCACACCTTTAAACCCAGCACTTGGGAGGTTGAGACAGTTGAATTGCTGAGTTCAAGGTCAGCCAAGGCTACATGGTGAGACCCTGTCTTAAAAACAGACAAAAATTTTGTGTATTGGAGGGTGTATAGGTCAGAACACAACCTGCGGGCATGTAGGTCCCAGGGATTGGAATCAGGGCTTGGTGGCAGGCACCTTTACCCCTTGAGCTTCTTGTTAAGGGGAAATCACTTTAAGTTGACATGCAGCCTGAATTCCTAAGATGTAACCTCTTTGTCAGATATCACAGCCAGAGCATCACTGCTCATCTTTCTTCTTCACGTGTTTCCAATTTTACTTGAATCTGCTTGTGTGTTTAATTCTGTGATGTTTGAATACCTGTAGAGAGTCCTGTATCCACCACCATCCCGATACAACTCTTCTTGCTCTAGAGCAGTGATTCTCAACCTTCCCAATACTGCGACCCTTTAATGCAGTTCCTCATCCTGTGGTGACCCCAACCATAAAGTTATTTTCATTGCTACTTCATAGTTGTAATTTTGCTACTGTTAAGAATCATAATGTAAATATCAGTGTTTTCCTATGGTCTTAGGTGACCTACAGGTTGAGAACCACTATCCTGGAATGCTTTTGAAGTTGGAAGTCAGGCACAGTGGCCCATCTGTAATCCCAGTTCTTTGGAGAGTTCTTTTCTGTCAGCCTAGGTGCAGAGGGAGACCCTGTCTAGAAAAAGGCAGACCCTGTCTAGAAAAAGGCAAAATAATAATTAACTAATAAATAAAAACCTTTCATGTTGACAACCCTCCCTCCCTGTTTCCTCCTGCCCACTGTCTGACCCTGGCAGCCACTGATCTACCTCCAGTCCTGGAGTCTTCCTGCCTCAGCTTCCTGAGTGCTGGCCATGTCCCGTTTAAAAGTTGTATTAGTCAGGTTGTTTCTGTGGTTACTACAGTGAGTTCCTGAAACCCACTAACTAGGAAGAACAAATTTATTTAGATCAGTTCATGAGATCCAGGGGTGTGACTGCTTCAGTTCAGTTGGCCTTCAGCACTGGCACCACAGGCAAAAGGCTGGGAGCGTTGACCACAGCTGGAGGCAGGAAGGCTAGGTGTGGGCACAACCCTTGTAACAGGTTTTGTTTTGTTTTGCCTGCAAGCATGTGAAGGCAAGGCATCAGATCCCCAGGATGAAGTTGCAGCTGTTCAGAGCTATGGAGTTCTGGGAATCAAACCCTGATCCTCTGGAGAGCAGTACTTTTGCATAGGTTCTGGGCATTCAAACTGAGGTCCTCACACTTGAGACAAATGCTTTACCAACCGAATCATCCCCAAAGCCTGGTGATTGGCTTTTTGGTCAGCACAATTCCCTAAGAAGCACTATCCTAGTGTGACAATATGCTCCTTTTTGTTGATGAGCAGTAGTTCACAGCTTTACTGTTAACCCATGGAAAGACCCAGTGATGGCGTCTAGATCTGGACTATTATAAGTAAAGTGGCTGTGAGCATCCATGGGTGGGGTTTTGTGTGGATATGAATTTTCATTTCTTGGAAGTGAGTGCCCAAGAGTCCAGTTGTTTGTTTGGCAACTGCATGTGTAGTTTTTTTTTTTTTTTTTTTTTTTTTTTCAAGAAACAGGTGGGGGTGGGTGTACCTGTGATCCTGAGGCTTGGGAGGTGTGGTAGAATGATCAGGGGTTCAGGCTCATGCTCGGCTAGAGAGTAGGTGTGAGCCCAGACTAGATTACATCTGCAGCAACAAAACAGACCAGAGACGGCCACACTTCCTGAGTGTCTGTGCCTCATTCACCAGTATATATATAATACAAGGTGTTTCATACACACACTTGACTGTGTACCTTTCCTCTTGATGTTCTGGTATGTGAGGTACTGTCTCATGGTTTGTTTTTTTTTTTTTTCCAGAGCTGAGGCCCGAACCCAGGGCCTTGCGCTTGCTAGGCAAGCACTCTACCACTGAGCTAAATCCCCAACCCCATGTCTCATGGTTTTAATTGGGTTGATGGTGTTGAACACCCTTTTTTTTTTTTTTTTTGGTTTTGCCTTTAGGGTTGGTCTGTTTTGAGACAGAATTTGTGTAGCCCTGAGTGTCTTAGAACTCTCTATGTAGACTAGGCTGGCCTCAAACTCACAGATCTGCCTGCCTCTGCCTCCTAGTGCCTGGATTAAAGGTATGTCCGTTAAACCTGGCTTTGTTTTTGGGTTTTGAGATAGGCTAGCCTCAAATCTCCTATCTTCCAAGGGTTGAGGTTTCAGCTCAGTGTCAAGCATCTTTTATCCCTTACCCTCAGATTTTGCCCACTCTTCTTTGGTTTAAGACCAGTCTTGGGTAGCTCAAGATAGCCTCAAACATACTGTGAAGTCAAGAATGGCCCTAACTTACCTATTCTCTGCCTTGAAGTGACGTTCAGTCTTGAAAACTAGTGTGACTGCTGAAGAGGAGTGGCAGGTGCCCAATGCCAGCTGCTTCTACATAGAGGTGCCCAGAAGTGACAAGCATGAGGCTGGGAATGCTAATGAACAAAGTGTAAGGTGAAGAGGACACTGAAGCTTCCATCTTGGAATTCCAGAGTCCTGCCCACCAGGAGGGTAGAGGACTCCATTACTGATTGAAGTCATCTTGCAGGTGTCCTTGACTCCAGGATGGAGTGTGTCTGCCTGACCCTTCAGTATTGCCTTGGTTGTTACTTCCTCAAAAGTGATCACCCATTAGGAGAGAATGGCACCAGGGTTAGAGTCCCTCCTGGTCCTGATCCCTGTGTCCTGCTGCCTCTGCTAGACAATACTCCTTTTCAGTCCTCATACTCACCTCCTCCCTGGCCCCCAGTGTCCTCTAGCTTCATTGAAATGGGACCGTGTGGTTACTGACGTCAGCTGTGGGCCAGCATTCGTGACATCTGAAACAGGACTCCTTCCCCAGGCTAGCCCACCTCAGGAAAAGGATCCCTTGGCATTTCCCAGCAGCTAAAGCTGCTGTCACTGGTGGTGGCTGTGTGGGAATTGTGGTTCTCCATTTATTGGGAGGCTCAGTGTGTGGAGTGAGGAGGAATGTCAAAACTCAGTCCTCATTTGCAGAGACTGGAACTTCCTGCCTGGCTTTTGGTGGGAACACAGTGTGATATCTTGGTAGCAGCTTGTAAGTGTAGGAAGGTATGTACCAACCTGTGTGTCCCCTTAGTGAGATTTGATTCTTAAAAATAGATGCTGAAACAGAACATTCCAGTTCATACTCTTTCATTTGTGTTTTATGATTTGTGTGCTCGAGCATGTGTGTGCCGGGGTGGGTGTGGGAGATTAGAGGACAGTGTCTTGGAGTCTGTGGTCTGTGAAGATGGAACCCAGGTCTCTAGGCTTGCGCAAGCACCTTGACCTGCTGAACCGTCTGGCCACCTCCATTTAGTTACTCCTCCACCCAGAAGCTGCTGGGAGCTCTGTCTCCTTTCATAAGGAGCAGATGACTCCTGGGAAAACTGGTTCATCTCTGGGTGGATGTCAGAGTTGTCTAGCACTCTTCTGCAGGTAGTGAAGAATCTTACTCTATGGCTCCAGTTTGAGGTCTTGTGCACTCGTGACTCCTAGCAGTCCATCATAAAACCAAATCTATGCTATCAGCCCTGCTGCTTTATCAAAAGAATGAGCCAAGGCAGGCCTTAGGGAACAAGACCAGCCACTGCTCTTTCTTTAAAGCAGACAGAAAATAGAAGCTTTGCCCAGCAGCACTGTCAGGTCTTTGCTGACAAGGCTATTGTGATTGCAGACTACGCACTTATTTTCATAGTTGAGACAGGGTCTTATTATGTATGTAGCCCAGGCTGGCCTGTAATACGTGAGCCTCCAGCTTTGGATTCCTGAATGTTAGGTCTACTGCTGTAGGTTTATTGGTGTCTGCTACCGTACATTATTTCAAACTCAGTCTCTCAATCTCCCCTCCCATACAGGGTCTTGTTATGTAGACCAGGCTGGCCTCAAATTCACAGTGTTATTGATTAGGATGACCTTGAACTTCTGATTCTCCTGTCTGCCTCCCAAGTGTTGTGATTAATGGCATGCTCCACTACTCTGGTTTTGATGCGGATCTGGGGATAGAACTCAGGGCTTCCTGCATGCTAGGCAAGTATTCTAACCACTGAGCCACTTTCCCAGTTGATTTCAAATGTAAGGAAAGTTGTAAAAACTCCTGCCTGTTGTTTCTGCCCCATGTGTTCTCATCCATTCTCCATAGGCCATGCCTCATTGTTGGAAAGTTCACAATGCATGTGGCTTTCTTCTCTTAAATGTCACTGCAACAACAGTGTCCACTATTAAGTAAAATACATAAAAGATCTTTGTAAAATGTCAGAGTTGAGAAGTGAGCTTCTCCAGATGCCACATAGGATCAGAAGTCTGTGAGTGGGGATAGCACCCGCCACAAAACGTGCACTTCCGCAAGTCCATGAAGTGAGCCCATCTGTAGCTCAGCAGTGTCTGGAATCTCAGTGGCTGTGGGAGCCTTCCCTGGAGTAACTTATAGACCATAGTCTATGTCCTCAACTCTGAGAAATAATGCTTTTCCCAGTGATGGGCCATGCACCTGTGAGAATATTATTTTTGTGAGATTTTACAGTAATGGAGTCACTTCTGCCTCAGTCTGCTGTAGTGGAGCAGCTCTTGGCTGGCATCACTGGGAGAGCCCCATGCACAAACAGGCCTGTGTGGAAATGTGTTTCACCAATTATTTAATTCGTCTTTGTTCTTCCCATTTGAGGAGCATCATTGTTGCCAGCTATCCACTATGCCACAGAAGCAAACAGCCCAAGTAACCCCTTTCCTAAGGTAGACTTCTAGGCAGTTAACCTCAAGGAAGAACAACAGATTTGTGCCTGAGGCCACCTGGAATCTGGGCATCGCCACTTGAGCTCACTGAAGTTTGTGTTCAGAGTTTTCTCTGTATCCACTTGGGTGCACATTGGTCTCTGTATCCACATTGGTGTGCCACCTTGGGTCTCCTTCACCAGCCTGTTTACCACTGCTTCTCAAGATAGCTGCTCTGTCCTTGATTGAGTAGAAAGGGGCCATACCAAGTGTATGAGGCTCATGGATGCTGTATGCTGGTTCTGTCAGTACCGAGCCTAGTAAACTGCAGTGGGTTGGGAGAGGGCTCAGCATGTTCAGACCCTCAGCACCCATGTAAAGGCAGGTGTGACAGTGTCTATAACCCTAGGCTGGAAGGTGGGGGACAGGCAGGTGGATCCTGGGAGCTAGCTGGCCAGCCAGTTGTAGCTGGAGCGTTTTCTCTCTGGTCCCGCCAAACCCCAGCAGTCCAACAGCCCACTTATAAAATAAACACACAGACACTTATATTATTTAAACTGTTTGGCCTAATGGCTCAGGCTTCTAGCTATCTAGTTCTTACATCTTAAATTAACCCATTTCTATAAATCTATACCTTGCCACGTGGCTCGTGGCTTACTGGCATCTTCACATGCTGCTGGTCATGGCGGCTGGCAGTGTCTCTCCCTGTCTTCCTGTTCCCTCAATTCTCCTGTTAGTCCCGCCTGTACTTCCTGCCTGGCCACTGTCCAATCAGTGTTTTATTTATTGACCAATCAGAGCAATTTAACATACAGACCATCCCACAGCAGCCAGTCTTGCCACTCTGAGCACCAGGTTCAGTGGGAGACCAACAGACATCTATTGACAACCTTTTATTTGGCCTGCTCATACTCACACACATGCACACGTATACATGAAGTCAGTTCTTCTTGGTCAGTCAGAGACAGGGGAGGAGGAGGTTCCTCTGCCATTTGCAGAGGGCCTAACCCTTTTCCTGGTTACTGGCCCCTGTGGAAGTCAGATAAAAGATACAGATAGAAAATTGCCCCTAGAAAACCCAGTATCTTTCAGATGTCTTCAGTGTTTTAAGAGACATCTCACATCCACACTGACACCCATTGCCTGGGGTAGAAGGACTAGAGTCCCTGAAGGGTCTGCCTATACTTAGCTTCTGTCCTGTCCCCATGGCCCATTTCCCCAGGTGACATTGACTTGTACTGAGATGTCCCCTGCCACTTGTGTCAGTAGCCTCTTGCTTCAGTCAGGTCTTACTATATCAGCCAAAGTTCATGGGCTGCCTGAGGCTGCACTCAGCTACCTGAGATGGGTTTTAGTGTGATTTAAAACAACCACAAGAACAGCCTCTTTGGCATATAGTTTCTATACCTTTATGGCCTATAAATCTGTTTAAAGTATCCAATTGAGTGACTTAAGTGCATTGGCTAAGTTGAGCAGCCTACTACCATAGAATTTTCAAATGTTTTTATCATCTCTTAAAGCCCAAGTCCATTAGTCGCTTCCCCTCCCTCTCACCAGTTCAGCTCAGCCACTCATCTCCTTTCTGCATCTATAGATTTGCTGTCTGGGCTTTGCAGATAAATGCAACTGAGTGTGGCTGGCTCTGTTCATGTGGAATGTTTTTACAGCTCTTCCCTGCCCTCCCATGTATCAGGCCTTCCTTTGTGTTATTGCTGAGTACTGTTAGACTCTCCAGCTGTCCTGTTGGGGTCATCCGCTCATTCGTGCACACGTGGACTGTTTGCATTTCTTGGCTGTTGTGAATAGCTCTGTTCTACACATTGGTGTGCAAGCAGCAGTGTGGATGCCTGTTCCCATTCACAGAATAGACACAGGAGTCAAATGACTGACTGAGGAACTTGGCCTTGGCCACTGGTGAATAAAGCTGTTAGGTAACTTCCTGACCTTGGAAAGGTGGGGTCAACAGATAAACACTAGCCAGTCTGCCCTTAGCCAAGGTAGCACCACACATGGGGATGGGGGAGCATCCTCACCCCGTACTGGGCTCAGGTCCAGCGTTTCTGGTTTGGTTTGGTTTGGTTTGTTTAGCAGATTAATGAACTAGGTACAGTATAAGCAGTAATTTGGGAAGTTGATCCTATGTCCCACCCTATTATAGGGGGGCTAAACTTTAGCATTTAGGGAAGGTATTGGACTGGATAAGGTATGGCTAATCCCTATGCAGGGAAAGCATCCACAGTCTAATGGACTTGGATCCAAGTGATCTGTCTCAGGGATGTGCAGTGATTTCCATTGTTGAAGATAGTGTTAGAGGTTTTTCTTTTGGGTTTTTTTTTTTTTGTTGTTTGTTTGTTTTGAGATGGTCTCTATGTAGCCTTGGCTGCCTGGAGCTGTCCTGGACCAGTCTCTGTCTCCCAAATGCTGGGATTAAAAGATGTGTGCCACCATGCCTGGCCAAGAGGTTTTTCTTCCTATTGCTAGATATCCGTTTTTCCCTACTGTGGCTGGCCTGTAATTTAGAGATCCGCCTGCCTCTGCCTGTGCTAGGATAAGAGTGTGCATTACCCAACCCCCTGCTGCCTGTCTCTAGGTTTCTAATCCTGGTTTGGGGAGGGACAAATTTGGCTGCTTAGTTTTGTTTTGTTTTTGTTGTTCAGGTGTCTGTAGCCTAGGCTGTCTTGGAACTCTGTAGACCACGCTGTCCTCAAACTCATACCTTCCTCTGCCTCCTGAATACTAGAATTAAAGGCATACACCGCCCTGTCTAGCTGCTTTTTTTTGGGGGGGGGGGTTCGAGACAGAGTTCCCTGTCCTGGAACTCTGTAGACCAGGTTGGATTCGAATTCACAGAGATACGCCTGCTTCTGCCTCCCGAGTGCTGAGATTAAAGGCATGCACCACTATGCTTGGCGACTTTTATTTTTTTAAATACAGTTCTTTTGTTGGTTTGTTTTTTGTTTTGTTAGTTTTTGTTTTACTTAAGTTGTGTAAGTGAGATTCCTATTCATCTTCCCCTTCACTGTTTGATTTACGGCAGACATTTCTCTGTAGGCTCATCCATAATCTAAAAAGGTTTTAGCCTCCCCTCCTGAAAGTACAGCCAGCATATTCTTTCATCAGCTTGATACGGTACAAATTCTTATCCTAATAGTGAATTGTTAACACAGTTTTACTGTGTAGTTATGAATGGCTTCAAACTTGTGGCAGTCCTCCTGCCTCAGCCTCCAAAGTGCCACCTGTAGTTGTGAGCTGTCACACCTAGCCTAAACACTGGCTGTTTGTTTTGTTTGCCTCTGTAGCACTGGTGTAATTTTCTCCTGGGAGTTTGAGCTCCTGGCCGTAGTGTCCTGGGTCTGTCTTGGGCCTGCACTGGCTCTGTTTTAACATGCTGCATTTGCACTTAGGAAACCTTCCACCTCTGCCCTGCCCTCAAAGCCAGTAGTGACCCTTGCTCCAGAGGAGTCTGGGTTTGGTGCTCACAGCAGGGAGCTCCCAGCCCCTCCCCCAGATGACCTGACCTCCTACTGGCCTCTGGACCTGGCTGGGATCCTCCCTCCTGCTCAGTAAGAAGGGGGTGGAGTTTCCCACAGTTTAAACTTAGTCTTGCTGCATTTTATTGCTCCTGACATTATTAAGTGTTAGAGTCCTGGTACTTTGGTGACCTTGTATCTGCTGAAGTGCCAGGTTGGGTTAGCACATAAGGACTCTTGTGACTGAAACAGGTCTGCTCTTGGAACATTGCTCTCCAGCAGCTCCTACAATCTCTACTTCACCACAGGAGCATCCTGCAGGTCCTTTCCCACTCCCTCACCTCCCTTTCACACTCTATCCCTCACTAGGAACATATGCAGAAGACAAGGATTATCCCCCCCCCCCCCACCACCACCTTTCTACCTGTCAAGCAATGGCTGTAAAATCCCCAAGGGCATGAGGGCAATTTCTCAAATTCAGAATCTGTGATGGCTGACACACAGCTGCATGGAGAAAGGTGTTAGGTTATCTCACCCATGCTTTCATTTAAAGGGCCAGTGGATTTACATAAAATTCAGTTTTGCACAATGGAAATGCACTGGTAAAGTAATTGCCTTCCAAGCCTGAGGATATGAGTTTTGATCCTGAAGACACAGGTAAAAAGGACCTGTGATTCCCCAAGCTGGGGTGATGGGAACTCAAAAAAGATTTGGGATGACCAGAGCTTGAAGTTGTCCTTTGACTGGTCCCTGTACCTACGTGAATGCACACATGCATACATATATACATACCCAGTCAGTTTTAGTGCTCCATCTGTAGTTGGAATTTTCTTTGGTCCACCAACCAGCTCCCAAATAAAGATACGGAGACTTGTTATTAATCATGAAGGTTCAGCCTTAGCTTAGGCTTGTCCCACTAGCTCTTTTAACTTAATTTAACCTGTTTTATTCATCTACATTTTTCCTTGGGGCTTTTTACCTTTCTTTCATTCTATATGTCTGTCCTACTTGCCTCCTTCCTTTGTGTCTGGCTGGCCCCTGGCATCTCTTCTTCTTTTTCCCCTTCCCCCCCAGCCTAAATTCCTTTTCCTCCTTTACTCTCCCTGCCTGGAAGTTTTGCTTATACCTCCTCCCTCACTATTGGCTGTTCAGCTTTTTATTAGACCAGTCATGTGCCTTAGACAGGCAAGGTAAAACAGCAACACATCTTTACATAGTTAAACAAATATTCCAAAACAAACAAATGCAGCCTATCTTTACATAGTTAAACTAATACTCCACAACAGTTACCAACGCTATAAACTAGTTCTTCCTACATCTTTGAGGCTTTTGAAGCCAGTCCTCATCACTAACAGCAAGAGCCAAGAGGAGACAAATTCTGTATAGGCAGCTAGTCCTAGCTGGCTTGAAACCAGTATGCCCTGAAGTTGACAGAGATCCTCTTGCTTCTAGTGCCACTACAGCTGGCTTTTCTTTTAAAATTTGTGTGTGTGTGTGTGTGTGTGTGTGTGTGTGTGTGTGTGTGTGTGTGTAAGTCATGTGCAGACCAGCTTGACAGTTTAACACTCCTCCGGACTAACTAGCCATTGAGCTGAATGGGCCCTCATGTCTCGGCCTTCCCAGTGCTCCAGCACATACGCTTGCTTTGTACATGGGTGCTGGGGATCAGGTTCTCAGGCTTTTGCAACAAGTGTTTCTCTTTTTTTTTTTTTAAGATTTATTTTTACTATTATTATATTTACTATTTAATTTTACTAAATTTACTATTAATTTTACTAAATTAAGGATGTGTTGTGTGTACAGGAATGTAGATGCCCTCAGGTCAGAGGAGGGCATCATATCCCCTGGAGATGGAGTTACAGGCAGTTGTGAGTCACCCGATGTGGGTGCTGGGAACTGAACTCAGATTTTCCATAAAAGGTCTTCACTGATGAGCCCCAGCCTTTTTTAAAAAAGAGGGTCGCCAGGCGGTGGTGGCGCATGCCCTTAATCCCAGCACTTGGGAGGCAGAGGCAGGCAGATCTCTGTGAGTTCAAGGCCAGCCTGGTCTACAGAGTGAGATCCAGGAAAGGCGCAAAGCTACACGGAGAAACCCTGTCTTGAAAAACCCAAAAAAAAAAAAAAAAAAAAAAAAAAAAAAAAAAAAAAAAAAAAAAAAGAGGGTCTCACTATGTGACTGGCTAGCCTAGAACTCTATGTAAACCAGGCAGTCTCAAAGTCACAAGAGATCCACCAGCCTCTGCCTCCTGTAAACTGATAACACTTTTCCACATTCTGAGTGATGTGATTACAGGTACATAGACCTTGCCCAGTTTGTGTTGCTGGAAATCAACCCAGAGTTTTGTGCATGCTAGGTACCATCTAAGCAACACACTGTGGTGCTCTTCCTACCTAGCAAGTTTATCATGATGGTGTTCTTGGGATTTTTGTTTTTGTTTTTTTGAGACAGGGTTTCTCTGTGTAGTTTTAGTGCCTGTCCTAGATCTCGCTGTGTAGGCCAAGCTGGCCTTGAACTCACAGAGATATTGCCTGGGATTAAAGGCATGCACCACCACTGCCTGACAGTCCTTAGGATTTCTTGAGGGATGTTCTTTGTGTTACAGATAGTTGACGATCTGGATTTCAGGTCTGTCTGCCCAGCTTGGTTGTCTGTGACTTGAGTGCTTGTCATGTACAAATTCTCTGCCTCCTCCAAGAGCCAGCAGTGTTACCTGTGCCCTTTGTTGCCAGGCACATCTGGGCAGGGCTTGGCACCTATGCCAGGATGCAGCTGGACAAAGCTTCTGCAGCATAGGAGCCACTCTGGTTCCCACCCCTCTGGCCTGTTCCCCAGAGGTGGCAGCCACTAAGTGTCTTGATCCTTGAAGTGAAAGCATCCTTGCTGCTCTGGAAAAGAAGCAAATGTGATTTGTGTCATCTGGCTAAAAGTGCCCGTGAATAAACTGTAAAGAACTTAGGATCCTGCCTTAATTTTACTGCCTGTTCCATTGTGGGGAAGAGCACATTCTCACACTTTTAACAAAAATGGGTGTGTCCAGTTCTAGCTTCCTTTTAGTGTGTTAATGCACAACTGTCGAGTCAGGTAGACATGATGAAACCATGTACTTACCTAGAAACACAAATGCTCCTTGACTTACACAGTTGCAAATAGAGCTGCATTTATCAGCCCACCTCACTTAATGTAGCAATAGCACAGTTCTGTCCCCTTGTGATCACAGGGCTGACCAAGCTATGGTTCACTGCCTAGTGCCACGGCAGCTATGGTTTGGGGCTCAGGCTGCGCCCCCTTGCAGAATCAATTTCCTTGACCCTATTTGAATAAGTGTGGGCCAGTGAGATGGCTCAATGCTAAAGGCATTTGCTGCCAAGCCTGACAACCTGAGTTGGACCCCCAGAATGCACATGGTAGGAAGAAAGAATAGACTTCCACAAATTTTCCTGTGGTCTCCACATTTTCCATGGCACACACGCACACCCATAATATATAAATAAACCAACAAATAAATGTAGTGAGTGTGTTTTGAAGCCCTGCCAGCAGCAGAGTGTATTTAAAGACACGCTTTCATGATTCTGCTTTGGCATCTGAGTTTGCACATAGGGTGTGATCTGTATTTATAGTGACAGCAGCCATAGCTACAGATGATGAGACTTTCCATCCCTCCGCTGAACTATGATTCTTGGGGACATGTCAGCCCATGTGTCCCTTACAGTGTTCTGTGGCATGTGCCTGTTAGAAGTGCATGCAATTGTGTCTATGGGCAGATTGGGTGTGTTGACTGGGAGATGTATGTATCCATGCATGTGTTTTTCTTCTCTGGTTCCAGCTGACACTGAAGATGTGTGCATCGTAGAGAGGTTGTTCTCAAGCAGCTTGGTGGCCATCGTCAGCCTCAAAGCTCCCAGGAAGCTGAAAGTTTGCCACTTTAAGAAGGGAACCGAGATATGCAACTACAGCTACTCCAACACGATACTGGCTGTGAAGCTGAACAGGCAGGTGAGTGCACCTTGTTCTGTAGGCAGCTCAGTTGGTAGAGTACCCACCATATCCCAAGTCCTGGGTACCATCCCAAGCACAGCGTTAAACCAGCTCTAGTGGTGCACACCTGTAATCTGAGCAATCTGAGAAGTAGAGGCAGGAGGATCAGAAGTATGAGAGTGTGTGTGTGTGTGTGTGTGTGTGTGTGTGTGTGTGTGTGTGTGTGTGTTTGAGACAGGGTTTCTCTGTATAGTTTTGGTGCCTGTCTTGGATCTCACTCTGTACACCAGACTGGCCTTGAACTCACAGAGACCCGCCCGGCTCTGCCTCCAGAGCACTGGGATTAAAGGCGTGGGCCACCACTGCCTGGCTAAACGATACTTTTAATAAATCTCTTTCCTCTTTTCATTCTTTTAGTCTTACTTGTAAGACAGTTGCTAAACGGTCTTATTAATAAAAAGCCCGGAGTCAGATATTGGGATAAAAACTGAGAGATCAGGGAAGCAGAAAGAAGACAGTCACATTCTTACCACTAGAAATCCTCAGCCAAGGAGAGAACTACTTCCTGTATACCCACGCCTATATACCTTTCTGTCCCTGCCCTCTTACTTCCTCTCTCCGCCCAGCTACATTCCTGTCTGTACAGACCTCCAAACTTCCATTGTTAGCTCTGGGATTAAAGGTGTGTGCCACCATGCCTGGCTCTGTTCCCAGTGTGGCCTTGAACTCACAGAGATCCAGTGGATCTCTGCCTCCCAAATGCTAGTATTAAAAGCATGTGCTACCATTGCCTGACCTCTATGTTTAATATAGTGGCTGGCTTTTTCCTCTAATCTTCAGATAAGCTTTATTGGGGTACACAAATAAAATATCACTACAGTTAGTGTGACATATATTTTCCCCCAAACTAACAGGACAAGCCCACAGGGCACAATAGTGTGGGGGCCTTTGAGTGTGCTTCCTGAGAGCTCTGGCCTCCGTTTGCACACAGGTAACCACTGCAGCATATACATTCTGCAGGGAAAGGTGCCGCAGAAGCAGGCAGTCTCCCTTACTGTAAGAGCTAGATTCCTAGGGGCTGCTTATTTTTAAAGCAGTTAACCAGACACGTGTCTCCTGGTTTCCTGATTGAACTGGGAATTGGCCCCATCAGCTAGTTCAGCTGGGAAGTTGTGGGACATAATAGCTTGAACACTTTTCAAGTTTAAGACATCACAGATACATGTTCCTGTACATGCGGAGTGTGTGTGCCAAGCCCCTCACAGAAATCAACCCCAGCAGCAGCATTGAGGAGCCCTAGTATCCTGTCTTTAAAATGAATAAGAACAGGGTGGGAGGACCTGGAAAGACAGCTCCAAGATTAAGAACTCTTTCTTGTTGCTCCAGTACCCACATGATGTGGCTCACAGCCACCTGTAACTCTGGCTCCAGGGCGATCTCATGTCCTCTTCCACCTCCCTAGGAACTAGCACACACAGTACACATGTGTACATGCAAGCAAACACACATAAAAGAAAAAGACTCTACAGCAGAATAACCTGTGCCCACAGTCACGGTTTACACTTCTCATAACTCCCTGTGCTTTTAGTTGTATTTTAGCCATGCCTCATTCACCATAGGTTTTGGGGCTTTGTAGGGGTTTTTGGAGTGTTCAGGGTGAACCTCACAGGTGTGAGGCAAGTGCCTTTACCACTAAGCTACATCTCCAGCCTATTTTTACTTATTTTGTGATGGGGCCTCAAACTTGCCTTCAGTCAAACTTGCCTTCAGTCTCTTGCCTCATTCTCTGCAGTAGGTAGATGATGAGAAGATGGGCCTTGTAGCTGCACCCAGGGGTGTACGTAGCTGAGCTCACCACGTTGCTGTTAGGTTTGGGGCGGGGGTGGGAGGCGTGCATATGTAGCATGATACGTGTAGAGGTCAAAGCTTAGCCTCAGGTGTCGTATGAGCTTTCTACCTTATTGGACGCAGGGTGTCGTGCTTGCTACTATGTACACCAGGCTAGCTTGCTAATGATCTTCCGGGAAATGCCCATCTCCACCTTCCATCTTGCTGTAATGGCACTGCTGCATCTGGGGGTCTGAACTCCTGTCCTCACACTCACACAGTAAGTGCTATTATCCACCGAGCCATCTCCCCAGCCCTCACCATAGTTTTCTAAGCAGTTTGCCTTTATAGGTCTTTCCGCCATCAAATTAAGTCACCCTGGTAGAATCCGTAGTACACTTGGTGTATGTAGTTATGGGACTGATGGAAATGACTCTAGCACCTGATTGGCAGTGGAGAGGCACCTGCACACACTTGAGCTCTTACACCCACCTATGTGGTGTCCTAGGAGTGGAGAGCATCTTGATGCAGGAGTCAGCTCAGTGGGAACACGGCACATGCTGCCCCAGTGCTTCTTCATGCTTGGTGGTCTTTGTTCTCACTCTTTGTAGAGGCTCATCGTTTGTTTGGAAGAGTCGCTCTATATACACAACATCCGGGACATGAAGGTACTTCATACCATCCGAGAGACACCCCCAAACCCTGCAGGTAAGCCATTGCTGCCAAGATCCTGAGCTGGTGAGATGGCTCGGCAGGTAAAGGCAGTTGTCGCCAGGCCTGACTACCTCAGTTTGATTCCTGGAATCTACGTTGTAGGAGAAAACGTAGATTTTTTTTCCTGCAACTTGTCCTCTGACCTTCCACCTGCATCGTGGCATGCATGTGACCAGCCACATAGATGCACATACACACAAGCAAACCAAAAATAAGTACATTTATTTTATATGCACTGATGTTTTGCCTGCATGTATATCTGGGTGAGGGTGTTTGTGTTCCCTGGAACTGGAGTCCTAGATAGCTATGAGCTGTTATGTGGGTTCTGGGCATTGAACCCAGGTTCTCTGGAAGAGCAGTCAGTGCTCTTAACTGCTGAACAATCTCTCCAGTCTCCTACAATTTATTTATTTTTTTTAAAGGGAGATCTTGGTTTCTTTGGGGGCCTTTTAAAGATAACTGGGCCAGTGAGATGGCTCAGCAAGTAAAGGGGCACTTACTGCCAAACCTGAGGACCCGAGTGCCACTCCTAGAACACATGGTAGAAGGAGAGAATCAACTCCTTCAAGTTGTCCTTTGACTAACACACACCTTGGCACATGTTGCATACATGTTTAATAAACAGATGTAATAAAGATAGCCGTAGGTAGGAGTTTCCTCTCTGGTCCACACACGTGAGGCAGGTATAAAATGTGGTAGGTGTAAACTGAACAACCTTCCCTCCTGGGCCAGTCCTACTAGTAGGGCTGTCTTGTGAGCGTGTAAGCTCATAGGTTGGATCAGCTGTAGCCCAGCTTGCTGGTCATTCCAAACCAAAGGCCTTTCATCTCTGAGGGATACTGGCAGACAGGGTGGCCTGGGGTGCAGAACTTGAGAGAGAGTGCAGAGAAGGTTTAGCTACTACTTTGTATTGGTTTTGTTCCAGAAATGTTAACTCCGTTCTAACACTAGAAAGCATCCTAGACTCAATATGCATTCAGTTGTCATATGTTTCCACAGGCTTGTGTGCACTGTCAATAAACAATGACAACTGCTACTTGGCGTATCCAGGGAGTGCGACCATTGGAGAGGTGCAGGTCTTCGACACCATTAACTTGGTGAGGTCCTTGCGAGGCTCCGTCACGTGTGTTTTGCTGGGAAGGCATGCAGTGCATCCTTGACCCAGCAGCATGGCTTTCCCTGGTGCTCTCCTAGGGTGGCAGAGCAGGTCTGGCTAAGCTGCCTGTGTCTTAGCAGCTCTCACACAGAGCTGAGCTCCAGGGTGTGCTTGTTATTAGAACCCAGCAAACGGGTTAACTGCCCTGCTTGTTGCAGTCTGAGTAGTGTTTCCACGGCCTGCCCGACACGTGACTGCGCTACTCCTGTGAGGACTCCTGGTGTCCTCACAGAAGCTTCCTCCTGATGGCCCAGCTAGCATGGAGACAAGGCTCTTGTTGTGTAACAATCACGTTTTCTTGATTTCTTCCCCTTTTCAGAGAGCTGCAAACATGATCCCGGCTCATGACAGTCCCTTAGCAGCCCTGGCTTTTGATGCAAGTGGGACCAAGCTTGCCACTGCTTCTGAGAAGGTATGTCTGCCGTAGCTGTGGGAAACCTGGGCCAAACCTGGGCCAATGGCCTCCACAGTCCTAGTCACCAAGCAGGTTTTTATATTCCCCAATGCACAGAAAAGCAAAATGAGCCTACTGTGAGGAGATGCTGCAGTATGAGTTGTCCGCACTGTTAGTTTTCCACCCTGCAAAAACATGCCTGAGAGAAACTACCTGTATGGAGGACAAATGAGTTAGTTAGTGGTCAGCAAGCTCTGTCACTTCGAGCCCATCCCATAGCCAAAGCTGCTCATGTGGTAGCTAGGAAGAAGAGAGGGACTGGGCTTCCCATAATCCCTATAAGGACACACTTCCAGAGACTAGATGAACTTCTAAGCCTCACCTCCTGAAGGTTCCACAACCTTCCATTAGTGCCACAGACTGGAGACCTTGAAACTGTAGCAGGGGCCAGTGAGATGGTTCAGCAAGTGTGCGTGTTCATATACATACAGGTGCATGTACACACATGGAGAAGGCCAGAGGCTGACATATGACCTGAGTTTAGTCCCTGAAACATGGTAGTAGAGAACTGACTCCTGCAGGCTGTCATCTGGCCAATGTGCACTGTGGTGTATGCACCCACAAACATATACATATATACCCAAAAAGCATAATTACAAAACAAGAAAAAGTGAATGTTTGTGGCACAAAATAGGAAAACATTGGGCCTGGTACTGACTTAAGAAGCAGATGGGTCTCTGAATTCAGAGCCAGTCTTGTCTACAGAGTGAGTCCCAGGCCAGCCAGGCACATAGTGGGACCTTGTCTCAAAAACAATGGCCAGGTATGGTGGCACACATCTTTTTTTTTTTTTAAATTACACTCATGATATTCATTACTTACACTCATGGTATTAATCACATTTGTGGTATTCATAGATTACATTCGCAGTATTCACTCAATTATATATATATATATATAATATATAAATAAATATATATATATATATTTTAATTTTAAATGTCGAATGTCATTTCTTGAAGGGGTAGGAGGTCTTAAATACAGGCTTACAGCACAATGGGAGGACCCCAGAGGGCAGAAGTTCACTACTGATATTTTTACAATCTTGCATCTAAGCTGTTAACAGGTGGTACACATCTTTAATCCCAACACTCCAGGCAAAGGCAGTCTGAGGCCACCTAGTCTGCAAATCAAGTTCCAGGACAGCCAAGGCTGTTAACACAGAGAAACCCCGTCTTGAAAAACCACACACACACAGAACAACAGCAACAACAAAACCACTTTAATAGCTATAATATTTTAAAACATCACTATTTTGAAACATTGATGTTGTCTCTTGCATATTGTTATTGCAGGTAATAGTGTGTTTAAGTCATGTGTAAATCCCAAGTATGTGTATCTACTTATTAATGTAAGTGATTCCAGTAAGGTCTCTGAGTTAAGGTGTGGCGCTGTAGTATGCCCCACATTCGGCTCACGGCTCACGGTCCAGATCAGTAGGCTGACTTCGAGCAATGCTGTGGTGGTGAGCAAGAATAGGATATGATGTTCTGGTCTGTGGCAGCACGGTATGTTCTACCATAGAGCTGGAGCTCAGGGAGGAGGCCAGGGCTCCCTTTCAGCCAAGTTCCCCTAGGAACAGACGGCATGGCTTGTAGAATGATGTGAAAAAAGCAGAAAGGTCAGCTAAAAGTCTGTTTTCTTCTCCCTCTTTTCTCTCTATTGACCCAGGGGACTGTGATCCGGGTATTTTCCATTCCAGAGGGACAAAAGCTGTTCGAGTTCCGGAGAGGAGTGAAGAGGTGAGTACATGGGTCTCCAGGCTGGTTACAGAAGTGCCTTGTGGGTTTCAGTTCCGTTGCCTGTGGTCAAGCGAGGGAGGCCAGTAGCTCAGTCACAGCACACCTCCTGAACTGGTCTCGGAAGGATAGGACAGAGCATTGCAGTGAAAGCTGCTTGGCTCCACATGTCTGTGACCCCGCCTGAAGCAGAGAGAGGCTGGGAAAGCCTAGCACCAGGAGATTCAGGGTGAGGACAGCAGCCTCACCTGCTGGGCTCCTCCCTCTGCTCTGCCACTGGGGTCCTGCCCAGCTCCCCTCCTCTGGCAGACACTTCTGCTATTCTTAGGGGTGAGAGCTCCCTCCGTGGCCTGCCTGCCACAGCATCCTGCTCTGTGCTTACCACTCCCTCCTTCCTGCTGTGTCAGGCAGGTGCTGGACACAGGACCGGACAGGGCTGCGGTGTCTGCTGGCTCTGTTCAGGCCTTTGAGCCTTCACTCTGACTGTGACAAAGCAACCGCGCGTCCCTTGGCCTCTGCATCTTCCCTCCCACCCTCCCTTGTAATGAGAACACAGTGAGGTAACTGCCTCCCCAGGGCTGCATTTTGAATTCTGAGAAGTGTTTAGGAATGCTTGGCTGTGCTCTTTAGAGGACTTGCCACCGTCTGTTGTCACCTTCCTTTTGTTGTCCCCAGAGGTAGAACAGACATGTCTCTTTCCAAAGCCATATCTATAATCTAGCAGTAGGGGGCTGAGGAGGACTGTGTAGCCAGCTCACCAACCTGGGCTGTGTAGTAAATAAGGCTCTGTCTCAAAACACTTTAGGACGAAAGCCACAGTCCAGATGCTGCAATCCTTCAGGGACTGCATCTTTGTCTTCCTCATATCACACCTAGATGATGCTCCTGTGCTCCTGCATAGTGTCCTGTGTCCAGTCTACAGGAGCCTCTCTGTACCCCTACATCACTGTACCCCTACATCTTTCCTAATCATGCCATCTGTGTGTGCTGCTGAGTCAAGCCTGGGTGTGGGGCCTGATTCTAGACATGGGGCCTAGCCCTCCTGGGATAGACCTGGCATCCCTGCCCGTTGACAGGCACCCAGACAGCATCCCAGAATGTGCCACTTGGTGCATACACTCCATCAGTATGGGGATGTTGGAAACACACTGGAAGTACTAACCTACCTTGAAGGATTAAGGGGAAATGTGTGTATTTAGGCTGTGGAATGTTGAGTGACCTAGGAGGCACTTGCTGGGGGAATGCCCTAAAACAACATCAGCACTGCTGACTGACCTGCCCGGTCAGTCGCTACAGTTGTATCTTAATCCACTGTCTTAGTATGTGTTCTGTTGCTGTCAAGAGACTCCATGACCACAGTAACTACTTTTTCTTTTGTTTTTTTAGACAGGGTTTCTCTGTGTAGCTTTGGAGCCTATCCTGGATCTCACTCTGTAGACCAGGCTGGCCTTGAACTCACAGAGATCCACCTGCCTCTGCCTCCTGAGTGCTGGGATTAAAGGCGTGCGCCACCATGCCCAGTTCAAATGATTGCATTTTCAAAGCCAAGCTGGTCTGTGTACTAAGTTCCAGGCCAGCCAGGGTTACACAGTAACACTCTGTCTCCAAATGAATGAATGAACGAACGAACGAACGAACGAACGAACGAACGAATGAACGAACTCTTACTGGTTTTATCACAAGCAGGTTCCTCTGTCCTGAGGAAGTGGCCCAGAAGAACAAAAGACTTCTGTAGGGCCAAGTGTGTCTCCTCTGTGGCCACAGTTAGAAGTCCCTGGGAGGCACTGCTGCGCCCCACCCCCAGCTGTTGCTAGCGTGTTCTGTGGTGGCAGAGCTGGGCCCTCTTTACACCCCCTGTTCCTCAGGTGTGTGAGCATCTGCTCCCTGGCCTTCAGCATGGACGGCATGTTCCTCTCCGCATCCAGCAACACCGAAACTGTGCACATCTTCAAACTTGAGGCCGTGAGGGAAAAGTGAGTTGCGAAGACAAGCTTGTCCTTTTTTTGTTTTGTTTTTCAAGGCAGCGTTTCCCAGGCTGGCCTTGAATTCAGAGATCCACCTGCTTCTACCTCATGAGTGTAGGATTAAAGGTGTGTGCCACCACTGCCCAGCTTAAAAACAAGCTTTTCTAACATGTATTTTGGGACTGGGAGGCACTGAGGATCAAACGTAGGGTCTCAGCAATGTTACAGGGATATGCTGCCACTAAGTTAGGTCTCTACTTTCAAGGTTGATAAGATAGCCAGTGGGTAAAGGTGTCAGCCTAACAACCTGACTTCCATCCCTGGGACCCAAATTGAAGTTGGAAGAGAAATACTCTCGTGTACATTGTCCTCTGGCATCCACAAGCATATGTGCACGTGCACACAATAAAATCAAGTTAATTTAAAGACACGAAATATTAGTAATTTAAAAATAAAAAGCACACAAAATTGTAAGCTGTCCACATTCAGTAGAAAAGCATGGCACGGAGCCACCCTGCTCTGTGGCCCCATTTTTGGGTACAGACATAGTCTGGCTGGAGAGTGGGCATGACACCACCAAGCCCAGCTTCAGCATGAGACCTCTGCTCAGAGAACACTCTGATGTACTATGTCTGAGGCCAGGAGTCAGGGTCCCAAGTTTGTCTTCTGGTCAGTGCCCGTGTGTCCCCACTCCATGCCCCCTATACTGGGGCCTCAGGGATCAGCCAGCTGCTGGAATAAATATCCCAGCTCTGACCTGCCTGTAGGTCATCAAGGAGACGGGTGCTTCCATCTTTTTGTTTTGTTTTTTCGAGACAGGGTTTCTCTGTGTAGCTTTGCGCCTTTCCTGGAACTCACTCTGTAGCCCAGGCTGGCCTTGAACTCACAGAGATCCACCTGCCTCTCCTCCCAAGTGCTGCGATTAAAGGCGTGCGCCACCACCGCCAGGGCGGGTGCTTCCATCTTAAACTGCAACAGATGCAGAGACTTCTTGTCTCTTCCCCTCCGCACAGCACGAGTATCCCACTGGGGCCAGTGTTGATGGGAGCTTATGTCCCATCCAAGAGTGTTGTTAAAAGCATGCTCAAGACACACATCAAAGGACTGCACAGCAGCCAGTGAGACACCTGAGTGTACCCCAAGAACCCACATTGCAAAATAGGGACCTGGACTCCCACAAGTAGTCCTGACCTCCATATAGTCACGCATGCACATGCTCAAGAGACATACGATGGGAACTTGTGCTGCTGCTCCAGAAACATTCTCCTGGCAGCAACTGGGCAGGGAGAACACAGGATGCTCTGTGCTTTGCACAGCTGATCTTGGTGAAGTGTGTAGGGTTGGTCAGTGGGTCTACACTGACTCTGTAGTTCTCAGTGAGGATCCAGCCTCACCTGTGTGATGGTGTGTCCTTCCAGACCTCCAGAAGAGCCCACCACCTGGACTGGCTACTTTGGGAAGGTGCTCATGGCGTCTACCAGCTACCTGCCCTCACAAGTGACAGAAATGTTCAACCAGGGCAGGGCCTTTGCCACTGTCCGCCTACCATTCTGTGGCCATAAAAACATCTGCTCATTAACCACGTGAGTACAGACTGAGCCTATGACTCCACCCTCTCCTCATGCACATCAGGGCCAGAGAGCAGAGTTGCGGTGCTTGTTGCCAGGTTGCAGAGGTGTGTGTGACCCTGTCCAGCCTGTCCAAGCCTGGGTTCCATCAACTACTGCCTCGAGCAGGAAGACCCCCGGGCCCGATACCTGGGTGTCCTCTGGCATTCTCACCACAGAATTTCCTTCTTTGCATTTTGCAGGGTGTTTGTGTTGATGGGATCCATTAAGTCAGACAATAAGCAATAGACACTATTTATTTAGTGGCACCATCTAGGAAGACATGGGTCCTGCTTGTGCAGTTGGGATTGTCAGCCGTGGAGCACTGGAAAGCTTGTCTGTAAGATGAGTGACAGCCCAGCTCTGGCTCTGGAAATTGACAGTGTTTTCCAACTTGAATAGCTAAAAAGGCTGTAGTGCTCTGCTAGAGCATGCACAAGCATGTTTGAAAGCTTGTGGACATGCCCACCCTCAGGCCAGGAGGTGCTCAGTGGGCATCAACTCTGTCCTCAGCACCCACATAAGAGCCAGGTGTGGCCACATGTGCCTGTTTCCAGCACTCAGGAGGCAGAGACAAATGGGTCACTGGGACTTGCTGGCTGCCAGCCTACATCCAGTTCAGTGGACTAAAGCCCAGAGTGGTAGAACAGGACATCTCATACCCTTGCTCTTCCCCATGGGCATATATAGGTGAGTACGTGTATATACACACAGAAAGAGAGAGAAAGTACCCTCCCTTAGTGACCAGAGACACTGACAACTACCCTGTTCCACCACGTGCTCACACCCAGGCCACCCCTGACCTTGCCAGCTTCACTCTGAGGAGCCCCAGGTACTGTCTTCATCTAATGCGCTGGCGGGTTTCTTCCTAGCCCAGCTGAGATGTAGGATTAGTCACATGCCTTTTGTGAAGAAACAAAGTCTTCCTTCTAAAATATGGCTGCTTTCTTTAGAATTCAGAAGATCCCACGGTTGCTGGTAGGAGCATCAGATGGCTATTTATACATGTACAACCTGGACCCCCAGGAAGGCGGCGAGTGTGCCCTGATGCGTCAGCACAGGTGAGGCTGCTCTGCATGGCAGTCTGCAGCTGTGGGCATTGTGATAGGTCTGTGCATTCATCCCCTCAGGGCCCATGTGCTGACCTGTGTTGTTGGCAAGCATCGTCTCCCCATTGAAATTCACTTTTCTGGTGCTAAGAGCCTCTATTTGCCCTTGCTGGCCACAGGATGCCATTCAGGGCCAAGAAGGAAAGGCATCTAAGTCTGTGATGGTCTGTGTGTAACGATTGGGTGAGGGTGAGGCTCAGAGTTTACAGTGAGGTGTCCTCACGGGAGCCTGCCACCCCACCTCAGGATGCAAGTGGGGAATTTGCAGTTGGTAATTGAGATGTGTGTGACTTTACTAGACTTCCTGTGTTAAAGTCACTGTGGAAATCCCAGGGAGCAGATTCTTGGTGTTGGTGGCAGTATTCTGTCTCCTTGGCTAGCACCTCAGGCCCCAGGATGTGCTATATATACTATGTCCATCTGTCCTGCTAGAACAGGATGAGTCCTGTTTGAGATGAGTCCTGCTCTGCAGCCATGGCTGGCCTCAAACTAAGGGGAATCCTGCCTCAACCTCCCCAGTGCTGTATTTTGAGAATGAGCTACCATACCTGGCTTGAAACAGTGAGTCTGACCTTGTTTATTTCCTGTCTCTAGACTCGATGGCAGCATGGAGACGACCAGTGAAATTGTAGACTCTGCATCGCATGACTGCCCGTTAGTAACACAGACGTATGGCGCGGCAGCTGCCAAAGGTGCCTATGTGCCCTCATCCCCAACGAGACTTGGTAAAGGGCAGGACGCCAACTTAGAAGGTAACTCTTCATCTGTGTTGTCCCTGAGTGACCACTTCCCACTGGGCTCTGGGACAGAGCTTCCTCCCAAGGCTTGTTTGTGAAAGTGAATTTATAGTCTTCATTTGGGGAGGAAGAGGCAGTCATTGTAGCCAGTGACTGTGGCTGTGTTTGAGCCCACCCAGCCTCCCACCTCTCTGTAAGTAGCATGTCCTTCATGCATCGTGGGCAAAGGCCACTGATGCTGACATCTGAGGTCACTCAGGCGTGGCCCTCTCCATCCATGTGGCTGACTTGCCCCAAACTCAAGGGGTTTGCTTGCAAGAGAGGTTGTGCTAGCCCCCGTGTTGTGAAGCGTCCTTTCAGCCATAACACATGACCTGTGTCTCCAGCTAAAGTCCCTTAAAGTCTCCTTGGTCACTCGTAAGAGAGCAGCCTATCTATTCAGTTGCCACTGTTTACAGGGCTTGTGCTGTGCTGGTCCATGCTAGGAAATGGATGACATCATTTGGCTCTGCCTGAGGCTCTAGAGGCCTCACTCTAATGACCACATTGGGGAGGTCTTAGTGTGGCCATGACTCGTAACTGAGCGTCATCTCCTGGACATAGCCTATCCTTGGTGCCACAGGATCAATCACTGGGCCCAGCTCTGTGAGGATAGCACTCTTATCTCTTTGCAGCCTACACAGATGACCTGGGTGCCGTGGGGGGCGCATGCCTGGAGGATGAAGCCAGTGCCCTGCGCCTGGATGAAGACAGCGAACATCCTCCCATGATTCTCCGGACTGACTGATCCGGACCTGTGAACTCTGGCCCAGGAACAGAACCCTGGCCTGGCAGAGGACTTGTGCATTGCTGCTATGAACTTTGACCTGAATTGAGGGAGAGGATGGCAGAGACTGTAAAGCAAAGAGATTGTAGTTATAGCCTATCCATACTGTTGAGAAAATACACTGTTTTCACTTCAGCGACTTTAATCCTGCTTATGAAGTTTAGCTTTTTATTTTCTCTCACTCTTTATTTTATTTTTATTTTATTTTATTTTTGCCAAAATTAACTGTTTGGTGAAGTCTGTGGTCTCCTTGCTTTGCATGCGTGACGTGCCAAGCCAGCATAGGAGAGCGAGTGGTCACTCCATAGCAGACCACAGTTGTCAGGTCTCATGGCAGGGCAGGGATGAAGAGAGCTCTGTGTGCAGTGATTCTGCAGGGACAGGGCCCATCCGCCACTGAGACAGCCAGGGTACCAGTGGACAGTGGCCGCCGTCAGGAGTCCTCTTGCCCTGCAGCCCCACCTGGGCCATTTTCCCCCAACTCATTATACTCTTTCCAGAGTGGAGCATTTTGAGACTAGCTTCCTCCAGGGGGACTGTTGTTTGGGGTCTTATTCTCCGTGGGGATCTTGAGGGAGAGGCAGTTTCTGCTCTGTGCCTTCTCTTCTGGCTGGTGAACTTGGCAATGCGCCAGAGCAGGCTGGAGCCAAGGAAGGCAGTCTCGTCTGTCATTAAATGCTCTGTCTCCTACTGTCCCCATCCGACAACTGTGACTTGGTTTTTTGTTGTTGTTTTTAGAGGAGAGTCTAGCTACTCCCATGCCCAAAAAGCACAAAGGTGTAAGATGCTACATCATGCATCAGCCATCAGTCTGCTGACCTGATCTGTCTGCCAGAGGCTCCCTCCAGTCCCCAGAGTTAGCAGCAGCTGCGACAGGTAGAGAGGCCCCAGGGAGACGGCTCCCTCCCCGAGGTGACCCTCCCCAGGGTGACGTGCCTTTTCTATCTTGGTCTTGAAGTGTGCAGGAAAGTGACGTCAGGTTTCAGGGCTGCACTCACTTCTGTTTGCTTTTGACTTTTTGGTGGCTTTGGGGGAAGTACAGATGCACATTATAGCTCAGGCTGCCCTGGAACTCACTATATAGCCCGTGCTGGCCTCAAACTTAGAGCGTTCCCCCTGCCTCAACTTCCTGAGAGCTGGGATTACAGGTAGCAAGCACTGTGCCTAGTTCCTTTCTCAGCTCTGCAGAATGAAAAATTCAGGTCCTCAAATCTGCATTCTAAACACAGACCCTAGCAGTGGAGTTACGAATGTGTGGGGTGTTGCTTCTTCATGAACATGGCTTTAGGTCTGAGCAGGGAATGAGGAGGATAATATCAGGGTACCAGCTTCTGCCAGCCTGCTCAGGCTTTTAGACAGGAGGGCTATAGGGAGCTGTCTTAAGTTTAGTCTGCTTAAGTCTGGTAGAGTGTTTCTACAGAGTGCCAGTGGCTAGACATACCTGCTGATGTCTCCTGCTCTTGCTGTTCCCACGGTGGCTAATCACATGGGTGGGGTACAAGGGGTGCCCACAGCTAGATCTGGCTGCTGGCTGCACCTGTGCCCTGGAGCATCTAAGTAGCCAAACTATGTACATTTTATAAGGCAGGGATGGAGCTGCGGGTACTGACCTTTAAACTGTATGACTGTCTGGACCCTGATAACATGGGACCCCAGCCCTGTGGTCTGCTACAGTGGGTGCTTCTCTAGGAGAATGAAATGGGCCTTTGCAAGACCAGGCACGGGCAGGGAGTACCGACCAGAAGAGCCTGGGAAGTGCACAGGGTTGACTGGGAGTTGGGGTTTCCTGGAACCAAAGAGTGAATGTCTGGATTCAAGTGTGACTTGTGTGCTGACCCTGGACTTGAATACTGTGTACCTTTGGGACTCAGCTCCATCTGCTGAGATTTCTTCTATCTTGGAAGTCAGTGTTCCAAAAACATGTTTGGGCCCAGTTTCCTCACTTGAAAATTTGGTCAGAAAAGGCAGCTTCCGGTGTCCAGGGCTCTCTGCCCTCACTCCATGGTCTTGCCAGGCTGAACAGACTCAGTCAGTCTCTGCTGACATTTGAGAGGTCTGCACACCACCTGCAGGCCTCGGTTTTGAGGAGGGAGGAGAGAGTAGCTCTCTGAGGTGGGCACTCGTTGTTGGGACTCACCACTGGTAGAGCCAATGGAGGGGCTGAATCAGTAGAACACACACTCGAGTGATTGCTGACCCCCAGGCCTCACACTGATGGTCATTTTTAAGTTTTTAGTTTTCCAAAGTCAAGAGACAATTTTGGAATCAGGTGTGGCACACACCTGTAATCCCAGCAGTCAGGAGAGTGAGACAGGAGGATTGCTGTAAGTTTGAGGCCAGCCTAGACTATATAGTTCTGGGCAAGCCTGGCCTACAGAATGAGAACCTGTCTCAAAAAACCAAAGGATGACAACTTTAAAAAAAAAAAAATGGGGAATGAGAGTTTAAAACTCCAAAATTTTTAAGATTTGTGTGGATTGGGACCAAAGCTTTTGTATTTTCTAAAACAATGAAGGAGTCCCTTGTCCTGCCTCCACTAATGGTGTGAACTAGGGGCAGGTCTCAGGGCCTCGGGCTGGACTGTACAAGAAGAACCCTACCTCACAGGGCTGTTGTGAGGTGTGTGAGGGGGCCCCAGCACAGAGCCTGGCCAGCAATGGACTCCAATAAACACTAAACCTGAAACATCTCACAGAGTAAAGTGCATGGTTTTTGTTCCGCTCTGCTCTGCCTTCCTGCAAAGCTGGGTGGAAGGTGGAAGCACAAGTGTTGCGTTGGAGGATGTGTGTGGACATCTGCCCTGTCCTGTCTTGCCTCCTTAGTACCAAGTATAAAGGGACATTGGAGGATGTGTGTGGACATCTGCCCTGTCCTGTCTTGCCTCCTTAGTACCAAGTATAAAGGGAGAGTTAGTAGAGTCTGTTTTGGGGGTTGGTGGTGTGGAGACTCCCCTGCTTGCTGGGCATCAGGCATGGACCATGCCCTGCAGGGGCCCCGGGGCTGCCATCCCCCTGCAGCAAATGCCCTGCCCAGTCAGGTAGAGCTCCCTCTACCTGGAGCTGCCCAGTTCTGCCCCTCTTAGAGATCCTGGAGCTTTGAGGCTGCAATCCCTGCCAAGTCAGGCTTAGTAACTCCATTCTCACAGTTTGACTTGGAGACAAGACTCGACAGCAGGTGGGCTGCTTGGAAAAGACTAGAATATTTTGGTCACAGCTCAGCTGAGATGAGAAATGTATTCCTTGCTCAACTCCAATATCCGTGGTTCTTTTTGTTCTGTCTTTGAGGTGATCTTACGATTTAGCCCAGGCTGCACTCGGACCAAGATCACCCTGCCTCTGCCTCCCATGTTCCAAGGTTACGGGCACAAGCCAGCACATCTAACTTAGCCATGCTTTTTTATCATGATGTTGACATCAAGATGCATGGTTCTCCTGCCCCCTGCCCCCAGTCTTTGTAGCTCCTGCCCTCTGCATGCTGGGAATGACCAGATCACTTGTTCTGAACATCTGGTTCCTATCCTGAGGTGTCCCAGGTGCGAGGAGGGCTGGTCCAAGCCGGTGGTGGCCTGTGTGGGACGTCTCCTGGGGGATGAAGCTCGTTGGAAACGCACACTGATAGCTGCTTGCCAAGCACATGCATTTTTCTGGTCTTGCCCCTTGGTGTCTTGTACATTTGCATTCTGGGAGTTTTGAGAAGCACAAGGGACAGAAAAGGAACACCTGCTCTGGATTTGGAGGCATGATCAGCTCTTCTCTGGTATCTGACAAAGACAATCCCTTAATTTTGAAAAAAATAAAACCCTTTTAAAGCTCAGTTTAAGGGAACTGTCCTGATCCTCACCTGTTTCGTTCTGTACTGAGATACACTTAAAGATGCTCTTTTTTTTTTTTTTTTTTTTTAACATTTCCTTCTAAGGGAAAACTGGCAGATGCTAACACTGTGTGTCTGTGTCTGCATCCAAGCCACTAAGATTACAAATCCTGTCAGAGCTGAATGGATGGTGTGGTACACGCCTAAGATGCCAACACTAGGGAGGTGAAGTCAGGAGGATCAGAAATTTAAGGTCGTCCTCAGCTGCATGGGGAGTTAAATGTCAGTCTGGGCCGCATTAAAACTCACTTGGTGGTGGTGGCACACTCCTTTAATCCCAGTACTTGGGAAGCAGAGACGGGTGGATCAATGTGAGTTCAAGGACAACCTGGTCTACAGAGCAAGTTCCAGGACAGCCAGGGGTACACAGAGAAACCCTGTCTCAATGGTCTGGAGATGACTCAGGAATTAATAGCATTGTCTACCTTTCCAGAGGACCCAGGTTCAGTTCCCAGCCCATGGCAACTCACAACTGTCTGCAAACCCAGTTCCAGGGATCTGAAGTCCTCGTTTGGCACCAGGCACTTAGGTAGTACACATATATACCTGTAGACACTAACACCTATTTAAAAAAAAAAAAAAAAAGACCCTGTCTCAAAAATGGACAAAGCAGGGCTGGAGAGATGGCTCAGTGGTTAAGAGTGCATACTGCTTTTTAAGAGAACTGGGGTTCTGTTCCCAGCACCTACATCAGGCAGCTCACACCCTCCTGTATGTAACTCCAGGCCCAGAGGATACGCCGCCGCCCTTTTCTGGCCTCCATGGGCACTGCACACATGTACATAGGCATACATGCAAGCAAAACACCCATACACTTAAAAATATTTTTTAAATCAAGGCCAATGTGGGCTATGTAATATATTCCAGGTCTTGCCGCCAGAGGTCAAACCAGGGCCATTGAGCTGACTCAGCAAGTAGATACTTTTGCATGCAGGCCTGACAACTTGAATTTGGTCCCTAGATTCCACGAGGCAGGAAAGGGGTGACTGCTGCAAGTTGTCCTCTGGCAGCCATGTCTCTCTCTCTCTCTCTCTCTCTCTCTCTCTCTCTCTCTCTCTCTCTCTCTCTCTCTCTCTCTCTCTCCCTCCCTCTCCCTCTCTCTCCCTCCCTCTCTCTCTCTCTCCCTCCCCCCCCCCCCCTCTCTCTCTCACACACACACACACACACACACAGTTTTTTACTGTTCAAAAAGGCAAACCAGACGGGCGGTGGTGGTGCACATCTTTAATCCCAGCACTCAGGAGGCAGAGGCAGGTGGATCTCTCTGAGTTCGAGGCCAGTCTGGTCTCCAAAGCGAGTTCCAGGAAAGGTGCAAAGGTACACAGAGAAACCCTGTCTGGCGGGGCTGGGGGGGCAGAGGCAAACCAATAGTAAGCTGGATCTAGGGTCTATACCTGTAATTCCAGGTACTTGGGAGGCTGAGGCAGGAGTACCAAAAAGTTTAAAGCCTGCCTATGCAATCTAGTGAATCCCTGCCTCATGAAAATACAAGGCTAGAGAGCTGGCGCAGTGGTTAAGGGCACTTGTTGCACTTGTAGAGGACCGGAGTTCGGTTCCCAGCGTTCATGTCAGGTGGCTCACAGCCACCTGTTAACTCCAGCTCCAGGGAGCCAGTGTCCTCTTCTGAACCCCAAGACCACCTGCACAGACCCATACACCCACTAGTACACACACATATAATTAAAACTAAATCACTATTGAAAATATGAAAAGGCTGGGATATGCCTCTGTGGTAGAGTTATGCCTAGCGTGTGTGAGGCCCCTGGTTCAATTCTTGCTACCATCAAAAGAATAGTACTAAAAAAGGCCCTGGAAGCTTCCCTGATCACCTAACTAAACAGGAAGAGCCTGCAGCAACACTGAAGCTCCTCAGCCAACCTTACCTTTGGACTAGAACACTCACTTCCTTTAAGTGTGGACAGATTCCCAGCTGCTCCAGCAAGGTCTTGCAGTCCACCTCTGTCCCAGAGCTCAGCCATATTCTTCACCACATGATAGAGTGATAGTCACAGGTATGTAGGTCATATGTGCACATATACTCCATAGACATATACAAATTTTAAAAGTTTTTAAAGATAAGGGAGCTGGAGAGATGGCTTGGTGGTTTAGAGCATTTGTTGGTCTTGCAGAGGACTCCCAACACTCTACATGATGGCAAACAGTAACTTCAGTTCCAGAGGATTCAATGCCCTCTTTTGGCCTCCTTGGGCACTGCTTGCAAATGATGCACAGACATACATACATACAGGCAAAACACATTAAATAAAACATTAAGAAATAAAGGGCAAGTGAGATGGCTCAGTAGGTCAAGGCACTGAAGCCTGATGAAGTGAGTTCAAATCCACATGAAAAGAAGAATCCACTCCTGAGCATTGTTCTCTGACGTCAACACACTGCGGAGGCACATGCACATGCAAATGTCATAAAATTTTGAATAATTAAAACATGCTAACATCAGGAAATAGAGACATCCCAGGCTAGGGTCCTGTATGCTTACCACAGCCTGTCCTCGAGGGTCTGTGAAGGCATCCCTCCCTATTGGTTGTGGCTGAGTCCTGAAGCCAGAGGGGTCACCCATAGTCACTAGATACACTGCAGGAAGCAGCCTGTGAACTGTAGTGCTCCAAGTCAGACTGGACAAGGACTGGCCTTGCTGTTCTCACAGCCACTAGGTGGCACAAGTCTCATGACTGCCTGTGTCTGTGGGGATTAACGAATTGCTCATTAAGGGGTCCTCTGGCCAGAGTGGGGCATCCTTGAAGCTAAACAGTTAGACTCCTGGATCCTCAGTGGGAGCTGGTCTAAAAATTCCAAAGACAAATATGGCACAAAACAACTCCTTTGTTTTTTTAATGTTTATTTGGTGTGTGTATGATGTCTATAGGGGGGCACCACAGCCCTCAAAAATGACTATTTCTGCTTCTGACATAGTGAGAATGTATCTCCATTACATCAACACTCACCTTGGGTGCTATCAAGGGTGTATTTCTGGGGTACCTTGTCCTCCAGGGAGAGGTGGGAAAACAGGTTGTGGTGCTTCATCCCACATTGTGGTATGAAATGTCCCAACAGACTCAACATTTGGTCCCCAGCTGGTGACAGGAGTGGTAGAATCGCAGGGGCCCTCCCTAGGCAAGGAGAGAAAGGCAGTTACTAAGTGGAGCCCCGAGTGCAATGTCTGGGTAAGAGCAGGTCTAAATGCCCATTGCCCAGGAGAATGGGAGAGGTTGGGAAACAGCCAGTGTAGCAGCCAGAGGGCCTCTGCTGGGTCTCCGAGGTTGCCATCCTGGGATGTAGACCAGAGTGGATGCAGCAGGAAGCCAGCCTCTTGCTGGAATCACCCCGCCCCTTCGGGTGACTGTAGCACTACCTCCCACTGTTGACATATCACCCACATGGGCCCAGAGCCATCTGCGACACCCCTAAGATCAGGCTGACAAATGGCTTCTGAAAGGGACATGGCCATCGAAGGACAGACCCAGCTGTGCCCTGTGTACATCCCCTCTCCCTTCAGGTTGCTTCTTGTCAGCAGGCATTATTATGCCCTCAGTGACATCAGCAGATGAAATGTGGGGACTCAGTGGCCAGCAAAGTCATTCTTTGCCTTGAAGTGGACTCAGCAGGCAGTGCTGGGGGACCATGATGGGTGCCACTTCCCATGGGTGAGACCCAATCTGTTCAAACAAGCCCTGTGTTCTGAGTTCTAGGAGGCAAGTTGAAGGGGCCACCCGTTCCTTTCGATCTCTGGGGTAGAGCTCAGCTTTTGGGGATCTGAGTCCCACAGATAGAAGGTGACACTGTCCCACGTGCAAGGGAGAGTGGGATTGCTTGTTTGTCGTGTGATCCTGGGGACCGAACTCAGGGCTGCTTGACGCCCTTTTTTCTTTCTTTTGGTGTCTGTGTGGCTAGGTGTGAGTGCACACATGCATGGCACACATACTGAGGTCAGGGGACAACCACTAGTGTTGGTCCTTAGATACCTTCCACCTTTTCTTTGAGACAGGATCTCTCACTGGCCTGGATCTTCACCACACAGGCCAGGCTAGCTGGCCCAAGAGCTTACAGCAATCTACTGGTCTCTGTCTCCCATCCCCCATCACTAGAGGCACAGGCACACATCGCTGTGCCCTTTTTCTCAGGTTCTGGGGACCTGAATTTAGGTCTTTATGCTTGCAAGGCGAACTCCAACTGAGACACCTCCCTAAGCTCAACACCTTTTAAAAACTTTGTTGTCATTTTTGTTATTGTTGTTGTTTTGGTTTTGTGTTTTGCTCTTTTTTTCTGAGACAGGGTTTCTCTGTGTGTATCCCTGGCTGTCCTGGATCTCGCTCTGTAGACCAGGCTGGCCTCAAACTCACAGAGATCCACCTGTCTCTGCCTCCCAAGTGCTGGGACTAAAGGCGGGCGTCACTACACTGGACCATTTTTGTTTCTGGAGACAGGCTTTCACCATGTAGCCCTGACTTTCCTGGAACTTTTTGTGTAGACCAGACTGGCCTCAAACTTGTGGCAATCCTCCTGCCTCTCACTGCCTTCTGAGTGCTGGGATTATAGGTGTACCCCACCATGCCAAGCCTCTCAGCTCCAGAGTTCCTTCATCAACTTGACACAAGCTAGTCATCTGAGAGGAAGGAATCTCCATAAAATCATGCTGTAGGCAAACTTGTAGTGCATTCTCTCAGTGATTGATGTGGGAGTGCCCAGACCATTGTGGGTGGTGCCCTCCCTGGGCTGCTGGCCTTGGGTTGTATAAGAAAGCAGGACCAGCAAACCAGTAAGCAGCTCCCCCTCCACAGCCTCTGCATCAGCTCCTGCCTCCAGGAACCTGCCCTGTTTGAGTTCCTGCTCTGACTTCCATTCAGTGATGGGCTACAATGCTGAAGTGTGAACCGGATAAACACTTTCCTCCCCAGCTTGCTTTTGACCATGGTATTTTCGTCACAGCAATAGTAACCCTAAGACAGTGCTTATGCTGCATGTATATAGGTGTGTGTGTGTGTATTTATGAGTATGTATTGTATGTATGCAGTCATGCTCACAAGTGTGTGAGCCTGCATGCCACCATGCACATGTAAAGGTAGAGGATAACTCCACAGAGTCCATTGACATCTTCCTCCTTTGTGTGGGAACTCAGGCCACCAGGGTGGCTTGGCAAGTGCCTTTACCTGCTAAGCCACCTCTCCAGCCCACACCCAGATTTTTTTTGGGGGGGGGAGGCTTTAAAGTTTTAACAGACAGTGCTTCACACCCTCTGTGATGGCTACCAGTGCACAAGAGCAGTAAGTGCTGGCGAGGTTGTGGAGAGCCTGCCACCCTTGTGATAACGCACAGTGGTCAGCCACTGTAGGGTTCCTCCTGTGCACTGACCACCAGACCCAGCAATTCCATTCCGGTGCACATATCTGAGAGAACAGGAGACAGGATCAAACTGGGGCTTATACACAAATGTTTCTACAGCATTTAACAGCCACAGCCCTGTTAAACAACAGAAAACGAGGCTCATCTACATGAGGGAATATTATTTAGCTTTAAAAAGAGAATGAGGTTTCGGCACATTCTACAAAGGAGATGAAGGCGGTGGTGGCGCACGCCTTTAATCCCAGCACTCGGGAGGCAGAGGCAGGCAGATCTCTGTGAGTTCAAGGCCAGCCTGGTCTACAGAGTGAGTTCCAGGAAAGGCACAAAGCTACACAGAGAAACCCTGTCTCAAAAAACCAAAAACAAAAACATCAAACAAAGGAGATGAATGGTGCACATGGAGCTAACGCCCTCCACCAAAGCCTGTGTATTCTGTGGTTCTGGGAGAGCACAGCCCTTAGCACAGGCAACCACAGGGCAGTGGGCACCAGTGTAGACAGGTGGGACAAAAATGCTAATGGGGTCAGGGTTTCTTCTAGGTGAGGGAAGGGCTTTGGGACAGGTAGAGGTGGTGGCTGCTCATTACAGTGAGTGTAGTATTTGTTTGAAAGTGTAAATTGTAGCTGTGAATGTGTGCTTGTCTAGCATGCAAAAGGTCCTGGATTTGAATTTCAGCACTCAGGAAATAGGAGCAGGAGGATCAGGTCTAGGTCATCCTCATCTACATAGTGAGTTCAAAACCAGCCTGGGCTGACACATCTAGGATCAGGGAAGGAAAAAGAAACACGTGACTAGAGGTTAAGAAAAAGCAGGGGCGGGGCCAAAAACCCCATCAGTAGGGCTGACACGAGTTAATACCACAGTGTGTGTGTTCCGGTTAACTTTCCTGTCAAAAGCAGATTCATAAACTGATTTCCTAACCACGGGAGCCTCCACAGCAGTTTCTATTCTCCATGCATTATTGATGAAAGTCTTTTTTTTTTTTTTTTTTTAAATACTCCCCAGAGACAGGGTTTCTCTGTGTAGCCCTGACTGTCCTGGCACTCACTCTGTAGACCAGGCTGGTCTCAAACTCAGAGATCCACTTGCCACCACCCAGCTGAAAGTATTTTTACAGTCCCCCCTGCCCCCATCTTCTCTCCAAAAAATGTGTATGTATTGGACAAAAAGGCCTAAAGCCAGGTGTGAGGCGCACACCTGAGATCTTAGCACTCAGGAAGTGGAAGTAGAGGAGGAGAAGAAATTCAAAGTTATCTTGGCTACTTAAGTGAAGAAGAGGAGGAGGAGGAAAGAAAGGAAGGAAGAAAGAAAGAAAAGGAAGGAAGGAAGGAAGGAAGGAAGGAAGGAGGAAGGAAGGAAGGAGGAAGGAAGGAAGGAAGGAAGAAAGAGAAAGAAAGAAAGAAAGAAAGAAAGAAAGAAAGAAAGAAAGAAAGAAAGAAAGAAAGAAAGAAAGAAAGAAAGAAAGAAAGAAAGAAGAAAGAAAAATCTAAATCAAAAGTATGTGACCTGGAAATGATGGAGACTGAGTGGTGGGGTGTGGGTGCCCTTAGAATTTTTGAGGCCATGGACAGAAAAGCCGTGGGAAGCCATGCAGAATGAGCCTGGTTGAGGAGGACCAAAGCACACAGGCAGCACTCATGGGGGGCACACGTGAGGGCCTGGTGTGTGGCTCATGTGTGTTTCATGGGCTGTTTGTGTGGTTCATAAGTTCATGTGTGTCTTCAGTAAATGTGAACATGTGCATTGTATGTACATAGTGTGTTTTCATCCAGGCTCCTGGGAGACCCAGTACCCCCACTCTTGTGTAGGACCCAATACCCAGGCTCTTGTAGGAACCACTCACTCAACCTCCTATGGGAAACCCCCTACCCAGGCAGGCCTCTGTGGTGGACCTCTCACCCAGGCTTCTGTGGGGACCCCTTACCCAGGCTTCTGTGGGAACCCCTCACCCCGGCCTCTGTGGGAACCCCTCACCCAGGCCTCTGTGGGGGACCCCTCACCCCAGCCTCTGTGGGAACCCCTCACCCCGGCCTCTGTGGGAACCCCTCACCCAGGCTTCTGTGGGAACCCCTCACCCAGGCTTCTGTGGGAACCCTCACCCAGGTTCCTATGGAAAACCTCTCACCCAGGCCTCTGTGGGGGACCCCTCACCCAGGCTTCTGTGGGAACCCCTCACCCCGGCCTCTGTGGGAACCCCTCACCCAGGCTTCTGTGGGAACCCCTCACCCAGGCTTCTGTGGGAACCCTCACCCCAGCCTCTGTGGGAACCCCTCACCCAGGCTTCTGTGGGAACCCCTCACCCCGGCCTCTGTGGGAACCCCTCACCCCAGCCTCCGTGGGAACCCCTCACCCCAACCTCTGTGGGAACCCCTCACCCAGGTTCCTGGGTAGGATTTCTCACCCACACTCCTGGGAGGCCCCCAGTAAACTCAGTGGTTCACAAGCTACCCTTGGGTGGAGCGATTTCCTTAGTTGTGTCCTATTCCAAATGAATAGACATTTGTTCATATCACCTCAGGAAAAGCATGTGACATGGGTCTGGGGGGCATCCCTGAGTCATCTCTGTTCCCTGGATGGTGCTCCAAGGCCAGAACTCTCACATGGTGAAGGAATCGAGACTGCTCTAGTTCCAGTCACACAACTTGGAACCCCTGATCAAATCATGTGGAGACATAGAGGCCAATCTCTGTGACAATGACCTTGGCAGGCCTTCACAGTGGCCTTCACAGGCAGTCATGATGCCAGCAGCTCCTAGGAGATGACCCTCCGGGTACAGGACCTGGCCTTCCTCCCTCCCCCCAGCAGGCATCAGAACCAGACAATTTCCTCTCTGCAAGGCCACGGGCAGGTCGATAAAAAACTGTCTTCTCTAATTTATCATTTGCTTAAGCATCACCTAGCAGGGCTCTCCTGGGAGACACCAGCTGTGACCACAGCTACCTGCTTGTCACAGATGGCACAGCAGGCAGGCTGCAGCCCTGTGGCCTAGACCTGGCCCTGAGTGGCAAAAAAAAAAAAAAAAGGTCTGGATGCCAGCCTTAGTCATCCACTCACCCTCAAGTCCTTACCCTCCCCTTCTCCCTGTCAGCAGACATGTCTCTTGGCTGGGTGGCCAGGCTGCCCTTTGTCTCCCAGCCTGGGCAGCTCCACCCTGTACCGGAGAGCTCCCTGCCTGTGTAGCCTGGGATGGCCCACAGAGCCAGGGTGTACATAGTGGGTGCCTGAGTATTTGAAGGAGGAGAAATTTGCACAAGGCTCTCTAGAGGAAGGCAACTTGATTTCTCAGGGTGTGTGTGTGTGTTACATGCATGTGAGCATGTGGATGGGTGCACCCAAGTGCACACATGCGGAGCTCAGAGAAGGACATCAGATATCTTTTTCTATCCCTTCCTTCTTACTGGTTCAAGACAGGACCTCTCGCTGAACCAGAAGTTCATTATTAAGGCTAGGCTAGCCAGTCAGCTAGTTTAAGAATCCACTTTGTCTCTACCCCCTCCCCCCATGCAGCAATGCCCGCTTTTTTATCCGGTGTGAGGGTTCAGATTCAGGACTTCATGATTGTAGAGCAAGCACCGTTACCCACTGAGTCACCCCCCAGCCCTCCCATCTCCTTTCTTGAGACATGATCTCTCGTTGGACCTGGGACTCACCAATTAGGCTAGGCAGGTTTGCCAGTGAGCCCCGGGCATCTGTCTGCCTGTCTCCCTCTCTGGCTGCTGTGGTTACAAGCTTGAGTGACCCCCATTCAGCTTTGTCACATGGGTGCTGGGGACCGAACGCAGGTCCTCACGCTGGAACACCAAGCACTTTACCAACTGAGCCCTGGACTTCATTGTTTCTAGCACTGAAGGATGCAGGACCTGTGTTAGACTGTGGTGTTCATCTTCATCTGTCAATTTGACTGGCTTTTAGGGAGATGCATCTCTGGGCATATCTGTGAGGACACTGCCAGAAAGTGATGTGGAAAGACACACCCTAACACGGGCAGCACCGTTTCCTAGGCTTGGGTTCTGACTAAGTAAAAATGGAGAAAGGAGAAAGTGTGCTGAGCACCAGATCCGTCTTTCTCTGCTTCCTGACTATGGATGCCATGTGACCGTCTGCCTCACCCTCCTGCCACCATGATGGACTGTGTACCCTCAATCTGTGAACCAAAACAAACCTTTCCTTTTTTGAGTCACTTTCGTCAAGCATTTTGTCACAGCAGTAAAAGAAGCTCCTATTATACTACTCTACTGTGACAAATGGGGGCTCGGCCACCACCAACAGCTAGATCAGTGTCCTGAAGCTGCCATAAGAAAGTGCCACAGGCCAGGAGGTGGTGGTGCACGCCTTTAATCCCAGCACTCAGGAGGCAGAGGCAGGCGGATCTCTGTGAGTTCGAGGCCAGCCTGGTCTCCAAAGTGAGTTCCAGGAAAGGCACAAAACTACACAGAGAAACCCTGTCTCGAAAGAGAGAGAGAGAGAGAGAGAGAGAGAGAGAGAGAGAGAGAGAGAGAGAGAGAGAGAGAGAGAGAGAGAGAGAGAGAAGGAAGAAAGAGAGAAAGAAAGAAAGAAAGAAAGAAAGAAAGAAAGAAAGAAAGAAAGAAAGAAAGAAAGAAAGAAAGAAAGAAAGAAAGAAAGAAAGGGAGAAAGAGAGAAAGAGAGAGAGAAAGAGAGATACAGCTTCATCCCAAGATTCCAAGGACCACTGTGCTCACAGACCTACTACCAAGATCTAAACTTGGCTTGCCATAACCCTAAAACCAGGGCTCACACCCAGCCAGGAGACCCCTGTGGTTCTTTATTTAAATTCCGCATGTGGAGTTCAGCATGGTGGTAGACACCTGTAAACCAACACTTGGGATGTGGAGACAGGGGACCCAAATTTCAAGGCTGGCCTGGGCTACATAATGAGTTCAAGACCAGCCAGGGCTTTGTGAGTCCCTGTCTCAAAATTCAAACAAATAATTATGTTCTTGGGAACCAGTGAAATGGCTCAGTGGGTGAAGTGTTTGTCACTTAAGCCTGTCAACCTGAGTTTGACCCCAGAACCCACACAGAGATGGAGGAAAAGGACCAGTCCACAGGGTTGTCTTTGACCTCCATCGTGCACAGTGGCACACATGTGACCACACACACACACACACACACATACACACACACACACACACACACACACACACACACACACACACACACTGATTTCTTTCTTCTTTTGGGGGACTGGGTGTTGTGGGGTGGGGCAGGGTTTCTCTGTGTAGCCCTGGCTGTCCTGGAACTTACTCTGTAGACCAGGCTGGCCTTGAACCACAGAGATCTGCCAGTCCCTGCCTTCCCAGTTCTGTGATTAAAGGCATGCACCGCCACTGCCTGGCTACATAATGAGTTCTTAAAGGGTTTGCTTGGGCAGCATAGCTATGAAACACCCAGATGTCTTCCTCTCCGTGAAGCTGCTGCTGCTTTCCTTCCAACATGGCGGCACCTAGTCAACCCAGTGGTTAAATGGCTGCTGTTTCTAAGGGATGGAAGAAGCAGAAGCTGCCAGAATTCTTACAAACTTGGTCCAGAACTGGCTGAGCACCACCATAACTATGAAGCCAAGACAATCGAGGTCAGGGCAGAAGCTGAAGGGAAGAAGCCGGTTCCCTAGAGAGAAGCAGCACGTGCAGATAGATGACACTGTTTCGGGTCAATAGATGGACAGACACATCAATATCTGATTCCATTTAATATGTTTTATTTTTCCCTTTTTTTGAAGGGGGGTAGCATTTGAGACAGGGTTTCTCTGTGTAGCCCTGGCTGCCTTGGAAGTTGCTTTGTAGACCAGGCTGGTCTCGAACTCAGAGATCCACCTGCCCCTGCCTCCCGAGTGCTGGGATCAAAGGCGTGTGCCACCACTGCCCAGCACACTCACCTTAACAGGAAAGCAAAGAAGCCCTCTGGGGCGCCCTGGGTCTCAGAAGTGTACCCACAATGCAGGAGCAGGTGCTGAATGACTGAATGAAGACTATGGAGATTATGCATGCCCCACCAGCCCCCCCCACCAGCCCCCAGCCCCACCCTTGCCTCTCCTGTTGGCTGTGAAACCCAGAACCCGTCTGTGGCATTCACCATCTCTGTCAGTGGCAGTCGGTGTGGGGGCTTGAGATTTGCATAAGCTGGGGGAGGGCTAGCTGTAAAAGAGCTCTGAGAGAAGGTTCTCAATAGCAACCCAAATGCTCTGAGGTGCTGAAAATAAACCAGGGGAAAACAAAGAGGCCAGTGAAGAGACGCACGGATACCCAGAAGTCTCCGGAACTCCGTGTTTGGCCCTCTGGTCTGCTTCAGCTGCCATCCAGCTTTATGCTTGAACTTGCCATGTGTGTCGCCCCTCCCCTCCCCTCTTCTTAGGTGTGTATACACGTGAGTGTGTGGTGTGGTCACCCTCAGAGGCCCGAGGAGGACATCAAGTGTCCTGCTTTCTTACTTTCTGCCTTATCCCCCTGAGGGAGGTTCTCATTGTTGAACCTGGGGCTCGGCTGGCATCGATCAAGCACTAGCGATTCCCCTGTCTCCACCCCCCACCCCACACACATGCACAACACTCAGGTTGCACACAGCGCGTTCAGAGGTGATGAACGCAGGTCCCCACGCCTGTGCAGCAAGCACCCCTGGGTGTTTCCAGAGAGGGTTAACTGAGTGCAGAAGACACACCCTGAATCCAGCCTGCGTGTAGATGGCACCATTCCACAGAGTGGGAGCCCAGACTGAATAAAAAGGAGAAAAGGAGCTGAGCACCAGCATCCATCTGTCTGCTTCTTGACTGTGGATGTCGTGTGACCGGCTGCCTCATGCTCTGGCTGCGATGCCTTCCCCACCATGATGGACTGTGTACCCTCAAACTGTGAGCCAATGTAAACCTTTCTTTTTTAGACTGTGTGTCAGGAATGCTGTCAGAGCCATGAAAAGAGCGACTAGCACCCAGAGTTTCTGTCTGGAATGGTGGCATACTCTGTCACCAGGTGGGCACATCACACTGTGAATGTGCTTGTACCACTGAACTATATATATAGTTAAAATATATATATATGGTTAAATATATATATATATATATATATATGGTTAAAATGACAAAATTTGTGTTGTATATCTTTTACCACAATTAAAAAAAATACTTTGTAAATGAGTCAGATTTGTCATTGTTTATGATAATATAACTGCCTACCTGGGCCTGTGAAGAGTAGTGTATGTCAGTGAATTTTTATGGGCCAGGTATCATTAAAGACACCAGGGGGGCCCAGTTTGGTGGCAAGACTCACAGAGCTCACACTTGAACTGAGCTGGGAGCTTCCTCCCTGCTGCTAGCGCTCACAGTGCTGGAAGGTGCCAGCTGTCGTGCTAGGCTAGGTAAGACGGTACTGTCTCATCTTACCTAGCTGAGAACCCTGTGAACTTCGAGACCAGCTTGCCCGGCAGATGTGCCCACTGGTGAAGAGTGGCATGGCTGTTATAAGGGTAACCAACCCCCTTTTGAGTGGACTTGAGGCCTGCTCTGCGGGAGAGAGTTCATGCTGGTTATAATCCTGGTCATGTGTCCTAGGGAAGAATTAATACTGTCGCTTTACTAAATGGACATGGTGTCAAAGCGGCTTCTAAATAGTGATGTTTACAACCATAGATAAGGGCTACTGTCAGCTTTGCTCAGAGAAGCCACTGTTTGTAGCAATGTAGGTGAATTCAGAGACCCATGCCTGGTTCACGTGCTGAGACTAGACCATTGATTGCTCAGCCCCAAACAGGACATCCATGGCAACCCCCACAAGGCTCAAGGAGCATCACGGCAGAGGGAGAAGAGAGAATGTAAGAACCACAGGATGGGAAGAGAGCCGCCAAATCCTGTCTTCTGGATGGCTGCATGTCATCACAGCAGCTGTGCTTACCGGCACAAGATCCGCACGTGATGGAGCCAGCCGACGTTCCAGTGTGGGTGGAGAAGGCACATGAGGCCTTGCCCATTCTCGCTGCTTTTCCCTGTTACTGGTGCTGGGGAGGGAGATCATTTCCCTCAGTGGTGTAGCCACCGACAAGTTGCCTATGCTCTGGTAAATAACCCCCCTCATGCTCACATAGACCGCCATAATGAAACTCGGGGTCCCTAAAAATAAATAAAAAAATAAGAGGGAGGCTAGCTGGGGAGAAGGAGGGTTCACTGGGAATGTAAGGAGGATGAGAGGGCAGTAGGGAAGAAGACCAAAATGTGTCATGTGCGTTTATTAAATTGTCAGATCATTATCATCACCATCATGGCTGTGCAGATGGCTTGGTCTCTAATGTCCTTGTCACAGAAGCATGAAGATATATGAGTTTGATTCACAGCACATGGCATGAAAAAGCCAAGCATGGTGGCACACACTGTAATCCCAGAACTGGGACACAGAAACTGGAGTGTCCTGGGGCTTGCTGGGTAGCCAGTCGAGCTGAATTTGTAAGCTCCAGGTCTTACTGACAGACTGTTGGCAAAAATCAAGGTAAATGACTCCTGAGGATGACACTAAAGATTGACACACATACACACACACACACACACACACACACACACACACACACACACACATCCACCACACATACCCACATTCCACACATATACACACACACCACACATACATACACACACACCACACATACCCACATTTCACACACATACCACACACACACACACACACACACACACACACACACACACACACACACAATTTTCCCTGTTTCAGAAAGCTGGCAGAGCCCCAGCCCTGGCCCTGGGGCTGCACCCTCTCACCTCTCAGGCTGTGAAAGCTGAAGTTATTTTTGTGCAGTCAATATTTCTTCTCTCCCTGGGAGGCAAAACTGTGGAATCTTCTTTTTAGGTCAGGAGCCCCTTAGAGAATCCAATAGGAGCTGGGTGTGGAGGCTTACACTTATAATCCCAACACTGAGGAGACTGAGTTAGGAGGAGGCCAGCCTGGACTACAGAGTAAGACCCTGCCTCAAAATGATGATGATGGGGCTGGAGAGATGACTCAGAGGTTAAGAGCACCGACTGCTCTCCCAGAGGTCCTGAGTTCAATTCCCAGCAACCACATGGTGGCTCACAACCATCTGTAATGAGATCTGGCCCCCTCCTTTGTATACATAATAAATAAATAAATCTTAAAAAAATGATGATGGTGATGGTGATGATGATGGTGGTATGGTGATAGTGGTGATGATAATGGTGATGGTGGTGGTGATGATGATGGTGATGATGGTGGTGATGATGGTGGTGATGGTGGTGATGATGGTGGTGGTGATGATGATGATGGTGGTATGGTGATGTGGTGATGATGATGGTGGTGATGGTGGTGATGATGGTGATGATGATGATGGTGGTGATGGTGGGCCAGAGAAATGGCTCAGTTGCTAAGAATGCTTATTGCTCTTTCTGAGGACCTGAGTTATATTCCCAGAACCCATATCAGGTGACTCACAATCGTCTATAACTCCAGCTCTAGGGGATCCAGGATCCAATGCCCTCTTCTGGTCTCTGAAGCACACACACACACACACACACACACACACACACACACACACACACCACACCACATACACACACAAAAATAATAATAATAATAATAAATCTTTTAAAAATAATAATGAGAGAATCTGAGAAGAACCACTTGCCTGAGGCTGGAGAGATGGCTGAGAGATTAAGAGCCCTGGCAGCTCTTCCAGAGGACCAGGTTCAGTTCCCAGCACCCACATGGCATCTTACAACTCTCTGTAACTTCAGTTCCAGGGGATTCTGTGTGACACCATCACACAGACATAAATGCAGGCAAAAAACCACCAATGTACATGAAACAAAAATAAAGAAAATGCTTAAAAAAGAGCCACTTGCCAGAAAAATCACACACAAAGACACATATCTCTGATGTCATGAAACATGAGTTGTCTGGAAGGACATCTGTCTCCCATCAGAGGCTCAATGGGGTGGATACAGCCCTGAAGGGCTCAGTAGGGAGCCCACACTTCAGAGGGCCAGACCTAGTCACACAGCCTCTGAGTTTTAGGGGCCACAAGCCAAGTGATGCTGGGACAAGACAAGGCAGAGAGAAGTCCCATAATGACAGGAAACCAATAGGAAGCTTGCTAAAAAATAACTTCTGGAGGAAGAGGGGGTTGATACCCCTGAACCCTACCCTAGGACCCAGGCCATCTGCACCCCTTGCCTGCAAGGTATGAGAGAGAAAGCTGTTTTTGTGTGAACAGCCAATATTCCTTCTATGCTTGTGTGTGTGTGTGTGTGTGTGTGTGTGTGTGTGTGTGTGTGTGTGTGTGTGTGTGTGTAAAAATGTATGTCAGACTGTATGGCTACGTGATTTACTATGTGTGAAAATGTATGTGTGTGAATCAAGCCATATCCATGTGCATTTGTGTGTGAGAATGTACCTTTGAGTCAATCTGCATCCCTGTGCATGTGTGTGACATTTTTGTATGTGAGCATGTGTGTGTGTGTGAATCAGTGTGTCATTGTGCATATGTGTCATTGTATACATGTATGTCACTGTATCTGGTGTATATCTGTCACTGTGACTGCATGTATGCAAATCAGTGTGTGTCCCTGTACCTGTGTGTGATTTGTGCATGCAACTAGGTTAGTGTCTGTGTGTAACTCAGCCTGTGCTATTCCGTATACACGTGACACTGGGCATGTGTGTGAGGGGCCTGCCTCACCGAGGCCTCTCAGGTTGAAGATGATCCTTTCAAGTGATAGTGAAGAGTCCGGGTGACGCTTCCCCACAAAGCTCTCAGGTGCTCTCAAATGTCCTTCAAGAGGTAAAGACGATGGAGAGGATGGAGCACAGGACGGGAGGCAGCAGAAACCAACAGAAAGTGGCCTGGCCAGCCCCTACCCCAGGGGCTCAGGACTATGGCTGTGACCCACCCGGAGGCTTCAAAACCCTAGAGTGACCTGCTGTGCCTGCCACACCCTGAGAAAAGGAGCATTTGGAACTGTCTGCAGAGATTAAAAAAATTACCGTTGTTTCAAAAATCACTCTCAGCCTAAAAGCGCTGTCTCCTGTTGTCATGGAATTGACAATACAGATAAGGATCAAAGAGACTCGAATAGCTTCATCTCTGGTTCCCACTGAACTCCTGGACTCTCGTTTTCCCCAAACTTCAGATTCTCAGTTTCCTCTAAATAAAACATTTTAGAGCAGTGGTTCTCAACCTTCCTAGTGCTGTGACCCTTTAATACAGTTCCTCTGTTGTGGTGACCCCCAACCATAAAGCTATTTTCGTTGCTACTTCACAACTGTAATTCTGCTGCTGTTATGAACCATAATGTGAATATCTGTGTTTTCAGATGGTCTTAGGCGACCCTGGTGAACCGATTGATTGACCCACAAAGGGGTTGAGAGCCACAGGTTGAGAATCGAGGGTCTAGATGCCGCAGGGCAGTCCTCCATCACGCCAAGTGCAGGGACCCCAATCCTCCTAGACAGTCGGTCCTTCGGGGGCAAAGCTGCCTTCCCAGTCCCCATACCCCTGCCCTCCTCTTCACCTCTTGCAGCGCTAGAAGCAGAAGAGAACAGCCAGGCTAGATGGGGGGTTAGGGTTCCTTTGAGCCAGAAGGTGTGAGTGCTCTGAGGCAGAGAAGGTCCCCGGGACTCTCGTGCCTGGGTCCAGCCTCTTTTGAGGCCCAGCCTGTCCTCTGCCTGTGCTGGTTACTGTGACGAAATACCCGAGGGAAGCAACTTCAAGAGGGGAAAGGTTGTTTGGGTTTTTGTTGTTGTTGTTGTTGTTTGTTTGGCTTTCAGGACTTTGTCTTGGAAAGTCTGAAGTCTGTTAAATCCAGTCCATGCTCAACAGGCTCCTTTGCTTTGGGCCTGAGGAAAAGCAGGACAGCATGAAAGAGAGAGTGGACTGGAGGAGATCTGTTTACCTTGCGGCAGCCGGGAAGCAGAGAGAGAGAGAGAGAGACCAACACAGAGAGACAGGGAGGCAGATAGACAGAGAACAATGCTCAACAGCGAACAGTGGATGGGAAAGAAGATATATCCCTCAAAGGCTGTGTCCCACCTCTCATACCCAGGGACCTACTTCTAGCCAGGCCCTTCTCCAAACAGCCCTTTCAGCTCTGAACCCATCAATGGATTAATACATTCATTTGTTGAATCACACCCCAGCCCCTCACTGAGGGATTCTAGGCAGGTGCTCTACCACTGAGTCACACCCCAGCCCCTCACTGGGGGATTCTAGGCAGGGGCTCTACCACTGAGCCACACCCCCAGCCCCTCAACTGGGGGATTCTAGGTAGGGGCTCTACCACTGAGCCACACCCCAGCCCCTCACTGGGGGATTCTAGGCAGGTGCTCTACCACTGAGCCATACCCCAGCCCCTCACTGGGGGATTCTAGGCAGGGGCTCTACCACTGAGCCACACCCCAGCCCCTCACTGGGGGATTCTAGGCAGGGGCTCTACCACTGAGCCACACCCCAGCCCCTCACTGGGGATTCTAGGCAGGTGCTCTACCACTGAGCCACACCCCACCCCTCACTGGGGGATTCTAGGCAGGGGCTCTACCACTGAGCCACACCCCAGCCCCTCACTGGGGGATTCTAGGCAGGTGCTCTACCACTGAGTCACACCCTAGCTCCTCACTGGGAGATTCTAGGCAAGCTCTCTATTGTTCACTATAACACTGCTGGTCTATGATTTGCCCTGGATGCTTGATGGTGGGCAGGGCAGATGGGTGGTGGGGCAGTGTTCCAGAAGGACACACTGTAGCCACTATAACCTAGGCCTTCTAAACACAGCTCATCCTGGACCACTTGTCCACTACCAACCTAGCTCTTTACAGAGGAAGCCACAGACCAAGGTCACACAGGGAGTCAGGAATTTAAGTAAGTCCTTCAAACTCCTCATCTAGGGCTTTCTCTCGAAAAGCCTGAATGCCTATTAAATCTTTAAAGGACATTATCAAGGGAAGCGTGTCGTTTCCTTAATCCTTGAAGAGGATTAGAGAATTCAGCTGAGATAAACTCCTCTGCCAACCCCGCCATGCTCCCCCTGGATCCCTAGCCTGGGGGATGTCTCCACCACCAGCGATGCTCAGGTGTCACATTTATACCCATTGCAAACATCTGATTGTTGTGCCAGCAGGGAGGAAGTGTCCAGCAAACAGCAAGAACAAAGAGAATGTGGAGCTTGGCCCTACATGAGCAAGGCCTAGGCAGTGGGCGGCGGGGGTGGTGGGGGGTGGGGGGTGGGGGGTGTGTGGTGTCAAAGATGAAAGGCTCACACTCCACAGTCAATTATTACAAGGGTTGCTAGAGTGCTTGCCCAGCATGCATGAAGCTCTGTGTTCAATCTTCAGCACCACACAAAACTGATGTGGTGTACACCCGTAATCCCAACACTCAGAGTAGAGAGAGGAGAATCAGGAGTTCAGGGTCATCCTCCACTACATAGTAAGTTGGAGGCTAGCCTAGGCGACTTGAGACCCTGTCTCTAAATCAGTAGTAACAAAGCAGACTGTAAAGTGGACACAATTGTCCATCTCTCCCTAGCCACCTGGAAGGATTAGTGGAAACTGCTGATCTGGCCTCGAGTCGCTGCTCTTGGTTAGCTCAGGCCCACCCAACACCCCTGTTTTTTCCATGCTTGCTCTGATTTTGTTCCCCAAAACACACGCCCTTGTTGACTCTCAATGTAAGGGACACATGCAACAGCCATGTGGCCGGCATCAGGAAAGTAGAAGCAGGAGCCTCGCTCGGGCTGTCTGCTTTGGGACTTAGCATCCTGAAGGAACTGAAGCATCAGGGTACTGAAACCTGGGCTTCCGGTGACAGCATTGTGTCTATTTGGTGGTCTGGACAGTGACAGAGTTGAGCAAAGTCAGCAATGGCCAGCCTTGCTGGTACTTGAAGCTTAGGTGTGCTGAGTGTAAGTGGGAGCCACAAAAGAATTTGAAGATCCAGCCGGGAGTGGCAGCGCACACCATTAATCCCAGCACTCGGGAGCCAAAGGCAGGTGGATCTCTGTGAGTTCGAGATCAGCCTGGCCTACAAAGTGAGTTCCAGGACAGCCTGGACTACACAGAGAAACCCTGTCTCCATAGTCCAAAAAAAAAAAAAAGGTATTCGGAGATTCTGGTAACACGCTTTGCTGCAAAGGGAGATGGAGATGTTCTAAAGGGGCAGGGAGCGAGAAGGACACAGTTGTCCAGGCAGCGGCCAAATGGACAGAGACCTGGGATATGTTTTCAGGACACTCATAAAGCATGAGGAGTCCCTCAGTGTGGACGGTTAACAGTGGTATGTGGGTAACATTGGGCTGCTCAGTGAGAAAAGCCCTGGTTTTTATCACTGGTTAATTTATCTTTTTTTAAAATTACATTGTGTGTGTGTGTGTGTGTGTGTCGGTATGGGTGCATGTGTGCTAGAGCACAAGTGTGGAAGTCAGAGCACAACTTGAAGTTGTTTCTTTCTTTCATGTGGGTCCCCGAGATTGAACTCAGTTTGTTAGGCTTGGCAGCAAGTTCCCTTACCCACTGAGCCATCTCGCCAGCCCAAGTGCTGGTTAATTCCTATGGTGTAAATAGCATACCATGTGTTGCTGGAGGGCTTCTCTCCAGGTTCCCCAAGCCCCGCAGTCCCACAATCCACTTACAAAATAATCACTCAGACGCTTATATCACTTATAAACTGTATGGCCGTGGCAGGCTTCTTGCTAACTGTTCTTTTATCTTAAATTAACCCATTTCTATAAATCTATACCTTGCCACATGGCTGGTGGCTTCCCGGCATCTTCACATGCTGCTGGTCATGGCGGTGGCTGCAGTGTCTCTCCCTCAGCCTTCCACTTCCCAGAATTCTCCTCTCTCCTTGTCCCACCTACTTCTTGCCTCGTCACTGGCCACCAGTGTTTTATTTATATAGAACAATATCCACAGCACTTGCCCTTTTTTCTTTTTTTTTTTTTTTTAAAAAGGAAGGTTTTAACTTTAACATGGTAAAATTATATATAACAAAACAATTACCGAGGAAGAATTATAGTTACAATATTAAAGAAGATGTCTTATCTATCTTATATTTGTGAGTTTAAGGTTTTATATATAACTTATCTTTTATCATAACTGAGGAAATTACAACTATCTAGTTTTCAACCACATCAAAGACCTGAGAAGGAACATAATGGTACCTGAGAAATGGTAGATGGATGCAAGCAACTTTCGGGAATCTTGCAAGAGTAGACCAAGACAGCTGGCAGCCTGGACAGTCACCTAATGTTTCTCAGCATTGTTGGTGCATTCAGATTGGCTCCAGGCCTAGAATATCTGACAGACCATTTTCAGAAGCAGGAATTTTGAGAGACCATCTTACCCTGTCTTGGCAGAGTACAGTGGTCACTTTCCTTGTGTCCCGCTTGTCCAGAAAGGACAGCATTGCATTTGTACTGTCAGCCATCAAGGCAAGGGCAGTTCTTTGCCCAGTAGGCCATTTTGTGCCAAAAAGACAAACTTCCAAATGGAAATGTCTTAGAAGCCCAACATTCTCTCAGGATCAATTGGTGCAGCCAGGAGCAATTGTGTCTCACATCAACAGAATTTTAAGTTATTTAAATGCCATATTCTCTAGGTCTATGAAGTGTTTGAAGATTACCTATCTATCTGAAATATATCTATGTATACCTAGAAAACTTAACTAACATGGCTACAGATATGATTATTATAGATGACTAATTATTAATCTATTTTTTAATTATCCATTACAATTTTAAATGAGTTACATAAACATAATACCTCAAACAAGAATAGAAATATATATATACACAGTATAACAATATTAACTTCAAGTTTGTATCAATAAACTAAAATCCATACCAATGTAAAACATTTTAAACATAAACTAAAATCTATACCAATGTAAAACATTTTAAACAAGTTGTTCTTTAAAAGTAGGTTAATTAATCTATCCTTTTATCTTATCATCTCTATATCCTCCTATATATCTATATTATATCCCCTTTTCTTTTTTAGAAAGAGATCACATTTATAATCAATCTGTTTTAAATAAAAATATTGGTTTTCTCTGTCCCACACCAGAGGGCTCTTCTGATTTGGGACACAAGAATTGCCTAACCATTTTTTTTTTAAAGCAATATGTCTGGGTTTAGAGGGGGAGTGAGCCAATTCCACCTCTAAAGCCAGCTTGGTATATTGGGGAATTTGGGCGTAGCATCTCTTACTACTTCCTGCTGGAGGGGGGCGCTGTATCTTATGGGGATGCAAAGAAAATTTTAGACCTATGGGGTAGTCCGTGAGGCTGTATTGTTTGAACCAGTTGCCTTGAAACCGCTCTGGATGCTGGATCATCTGGGCCATGGTGTCATCAGAGACCTTTCAGGGGGTCTTGGCTGTTGAAACCTGATGTATCTTAATCTGGAACAAATACACAGCCTCTGGCTTTCTGTGGAAACAAAAGCAGAACCTCTTTTCCAAAGTAACATATCCTTAAATCCAAATTTTGAAGTCAAGGTACCTTTAAAATATACATTTTGGCATAACTCAACAGCTTTTGCAATCAAATGTTTTTCTTCAGTTACGAATAACAAAGAGAACATAATCCAGATTCTCTGTGTGGTAGCCATATTTACGTGGCTTATGTTTTATATTAGCTTGAGCCTATTGCTTTAAACTGTACATTCTAAGACTGAAACAGGCTGTGGCTGCTGGCTCCGCCCACTTCAGCTTCCCAACATGGCGGTGGTACATTTTCCGCCAGCTCTGGGAGTCATCAAGTCTCAGAAATAGTGGGTCTAAGCTTTTATCAAAGCAGCGTGTAGCCCAGAAACCTCTTTTTTTTTTTTTTTTTTTTAAATACTAGTAAAGACTAAATCTACCACACAGCATAATGTGCCGCTGGCAGACACCTCATTCCCGCCATACTGCCGGTCAAACGCACCCGCCAGGAACCCGCCAGTGTTCAAACCCGCGTTTTGCGGCGTCTAGCTGCCTGTATGAGACAAGAAGCAGGAACCTGGTTTTGGCTCTGTTTAGAATTGGTTATTAAATATTCTCAGGTTTAAGGTGGAAACTCGAGCCGTTGGGCGCCATTTGTTGCTGGAGGGCTTCTCTCCAGGTTCCCCAAGCCCCGCAGTCCCACAATCCACTTACAAAATAATCACTCAGACGCTTATATCACTTATAAACTGTATGGCCGTGGCAGGCTTCTTGCTAACTGTTCTTTTATCTTAAATTAACCCATTTCTATAAATCTATACCTTGCCACATGGCTGGTGGCTTCCCGGCATCTTCACATGCTGCTGGTCATGGCGGTGGCTGCAGTGTCTCTCCCTCAGCCTTCCACTTCCCAGAATTCTCCTCTCTCCTTGTCCCACCTACTTCTTGCCTCGTCACTGGCCACCAGTGTTTTATTTATATAGAACAATATCCACAGCACCATGGCTGACCCGAAGGTAACCACATCATGTGGCAAGGACTGTGATGCTGGAAAGAGACCCCGTGGCTCTGCCCTGAAAGCGTGTAGAAATAACCTTTCTATGCTGATAATAGTAAAATGCTCAGTGATGAGTCAGAGTGTGGGTTACTCCCATGAGTTTATTCAGTTTAATTTTTAGTTATGTTGGAGTTTTAACAGTCCTCTTGAAATTTTTACTGAACAATGAAATCCAGAGATGGGGGTTACAGCTCTAGTTAGCATTCCTAAATAGAATTTGGCCAGGATAGGTATCCACATCCACCATAGGAGGCAGAATCCAGCCTCACCAAGAAGCTCTACCCACCCACTGGGCACAGGCCTCATTCCCAGGCAAGTGCCCTCCTCACACAACAGTTTCATACCCAGTAACACAGTGCCCAGGACATCTGTTCATGCTACTGACCGCCTAAGGTCAATAATTGTCACGTGTCAACTAATGTGACCCCATCACTACTGTGACGTGGCTCCTGTTGTCATCCTGATTTATAGGTGACACAGCCAATTCCAGGTGAGTCTAAAGCACTTGTCTTGGGTCACACAGCGAGGGCAGAACCAGATCTACACTTGTCACCTTCTTTTTCTCTGGAGTATGAGAGAAAGGAGAAGGTGTGGAGGACTAGGGCCTCAAGGAGCCACACCCTTGGAGCTACAGTCTCCAGAGGACCTGGTAGGGAACTGAAGGTTCCAGGGAGAGGGAGGGCAGGTAGCTCCCTGTCTTTCTCTCCTGTCTGTTTGTATGTATGCCTCTGTCTATCTGTCTCTCTGCCACCCTTCTCTCTCTATGGTGCTAGGAATCAAACCTCTGGTTTTGTCCATGTAGGGAAAAAAAAGTCTGCTGCTGATTTATCCACCTCAAACCTTCATTGGTTAATTCTAGGCAGGTGCTCTGCCACAGAGCCACACCCCAGCCCCTCACTGGGGGATTCTAGGCAGGGGCTCTACCACTGAGCCACACCCCAGCCCCTCACTGGGGGATTCTAGGCAGGGGCTCTACCACTGAGCCACACCCCAGCCCCTCACTGGGCATTCTAGACAGGTGCTCTATCTCTGAGCTATGTACTCCAACCCATGTGGATCTCAAAATATCTAATCCAATCTCCTTCATTCTGGACCCCAGACATGGCGAGCATTTAGAGAGTCATCTGGAAAGTCACTGTCCTCGACAGATGTGTCTCCTGACAGAAGGGACTATCTCTCTCCATTTACCCTCCTACATCATAAATTTTTGGATTGGAAAATGGTTCTCTCTATTTTCAGAGGAAACAATAAAGCTATTTTCAGCCTGGGAACAAATGAGGGCACTGGTCATAAAAGTCTAAAAGCTGGTCCTAGGTAGCCCAGGGTCCTGTCAAAGATGTCAGCAGCCTTCTCCACACTGGGGGCACTTGGTGTCACAGGGTAGGGTGTACCAAAAGGATGTAAGCACAGAGCCACAGGGAACCAGGGAGAGTATCCTGGAGTCACAGAGCTGACGAGACCCTTGGTTTTAATAGACTCAGAAACTGAGGCCCACGGAAGGGCAGTGCCCCGCCTTAGGACGCACAGCCTGTGGGTGCCAGGGCCTCACACTGCAAGGCTCTGCTGGGCATGTGGCTGTAGTTACGGTGTTTTCTCAGCGCCTGGGAACAGATGGCCCCAGCTCCCACCCACGGAAGCCAAACATTTTCCCTGGCTCACTCGCTCAGCAGCCCGCTCTTGTAAATAGAGAGTAGAAGAGCTTTCCCAAGCGGCGTGTGCGTGGCTCACAGAGCCCGACACCACGAGGAGAAGCCTTGGAGGGAGTACAGGTGGACTCAGGTAAGTGAACCCCAGCCCAGGGGGTCCCAGACAGGGCCAGGAGCCCTGGACCAGCAGTGAGTCATGAGAGAGTGCAGCACAGGCCAGGCGAGGCAGGCTTGGGATCAGTCTTGCCTCAGCCACTCCCGTGGGGTCTGGCTGGCGCTCTCTGGCATCAGTTTTCTTGACTGTGAAATGGACACACTGTGAGTCTTCTAGGAAGTGGATGAGTCTGTAGAGAATCTGGTGCTCTTTCCTTCCTTCACCTGGGGGTTCATTTCAGGGCGTCTCACTTCACCCTCTTTCCCCCAAGCCTTTTTTCTGCTCATTCTTATTTCCTCTGCTGTGTGACCTTGGGTAAATGTCTTCCCCTCTCTGGGCCTCATTCCGGTGGCAAAGGGAAGACACAGGAGGCTTCCTGGAGGAGGAGAGACGCTGGAACTTAGAGATGAAGGAGCACAAGCATGAAGATGAGAAGGCTCTCTCTGTGGGGCGGGGAGGCTTCCCCAGGAGGGGGAATCTTTGTGAATAACACGGACAAAAAGCCTACAGGATGGACACAGTGGGGCATGCCTGGAATTCCAGCACTGAGGGGGAGGCAGGAGAATCAGAAATTCAAGAGCAGTCTGGGCTATGTACCAAGGAAGGAAGGGAAGAGGGAGGGAGGGAGGAGAAGGAAGAAGAAAGAGGAGAGATAAGGGAAAAAAAGAAATCATAGGACAGGGGAGCTAGGCTTTGAAGGATAGGCTGGTGCAGGGCGGTGGTGGGGGGATGGGGGGTGGGGAATTGCCCACGGGCCCCTGAAAGCCGGAGTTCAAAGGAGTACCGAAGACAGCCAGCGAGAAGGGGTGCAGTCAGCACCCCTGGGGCAGCAACAAGGCTAGGTGTCCCTGAGGGGTTTCACCCCATCCCCTCCTGCCAGCCACACCGCAGCAGCCGGCAATGAAGAGGTATTTCCAGCTAAAAAGCCCTTGGAGCTGGGCCAGGCAGCTCCTGGGTCCCAAGCCAGCCTCCAGCAGTACCCGCAGTCCTTGCTCCCCAGTCCCGGTCCGGGAGGCTCAGTCCCATTAAATGCTTGATGCAAGGGGACCTAGCAGTCTGGGGGGTGGGGTTCGGGGAAGCATTGGAAGGACAGATTTTGGGGGCTGGGGAGGGATGGACATTTGTCCTGCTGCACTGTGTGACTTGGACAAGAAGCTGGACTGCCCTCTGTGATGGATAGCCTCCCAATGGCAAGATGCAGATCCCAGCAAAGGATGCACTTGCCCGCAAACCCACCTGCCCCATCCCCCACCCCCACCCCCACCCCCGCACCGGAGCCCCGCCGTGTGTGGCAGGCAGCACATCCTTGCCCTGCCAGGACAGTCCCTACCTCTGTTGCTTCCTTCCTTCTTTCTTTCCTTCCTTCATTCCTCCCTTTCTTTGTTTTTATTTTAAAAATTCTTTTTCTTCCCATTTCTTTGTTTTATTTTTATTTCTTGTTGTCTTTATTTCTTTGCTCTTTTTGAGACAGGGCTAGCCCAGAACTCACTGTATAGCCCAAACTGTACCCAAATTCCTGGTTCTCCTGTCTCCACCTCCCCAGCTGCTGAAATTACAAGGATGTACTAACACACCCTGATAAATGTATACACAGTGCCGTGGGATTTCACAGTGTCCTTACAGCCTATGACACAAGTGCTTCAAAAACCAAATCTGAATGAATTGCACAGGAAAACTGATTTTTTAAAAATTTTATGTACATGTGTGTTTTGGCTGCATGTATGTTTGTACACATGCATGTACCTGGTGTCCTTGAATGTCCTGGGACTTGAGTTACAGCTGGTTGTGAGCTACCTACCATGTGGATGCTGGGAATCGAATCTGGGTCCTCTGGAAAGAGTAGTGTTCTAACCACTGTGCTCTCTATCCAGCCCTAGAAATACTGATTTTTAATGCCCTATCCCCTCTGCCCCAGTGTTGGGAATAAACCTGGAGCTTTATGTAAATTAGGCAAGCATTATGCCTTTATTATTTTTTGCTGGGCTGGGGATGAACCCACAGCCTCTTGCACACTAAGTAAACCCTGTGCCTTTGAGCCACATCTCCAGCCCCTGCCTTGGGGAGTCTAGGTGGGCATTTTACTGCTGAGCTACCTGAAGCTCTGGTTTCTGCCCAGGAGGCCTTAGGAGTCTGTCCATGGTGCTGGAGTGGAGGACAAGCCACCCAGGAGTTGATCCTCAGGTTCCAGCCAGCAGCTTGGGCAGGTCCCTAGGCAAATCTGCTGGGGACACCCTGCCCGAGGCCAGGTTTTGATGCCTTGAACTTGGTCCACCCAAAAGGATCCCAGAAATCCCAAGTTTTTGGGTTACTGTGAGGAAAAGTGTAGTTAATGTGTCACAGGGATGTGTCACTGTAACTGATTATAACACCCACGACCCCCCAAGTGGAGCCCTGGCTTCCTCTTCTACCAGCTGTCATCTGTGAAAGGGCTCCCTGGGCACCACGGTCCCTGAACAAGAGCAGGTGTCAATATGAAGGCCACACCCTCACTGGCTCGCTGTGACCATGGCAATGGCCCTCCCTCTCTCCCTCCCCATGTCCTGAGCAGGCCTCCTACACAGGCTTCTGGCTGCTTGTGAGTTGATGGGAAAGATCCTAATGGCTTTAAGCTAATAAGTTGGGAATAAATTAGGTTTATGTCCGCAGAAAACAGATGGCAAAGGACAGACCTGAAAGAGCTCTGAGGTGCGATAGGGGACACCCTTGGACTCTTCCTCTCTTTTTAACTTTTAAAATTTGCATTTGCTTGTTGTGGGGAGGGCACATTTGTAGAGGTCAAAAGACAACTTGCAGGTACAGCATCCTCTCCCCCACATCTACAATTGCTCTCTCTCCCCCTTTCTTCTTTCCTTTCTTCCTTCATTTTTTCCCTTTGACAGTTTCAACATTTAGCCAAGGTTAACTTTGAACTTGCAATCTTCCTGCCTCAGCCCCTGAAGTGCAGGGATGACAGGCATGGGCCTTTGAAAGGTATTAAATGTAAGTTGGGCCAGAGGCTGGCTGTGGAACGGGGAGGTGGGGTGACAGCTGAGAAAAGAAACAGAACAGGCTGTGAGCACCCATCGCAACTCGTTTCGCTTTTGTTTATGTTCAAAGTTTTCATAATAAACTATTAGCTGAGCGAGTGGTGGGTTGGCTCAGTGGGTAAAGGCTTGTCGGCGAGCCTGGTGCCCCCAGCTCAATCCCAGAACCCACATAATGGAAGGAGAAATTTAAAAAGGAAAGAAGAGAGGAGGGAGCGATGGAGAACCTGGATGTGCGCGCGTGTGTGTGTGTGCGTGTGCGTTTGCATTTGCGTGTGCGTGTGCGTGCGTGCGTGCGTGCGTGCGTGCGTGTGTGTGTGTGTGTGTGTGTGTGTGTGTGTGTGTGTGTTGTAACCCAGGCTGACTCTTTCTGGCCATGGGCCATGGCCTTTAACTTCTGAACAGCCTGCCTACATCTCCTAAGTGTTATAGGTGTGCACTGTCACACTTTTGTGTGCCGTTTGCATGTGTGTCATACGTACATGTGAGTGCAGGTGTGTGCACGTGTGTGTGGAGGCCGTAGGAGGGCATCACCTAGTCCTGCTCTATCTATCACTCTCTATCTTACTCCCTTGAGACAGAGTCTTGCACTTAGCCAACAGCTAGGCAGGGCAGCCAGCAAGCCCTAGCCATCATCCCCCGTCTCCATCACCACCTCCACGGGGCTGGGGTTACAGGAGTGCTTGGCTTTTAACAGATCTTCATGCTTGGACAGCAAGTGCTCATATCTACTGAGTCATTTCTCCAAACACCTGTTTGTTTTTGTTTTGTTTTGTTTTGTTTTGTTTTGTTGATGGGTCTCACGTAGCCCAGGCTGGTCTCAAATGCCCTGTGTAACCAAGGATGACCTTGAACTCTTCATCCTCCTGCCTCCGACTCTGGGGTGCCAGAATGACAAGTGCACACCACCAGGCAGGACCAACACTTTTGCTGCGCATTTTGATAAATGCTTACAATGTGCAAGACACGCGTTCCCAGGACACAGAGCACTGCCTCCACTTCCCCCACAGCCCCACCTTCCCGCTCAGAGGGTAGCTAACACCTGATTCCCTTAGAGTCCTCTAGTCTGTTCTAGGAATTCACAGAAATGGGGCCACGCGATGTGTTCCCTCGTGTCTGTCTGTTAGCTCCAGTAATGCATCCGAGGCGCACACAGGTGCAGCGCACGAGGAATTCTTAACTTGACATTCTGAGTGGGCGCCGTGTGTGGACCTGCTGCAGGCTTTGATCCATCTCCCATTCGTAACACATGGCCTGTCTCCAGTTTACTACTATGAATAAAATGTACAGTTGTCCCTTGGTATCTGCAAGGGATTCTATATAAAACCCTTCTGGTACCAGAATCCAAGGTGGCTTGTGAAATCATGCTGTGTTTTGCATAGAACCTGTGTGTTTCTTTTTTTATTTTATTTTTTGAGTAGAAGACAAAGTCTCATATAGCTCAGGCTGGCCTCAAAGCTGCTATGGAGCCAAGGATGACTTTAGCCCTCTGTTCCTCCTGCTTTTACCTCCCAAATGTTAGAACTGCAGGTGCACCCCATCGTGCCCCATTTGGTGAAGCTCCAGGGATTGAACTCATGGCTTCACACATGCTAAGCAACTATTCAACCAACTTAATTACATCGCTAGCCATATTACATTTAATCAAAGTTTTTTTTTTCTTTTCTTTTTAGCAACTAAATAGATAATCATATGATTTTTGCCTCTTCCGGTAGGTCAGTGATGAATTACTGGGAGTGTGGCTCAGTGGTAGAGCACTTGCCTAGCATATGTGAAGCCATGAGTTCTATCTTCAGTGCGAGTATGCACGTGCACGTGCACACACACACACACACACACACACACACACACACACACATATCTAAAAATAAAAAGAAAATCTTGTGGCTGGCAAGATGGCTCAGCGGTTAAGAGCACTTGTTCTTGCAGAGGACCCTGAATTCCACCCTCAACACCCATATGGTGAGTCACAGCTGTAATTCCAGTTTCGGGGGGCCTGGACCTGATGCCTTCTTCTGGCCTCCTCAGGCAGTAGGTACACACTGATGTGCATATACATATGCAGACGAAACACAAGGATAAGATTTTTTTTGTTTTTGTTTTTGTTTTTGTTTTTCGAGACAGGGTTTCTCTGTGTAGCTTTGCGCCTTTCCTGGAACTCACTTGGTAGCCCAGGCTGGCCTCGAACTCACAAAGATCCACCTGCCTCTGCCTCCCGAGTGCTGGGATTAAAGGCGTGCGCCACCACCGCCCGGCAAAGGATAAGATTTTTAAAAAGTAAACAACACTCCTTAGAGGGACCACTCTGTCATTTGCAATGTAGCATATTCCTATTTTCTGAAATTCCCTAAATTCTTGTAGCTATGTTTAGACTTTTTTTTTTTGCTACTATTCAAAGATGGAATGGCTCTTATTTTCTTGGGGTAATCTTCATTGGGTTGAAGAATCTCTCTCTCTCTCTCTTTCTCCTTTTGCTTTTACATATCATTGGGGTTCCATCGTCTTTAAAACTCTCATAGGATTTAACAAATTTAATAATTTAATTATTAAATAATAAATTTATTATTATTTTTATTATTATTATTATTATTATTTGAAGCCATTAATGTCCAGTGTGTGAGAGTAGAGAAACAAGAATTCTTTATATTACTCCTCTCTGCCTTGTTCTACATAAGTTGCTTGCTTTTGGTGTGTGTGTGTGTGTGTGTGTGTGTGTGTGTGTGTGTGTGTGTGTTGCGGAACTATCTTGTTGACCCCAGCGTATTTGCTGAGACAGTCTCTCACTGAACCTGGAGCTAGATGATTTGGCTGGAATGGCTAGAGAAAGAGCCCAGGGCTCTTGTCTTTGCCTCCCCAGCGCTGGTATTGCAGGCACAGGTCGACAGTTTTTATGTGGTCTCCGGGGACTTTAACTCTGGCCCTCATGCTTATACAACAAGTACTTTGCTGACTTTGCCTCTCCCCAACCCCCGAGTTCCTTTCTCTTCTGATGGCAGATTTCTGCTCATTTATCGTTTCCCAGAAAGCCATTTTACCCGACTCCTCTGGTTTTTCTATACCGAGAGAGTGGAAGTTATCTTTTGGATTCCACCCCACTCCCTATTTCTGTGTCGCTTAACACTCTCACACTGCTTGCTTCCCGTGTTATTCTAAATCCTTTCTAACCATCTACATATCTCAGTGACTTAAGAGTTCTCTGTAGGGCTCACTCATGATTCCACTGATTTTCTTGGGTTTTTCAATACAGTATTCACATTGTTTCCTGCTGGGAGGCACATGACGTCTCCACCTTCTTCAGCTACGTCGCCACCCGCGGTGCTTGCTATTGCCACCAGCATCTTAGGATGCAAAGCCTTTCTATATTTAGAACTAATTCCTTGCATTAGATTTTCTGGACCAAAGGGTAGGCATGGTTTTTAGGCCAATGTACTTTCCAGAAGAGTTATTCCAATTGACACTTGAACCAGCAAGGGAACTATTTATTTACTTCTTTAATTTGTACTACTAGGGATGGTACTTAGATAAGCAGGTGCTCTTCCACAGAGCCACACCCCAGCCCCTCATTGGGGGATTCTAGGCAGGTGCTTTACCACTGAGCCACACCCCAGCCCCTCACTGGGGGATTCTAGGCAGGTGCTCTACCACTGAGTCACACCCCCAGCCCCTCACTGGGGGATTCTAGGCAAGTGCTCTACCACTGAGCCACACCCCAGCCCCTCACTGGGGGATTCTAGGCAGGTGTTCTACCACTGAGCCACACCCCAGCCCCTCACTGGGGGATTCTAGGCAGGTGCTCTACCACTGAGCCACACCCCAGCCCCTCACTGGGGGATTCTAGGCAGGTGCTTTGCCACTGAGCCACACCCCAGCCCCTCACTGGGGGATTCTAGGCAGGTGCTGTACCACTGAGCCACACCCCAGCCTCTCACTGGGGGATTCTAGGCAGGTGCTCTACCACTGAGTCACACACTCAGCCCTCTTCTTACCTTTCATTTTAAGACAGATTCCCACTAAGTTGCTTAGGTTGGCTTCCAGCTCACTCTTCAACCAGGCTAGCCTTAACTTTTGATCCTCCTGATTCATTCTCTCAGGAAGACAAGGATGTCAAAGTCTGGATCTGTTCTCATCCCCTCCAATGACAAAATGTCTCCCCAAGCTCCAACTGCTTCCTGGCCTTGTCTGATTTCAGTTCCTGACCCCACCTCCCCTCATTTTTCCTCCCTCTCTCTTGCCCTCCCCTCTTCACTTCCCCTCCTCTCCCTCCTTCAGTTCCCTATATATTGCCTTTATGGAGTAGGAGTAAGGGCAAGGTTTCTGTCGCTCAGGCTGGCCTGGGATTCATGGTAATCGTGTCTCAGCCTCAGCCTCCCAAGTGCTGGGACTGCACCACACCCAGCTCCTCTCCTCCTAACTTGAGAGTAATAAGCTCTCTCATCCTCTGCACTGTGTTCTTGCTATTCTTCTTGCCTAAAACACCCTGGCCACAAACCTCCCCAACACATTACCCTAGGGCCCTTTCCATCAGTCACTCAAGTACCTCAACTCAAATGCCATTTTCCCAGAGTGCTCTTTGCTAGCCACCTAGACAGCTGCTCATCTCCTTCCCCAGAGTCATGTGCTGCAGCCCACTCCATCACTCTGTCTTGTCTCATCTTGGGGATTTGATGGAACATGATACCTGTCTGTCACTAGCCCTTCTTTTTGTGGAGAGAACACTGCTTGAAAGTTTCCCATACCCAGGACAATAAGAGTGGCTTCCTGTACTCCAGGATGCCTTCACAAAGTTTTAATTGGGGAATAGGGTGGGGTAGGACTTCATGTAGCTCAGGCTGGCCCTTGAACTTCTGATCCTCCTGTCATCACCTCCCAAGTGCTGGGATAACAGACATGTGCCATAGTTGAGCTGTATCCATACTGCCAAAGCTTTAGACTGTGTGAAGCCTTGGGGTCTTTCACACTGAGATTATTATAATTCACCATAACCTCTAACAGGCCGTGGGGACACATGCTGTCCTTGAGTGTACGTATGACACTCCATTGAGCCAGGTCTGGTGAGGCACTCCTGACATCCCTGCACAAGGATCCTGAGTTCCGGGTCAACCTGGACTACAGAAAGGAAGGCTACCAAACAAACAAACAACAACAAAACACCCCCAAGAACTCTTTGAGGGAGGCTGGCAAGATGACAAGGAAGACCCCAGCCACGGGCCGAACCAAACAGACTTCCAGAATGAAGTGGGGATGCAGGCAAGGGGAGAGCATGCAGCAAGGGCATCTCTCTGTGCCTTGGTCCTGACAGCCCCCCAGTCCCCACAGACAGGTCACAGGGTGTAAGGACTTAGGACACTGTCCCCACTAATTCCTGGCCTCATCTTTACTGGCCCCCAGAGGGCACATGGCCAGGGCCAGGGTCAGAACAGACCCTTTTGCAGCAATCAGAGCAAGCCCCAGGTCTACATCACAAATAGCAAGCTTAAGCTCCAGGAGACTAAACCCAGGCACGAAGGTTGGAGGGGTTGGGCAGTGAAGAAGGCCAGCTAGGACACCAAGCCCACCCTTTGTGCTAGGCTGTCAGATATGGGGGTGTAGAGCCAAGTGGGGTGTGAGTGGGTAGAGGACAGCACTTCCGCTGAAAGCCGTGGCACAGGATAATGATGGGCCCATGCTCTGTGTGTGTGTGTGTGTGTGTGTGTGTGTGTGTGTGTGTGTGTGTGTGCTGGTGGGGGACAGCACATCATGGGAGGGGAAGGGAGGCGGGGCAGAGAGGCAGAGCACGTGCGAAGGCTGTGGGAGGGGTCACGAGGGGCGGGGCGTATGGGAAGTGATGGAGCAGAGCTAGCAGGTTTGGGGGACAGGTCATATATAAAGCCTGAAGGTGAGACCAGGTAGGTGTGACAAAGTGGGCCCAGAGGAAGGAGTGGAACATGTGTGAATGACGAGGGTGGGACTAGGCAAATGAAGTAGGAAGGTGGAGCCAGGCAGGAATCAAGGGAGTCGGGGAGGACAAAGGGTGGGGAAAAACAGGGGTGTAGCTAGGTAGGCAGGCAGAGGTGGAAGGCAGGGATAGAGGACGGGATCTGTGGTCTGGGTTGGGTCCGGCCAAGGGCACAGAAGGAACAAGGGTGAAGACAGCCAAGAGAAGTGGGAGCGTGAAGTATGAGCAATTCAGAGGCGGAGCTAGGGGCGGGGCCATGTAGAGTGGGTGGAGCATGGTTAAAGAAAATGGGGCGGGGAATATAGGAAGGACAGGGTTAAAGAATATAGTGCTGGGGCGGAGTGAATAGGAGGTAAAGTGGGGGTTAGGGGCAGATTCATACTGGGTGGAGCGCTGGCAGGGAGACGGGGCGGGGGGGGGGGGCGTCTGGGTAGTGGTAGGCTCCTCTGGAGGTGGGACTTGGGCGGAGTCATGTGGAGTAGGAGAAGTGTGATGGGGCGGGGTCACAAGGATGGGGCGGGGCGTCTGGTGGTGGAAAGAATTGCTGGAGGCGGGACTTGGGCGGAGCCATATGGTAGGCGGAGCTGTGGGGGCGGGGCCATGTGGACGGGCGGGGCACGGGCCGGGCTTGCTCGCTGCAGCTGCTGTGCCCCCCCACAGCACGCGCTCGCGGACCCGGGCCCGCGGACCGGGACACCCAGGAGGACGCCCGCCGCGCCCGGCCCAAGCCTCGAGGAGCGGGGCGCAGCGCGCAGGGTCCGGGCGCGGGCGGCGGGCAGCCACCGAGGATCCCAGCTTGGGGCCGGCCGAGGTGAGTGTCGCCAAGGAGGTGGCGGGGAGACGCCGGCGGGGACCTGTCGGAGCCTTTGTCTGCGGCGCGCAGCCCCAGTCGCGCCGCCTCCCCTCCCGCCCTCCCAGTAGTCGGATCTCTGCCGCACTCCTTGTCCTGGGAAGAGGGGTTCTCTCGCCCAGTGCCAGATCCCCTGCATCCCAGCTGGGAGCGCAGGACGCAAGCTCTAGAAGGGGACAAGCCCAGGTGGCCTTGGCCAAGCCGGGTCGTGGCACTACCTGCTCTTTTGGTCACACCCCAGGGGGTTCTTGCACCTGAAGTTCCTTCCGGACCCACCTCCTTTCATCTGTCCTTTCCGTACAGCCAGTCTAGTTCTAGTTCTTGGGAAAGGTTATGGCAGAGGCGGGGCCTGGGCACTGGGTCACGACCTCCGAGTTGCCCCAGAGGTCTCCCCTTTGCTGGGGGCCGTGTGGGCCCGGGGTCCAACTTTGGTTCTGCTGGGGCTGCCTGCGGAAGAAACATCAGGGTCTGCTAGTATCGGGACTGTGCAGGAACCCAAAACATGGAGGGAGATCGGCCCAAGCTGCCCCTCAGCCCTGCGGACATCCCAGGCCTTGATCAGTCTGGCACTGATGTTACATTCATCTGTTCCCTGCCTCTCAAAGAGGAGCTGCCCCCAAGGGACTCAAAACCCACAATCCTACAGCGAGGAGTGGAGTCTTAGGATGCGCAGGGAGACTCCCTAAACGATGTCAGGGCACGGGACAGGGGCATCCAAGGGCATTTAGTAAGGAGGAGTTGTGGTTGGAGCCAGAAGTTCAAGGCCTGATGAGGTTGAGCAGGTTGGCTTTTCAAATGAAATTTAGTTTCCCTGCCCCTTCTGCTGGCTTCAGGTGTGGGGCAAGCAGCTTGGGAGACAATCTCTACAGCAACTGGGAGGGGCCGGTGGTGGTCAGCCAGGTCAGGGTCCAGTTGGAGCTGTCTGGCTGTGGATTTGTTTGGCTTCTTCTCCTCCTTGGTCATCTCTTCTGCAGACTGGCGCTGTGTGCTGTGTGCCTAGTTTGACAGAACTGCTGAGAGCTAGGAGCCCTCTTTGGCCCACTCGGTGCTAAGGGGCAGCTTGGATCAGCATTAAAACACCAAGTGTGAGCAGCTAAGCTTTTTCTACCCACCACCAGTCCCTCTCTGTGAAGTACTCTGTCACTCTCCAGGCGGGTGAACTGGTGCCAAGGATGGTCTGGAGGCTAAAGAAATGACCTGTGTCATCTCCGGTGCTTTTGTGACAAGCACGGAGGGGTCCCGAGTCAGGTGTGTAGAGAAAAGCTTCCTTTCCCATGTCTATCTGCACACCCTTAAAATTTAATTGAAGTGAATATACGAGGGAAGATCCAAGACTCTGCATGTTAAATGTGGGGGGCTGGGAGAAGAGAGCGATGAAAGCCGTGGGGACAGTGTGGGTGGCAGCTGCCCGCCACGCTGACTGAGCCAGAGCAAGCAGCCTGGCAGGATGCCGAATACATCCGCCTTCCCGGATGGTGTGGCCTCAGCCAGGCAGAAACCTCTCACGCTAGTCCGGCTTGTCTGGGAGACTGCATCATAGGAGCCCCTACTGAACATGAGCCAGGCTTTTTGGATCCTGGGTGTCCTCCAGGACTGAGCCTCTATCACTAGTGGGTCCATGGACACTGTGAATAGTATTCCAACAGTGGCCCCTTACCCAGCCCCTCCTGTTTAGTGAGGAGGGTTGGTGGGCTGGATTCCGATTGGGTAACTTTAAGCCTTTCACTAACCCACCTCTTTGGAGATCAGACAAGTGTATGCTGAGTGACAAACAAGACCAGGATTGTACCCAACTCCGCTGTCATTCAAGCCCAGGCCAGCTATGCCCTAAGTCTTTCTAAGTCTCTCCCAATTCCAGATGCTGTTACTAGGACCAGAGTGGCTGGAGAGGGGCCCCTTAGGAAAGTCTTGAGCCTGGAGGGGAGGTTCACCTGGCTTCCCAGCCTCTTGTTAATGAGTACTAGTTACCTCTGGGTCAGCCACAAATATGGGAAGTTCCTTGGGCCCCAGAGCTTAAGTATGCTTTGGGCTCCAAGGCCCCAAAGAGACTCCAGTCTTGGTCCCTGACCCTAACACAACTCTGTTGAGAGAGAATGGAGAGAAGATATATTCAGGAAGAGGATTTGGTAACTAGTGGGAAGAACCAACCTTGGGCTCTGGGAAAGAGGTAAACTGAGGCAGAAGAGCTGCAGAAATGACCTGGCAAAGAAATGAAAACAGGTGGCTATGGCACAGGGCATGCTGGTGCCACAGGTACAGAAATAATTGATGTAGTTCCGAAAGGTGGGGTCCCTTAGGGATGGGGGCCTCAGCTTCTTCCATGGCCTCTCTCATGTGTGCTTGCTGAGAAAGAGAAGCTGTCTATGTCCATGATCTGACCAGCGCTGCGATGTTCCCATCTCTGTGTATGTCTCATGCTCTAGGAAGGGTATGGATCTTTTTGTTTTTCAGATCAAATTTTCAACAGTGTTTTAAAATTTATCTGAGAAAAGCTAGACACTCTATGTACGCAAGGTTACCCAGGTATCAGGGCTTTTCCCAGCCATGGGTTCCCTTTTCTCCAAAGATAAGGACAGAACTGCAGCTCTGAACTGAAGCAAGAAACAGTGAGGCAAGAAAGAGTGCAATAGGTGTGGGTGAGTGGTAGAGCCCCTGCCTAGAATCCCCCAGTGAGGTGCTGGGGTGTGGCTCCGTGGTAGAGCACCTGCCTAGAATCCCCCAGTGAGGGGCTGGGGTGTGACTCAGTGGTAGAGCACCTGCCTAGAATCCCCCAGTGAGGTGCTGGGGTGTGGCTCAGTGGTAGAGCCCCTGCCTAGAATCCCCCAGTGAGGGGCTGGGGTGTGACTCAGTGGTAGAGCCCCTGCCTAGAATCCCCAGTGAGGGGCTGGGGTGTGACTCAGTGGTAGAGCACCTGCCTAGAATCCCCCAGTGAGGGGCTGGGGTGTGGCTCCGTGGTAGAGCACCTGCCTAGAATCTCCTTGGGGAGCTGTAGCTATAGTTCAGTGTCCCAGAAAGACATTATCACACAAACCTGGGTTGGATTCTGGACTCTACTACTTTCTGCCCACAAGAGCAGAGTGAGCATTGTTACCCTGCATCGCTCACTTCTGTTGGCTGACTGAGGAACGCGTAGCGGCACCTTCCTCTCAGAGGGAAAGGATGAGTGAGACAGTTGCAGCTCTCGGCTGGCGAACAGTCTCTGTAATGTCACCCATTGTTTCTGATTGCTCACTGGGTCCTGGCATTCCAACTTCAATTTATTTTTCCACTCTGTCTGTGTATGTCTCCTTTGCCCAGGGTTTTCTCCTGCTCGAAGGCCACCTAGCTGCTCTTGGGACAAAGACCTCTGAACTGGGCTCCTGGGCTGTAGTCTCTGTTCTTACCATCCGGTTTCCATAGCAACAGGCAAGGTCACATCACCTCACTGCTGAGCTTGTATCCTTCATGATGAAACATCAAAGGAGAAACAGGGCTGGAAAGATGTCTCAGCAGTTAGGAGCATGTACTGTTCTGGCAGAGGATCCAAGTTTGGTTCCCAGCACCCAAGTCAGGTGGCTCAATATTGATCAAAACTCCAGTTCTAAGGGGGATCTGAGCCCTTTGAATTCCTCAGGAACCAGCACTGATGGACACAGACACACATATAATTAAAATAATAAGATATTTTTAAAAATATATTTTTAAATGATGGGAGAAATAAAGACATGTGTGGTAGGACATTCCTGTATTCCCAGCTCTGGGAGGCTGAAGCATGAGGATCATAAGTTCTAGGCCAGCCTGGGATGCAGAGAAAATCCTATCTCAAAACAAAGCAGATATATCTCAGTGGTAGAGCACCTGCCTAGAATCCCCCAGTGAGGGACTGGGGGCGTGGCTTAACTGTAGAGCACCTGCCTAGAATCCCCCAGTGAGGGACTGGGGGCGTGGCTTAACTGTAGAGCACCTGCCTAGAATCCCCCAGTGAGGGACTGGGGGCGTGGCTTAACTGTAGAGCACCTGTCTAGAATCCCCCAGTGAGGGGCTGGGGCGTGGCTTAACTGTAGAGCACCTGCTTAGAATCCCCCAGTGAGGGGCTGGGGCGTGGCTTAACTGTAGAGCACCTGCTTAGAATCCCCCAGTGAGGGACTGGGGGCGTGGCTTAACTGTAGAGCACCTGCCTAGAATCCCCCAGTGAGGGACTAGGGGCGTGGCTTAACTGTAGAGCACCTATATAGCGTGTATGAGTCTCTGAGCTTCATCCCCAGTTCAGCAAAATATGTTAAAACAAGTAAACAAATGGGTAAGGAATGAATGACAGGATGGCCCTGGGCATGCAGCCTGATGACTTAGCTGTGGGAACATGGTGTCTCCTCCCCTTACCACTTTTTCTGCCTCATCTCCTTTCCTCACAGTGTGAATTGCCATGGGCTCCATTGGAAGCCAGCGCCTCAAGGAGCCCTGCATGGCAGCCACATCTGGCCAGAGTGTGGTGACAAGTTTCAGCTTTGACAACTTCCAGCTGGAGACAACAGCAGAGGGTGCTCAGGATCCAAGTGTCAGAGTCAGGGTTGTCCCTACCTTCACAGATTCTGGTGAGTAAGTGACACTGTCTTCCTCAGGGCCATGACTGGCCACACGGTGGCCTCCAGTCAGTCTTTGGGGCAGCAGGAACCTCAGGTTGTCATGGAGACTAAGAGACTCAGTCAGGGTTAGGTGGCTAGGGTAACAATTACAACCGATGTCCAGTTCTGCACTGTGTCATGTGCCTCTGCTAGTGGCCATCCCCAGAGACAGGCCATGGCTGTAGAGTTTCCTTCTCTTTTGTTCTTCAAAGCAAACTGTTCCTGGCTGTAGGCAATGAGGCTTGGATAGGAAGTTCAAATCGCTGCTTCTCAGTTCCACTGTGTGATCTGGGGCAGAGACCTAAAACATCCCTGAGCCTGTTTCCCCAAACTAAAGGGCTGTCCCAACCTACTCTGCAACTGGACTTGCAGAGCAGGTCTGGGGTGGGACGGGTTCAGGTTCAGTTCTGCCCCTATCTCTAGCCTGCTTGGGGACTTTGTGCATGCTTGAAGGACTGTGCCCAGTGCAGGCCTCAAAGCAACTGTAACTGCAGCAAACTGTAGTGTCCCTTAGCACCATCCTGGGAACTCAGGAACCACCTGTGAGGTTTTTTTTGCATTTTGTGCAGCTGGTTGTTTGCTGTAGTTCTGTTTCTGGCTCAGAAACGTTCTTGGTGGAGTTCTGCTGGCTGAGCCCCATGTTGGGTTATGAAGAGCACCTGCTCCGGTGCAGAGGGGCGGAGTCACTTCAGTGCCAGCCCCCAAGGATGACAATAGACATGGTGGCGGAAGGGCCCTGGCAGACAGGGATATGTGGTGCACGGTGCTCGGGCATCAATGCTGACTTGAACTGTAAAGGCTGCAGTTATGGTGCTCTTAGTGGTGGAGGCTATATCAACCAGGGTTCAGTTAGAGAAAGAGAGTCAGGAAATGCTAGACAGAAGAAAGGAAGGAAGGAAGATGATAGATGATTGAAAGAGAGATAGATGGATGATGGATAGAAGATAGACAGATAAATGATTGACAGATGATTAGATAGATAGATAGATAGATAGATGATAGATAGACAGACAGACAGATAGATGATGGATGGAGGGAGGGATGGATGGCTGATAGAAGGCCAGGTATAATGACTCACACCTATAATCTCAGCTTCTGGGAAGCTGAGATAGGATTGCTAATACCCTAGACCACCTGGGATGCATAACTAAACTTTGTCTTAAAAAAACCAAATAAATAATAGACAACTGGCTGGGCAGTGGCCGTGCATGCCTTTAATCCCAGCACTCAGAAGGCAGAGTCAGGTGGATCTCTGTGAGTTCAAGTCCACCCTGGTCTACAGAGTGAGTTCCAGGACAGCCAAGGCTACAGAGAAACCTTGTCTTTTTTTTTTTTTTTTTTAAGACTTATTTATTTATTATGTATACAGTATTCTGTTTGCATGTATCCCTGCAGGCCAGAAGAGGGAGCCAGATCTCATTACAAATGGCTGTAAGGCACCATGTGGGTGCTGGGAATTGAACTCAGGACCTCTGGAAGAACAGCCAGTGTTCATAACCTCTGAGCCATCTCTCCAGCCCTGAAACCTTGTCTTGAAAAAATAAACAAACAAACAAACAAAAAACCAAAACAACAACAACAGAAATAAATAAATAATAGGTATCTGAAAAGATAGATGAATAGATAAACGATAGCTGGATGAGTGGGAGAGTGGATAAAGAGACAGATAGCTAAATGATGGGTGGGTGAATGGATAGGTAGAGTAAATAGATCATAAATTGGGTAGATGGATAGGCAGATGGATAGAGGGATATATAGCTGATGGATGAATGGAGGCTATATAGATGCATGAATGTAGATGGATGATGGATGGACAGTTGGAAGGGGTATTAGATGAATGATGAAGGATGAAGAATGGATGTATAGATGTATAAATAGAAAATGATGGGTAGATAGATAATGGCTAGATGGATGGATAGAAAGATGACTGAGGAATGGGTGGGTGAGGGTTAGATGACGGATAGATGGATGAAGGATGGATGGATGAATAGTGGGTTGGATGGATGCATGAATGGAGGATGTATGGATAGATGGATGAGTGCATGAATGGAGGATGTATGGATAGGTGGATGAGTGCATGAATGGAGGATGTATGGATAGGTGGATGAGTGCATGAATGGAGGATGTATGGATAGATGACTGATGGATGAAGGGTGTATAGATAGATGGAGGATGGATGGATATATGGATAGATGCATGGTTGATGGATGTGGGGATGCATGAGTGGTTCGATGGTGGATAAATGGAGGCTGGGCAGTGGTGGCGCACGCCTTTAATCCCAGCACTCGGGAGGCAGAGGCAGGCGGATCTCTGTGAGTTCGAGGCCAGCCTGGTCTCCAAAGTGAGTTCCAGGAAAGGCACAAAGCTACACAGAGAAACCCTGTCTCGAAAAACCAAAAAAAAAAAAAAAAAAAAAAAAAAGATGATGGATAATTGGATGAAGGATGGATGGATAAACAGCAGGATGAATGGATGTATGGATGGAAGATGTATGGATAGATGGGTGATGAATAGGAGGAAGAATAGTTATAGACATCATATGGATCTGTACACATACATAGATTATAGATATTATTATAAGAAATTGGCTTACTAAAGTGGGTCCGGTGAAGCCATTATCTTAGCGCACACTCTGATGCTATAACAAAATACCTTAGGCCAGGTACTTTATAAAAGATAGAGGCGGGGTTGGAGAGATGGCTCAGAGGTTAAGAGTACTGCTTGCTCTTCCAAAGGTCCTGAGTTCAATTCCCAGCAACCACATGGTGGCTCACAACCATCTGTAATGAGATCTGGTGCCCTCTTCTGGCCTGCAGGGACACATGCAGACAGAACACTGTATACATAATAAATAAATAAATCTTTAAAAAAAAAAAAAAGATAGAGGTGAGCTGGAGAGATGGCTCAGCAGTTAAGAGCACTGGCTGTTCTTCCATAGGTCTTGAGTTTAATTCCCAGCAACCACATGGTAGCTCACAACCATCTGTAAAGAGATCTGGAGCCCTCTTCTGACCTGCAGACATACATGCAGACAGAACACTGTATACATAATAAATAAATAAATCTTAAAAATAAAAAAAAAATGAAAGATAGAGGCACTTTAAGCCTCCAGTGGCTGGAAAGTCAAGAACTTGTCACCAGTTTCTGTTTGGTTCTTGTGAGGGCCTCATGGAGACTGGCACCACAGTGTGGGATTCTGAGGGCAGTGTCACATGGGGAAGCAGGAAATGGGAGCAAGTCACAGGAAATGCCGGGCTTATTGATGGCTCACTCACTCAGACTCCCGAGAGCGAGAGCACACTCCTTGCAGAGAAGCATCAACTCGTTTTAAAGATCCAACCACCTGTGACCTCTGCATTGCCCCAACGATGACCAAGCCTTCTCCAGCACATGAGCCCAGTGGGGACCACACCCGGGCACAGCAGAGAATACGAAGCAGACAGGCCTGCATCCCCACCCCTGGCTGAGGTCAGTTCCCAGAAGACCAAAAAGCCTCACCTGATTAGGCCAGAGCCACTCGGAATCATATTCTTCTTGGATGAACTCAAAGACCTCTTTAGAGGGACTTTCTCCCCAGACCCCTTCCCAGTCACACCTCAGCAAGTCACATAAACAACCAGGCCCCAGGCCTCAGCCTGCTGGGATGGCCTATGAAATGGTCCCTCACAGTGTACCACTTACCCACTCAGCTCCCATACACAGCTCCTTAAAGCATATTTACATACATACCAAATAAAGCCATATCAGGGTCATACCACCACTAAGCAAGCATAACACAGTCCATCTTTAGGCCCGTGAAACTATGTAAGCCCATTCCTCAGAGATCATTGGTAGATGCTGACAATTCTTCCAGGTCCTGTAACCACAATATACCTAGCAATTTGGAGCACATCAAAAGAAAGAGAGAGGGAGGGAGGGAGAGGGAGGGAGGGAGAGGGAGAGAGAGGGGGGGGGAGGGAGGGAGGAAGAAAGAAAGAAGAAAGAGGAAGAGAGGAAGGAAGGAAGAGAGAGAGAGAAAGGGAAAGAAAAGAAAAAGCATAATTTGTCTGTTATCTTTGTTTATCTTGTGGGGTGGAGAGCACACCTGTGTCGTGGAGGTCAGAGGACAGCTTACAGGAATCAGTTCTCTCCTTCCACTAGGTGGGTTGCGAGTATTGAATTCAGGTCATCAGGCTGGGCAGCACTCACCCCTGCCCACTGAGGCATCTCTCCAGCCTTCTATGAACACATCTTATATTACTGATAAGGGCATGTGAGAGTAAATAAAAAATATTTAGGGGCTGGCACAATGGCTCAGTGGGTCACCAAGCCCGATGACTTGGATCTGATCTGCGAATCCACATGATATTGAGAACTGACTACCAAAAGTCATCTCTGGCCTCCACATGCATTCTATGGCATGTACACACACATACATTAAAAAAAAAAATAGCAGCTAGGTAGAGGGCTCATGGGTAAAATGCTTACTGTGTCAGCATAAGGACCTGAGTTCAGTCCTCACAATGTGTATGAAAACTGGGTGTGTGGGCTGGAGAGATGGCTCAGCAATTAAGAGCATTGGCTGCTCTTGCAGAGGTCCACCCAGGTTCCGATTCCAGCATCCACATGGAAGCTCATGACCATCCATAACTCTGGTTCCAGGGGATCCAACACCTTCTCCTGGCCTCCACAGGCACCAGCATGCATATGGTGCACAAATATACACTCATGAAAACACTTACACACGTAAAATAAAAGTAAGTAAAATTTCAAAACAGGACAACAACAAAAACAAACAAACAAAAACAAAGCAGGTGTGGTGGTGAGCAACTGTTGTCCCAGCTCTGGGGGAGGTGGAGGATCCCTGAGGCTCTCAGGCCAGCCACTGTCATTGGTAAGCTCCAGGTTCAGTGAAAGATTATCTCAAAAATAAGGTGAAGAGTGATAGAGTAAAGCTCCTGATGTCACCTTCTACATGTGCACCCCCCAACATACATACTCATAATGTCAGCCACGTGATCGTAGCATATGTTCATGATGTGCTCTTTCACTGGTCCATTCGGGTTGCCTTTGCAACCTCCCTGCCCAAAGCACTGGTCCTGGCAGGTGACGGAGCCTTTATTTCTGAAGGCTTGGGGTATTAGGGACCCTGATTGCATTGGGTTCTTGGGGTCTCCCATTAGCTGTGACATAGAGAATGGAAGTGCCCCAAGAGGCCAAGAGGCCCTCTCATACGCCAGGCATGGTCTCCTGTATTTGTTTTTGTTTTTTTGAGACAGGGTTTCTCTGTGTAACAGCCCTGGCTGTCCTGGAACTCACTTGTAGACCAGGCTGGCTTCGAACTCACAGAGATCCACCTGCTTCTGCCTTCTGAGTGCTGGGATTAAAGGCATTGCGCCACCACACCTGGCCCCGAACCCATTCTTTCTCATTCCTATAGACAGCATCAATTTGCCATCCCTTTGATGGTTGGGATCAATCCCCCTTCCACAAAGGTCTTCCTTGGCTGGGGACTCAGGGCCAGAGTGGCATGCATTTATGCTCCAAATAATAAAAACATCATGGCTTGGTGTCAAATCTGAAACTCCCTAGGTCATGGGATGAGTATGTAGTCTAGTTGGTAGAGTGCTTGCTTAGCATATGTGAGACTCTGGGTTCCATCCCTAGTATCAAAAAAAATCAAGTATGGTAGTGTATGCCTATAATCCCAGCACTCAGGAGGTAGAGACAGGAGTATCAGAAGTTCAAGGTAATCCTTGGCTACATGGTGAGTCGGAGGCCAGCCTGGAGTCTTATTGGGAGTTGGGGAAAGAAGGAAAAGAAAGGTAAGAAAGAAACCCACCAGATCAGCAGGGACAGAAATGAGCATTTTTGTCAGTAGTTGTTAAAGGGACATGTCCATGTATCACGGCCATGTCCACCCTGGTTCCTGGACCCCAGCATCCTGTCTAGGGAGACAGCTGCCCACCCTGGACACTGCATTAGAACATTAGACCTTGCCAGCCCCACAAAGCATTGCCACTGGCTGATCCCATCACAAGGTCTTCAGAAGGCCACCCCACTATTTGGTCAGGCTTGCTGTTCCTGTGGCCGTGGCCAGGGTGGTTGTGATGGGTGGACAGCAGGTACAGTGACAGCCCTCATGGTGGCCATGGTGGCTGGGTTAGTTACTTGTCTCATGGCTGTGACAAAATGCCTGACGAAGGCCACTTAAAGGAAGGGGAAGGGTTGCTGTGGCTTGCAGTTTGAAAGATACAGTCCATCGTGGCAGAGAAGGCATGACCTCAGGATCATGAGCTGGTGTCAGAAAGCAGAGAGAGAAGAGAACTTTGTTCAGCTCAGCCCATGGCATTGATGTCACCCACGTTCAGGGTGGGTTTTACCATCTCATTTAACCCCATCTAGATACTCTCTCACAGACATGGCCACCATGAGTCTAAACCCCGTCTACTTGACAATCAAGATTGGCTATCAGCAGGCCTGGGGAAGTGGTTCAATGAGTAAAACACTTGCCAAGCAAGTATGAGGATATGAGTTCAAACCCCAGAACTCATAAAAAACCAGCACAGTAGTGCACATCTGTAATCCACCTGCCTCTACCTCCAGAGTGCTGGGATTAAAGACATGTGCCACCACACCAGGCTCAGAGGTTAAGAGTTCTTTCTGCTCTTCCAGAGGACCCAAGTTCAGTTTCCAGCACCCACATCAGGTGGCTCACAACTGCTTGTAACTTTAACTTTAGGAAATGGGATGCCCTCTGTTTCTGCGAGTGAGAGTGCACACACACACACACACACACACACACACACACACACACACACACACTGAAAAATAGATTAGGTATCATTATGGCTGTGATGTTTGTGGCCTTAAAGATAATGATGTGGAAGGCTGGGGCCCTAGTCGTCAACAGTGGCTGTGGTGGTGGCAGATGGCTCCCCTGTGCACTGGCCACAGCCTGAGTGTGCTCACTAGTCTCTCCTGGTGTCTCCCCACTTAGCGGTAGAGGAGCCTGTGCCAGATGACCGCTACCATGCCATCTACTTTGCCATGCTGCTGGCTGGTGTGGGCTTCCTACTACCATACAACAGCTTCATCACTGATGTGGACTATCTTCACCACAAGTACCCAGGTGAGTCCCTCTGCCATCTGCACTGCCCTCAAAGGCAGCTCAGTACCCTCTGCCTGGGCCAGGGCCTTCTGGGAATCCCAAGGGGTGGGCTCCTGCTTGGAGATGTTGTATGGAGAGAACTTTGGATGTGGTTTTTGGGGACCCAGCAGGGAACTGTACCAAGCTGGGTGGATGAGTAACTGTGGCGTGGCCTTTATCTGGAGAATGTAGTTGTTACTTTCTTGTGGCTATGGTAAAAGGCCTGGCAAAAGCCACTGAAGGGAGAGAGGGACTTGTTCTGACTTACGGTTTGCTGGATGTGGTCCACCCTGAGAGAGAAGACTGGGAAGGCTTGGTGGAGGGAGTGGGGGGCTGGCTGGTCACATTGTAGTCACACTCCGGAAGCAGAGAGCGAGCTGGAAGTGGTTCCCCCTGTAAAATCCCAAGACCCTCCCTGGTGACTGACATCCTCCAGTGGGGCTCCACCCCCTAAAGGGTCTGCAGCCTTCTCAAACAGCATCACCGGCTGGGGACCAAGTGTTCCAGCGTGTGAGCCCATGGGGACATTTCACATTTGAACCTCGACAGGGAAGAAAGGTAGGCTATGGACCTACGTGTGGAGGCTGAGTTACCCAGGGACCAACATGGCAGGCCGAGGGACAACTGTCAAGTTTGGGAATCTCCTCTCCTCAGGGTAGCCACTGATTCACTCTGAGCAATCAGCCCCTGGGGGAGAGTGAAGAGCCCTTGCAGGGGTGAGTGCCGAGGTTGGAAGTCCCAGTCACTGTCCCTCTCATATCCAGGGACCTCCATTGTGTTCGACATGAGCCTCACCTATATCTTGGTGGCGTTGGCGGCTGTGCTTCTAAACAACGTTGTGGTGGAGAGGCTGAACCTGCACACTAGGATCACCACAGGTATTCAAAGCTACCCTGTGCTGTCCCCTCCCAGAGGCTCCAAGCGCCTCCGAGCCCATGGCACCTGCCCACCCAGCTTCCTAGCCTTGTCTGTGAAACACATGCTTTTTCCTTATTTTTAATAATTTATTTTATGTACATTGGTGTGAAGGAGTCATATCCCCTGGAACTAGAATTACAGACAGTTGTGAGCTGACATATGGGTGCTGGGAATTGAACCCAGGTCCTCTGGGAGAGCAGCCAGTGCTCCCAACTGCTGAGTGATCTCTCCAGCTCCACACGTGCTATTTCTAGACCACTGTGGGCTTTGCGCATGGAAGTCAGCATCAGGCCACTTGCCAGTACAATGGCAAACGCTTCCACAGGCTCTTGTGACCCCTAAGTTACAGCCCTAGATCCCTACATAAGCTCTCCCCTCTGTCCATCCCCCTGCACAGTGGCTTGCAGCTTCAAGGCTCAGCTCCGATGACTACTCCTCCAGAAAGCCCTCAGAATTTCCCTGTAGACTCTCCTGGAGTCTTCTACCTACCTAATATTCTGGGGACAGGTAGCCACAGTGTCTGAGACATAGCTCTCTGGAAAGTGGGGTGAGGCGAGGAGCGCCCACCTGGCGCTCACCGTGACCCTCACGACTTCTCTGCTCCCTGCAGGCTACCTCCTCGCCTTGGGTCCCTTGCTCTTTATCAGCATATGTGATGTGTGGCTTCAACTCTTCTCTCACGACCAGGCTTACGCCATCAACCTGGCCGCTGTGGGTACTGTGGCCTTTGGATGCACAGGTAGGGAGTGGGGCCAGGATGCACCAGAAGGGCTAAGCCTAAGTGTTCTGTAGCCCTGTTGTACAGGTAACACACTCTACAAGGTGAGTCAGTCCAGGTGCTGGCCGTGTGTCTATGAATACACCAGAGCACGTGTACACACCACACACATGCACACACAGGCACCAAGGTGACTCTCATGTGGCACAGGTTTGGAGTGCAGCCCCCTGGTTTTCTTGAACTCCAGATTCTCCTGTCTCTACCTCCTTCATGCTAGGATCACGAGCATGCACCCCCACACCCATATCATGGAGTGCTGGGCACAGAACCCAGGGCATCATGGATGCCAGGCAACCTCTTGTACTAGCTAAGCTCACTCCCTCTTTTTTACTGAGACAGTCTCGAGCAGTCCAGGCTGGCTTTGAACCCCTAATCCTGCTGCCTCCAGTTCCCAAGTATTGACATTATGTGTGTACATCCACACACTCAGCTCTCCCTTGCTTTTTTGGGGGGCGGGGGGTAGGGGTGGGTTTGAGACAGGGTTTCTCTGTGTAGCTTTGCGCCTTTCCTGGAACTCACTTTGTAGCCCAGGCTGGCCTCGAACTCACAGAGATCCGCCTGGCTCTGCCTCCCGAGTGCTGGGATTAAAGGCCTGCACCACCACCGCCCGGCTCTCCCTTATTTTTACTACATGGTCCAACCCCATCAGAAATGGGGCAGGAGCTGTGTTCCATACAGCCACTCAGAGATTTAGGTTGACAGCCCCATTTCAACCGATAGCCTCTACCATCACTACTGGAAAAAAAGGCTGAGAGTAAGTTTGCCCTGTGTCATCCAGCAAGGGACAGGTATCATCTCCACTTGCATCAGACAGCACTTGTCAGTGGCCTTGAACCCCAGGGGCAGGGGGGTGGCTGCTCTGTGTGCTATGTTCAGGGCAACACTGTTTCCTTCCCGTGTTGCTGTGTTAAGTCTCACCGCCGCTCTAGTGTTAGGCTCTCTGGGCACCTGTCCTCCAGTGCCAACACAGCACGGGCGGTCCACATTGCCTCTGTGTCAAACGATACCTGACCACTTCCTCCCTCTCTCTCTTAAGTGCAGCAATCTAGCTTCTATGGCTACACAGGATTACTGCCCAAGAGGTACACGCAGGGGGTGATGACTGGAGAGAGTGAGTATCGAGACCCCCAGGGGCCTCAGTCTGGGAAGCCTACCGGGCATGCCCTAGTTAGGGAAGTGTGCCAGAAAGCTCTACACATGCTGGATTGGGGGTGGTGACTGTCGATGGCAAGGGATGGCCCGACAGGCGGGAGGGCCACGTGTGCACACCTATGTGTGCCTGGGTCCTAGAGGGTGGAATTCCTTTGGAGCATGAGAGCCACAGTTCCAGTGAGTGTGCAGTTGGGGATATTTGCGTACCCACTGTGATTTTTTTCCAGAGAGATGTAATCAAATGTCTGCTCGCTCCAGATAAGACACCATTGGTATACCAAAACCCAAGCCACCCAGGCTAGCTTTGCGGCCCCTGTGAGTTTGTTAGGACTGACTTACAGGAGCATCACCGTGTTAATTCGGGGAAACTGTGCCTGGGCTCCTGGCAGAGCCTGCAGACAGCTCTGCTGCTGGCGGGAGACTCTCCTCCCCCCAGCGAGTGTGACTACTGCTTGGATAACCTTCCGGAGGGGCCTTGAGAATCTCATGTGGTTCAGCTAGACTTTTAATCTTTATTTCTTGAGTCTTTTGAACCTCCCTCCTTCCTTTAGGAGGGAGTGTTTCAATTTTAGAAATTTGCAAAATTGTGTGTCTGTGTGTGCACTCAGGACCAAATCCTCCTCAAATTCCCCCTATCCAGCGCCACCAGACACCCTTGCTTATCACTCTGCTACTTAAACCCTTTTGTCTGCCAAGGCACACCCCAGATGCCCCTTTCTGATACCCAGCACCCTTGCACAAGTCTGAAATTTACCCAATGTCCAGACCTCAAAAGACCTCTGGACATGCCCTCCAGGAGGACTCCAAGTGTGTCCCATCCCACCCTCTATTCCATAGCTGGTCACAACCCAGCAAAAAGCTGGGCCCAACCATCATCATCCTCAGGGGCTGCTCTCTGAATCTTGGCTTCTTCTGCAATGTATTGCCTGGAACATCAAACCACACCACCTAGAGCTGACTTCTGGAAGGTGGTCAGCACACAGGTGGCTTTGCAAGCCAGCAGATTTTTGTTGTTGTTGTTTTGAGAGAGGGTCTCATATAGCTCAGGCTGGCTTCAATATAGCTGAGGATGACCTTGAACTTGTGATCTTCTTGTTTCCAACTCCCAAGTGTTGGGATTCCAGGCATGTGCCATCTCTCTCTCTCTCTTTCTTCTTCTTCTTCTTCTTCTTCTTCTTCTTCTTCTTCTTCTTCTTCTTCTTCTTCTTCTTCTTCTTCTTCTTCTTCTTCTCCTCCTCCTCCTCCTCCTCCTCCTCCTCCTCCTCCTCTTCCTTCTTCTTCTTCTTCTTCTTCTCCTTCTTCTCCTTCTTCTCCTTCTTCTTCTTCTGTTTTTTCGAGACAAGGGTTTCTCTATGTAGCTGTGTAGCTTTGGTGCTGTCCTGGATCTCGCTCTGTAGACCAGGCTGGCCTCGAACTCACAGAGATTCACCTGGCTCTGCCTCCCAAGTGCTGGGATTAAAGGAGTGTGCCACCACCACCTGGCCTCACCACACTCTCTTTACCAAGGGTTGGAAGTAGAACCCAGGACATCACACATGTTTAATAAGCACTCTACCAACTGAGCCACATTCCTAACCCAAACCAGTAGATTTTGTGGTGGAATCAGTGTGGCTAGCCCATCAGGATGGTGTTGGTGTACTGATTTGGTAGCCAAGAGCCCCTCAAAACAGACTTACTTAGAGCCCTGCCCATCTCCATCAGCTCATGGCGGACATGACTAGTCTTGCCCCACACTGCTCTGCAGCTGTAGGTTCACTTAAGCAAAACTCTACCTGCTCTCTGCTGCAGTCCTGCCTGCCTTGACCCTGACACCCTCCTCCAGCCGGTCCCTGCTGGGGGTGGGGGTGGGAACCTTTCGGTGTTTCACACACCCTTATGACTGTTATTCACTTGGAGTGCTCACTCTCAGTCTGTGTGCCTGGCTCTCCAGTCCCCTCGCAGGGAACGCTACTCTGATCCTTCCCCTCTGGACACGTCTTCTGCCACAGTGTACACCCTGTACCACTGTTGTGTGTTTCCATGGCTTATCTGTGGCCTCTCTCCATTAAGCCTAGGAAGGCAGGGCCTTGTGTCCTCCCTGTGGAGTACCTCAGGGCAGGATACCCAGCAAAAGCTCAGTGATGCTGCCCCTGGTGTGAAATGATGGGGGGAGGGGGTTGGTGAGAGCAGCAGCAGTCCTGGGCTGAAGCAGGCTGTATGGGCAGACAGGCAGTGAGTCCAGGAGTGGGTGGGGCTTGTGAGATCAGGCTCAGCTGGGCTGGGGGTCGGGAGATAAGACATAGGGGTGAGGGGCTTCAAGTGGTTGGGGAGAAGTTGGGGCCTTGGACAGGATGGCGGGTGGGGCCTGGTAGGACGGTAGACCAGGTACTGTGGATTGGGACTGGGTAGGACTCAGTGAGGGCAGACTGGTGGTGGATGGGATGGAGTGGGGGTAGGGGTGGCGTGGGTGAGAGAGGCCTTGGGAATGCTCAGTAGCCACTGCCTCACCTCCAGGCACCGCAGGGGTGATGATCTCTCTGAGCCGGATCCTCACTAAACTGCTGCTCCCGGATGAGCGGGCCAGCACCATCATCTTCTTCCTGGTCTCCGCGGGCCTGGAGCTGCTGTGCTTCCTGTTGCACCTGCTGGTGCGGCGCAGCCGATTTGTGCTCTACTACACCACACGGCCCCGCGACAGCCGCCCCATCCGGGCAGGTTACCGAGTGCACCACGATGTCGCATCAGGAGACATCCACTTTGTAAGTGCCGTGGCCTGGCCTGGCCTCATTCTCCCACACAGGTGTCTGAAGAGTTCCTCGTTGGCCCCATGATCTCAGGCTGCAGGCTTGCTTCTGTACTCTGAGACATTCCATCCTGTGGGCTGTTTCAGCCTTCCAGGGCACCATGGATAGACTGTGGCCTTCCACCAGCTGTGGCATCCCACATCTGTGGCCCAAGGCTCTCTTCAGCTCCTGTGACCCACCTGCTAGGACACCCTGTTGGGACAGCAGGAGGTGATTTTTTTTAGCTATGGCCGGAGAGAAGAGCCCAGGGTGTGTGGCAGATCTCCAAAGCCTGATAGGGGAGAACCCCAGGGCCATGAAAGTGGGGTCCAAAGAAGTCCAATAGATGGAAGGCAAGGGAATCCTGTGATGAACTCCCTTCCATCACAGCTCAGGGGTGCCTCTCTGTGAGGCACAGATCACCCAGCACAGACCATTGCTCCAAGGGTGGCCTCAATACCCACTCCTGGAGTGGTTGGCTGTAGCCTGGGAAGGCCAATTCACAGTTCTGGAAAGCTAGAGTGCCCTCTGGTGGTTATATGCTGCATACCACCTCCGCTCTCACCCACCTCAGGGCTCAGAGGAGGCTACCCATGGTGACTGCAAGCTGGGTGGTGACTGCTTGTCCCTTGACAAGTGCACACAGTAGGTGCTGACTGAATGTCTAGATGACTGTGGCTATACCATTTGCCCTGGGTACCTGGCCCATGACTCCCATCATCCCCTTCTACCCAGGAGCACCAAACTCCATCCCTGTCCAGCAGCAGGTCCCCGAAGGACAGCCCAGTCCATGAGGTGGCCCACAGCAACAGTGGGGCCTACATGCGTTTTGATGTGCCTCAGCCACGAGTCAAACGAAACTGGCCCACCTTCAGAGGTCAGTATGAGGCACTGTGGGGCTGTCACCCAGGCTTGAGTCAGCAGGGGACCCGTGAGCACCACCCTCTAACACGCCTCGATTCCCCTAGCCCTGCTGTTGCACCGGTACGTCGTGGCACGGGTCATCTGGGCCGACATGCTGTCCATTGCGGTAACCTACTTCATTACACTGTGCCTGTTTCCTGGCCTGGAGTCCGAGATCCGCCACTGCGTGCTGGGCGAGTGGTTGCCCATCCTGGTCATGGCTGTGTTCAACCTGTCAGACTTTGTGGGCAAGGTGAGACACAGAGTGGCTTTGGGGAGTCCCAGGAAGGCTCTGGTCTTTCTGGGGCAACCCCAGACTGAGGGTTCATGTGAGTTCCAGGTGGGGAGGGTGGAAGCCATGGAGTACCGGCATCTCTAACCCTGACCTGTATAGGCGTCAAATGCATTTCAGGCTAGAATCAACCCCAGTTCTCCTGCCTCACGGTCACTAGTGGATCCCTCTGAGGATGATACAGGCACAGGCTGCCAGCTGAGCAGCACATCTGTCACACAAGTAGATGGGATTGGTGATCAGAGGCGGAATGGGACACCAGCCACCCTGAAGCTCAGATGAGCCACGTCTCTTTGTGGCCAGTTTTGCTGTTACTGTGTTTTATGGAGTATGGAGGATGAGACCCAGGGCCTTGCCCTTGTCAGGCAAGCATTCGACCACTGAGCCACCCCACCCCCTCAGAAATGCTCTAGAATCCCCCAGTGAGGTGTTGGGGGAGTGGCTCAGCAGCAGAGTGCTTGCCTAGCACATTCCAGGTCTCATCCCCCATCACCAGTACTGAAGAGGGAAAAAAGTACATGCAATGCTTTGGAGGGCCTTGCAGAGTGAGCTGGATGGAGCCACAGGTGCCGGGGGACAGGCTGTAGCTTGAGCGTCTGGTAGAGAGGCAGGCTCCTGGCTCGGTGGGCGACTCACACTCGCTGCTCCCTGCAGATCCTGGCGGCCTTACCCGTGGACTGGCGGGGCACTCATCTGCTGGCCTGTTCTTGCCTTCGCGTGGTCTTCATCCCCCTCTTCATCCTGTGTGTCTACCCCAGTGGCATGCCTGCCCTCCGCCACCCTGCCTGGCCCTGTGTCTTCTCGCTGCTCATGGGCATCAGCAATGGCTACTTTGGCAGTGTGCCCATGATCCTGGCAGCCGGTAAAGTGAGCCCCAAGCAGCGGGAACTGGCAGGTAAGACTCACTGGCCTCAGGGACCTAGTGCCCTTCTAGAAAGGAAATTGAGGCCTGGAGAAGCCAAGAGCAGCCAGTGAGTGAGAAAATATATTTGGTCCCAAGGGTTAAGTGAAGGAAGTTGTAGGTATAAGGACATCTATAAGTAACGTCTTTATTTCATCCATTCATTCATTCTGCTGCTACTCGGGAAGCCTGTATGTCCAGCACTCTCCTGGGCAGTGGAGACATGATGCTGCCCACATTTGCAGGGTTACAGTCCTGAGATGGAGACAGCCAATAAACAGAGAGATAACAAACAGATGTGATATGTTTCACGGTGGTAAGTCCTAGGAGTTATGTTAGTTTGAGAAGTAGGGGCAGATACAGGGATTGGGGGGCTATGGTATAATGAGAACAATCTTGCAAGATTTTACCGAGGAGGTGGCTTTTGAGCAAAATCCTGGAGGAAGAAGTGAGGGAGACGGGTACAGGAAGCTGCCAGAAATGGCATCCAAGCAGAAGGAGCCATATGTGCAAAGGTCCCGAGCACCTGCCTTTGATCTCCCAGTGAGGCCAGGTGGAGGCCAGGTGGACGGAGCGGGAGCAGACAGCAATGAGAAGGTTATTCAGAAACGTCTGCAGTGGTTCAGGCCTGAGGACAGGCTTGTGTGGGTGTGGGGGAAGGGCTGATATCAGAGCCTGTCTCAGTGGTTCTCAGGGTTAGCTGATAGATGGAGAGATGAGGTCTAAGAGAGTCAGACTCCCAGTTTTGGGGCCTCCTGCTGAAGGTGAAGCTGGTATTGCCATGGACTGGTAGGAAAGTGAAGGAAGGGGCATCCAGGTCAGATGTGGGGGCATACTGAATTGTCCCCAAGAAGAAGACAGCTGGAAGCAGGAGGCAATAGATAAAAATGGAAAGAAGCCAGGCCTGATGGGTGCAGGCCTGTCATCTAGCTCCTCAGGAGGCTAAGGCAGGAGGATTCCTGATTTGAGGTAAATGAGAATGCTTTCAAAATAAAAAAAGTAAAAAGAGGCCAGAAAATATAGCTCAGTGGTAGAGCCCCTGCCTAGAATCCCCCAGTGAGGGGCTGGGGTGTGACTCAGTGGTAGAGCACCTGCCTAGAATCCCCCAGTGAGGGGCTGGGGTGTGGCTCAGTGGTAGAGCACCTGCCTAGAATCCCCCAGTGAGGGGCTGGGGTGTGGCTCAGTGGTAGATAATTGGCTTTGCTTGTGAAAGGCTACACATTCTATCTTTAAGACTGGGAAGGGGCTGGAGAGATGGCTCAGCCATTAAAGGCTAGGCTCACAACCAAAAATATAAGACTGGGAAAAAAGAAAGGAAGAAAGGAAGAAAGAAAGAAAGGAAGGAAGGAAGGAAGGAAGGAAGAAAGAAAGAAAGAAAGAAACAAAGAAACAAAGAAACAAAGAAACAAACAAAGAAACAAAGAAAAGGAGAGAGGGGGGAGGGAGGAAGGATTGGAGAGAAGGAAGAGAATGAAGAAGGAAGGGAAGAGAAGGGAGAGAAGTAGGCAAGACCTCAGGGACTCCAGTGAGATCACTCCTAAAAGACCCAAAATTGAGACAGTGGGTTTCTAGGGAGGAGTATTTAACACAGGATGCTTTTGGGCACTGACAGTTGTCACCATAGTGCACACCCGAGAAGCCATGGCCACAGAAATTGTCCAGCACAGTGTGGCCTCGGCTCCCATGGCTGCTCTTCGCCCCTTACTCAGGTCAGGTCGCTCTTGCCCACAGGAAACACCATGACCGTGTCCTATATGTCGGGGCTGACCCTGGGCTCTGCTGTTGCCTACTGCACCTACAGCCTCACCCGTGACGCCCACAGCAGCTGCTTCCAAACAGCCACCGCCAATGACTCCATCCCCGTCGGCCCCTGAGCCAGGCCCACCTGACCCTGCCCACTGCCCAGGGAGGGCTGCTCAGGCCAGCCCCCCCAAGGCCTGAGGACTCTCCCCACCCTTGCCTCAGTGCCTGCGGGGTCCTGGCCGCCTCCTAAGCCACTAAAGCCACCTCGCCACTTCGTTCCAGCTGTCCGCTGCAGGTGGAACATGTCTTCACCACCCTGGACACCGCCCACCCATGTGTTCTGTGTTTGGTCAGACGCCTGCCCTTCATCCCCTACGTCCAGAGGCCCAACATTTGTCCTGTCAGCATGATGGGGTTATTCAGACTTAAAGCCCTCCAGAATGGCTGACCACAAGTCTGAGTGACTCCCTTCCCTATGACCCCACTGTGGGGTCTGCCGCAAAGGTCCCATGGTCTTCAATGTGGTTTTCACTTATTGGGTAGGTGGTACATCCTCATGAGTGTTAGAAATCTTGAAGGAAAGGGACAGTCCCTGGTCCCATTTTCTCCCCTTCTTAGACACTTAGACACTACACACACACACACACACACACACACACACACACACACACACACACAGCATTAAGTGTGGAAAACTCACTCCTGGGTCTACACAGGCTTCCCGTAGTCATAGCTGCAGAGCTGACCTGGGTGTACCCACCTGAGGTGGAGGATTTCACCCACGCACGCCCCTAGAGCACAGGCTAAGGGTCATGCTTAACAGGGAGGTCCTCCCATTTCCTCCCCAACACCACTCAACCTATCCATAATGCAGGGACAGCCGAGATCCACTCTTGGCCTAGGCCACCCTGCCCCTGTCCATTGAGAATCAATTAGTAACGTGACCCACTTGAAACCCTGGCAAATGGCAGTGAGCTGGAGAGTGGGGTCACTGGGTGGTGGGGATGGCTGTGGGGCCTCTGGCCAAAGATGGCTTTTGCTGAACCAGGACACTTGCCTCTCTCCACACTCTGGCCCCAGCTGTGACCACCCTGTGCCAACCCTGCTGTGTCCCGTCTACCTGTGTGTCCTCTGACTACCGCACTGGCCATTAAAGATGGCAGAGACTGCCCACTGCTGTCCCTCATGAGGTGTTTGTGGGGGGAGTGGGGGGAACTGAGCCACTGGGGGTAGGGTGGGGAGATTAAAATGGGGTCCTGGTGGATTAAGTCTTCTCCACAATGCTGAGACCTTTGTGGCCCCACCTATGAAGCAGCCCCACCTGCCCTGAGCTAGGTGTTTTTTTTTTTTTTTTTTTTTTTTTTTTTTTTTTTTTTTTTTCGAGACAGGGTTTCTCTGTGGAGTTTTGCGCTTTTCCTGGATCTCTCTCTGTAGACCAGGCTGTCCTTGAACTCACAAAGATCCGCCTGCCTCTGCCTCCCAAGTGCTGGGATTAAAGGTGTGCACCACCACCGCCCGGTGACTAGGTGTTCTTAGAGCGGATGGTTGGTCAGGGGCCTGTTCTTCGTGCCTAGTGCTGACCATCTGGAGCTTGCACTGGCCCTTAGTGACCATTGGCCCCATGAGGATTCCCATCTGGTGCATTGGAAGAAGAGCTCAGAAGAAAGTGATTTGGTCCAGGAGGCGGGTTGCTCAGGAATGGAGTCTTCCTGTTGCAGTCTATCCAGCTCTGATGATGATTTGGAGATTCTGTCTCTCTCCTCTCCTCTCCCCTCCCCTCCCTTCCCCCTTCCTCCCCCCCCCTCTGTGTTATGCACGTATATGTGCAGAGGCCAGAGGAAGACCCAAACATCTACTGTCACATCCCCTCTGCCTTCCTTATCTAGTCTCTCACCACAGCTGCTCCTCAACATTTTAGGCTAGACTGGCTGGCCAGCAAGCTCCTGGAATCCTCCCATTACCACCCACTGGCCATACTCTTTTTTTGTTTTGTTTTGTTTTTTTGAGTTCTGGGGATTTGAACTCAGTCCTCATGCTTGTATAGCGCTCACTGAGCCACCTTCCCAGGACCAGAAGCATCCTTTCACTGTTCCGTTCCTGGAGACCCAAGGAATGGGCTGGGAAAATGGAGCGTTGGAGGAGGGCCACCTCAGTCCTATAGCCTCTGGCACTCACATGGTGTGCAACCCTTGTGGGTCCTAGCTGGGCAGCCTTATGAATCAAGACCTGGATGGTGGTGATGTCATAGGGGACCACCAGATGGCAACAGAGTGACTTCCCATTCACCACTTCACTCAGTTTCCCTGCTCAGCCTAACACTTGTCACCCCCCACCCCACCCCCAGCTGTGATGTAGAAAAGCCCAGAATGAGGGCTGCAGCTATCTATGCAGATTCACACTTGGGGGTGGTGATGGCCGGCATCCAGTCCCTCAACCCAGCTTCCACAGGGCGCAGAACTGTTACCGTGACCCATCCATGTGTGGGCGTCAGCCCACAGGCCGCAGGCCATCCTGCTTGCTTATTTGGCTCGAGTGGCTAGCCATGGAGGCCGCCCTCCCTTTCCCTGCCCTGTGATCCTGAGGGCACCACCATGCTTCTTGTTGCTTTCCTGGGATGGAACTCAGACAATTTACTGACAAACTCTCCATCCTGTAGCTCTTAATTTTTTTTTTTTTTCTTCAAGATGTACTTTGCCTGCATGTGTATCTGTGCACCAAGTGACCCCTGGTCAGAACAGGGTGTCAGGTCCCTTGGAACTGAGTTACGTACAGTTGTGACCTGCCATGTGGGTGCTGGGTACTGAGCCTGGACCTTCCACAAAGGCAACAAGTGCTCATAATGATTGAGCCAGCTCTCCAGCCCCTAGCTCTTGAATTTTAAACAAGACAGACTATCCCGGCTTCCAGAACTTTCTGAAATGCTTGACCTAGCCCATTCATCTCTGTGCCTAGTAGAGCAGCTCCAGGGTGCACCCTGGCTTTTGCCCCTGGCATGTGGGGCTCCTCCAAACCGACCCCACCATCCCAGGCTCCCAAATAAGACACTCCAAGCCAGAGTATTTTTCCAATTAAATTTTTTCTTTTCTTTCTTTTCTTTTCTTTTTTTTTTTTTTATGAAAAAGATCACACAGAATTTGCCAACAAACAAAATTCCAAAAGAAATGTTAAAAAAAAAAATCAGGAAACAGTAATTACTCCCCCCCCAAAACAAAACAAAACAAAACCGAAGTCTGGCTTTTCCTTCCTTCAAGATTGTCTGCTCAAAGCCTCCGGGGACCCCACTGGGGTCTGGCAGGCACAGGGGGGCTGGTTAAGTGCTTCGGGCTGAGCTGGGGGCTGGGCTTGGGGCCCCTCTGTCTATCTCCATCTCTCGTCCATTTGGGGCACATACAGTACACATGGGCAGGGGTGAGGGTGCAGGGGAGTTGGGGGGAGGCATAAAGCCGGTGCTAGACACTCACAATCTAACAGGAAATAAAAAATAATATTCTGCACGTCAGAATGTGTTTTTTTTTTTATAATTTCATAGCTATTTTTCACAGTTTTAAAAAGTTTATATATATATTTATATATATTTATCTTTATATATATAATTAAAAAGTTGACTCCATTTAAAGGTGTATGATACAGGGGCAGGCTACAATAAACTGTACAGGTAACCTTTCGGATCCTCCTAGTGGAGGGGGCCGGGCGGGCCGTGCCGGGCGTGGGCGCGGGTTTCAGCACCATTGGGGTTTTCTGTAGTGTAAGGGTCTGGGCTGGGGGGCCCACCAGGTATGGTGATGCTCCTGGGCTGCCCTCCCCTGCCTTGTTCCCCAAGTCCAGGCTGTCCTGAGAGGGTGGAGGCCGGGCATGCAGGCACCCAGATGCCCAGTGATTGGTGAAGCTGGCTGGCGTTGGGGCCCTCCGGCCCATGGTGGAAGGCCTTCGATGGGCTCCGTGCTGGGTGTGGCTGAACTCGATACCAAGCATCGGTTTGGGTCCTTGGAACTCTCCCTCACCCCATCCACAGAATCAAAGTCTACACAGGCCCAGAGCTCGGAGGGCAGCCTCATTAAGCGCATACAAAGTGCTGGAGGGAAGTCCCCTCTGAGATGACCCTGACGGGACAGCAGAGCCGGACCCTGATAGCTGGGTGTGGGGGGTGGGAGTGGGGGTGGGGGAGGTGTCTCAGCATGAGGGCACCAGGGGATGACCAGAAAGGGTCTAGAGATGTGTGCACATGTGCGCACACACGTGCATGCATACGGGCACACACATGTACACACTCGCACTTGCCTGGGGCGTCCACCTGGTCACATGCACACGCCCACGAGCACACTGGCATGCACACAACACACATGGTCCCGCGCCATGGCAGTGGTGGGGAGGGGTCTCTGTGGGCCCCGCTGGGTAGGGGGGCACTCAGCAGAGCACAGGCACGCCATCTGTAGAGAAGATCATGCCTGTGGTGGGCTCATAAGTGCCCGCGAGGTAGTACAGGCCCTCGCTGTCCTGGTACTTCTTGGTCTTTAGCATCTGCTCATACTGCTCCAGGCCCACCACCAGGCACTTGTGGGACACTGTCTGAACGTCGTTCTCATCCACATGGGAGGACTGGTACAGGGCACGCTGCGGGGACACAGTGTCGGTGTTAGGGACTGGAGAGAACCCTTCTGGATCAGGGGGACCCCAGGGTGCTTTAAGGGTACAGAGCTGGAGACCAAGATATGGCGATAGAGATGGAGAAAGATGGAAACAAAAGAGACAGAGCAAGTGTCGGAGAGACCGAGACTGAGAGAGACTAAGAGACAATGACAGAGAGACAGAGACCACAGGAGACGAAGAGAAAAGAGAAACAGAGATGGCAAGAGGAAACAGTGCCCCAAAGTAAGAATGGACATATGGCCTGTGCAGACTCCTTGGATTAAGGTCCTCATCTTACGAGCAGCAAGTTATGAGGACCCGAGTTCAGATCTCCAGAACTCACATAAGCAGCAGGTGGGGGTGTTAGCCCACCTGTAATTCCAGCCTCAGAAGACAGAGACAGGGGACCTCTGGAGCAAGCTGGCTAGTAAGATCTGGGTTTGACGATCAAGGAAGACTCCCAGTGCTGACCCTGGGCCTCCACCCACACCCACATGCACACGCACACTCCCCACCATGGGTGTGAACTTTTGTATATGCAGACACACAGAAAAGAAATAAAAATGAGAGAAACAACAGAGAAGAGGGACAGATGTGTCTATAAATGACACTAGGAGGCGCTGAGCCAAAGGCAGATTCAGCGAGCAGGTGGGACAGAGAAAGGGACCCCGTTAGCTCAGAGCCACAGACACAAGAGGGAGAGACTTGGAGCGGCAGAGCAGAAAGCTTCCAGTCCACCCCATCTGGACAGAGCCGATACCCCAGCACCAGCCCACCACTGCCTTCTTACCTCCATAAAGTCCTTCCTCTGGCTGGAGGCCCGCAGGGCTGCAGGGAGACTGCGCCCCGACTTCTGGTCCCAGTGCTGGGGGGATAGATGAGGGGATAGGGTTAAGTCTGAGCCTTGTTTTACCTCCATCTGAGATCTCAGGCTGACTATACAAGCTCCCTTGGACTCAACCTCCCCATTTGCAGGGCCACTGTTCTCAGCATCCAGACACCCAGCCTCAAGCTGTGTGATGGTTAGTTTTTAACTGTCCATTTGACACCATCTAGAATTACCTGGGAAGAAAGTCTCAATGCGGCGCCCTCTAGGTAGGCTGGGGTGTGGGTACCTCTGCTGGGGATTATCTTGATCTTGTTAACTGAGGTGAGAAGACCCAGTCCACTGTGGGCGGCACTATTCCCTGCACAGGGAACCTTGGACTGTGTGAGCAGAGGGAGCGAGCTGAGCACTATGCACTCATTCTCTCTGCCCAAGCTGCGGATGTGATATGACTGCTGTCCTCACGGAGATGGACGGTGACGTAGAACCGTCAGCTAAAAGAAAACCCTTACTCTCCTACGTTGCTTTCTGTCAGGGTATTTTATCACACCCATAGAACCATGGGTTCTGCCTTTCAACAACCATGGGTCTGCCTTTATGTACCAAGGTCTCTCTCAGTCCCCAGCAGGGAAAGGCTCACCTGGCCCTCGTGGAACTGTTTGCCCGGGCTGGTCTCTTCCGGATGGTAAAACCACTTCACACGGACCACCATGTTGTTGCCCCACGACTCCCACATGCTCTGGATCCGGCCAATGTAGGGTAGGTTGGGGCGGCCAGCCGACAGGAAGACCGCACAGTCCCCAATCCGGATCATCTCCTTGCCTCGAACGATGGCTTTGTAGAAGAGCTTGCGAGCCTTGCCCTTCATGCCTCGCCGCTGTGGGATGTGTCAGTCAGGGAGCAGAGCCCAGCACTGTGCCCAGCCCCACGGAGTCTCATGCCAGGCACTCACCAGCCAGGCCCTGGCTGGGCAAGCCTGGATTCCCTCATCCTGGACCTAAGCACCTGCCACCAATACTGGGGGTCTGCACGGAAGGGATGCCTTAGCTTGAGTCTGGAAGCCCCAACCCCACCCCGAGTTCACCCACTGAGAGCTCATTGAATGACCAGCTGGTGGCGCTACTGAGGGAGTGGAACCGTTAAGAGCTGGTGCCAAACCAGGAGGAAGCAGGTCACTGGAGGTACAGCCTTAAAGGAGCTCTCAAGCCTCTGTTTCCTGGCAGCCAAGACACGAGCACACCATGTGCTCCTGCTTTGGCCCAGACCCAAGCAATCAAGCCAGAGCCAGCAGATGGACATAAAGACCCAAGCAGTAGAGCCAGAGCCAGCGGATGGACACAATGAGCCATAACGAAAGTTTCCTCTTCACAAGTCATCTCAAGTGTTCTCTCATAGCAACAAAAGCTGTCTGCTACACCCCTCTTCGTTTTTAGAGGCAGGGAGTGTACGCATGTGTGCGTACACATGTAATGGGTGTACATTCAGGTGCACATGTGCATGTGAGGTGCAGGTGTGTGGTGGCCATAGGTGTCTTCCTCTTTTGCTCTCCATCTTACCTATTTTTTAAAAAAACATACTTATTTTGTTTATGTATGTCTTTGCAAGTGTATGTGCACATGCCCATAGAGGCAAGAGAAAGGTTTCAGATCCTTTGGAACTAAAGTTACCAGCGTTTGGGAGCCACCAATGTAGGTGCTGTGGTTCAAACTCTGGGCCTCATGACGGAACTAAACGCTTTAGTAACTTCTGAGCCTTTTCTCCAGCCCTGGCACCCTTTCTTTTCTTTTCTTTTCTTTTCTTTTCTTTTCTTTTCTTTTCTTTTCTTTTCTTTTCTTTCCTTCTTTCCTTCTTTCTTTCTTTCTTTCTTTCTTTCTTTCTTTCTTTCTTTCTTTCTTTTTTTTTTTTGTTGTTGTTGTTGTTTTGTTTCGTTTTTTTGAAACAGAGTCTCACTATGTAGCCCTGGCTGTCCTAGAACTCTCTATGTAGACCAGACTAGCCCTGAGCTCACAGAGCTCCTCCAGCCTCAGCCTGAAGAGTGCTGGGATTAAAGGTACATGCCACCATTCATGGTGCCACCTTATTTTTTGAGATAGGATCTCTCACTGAACCTGGAATTAATCCATCTGCCACTGAAAATTCAGGAGGGATGGGAGAAGGGAGAGGGGCAGGCAGGAAAGGAGGGGAGGGGAGAGGGGCAGGCAGGAGGGGAGGGGAGGGGAGAGGGGCAGGCAGGAGAGGAGGGGAGAGAAGAGGGGCAGGCAGGAGAGGAGTGGAGAAGGGAGGGGGCAGGCAGGAGAAGAGGGGAGGGGAGAGGGGCAGGCAGGAGGGGAGGGGAGGGGAGAGGGGCAGGCAGGAGGGGAGGGGAGGGGAGAGGGGCAGGCAGGAGGGGAGGGGAGGGGAGAGGGGCAGGCAGGAGGGGAGGGGAGGGGAGGGGAGAGGGGCAGGCAGGAAAGGAGGGGAGGGGAGAGGGGCAGGTAGGAGAGGAGGGGAGGGGAGAGGGGCAGGCAGGAAAGGAGGGGAGGGGAGAGGGGCAGGAAAGGAGGGGAGGGGAGAGGGGCAGGCAGGAGGGGAGGAGAGGGGAGAGGGGCAGGAAAGGAGGGGAGGGGAGAGGGGCAGGCAGGAGGGGAGGGGAGGGGAGAGGGGCAGGAAAGGAGGGGAGGGGAGAGGGGCAGGCAGGAAAGGAGGGGAGGGAGAGGGGCAGGCAGGAGGGGAGGGGAGAGGGGCAGGAAAGGAGGGGAGGGGAAAGGGGCAGGCAGGAAAGGAGGGGAGGGGAGAGGAGCAGGCAGGAGAAGAGGGGAGGGGAGAGGGGCAGGCAGGCGGGGAGGGGAGGGGAGGGGGGCAGGCAGGAGGGGAGGGGAGGGGATAGGGGCAGGCAGGAAAGGAGGGGAGGGGAGAGGGGCAGGCAGGAAAGGAGGGGAGGGGAGAAGGGAGGGGGCAGGCAGGCGGGGAGGGGAGGGGAGGGGGGCAGGCAGGAAAGGAGGGGAGGAATGGAGGGATGCCCACAAAGTGCCCCCTTCCCAAACAGGCCTCATTCTGACATTACTGCACCCCCACCGCTCCAGCCTCCCTGAACCTAGAAGCTGATACCATACACAAGCCAGGGGCTCCCTGAACCCCAAGGGAAGTCACCAAATACCCTCCCCCAACACTATCACTGTTAATTCCCGACTCCTAAACCTGTCAGGGTGACGTAAGGGTGTAGAAAAGAGCTTCTGACCAATGGGAGCATCTCCTTGGAGCTGTTCACACAGCCCGGGAACCCGGGTCTAGCCATGTGGCTGCTAAGAACAAGCCCAGGGTGGGCCCGTGGACAGGGAAACCACACACACAAGCCTGGCTACCAAAGTTCACTTATGGATTGCTCCCAAAGGCTCTGGATTAGGTCATGGCTGTCCAGGATGGGGTTTCTAAAAGTGGTGAGGATACAGCAGGGTGGGGCTATCGAGGTTATAGGTCACTAACTAGGTCACTAAGGTTAGTAGGTTACTAAGGTATGCCCTCAAGGGGATTCAAGGCCTGGGACTCTCTCTCTTTTTCTTTGCATCCTGGACATGGTATGGGAAGTTTAGTCCCATATATGCCTCTCCACTATGGCACCCAGCACTTGGCCAGAGACTAAAGATAATGGTGTCTGGCACTGGTCCTGGAGCCCAGCTGGCAGAGTGCTCACCATGCACAAAGCCCTGGGTTCCATCCTCAGTATGCCATAAACTGGGCATGGTCGTACATGCCTGTAATCCCAGCGCTCAGGAGACAGAGGCAGAAACTCAAGTTCATCCTTGGCTATGCACAGAGTACTTTGTCAATTAGGAGGGTAAGCTGAGTGACACACTGGAGCTCAGGTATGGGGTGGACTAGTCATCAGGAGGGCTGTTACAATACTCCACATGGAAGCTTCCAGAACAGCTGCTGACAATACCCTCGACTGAGAAGTGCATGTACACGTGCACTCTTGCCCCATTTATATTGCATGTATGTACATACAGACACATATGGCTTTATTCCTGTGTGCAGTGTTCATGTGTCTATGGTCTATTTATGATTGTTACTTTTCTCATTGCTGACCAAATACTTGACAGATTAAAAAGAAGAAAGAGGAGAAAGCTTTAAAAAAGGGAGGAGATTTGCTTTGGGCTCGTGTTCTCAGAGGACCTAGTAGTCCACAGTCGTTTGACCCTACGTGCTGGGGCAGCCCACATGGTAATGAGAGGATGGGGCAGAGGTAAGCTGCTCACTTCACAGCTGAACAGGAAAACAGGGAATGATTAGCGCTAACATATACTCAGGACCCACCCCCAGGGACCTACTTCCTTTAGTCAGGGACCACCTTCCCCAAGCTTCTACCTCATCAGACATGGTGCCACTATAGCGGATGAAGTATTCAGAACATGACAGTGTGTGGCTAGTGGGAATGCGATGAGACTTGGCATGCTTCCACTCAACTTGTAACAGCACCCGTGTATGCACATTGTGTGACTGAACGTACGTCCATGTGAGCACTTGGTGCCCCTGCACAAGCAGGTATGGGCACGTGCGTACACATGCATGTATACTCTTTGTACATGTAGGTGGGTAGATGACAGACAGTGAGGGTGGGAGTGCTTGGAACCTGCTCCTGGAAGACCAGTCCTGACTGTCGGGATAGAGGTGGGACCCATGACCCCTGGCCCACCACACTAGGGCTTTTAGCTCAGGGGCTATACCGGGTCTGAGCCAGGCAAAAGGTGTTGACTCGAGTCATTTGCTGCTAAGAACCAGCCTTCAGTTCTCTGACCTTGAGGCAGGTACAATGATGAGCAGGCTAGCTGCTGAAGGGCTTGTAAGGGCCTCTCTTTCTGGCCTGAGCACCACAGGAGGGCCTGTGTGGGTCCCAGTGTCCATAACTTGAGCTCCAAAGGGAAGGTTGTGGAACAGGTTGGGCAAGGCCATGCTATCTATACAGGACATGGACTCTGGACTAAAATGGATTTTGGAACCCAGGGTGCTTTTCTGGACCTCAAGACTAACCCCCCCCACGGTTCCCTTCCAGGAAGTTTACCTGAGTGGGCTTGCCAAACCACTTCCAAAGCTGCCGGGCGGGTAGGAAGGCAGCAATTTTAGGCCGGTTCTCCACGGATGGCAGACGCTGCCGCTTGGCCAGCTCTTTGGTGGTAGGCAGGTGCACGCCTTCTCTCTTCTTGGGTCGGCTCTTGGCCCCAGCCCCAGCCTGGGTCTTGGGTTGCAGAGTCTGCTGGGGCTGGGGCGGGGGCTGGGGTGGTGGCTGGGTGACAGGGGGCGCCTTCTTGCCTGGGGAGTGAGCTGAGGAGCGTGCCTTGCTAGGTGGCTTGGACACCTTGGCGGGGAGCGCTGGCTGCGTGGAGGGACTGGCTGCGGGCGCAGGGGTCGCTTCATCATCTGAGCTACAGGAAGAATCCTCGTCTGTGGTGGAAGAGGAGGAGGAGGAAGAGGAGGAAGAGGAAGAGGAGGAAGAAGAGGAGGAAGAGGAAGAAGAGGAGGAGGAGGAGGAAGAAGAGGAAGAGGAAGAGGAGGAAGAGGAGGAGGAGGCAGGAGAAGATGCCCTGGAGCTGGCAGCACTGCAGGTCCGGCCCCCTGCACCCCGGCCGGCCTCCCTGCTCTTCTCAGTGTCTTCCTCGCCTTCTGTTTCAGAACCACTGCTGCTGCTGCTGCTGCTACTGCTGCTACTGCTGCTGCTGCTGCTGCTGCTGCTACTGCTGCTGCTGCTACTGCTACTGCTGCTGCTGCTGCTGCTGCTGGTGGTGGTCTCCGACTCCTCGGCCCCATCTTGCTCAGCCTGGGCCTTGTCTGGGCTTTTGGAGTTGCCAGAATCCTCTAAAGGAAGCCCTGGCCCGGGCTCCTGAGTGAGGTCTCCCTCCAGAGCCTTGGGCCAGGTGGCCTTGGGCTCACTGTTGCCAACAGCCGGTGAGTAGCTACCCAGGCTGAGCAACCCCGTGGACTCTGGCCAACCCCCGGGCCCTGGATCTTCCCGCAGGAGCAGGGCCTCTTTGGCCTTCTTGCTTTTGGGGGACATGACCCCCTCATGGTCCAGTTTGACAAGCAGTTCGTCCTCTTCCCCTGGCCTCCGGGGACCTTTGGCACCTGACCCCTCGGCGGCCCGAGCCTTCTTGGGTTTGGGGCGAGTGGCAGGCATGGTGACAGGCATGTTGATGAGTGGGGCGGCAGTGGGGGCTGGTAGCTCCCCAAAGGGCTCAGGAGCTGGGCAGCTGGAGAAGGTGGGTGGCGCGGGACTGGGTTGTGCAGAGACTGAGCGAGCTTTGGGGCCTCTGGCCCGCTTGTCCACTGGTTCTGGGGGACTCTTCTTGGAACTTGGGGTGTTGATGGGCTCCAGGGCCAAGGGAGCACTGGGGACCTCATCCGTGGCAGCCCCTTCCTCCAGGACAACAGCTCTGTCTAATAGAGAGACCACAACTAGAGGTCAAAGGTGGGGAATTCTGGGAGAAAGGTGGAACTTCCTGCTGGATGAGCTGGGATCCTAGTCAGAAAGCCTTTGCGGAACCCGGGGCAGGAAGCAAGGCTCCTCCCTGTGTAAGCCCCAAGGTAGGTCCTTCAAATGCTTGCCAATTTCTCTAAGCAGTAGGTGAACCCAGGGAAAATTGCCCAGCAGCACAGAACTCTCACAGGACAGACACTGGTCTACTCATGGGAAGCCCTGAGCCCCAGCATCGGATTCCCACAGTGGTCTCATCCCCATCCTCCCAGACCAGGGATAACTTACCACCCTTGGCTTTGGCACTGGGCTTCCGCCCTCGCCCTCGTGGCTTTGCCCCTGTAGCCTCCTGAGGTGCTGTGGCGGCCCCTTCCTTGCCTTCCCCAGTGTCTTTGCTGGTCTTCCTGCTACGGCGTTTTGCACTGGGCACTAGGAGAGCCGGGGATGGCTCAGCACCTATAGGACAAAGTAGATGGTGGCTCAGGTTCTACTGACCAGGCTTTTTGGCATACAGGCAGAATACCCTGCAGCCAGCCCACGTTAGGGAGCTCAGCGGCAGGTTCTAGAATCCTCCAGTGATGGAGGTGTGGCTCCATGGCAGAGCTCAGGGGACTCCCTGAGCAGAGGATTCCTGCCCACCCACCAACATCCAGAGCTTTAGATTGGCTAGAATCCCCCAGAGAGGGTCTGGGGTGTGGCTCAGTGGTAGAGCCCCTGCCTAGAATCCCCCAGTGAGGGGCTGGGGTGTGGCTCAGTGGTGGAGCCCCTGCCTAGAATCCCCCAGTGAGGGTCTGGGGTGTGGTTCAGTGGTAGAGCACCTGCCTAGAATCCCCCAGTGAGGGGCTGGGGTGTGGCTCAGTGGTAGAGGCCCTGCCTAGAATCCCCTAGTGAGGGGCTGGGGTGTGGCTCAGTGGTAGAGCACCTGCCTAGAATCCCCCAGTGAGGGGCTGGGGTGTGGCTCAGTGGTGGAGCACCTGCCTAGAATCCCCCAGTGAGGGGCTGGGGTGTGGCTCAGTGGTAGAGCCCCTGCCTAGAACCCCGCAGTGAGGGGCTGGGTGTGGCTCAGTGGTAGAGCCCCTGCCTAGAACCCCCCAGTGAGGGGCTGGGTGTGGCTCAGTGGTAGAGCACCTGCCTGGAATCCCCAGTGAGGGGCTGGGGTGTGCCTCAGTGGTAGAGCACCTGCCTAGAATCCCTCAGTGAGGGGCTGGGGTGTGGCTCAGTGGCAGAGCACCTGCCTAGAATCCCCCAGTGAGGGGCTGGGGTGTGGCTCAGTGGTAGAGCCCCTGCCTAGAATCCCCCAGTGAGGGGCTGGGTGTGGCTCAGTGGTAGAGTGCCTGGCTGGCTTGTACAAGACGCTGGGCTCCATCCCCAGCAATGCAAATAAAGAGAGAACCAAATGCCAAACTGGGCCTGGAGATAAGCGGAGGGAACCTGGGCAACAATAAGCAGGAAGAATATGCTACTGGGTAGTCAGGCAAGAGTTTGGGTGTGTGGGCCCAGCTGGGGATTCAGACCCCCCTCTCCACCCCGTGCCATGGGTTCATCACTCACATTGGATTTTGTAGTCAGGCGGCAAGAGGCGGATGTGTGAGAGGGGGATCCTGCCCGTGTCTCCATCATCAAACTCCACGGTGATCAGGTCTCCATCGTCTTCCAGGTCCAGCAGCCCTGAGGGTAAAAGCTGGTCAGGGAGGCTCCTAGGACTGCAGCCCAGGACACAGAGGCACAGCCTTAGAGGTCCCTGTATACACAGTTGGGCTGGCATGGGCATTAAGAACCACACAGGTCAAGGACAGAGGGCCAGCTTTCTCATTTCTGGCTCTGTGTCTTAGACTTTAGAGGGTAGAGATGGCTGACTGCACACCTATCTGGGTTTGCTCATACCTAAGACCCTCCCCAAAACCACTTTAAAAGCATTACCAGTATATCAGCTCTGTATATCAAAGACAGGAAGCGGGACATATGTCTACATTCCATAGGGGCAGTCACAGTTGATTGTGGTCTCATGCCAGTCAGGCCAGTGCTATCTCCAAGCCACATGCCCAGCCCTGTTTTTACTCATTTGTTTCTTGGTTTTTTTCGAGACAGAGTTTCTCTGTGTAGCTTTGGAGCCTGTCTTGGAACTCACTCTGTAGCCTAGAATGACTTCAAACTCACAGATCTGCTTGCCTCTGCCTCCCAAGTGTTAGGATTAAAGGCATGCGCCACCACCGCCCGGCTCCTGTTTTTACTCTTATTTGTTGAGACAGGGCCTCACTTAAATTGCCCAGGCTGGCCCTGAACTCACTCTGTAGCCCAGGGAGGCCTTGACCTTGTGATCCTCCTGCCTCAGCCTCCTGAGTACCCATGTTGGCAGGCCCATGTCACCAAGTCTGGATAGTTTGGCTTTGACTTTACTGTTCTGGAAGGTGTTGAGGCCAACAAGGCCAAGGGTGGAGGAGTCCCCAACACTGAATGAAGGCGTCTGCCTAGCAGGATTAACAGAAAGACTTGCACAGCTGTAGACTGAAGGGTACTGGGTACGTCTGCATGCCGAACACGGGGACACACCAACCCCTTCCCAATATGCAAATGCTAAGTCCACATCCTCAAAGACGTGGGCCTGGTGGCACCGACCAGTTGAGGAGGAAGAACCCACACGTGCCAGTATTCGGGAATTCCTGAGCAGAAGAGTCCACCCACCCACCAACATGCAGAGCTCCAGAATGGCTCTTCCATCTCTCTCTTTCTCTCTTCACTAAGGATCAATAAAGATGCCAGGACCAACTCTAATAAGAAGAAAACTAACCCAGACCAGGAGAGGACGCAGAAGGCGAGAAGGAGCCAAGGGAATCCCAAACAAATGAAAAACACCCTCTGTGAGATTCTTCAAAAAGAAATGTGCAGATGGAGGAAAGATTTTCTTGAAAATTAACCCTCAAGGGAGAGAAGAAAGTCAAGCCAAGAGTGGGGGTGCATGCCCGTAACCCCAGCTCTCCAGAGTCTGAGGCAGGAGGATCAGGAGTTCCAAGCCAGGCCTGGCCAGAGACTTAGTGGGTAACCACACTTGTTGCCAAGCCTGAAGACATGAGTTGCATCCCCGGGACCCACACAGTGGAAGGAGAGAACAGACTCCTACAAGCTGTGCCCTGACCGCCACATGAATGCCTTGGCATGTGTGAGCCTACACTTCATGAACATGCATGCGCACTCACAGGACTGTAAAACTAGAGGCAATGAGAAGACTCAGTTCTAAAGAGAGACATGAACAAAAGGAGCCTCCTATAACGATTAGGGAGTAGTTTTACTGCGTGTGTACGAAGTGCGTGTTCCAGTAGGAGCAAGTTCACATGTGCACGTGTGTGGAGGCCAGCAGCTGACACTGGGTATCCTCCCCGACCCCTGTTCACCTCATATACTGAGGTGAGTTCTATCAACTGAACTCAGATCTCGGTGTGTCAGCTAATCTAGCTAAGTGGCTGCCTGGCTCTGGGGATCCCAGGTCTGTCTCCCACATGTTGAGATTATGGGGAGACCACTATCCTGGAATCTACATGGGTGCTGGGTATCTGAATTCTACTTCCTCACACTCGCACAGAAATTGCTTTTCCTCTGAGCCATCTCCTCAGCCCCCAGATTTAGGAATTACAACATGCTGAACTTACCAAATAATACTGGAAGCTCAACATAAGCAGCATATACAGCCAGGTGTGGTGGTACTCATCTTTAATCTGAGTACCTGGGAGGCAGAGGCAAGTGGACCTCTGTGGGTTCAAGGCCAGCCTGGTCTACAGAGTGAGTTCTGGACTAGCCAGAGAGCTATATGGTAAGACGCTGTCTCAAAGTAAAGCAAATGATGACTTTGAAAAGGTAAGAGGAAGCCAGGCATGGTGGTACAAGCCTTTAATCCCAGCACTCAGGAGGCAGAGGCAGGTGGTTCTCCAAGTTCAAAGTCAGCCTAGTTTATAGAGAGAGCAAGTTCCAGGACCACTAAGGCTACACAAAGAAACCCTATATTGAAAAACTGAAGAAAAAGAAAGGTAGGAAGTAAGGAGGGAGGGAGGGGGGGGAATTACTTCCAACGTGGAATTTATACCCAGCTCAACTGTCTCTATCTAAGGGTAGACTACAGAGATGGTAACACACCAGACCAAATAAACTATCATCCGTGGGCTCTTTCTCTGAAAACTCCAAGAGGCTGGGGCTCAGATGGCACAGTGCCTGCCACGCACACACAAAGCCCTGGTTCCATCCCTGGCACTGAGCCAACTCGGTGAGATGGCACACGTACTTGGGAGCTGGAGGCAGGAGAGGTCTGAAGGTCAAAGTCTTCATTGTCTACGTAGAGGGTTTGAGTCTAGCCTGGGCTACATGAATCCACATCCCCAAACAAATAAGCTACTGAAATGTCTGTTAAAATGAAGAGATGAACTATGAACGAAATAGAATGTCACACTGATGAGACCAAGGGGAGCCTTAAGATGCTAGCCAGCTTCAGGCCTGAAACTCCAAGGGGCCCCCCAAGGCAGGCTTGGCCAGCACCTGGTCCTTTATGGTACTGAACAAAGTCTCAGAATGCCAGACTCCTGATAAATGTTTACCATAGTAACATGATTTCTGATGTTTGATGAGTGACTTATAGATTGCAAAGAAATATCTTCCCAGCTTACCTGTGGCTCCAACTGTCCTGGACACCCTGTTGTTTAATGGTATACTGCCTTTTTGTATGTAAAATGAGAGGTAGCTAAGGGGTGTACTGTGCTTGGTCTTTTGGTCCAACCAACACCAATACCCACCCCCCCATGTTGGTTTTGGAATGACTAAGGCTAGAGCTGCTCTTATGTGTCTGTCTGACACCTTTATTATCTGTCTTCTGGTGTACACATTGTTTCTTTATTAAGACTTACTCATTTTTATTTATGTTTATGTGCGTGCCTGCATGAGTTTGTATTCCTGCATGCAGGAATCCACGGAGGCCAGAAGAGGGCATCAGATCCCCTGAACTGGAGTTACAGACATTTGTGAGCTATCATATGGGCTGCTGGGAACCCAAAAACAGTAAGCATCTTCAACCACTGGACCATTTCTCCAGCTCCATATCTGTTTCTTCTTTTGGCTTCAAATAGGTATTTACCCATTTGTTTGTATATACATGTCTGTGTGAGTGAGTGAGTGAGTGTGTGAGAGGTGGGAGAGAGGGAGGGAGAGAGAGAGGGGGAGGGAGAGAGAGAGAGGGAAGGAGAGAGGGAGGAAGGGAGGGAGGGGGAGAGTGAGAGGGGGAGGGAGAGAGGGAGGGAGGGAGAGGGGGGGAGAGAGAGAGAGAGAGAGAGAGCGCACACTCATGAGCGAGGGAGCAAGCATGCATAAGTGTGCATGCACAAGAGCGCATGTGCCTGCAGAGGGCAGCAGGTATCCTCATCTATCATTCTCCACCTAGTCTGTCAAGGCCCACATTTTCTGAGAGCCCAGTGATCCTGTCTCCACACCCTGCAGAGCTGACATCACAAGTGTATATAGGAAATCCAGCTTCATACACGGGTGCTGGATCTGAGCTCTGATTTTCATCATGTTGAAACAAGCATTCTTAGCCTCTGAGCCACCATCCCAGCCCCCACCCTATTTATTTCCATCGGCCCATCTTCCACTCTCTGTGAGGTTAACAACATCCCAACTTCCCCACGTGTTGAATACTTCATGCCCAGCAGCTGGCGCTAATATGGGGTGGAAACCTTCAGAAGTGGGGCCTCACCGGAGTAGCAGGTCACTGGGGTATCTTTTTTGAAGGTTGTACCTGGCATCTGGTCTGCTCACTCTCTGCTTCCTTTTTCTCAGGCTGTGAGCGGCCTTGGCCACATTGTGGCACCATGACGCTCTACACTGATACACACCCAGAATCAACAGAGTCAAGGACCAGAAGAGCAATGTGCCTGCCTAGACTGCAAGTCAAAACAGATCCTTCTGCCCTGACATCTTCTGCCTGGTACTTCGTCACAGCAATGGAAAATCTACCGTGATACAATGTCCATGGAGAAGGGAGACCGACTGCATTCCTTAGCGGCAAGAACAGGATTGTAATGGGCCCACCCCCGTGGACTCACTGTAGTAGCCTCAATAAACTTCATGAGCCAAGTCAGGCACCCCCCAACCTACATGGGAAAGCAGGAGACAGCTGAGACGTTCTCTGATGATGGGATTTGTGAAGGTGAAATACCTTCCCGAGAAGCTGGTGTAGCCAGCCCACAGATCAGATCCCAAGAGCCTGAGCCCTGTGGATTTCATCTGAATAGTACCTGGATCAAGCCATACCAGAAAGCCCTCCCTGGAGTTTAGTTATGCCAAGCAGCAACCGTCTCTATAATGAAGCCAGATGAACTGAGGCTGACTTATGAGGAGCGGGGTGAGCTAGCGGGGAGGGGTGTCTCACCTCGGACGACCGTGCCTGGATAGAGGCAGCGGTATTGCTGGCTCCAGTAGGCGGCGATCCTGGTCCCCTGGGGCAAGAAGCGTGTGGAGGCCGGCCTCACGTCTATAATCTGGTAGAGTACAGGACTGAGGGTCAGAAGGTAACTAGGAAGGGGGTGACCAAGAAGGAGCAAAGCACTTGGCCACAGCCCTGGAGCCCCTCCCTCCAGGCCTTGGAGTCAACTCCCCTCTCGCACTCACCGCCTCCTGCAGTAGTTGCTCCAGGCAGTAGATGTGGGGGCGGTTCCCACGCTCGCCTTCCACCACCACACGGTATCTGCAAGGCCAGGGCCAAGTGTACAGTGAGGCAGTGGTTCCAGAACCCCCTTCCTTCCAGACACTGCCCTGCCACAAACCCAGCCGGCCAGCTCTGCCGCCAGGTCCATGGGATTCAACCTCGGGTGGCTATTAACTTACTAATACGGATTGAGTTCTCACTCTTCCTGTGCCCACTTTCTCATTTATATAATTCAGGGGCCAGAAACCATGTCCAGCCAGACCCCCAATTCCAAAGGAGGGCTGTACACCTCACTTACCCACGTTCTGCTGGGCCCCAAAAGGCCTAGCTCCGCCCAACAGAAGTTGGGGTCTACTCTGGTACAACTCCCAACTACTGGCCTCAGTGACTCACAAGAACCCCCTACACTGCTGATCTCCCAGCTCAGACAGGGGAGAAGCAACCTGCCCAGGTAGCCTTGAGGCAGAACCAGGCGAGGGTGTGGGAGCTGAGCCAGAAAACCCCACCGAAGTCACTCACATGTCGGGTGAGTGCACCGTTTGCACATGTCCCGCATACAGCAGTTTGTCATCCATAGGGATCAGCACACGTAGGCCATCCTTCAGCTCGTCTTTGTCAATGATGCAGGAGCGGGGGGCTGCAGAGAGGCGGACAGTGAAGCCAGGTAGCATCAGAAGATGTCTAGGGGAGACCATCCCAGGCCTGCCTGGTTGACTCCACAGGCCCCCTCAAGGAAATGAAGGCTGTGGGGCATCTGGGTAAAGTTGTCGGGCATGTGTGTACACGGCTGTCCCCATACACACTGGGTCCCACATGCACATGGGAGGGGGCAAGCAGTCCCTCTTCCCAGCCTTTACAGACAACTAGGAAGATCTCGGGTAAATGCAAAGCCAGGACTAACACACTCTTTCATCCCCTAGATCAGTAAACGCTCTTGTGGTCCCAGCTGGGAAGCTCCCTAACAGGTATTAAGGGCACCTTCCTCCACACTGTGCCCAGGCCTCTGCCATGTCCATACAATGGTGTTCTTTTTCTCCACCTGAATGCCCCCTGCTCTAGATGGCCCATCCCGGGGCTCCTTAGTCCCTCCCTTTCTCTTCTCCATAAGACCATTAGACTTGGTCCCTGTCAGCGGCAAACATGAAAAAGAGCCCAACTGGGGCTGGTGGTGGTGGCCAGCCTGAGCTACACAGTAAGCTCGGGGCTAGCTGGGGCAACTTAGTGAAATTCCACCTTGAAAAGTTACAAAGAAGGCTGAGGGCAGAGCTCAGTGGTAGAGCACCTGCTTAGAATCCTACAGTGAGGGGCTGGGTGTGGCTCAGTGGTAGAGCACCTGCCTAGAATCCCCCAGTGAGGGGCTGGGGTGTGGCTCAGTGGTAGAGCCCCTGCCTAGAATCCCCCAGTGAGGGGCTGGAGGCATGGCTCCACCCACCACAGACAGCCTACTTAGAATCCAAGAATAAGGGGCACCCCCGGAAACACTGTCTGAGGATGTGTGAAGCTCAAATATAAATAAATAAACAAAACAAACAAACAAACAAATAACCAAAATCAGGCAGCTCTGGAGTCGGGCACTGGGAGAAAAACCCACTTCCCCGCCCCATGGGCCTCTACCTCCGTGCTCATGGGCAGAGGGAACACCAAACACTGATGCCAGTTGCTTTGGCCAGCAGAGAACAGAATGCCAGCTCTCCAGCGAGACGGGGCCTCCTGGTTCTCAGTCACCTGCTGGGCCCTGGCTGCAGCACTCCCACCCTGTACTGCACCGTGCACGACAATCACGGCACGGCGCTCTAGCTTGGACCCTCACACCCCATCCATGCCCTCAGCATGCCCGCCGAGGTCAGCCCTGCCCCTGGACACATATGTGAGGATGTAGCTGGCTGCTCCATCACCAGAATGACTAAGATACCCAAACAGGGGTAAGCCTAACTCTTCTTCCAACCTGCTCCCCACAGTTCACATCCATCATTCCTCCTCCCAGAACAGACCACGGGACCCAAGTAAGCTCCTCAGAGCATCCTTAAAACACCTCTGAACTGTATCCGAACTCAAGTGTGTGGTCACTCACACTTCTGGGACCCATTGTACACACAGCTCCTCTGTGGACCCCAAACATCAGCCCTCACCTCTTCCTGCCTCCATCCTTAAGCATCTGCTCATATGACCCACCCCCTACATTCCGTCCATTCTTCCACCTAATGCTCATCATGCTCTAAGTTGTCTCTGTTGTCGGTCCCCGCTCCCCCCTCCCCTGCCGCCCCCCTACTGCCCCCCTCCCCACTGTTGCTCCAAAGGTAGCCGAAGCTCGCTGCCAGCAGCTTCCTGCTTGTCTCCCTGCCTCCTGCACAATTAGGTTTTCAGTAAGACATACACTGAGCCCCTACTGAGACACTGAGGCACAGCCAGGCACATTTTATTGGCCTACCCCATCCCTCCCCATCCACACCACAGGCTGGCTGAGCTGTCCAGGCTTTGGGGCTTTACCTTGGGCTGAGATCTAAACACTTCAGGTAGTGCCCTCCCCCTCACTCCCTCCCTGCAGACTCTTAGAACACTCACCTGGGGTCAAAGGTCGCTCTGCGGCCCCACCTCGGGGCAAGTGCTCATCCTCAGAGAAACTTGAGTCCTGGTTGGGTTCAAAGTCCTCCTCTGCGGCCATACACTCCATCAGTTTACTCACAGCACCCCCTTTCCCTCGGTTCTGGGAGAGAATATGCACACTGATAGCTCTGCACAATGATGGTCATCCCATCATTCTGGGAACATTCCTTGGACATCCAGGGCCATGGTTAGTTTGCAGAGGTAATGAATAGGAGCACTGTGGCCCAAGCCTTGGACTCAGTGCTCAGTAACCTCTCCTCATGTGATCACGGCAGACACCTTGGCCTCCGCCTTAGAGAAACTGAGCTCTGGCTGTGTATAATGAAGTTGAGGGAAAACAGGGCTATGGTGACGGCACAGCCAGGCACACCATGGCCCTCTGTCAACAGAGAAAAGCCTCTGGACTCCCAAGGGGAGCACCCCTGAGGGACAGGTCTCAGGGCAGTAGTTCAGGTGTCTCTGGGTTCCCGATTGATAGGAGGCTTGGCTGAGAACCGAGCTGGCACAACCACCCCACAGCATGGGGGCGGGGGTGCGACAATGACAATGAACTAGGAGCATTGCATGCCCACACCTGGAACTAAGCCCCATCCAGCCTCAATTTACCTCCTTCTTCACCTCCTTCCCTTTGGCCTTGGCCTTGCTCCGTTTGGCAGTCGCCAGGGGCCCTGTGTGAGGCGCTCTGGAGTCAGGCAGGGTGGAAACACGGGCTGGTGGCAGCGTGGCTGCTGATCCAGCCTCTTTCCCTTTCTTCCTCTAGAGAAGAAAACAAAAGGTAGAGTTATCAGAAGGCACGGAGGGCCCAGGCTGCTCAGACGAGGAAGTGGGCGGAGGAGACACAGCTCCCAGAACGCATCACAAAGTCCAGGCCTGTTTTCTTCAAAGAAAGAATATGAAATGATGCCTTTTCGCCCAGAAGGCTGGCGTGCATGTTGTCTAACAACCTGGTGGTCTTTTGCTATTCTACAGAGCCAGCCTTCTTGAATTCCCCCAATATGCCGGGGTATTATTTAAGCCCTTATCCTGAGCTTAGTCTCTCAGTGAACCTTTCCTTATGAAAGAGGTCCCAGGTACTTTGCATCCTCCATCAACAGAGTCCATCCCTATGCTTATTACAAATCCTAGCCGGGCGGTGGTGGCGTACACCTTTAATCCCAGCACTCAGGAGGCAGAGGCAGGCGGACCTCTGTGAGTTCGAGGCCAGCCTGGGCTAGAGTGAGTCTCAGGAAAGGCGCAAAGCTACACAGAGAAACCCTGTCTCAAAAAACCAAAAAAAAAAAATCCTTCCTCTTAGGCCCTAGCCCTGAGCTCTGTTCATCAGCCAATAGGACTCATTCTTATTCAAAGGCCACAGATGCTTTGCTCCTTTGCAAGGGAGTTGAGATGTAGCCACTCCAGAAGCTTTGTTGTAGTAACTGTCACATAGAAATCTGTGCTTAAACGTGTAAGAGAAATAAACAGAGATGTCAGACTCTGGGAGTTTTGACCCAGCGCCTGCTGAAGTGGTGTGGATTCTTTCTTCACCTTCTGTGAATCTTTACTGTGGGCCCTGATGCTTGCAGGGTTCCTGACAGCAGAACACCTCCCACACCCTTGGGATCCTCAGCACGCATCACACCTGAGACAGGACCGACACTCCTTTCTCCACGCAAGTGTTCTAGATTTTCATCGCCAATTATTATTTTTTATTAAGTTTTATATTTAGTGTGTGTGTGAGTAAGAGCATGTTTGTGCCAAGTGTGCATGTGATGGGCAGGACAGCCTGCCAGAGTCACTTCTCTCCTTACACAGTAGGCTCCAGGGACTGAACTCAGGTTGTCAATGGTCAGGCTGTAATTGCCTTTACACATCCAGCCATTTCACCAGCCCTCACAATGAATTTCTATCATTACTATATATTTTATTGTACCAACAGACAAACAAAAAAAAAGTGCTAAAATGTGAGAGTTTCTGCAACAACACTATCAGCAGTCTGAATATCATTACAGAACTTTCCAGAAGCACACACAACCAGGTAACCATGCAGAAATATTTACATATGAGCTTTTTGTTTTCCTTACTGGGGATGTTTCATAAACCCAGAGCCTTGGGCATGTTAGGAGAGGGCTTTACTGCTAAGCCATGCCTCTAGCCCCTCACTGGGGGATCCTAGGCAGGTGCTCTACCACTGAGCCACACCCCAGCCCCTCACTGGGGGATCCTAGGCAGGTGCTCTACCACTGAGCCACACCCCAGCCCCTCACTGGGGGATTCTAGGCAGGGGCTCTACCACTGAGCCACGCCCACTGTGTCTTACTGAGGAATCCTATGTAAGCACTCCACAGCTAAGCCATGCCTCCAGCCTTTAGCTTTTTTAAAAACTATGGAGCAATACACATACCACCTACAGGCAAGCACTCTCTATTTCATTTTGTTCAACCCAGATTCACTAAAGTCCTATTAGGAAATGTCTCCTCTGAGGACCTCTGGTATCTACAGAGGCTCTGCTTTGCAGGGGACTGTCCCATGGCATGCAGGGACCAGCTTTGTTTAAGTATTCACTCAAATGCTATCAAAATCCAACAAGAGCAACAATAAAAACCTTACCAACGAGTTCTAGCAGCCATATTCTCGGAAGGGCACTTAAAACGGCTTAGCTGCTGCCCAGCCACCTGTAGATGTGTGTGAGACTTTTCCAGGGCTCTGCAGTGAAGAACCTCCTCCTGGCTATCTCAATATAGAGATCTAGACACTCTGCCCTGCAGGTGGGATGGGAACTGACCAATGTCTTTCTAAATAAAGAACTGGAAATAACCTAGGTGTCCCACAAACTGTCACAGGTGACACCCACACGTGCTGCCATTATAAGCCTCTGCAGAAGGCTTGGAGTTGAACGCCACGGCTTAGGGAGCCAGCACACTGAAACCCTGCTTCAAGCCTTGAGACTACAACAAGCATGAGCTGAGAGGTGGCTCCGTAGATAAACGAGCTTTTCATGCAACCCTGGTGGCCTATGTTCGGAGCATCAGGACCCACACATGAGTCAAGAGAGAGAATCAACTATACCAAGTTGTCCTTTGGCCTCCACACATGTGCCACAGCACATACACAGACCCACACAAACACACACACACACACACACACACACACACACACACACACACACACACACCCCAATCAAATAATCCAAGTGCTGGGTTACATGTAAGAGTCAGCAAACTCAGAAACCTGTTCCTTATAAATTGATTGTGTTGGCTATTTTGTTATAGTTAATACAGGTCCCAGGTATTTATTTACATTTTTAATTATTATTCTTAGATGATGGGTGACAGACTAAGGCCCTTTGTCAGGGACAGGAGAAGAAAACAAGGTTCCTCCTGACCATCAAACATGGTGGGACCTTCCAAAGGCACACTGCTAACATCAAAGCCACAGGATGGACACAGGTGCTGAGCCCTTACCTTCCTGGGGTCCTTCCTGTCCTTGGCTCGGCCGGTGTCCTTGCGTGGGCTTGGGGCACCACCCTTGCCACAACGGCTGGGCTTGGGTGCTGGTGCTGTGTTGCTGGGTGTCTGGACTGCGGCTGAGGCATCATGTAAGAAGATACGCTCGCTCCTGCGTCTCGTCCACAGGTCATCATCACTGGCCTCTGGCCCTGCCTCGAAGCCAGGTTCCTTGGGGCCACGTATCTTCCGGGCTCTGCGTCCCTTCTCTGAGGCCAGCTTGGTTTTGTCTGGGCTGGTGGGACCGGAAGCCCGGGTGCCAGGCACAGGGGCAGCCATTGACTGGCCTGGATCCCCAACCCCTTTCTTGGGCCTCAGCAGCCCAGCAGGTGACTGCTTGGGAACCTTGACTTCACTCTCTGAGTCTGTGTACTCGAACTCTGCGCCTGGATGTGGAAAGGAGGAGTTAGGGGCTGGTGGGTAGGTTCTCCATGGGCCTTCCCGTTCACTTGGGTCTGCAAGGCCACCAGTAAGAAATCCACAGACCCATCCCACCCAGAAGCACACTCTCCTGATACCAGGAGGGGGTAAACTGAGGCTCAGAGAAAGACAAGGGCTTGCCCAAGACCCCTATCCCCTACTCCATGGCTGCTCCCCATCCCTTACCCCAAGAGCACTGCTAAAATATGTAGGCCCTAGGCCCACATGTACACAGCCTCTCAGGAAACCCCAGAAACCAGGAACCAGGCAGGTTGGTGCGAGGGCTGCACAGGGAGGCAGCGGGAAAAGCCTGAGGCCCATCTTCCCGCCTCCTGACAGATCCCCTTCCTGCTCTTGGGGTCTCTTTAATCACCCAGGCCCACTCCTTCCCAGGAGGCTCCTCAGGTCCCTCCCCTCATCCTCAGGTGACTTAACATTTCCCTACACAACGGGGACCCTCTTCCTTATGCCCTGGATCTCTCAGACTCTGTTCCCTCAGCCCAGGGCACAACCTTGACTTGGGAAACACAAGCATGCTACGACCCACCTGATCCCCCATCGTCTCTGTTCACAGTCCAGCATAACAATCCTTCCCTGTACTTCTGGCCTCTCCATCCGCATTGTGGCCTATCCTAGCCTGCCCTGGTCTAAAAATAGCTCTCTTGAGGTCTCTTTGTTGAATTTTCTTGGGGTCCCTCTCCTGTTCCCATACCTCAAATTAAGCACAGAGCCAGCACCCAGGGGCAACATTCGGAGGGCTCAGTCAGTGGCATGTCTCTTTGAAACAAAGGCTAAAAGGTATGTCTAGCATCCCACAGACCAGATAGCTTCTTGGGTTGACAGTCCTCTAGAAGGCCAGCAAAGGAGCTGAGGGCCCAATCCCAGCCCTACTAACTCCCAGGCAGTCTATTCACAGGGATCCCCATGGGAGGCACAGCCCTCTCAGAGGAAGCTACAGTGGCAGGGGTAGGGGAAGTGGGGGGGAGCTTGTGAGAAGTCCCTTCAAAGCTTAAAGAGTTTGTTAATTAACTTGTTAATAAGCTTCTCCCTGATGGAATATGCAGGGAAGGAGCTGGCGGTGGAGGGAGGGGGGCATTCCTGCACGTAGGAGGGTTCAGGCCATAGAACTGAGGCTTGTTGAGCTTTGAGGGCTTTGGAGTGTGGCACCGGAGTAAGAGAGTTGCTAGCCTTTAGCTGGGCAGCGGTGGCGCACGCCTGTGATCCCAGCACTCACACGGGAGGCAGAGGCAGGTAGATCTCTGAGTTCAAGGCCAGCCTGGTCTACAGAGTGAGTTCTAGGACAGCCAGGGCTACACAGAGAAACTGTCTCAAAAACAAAAACAAAAACCAACAGAAGAGTTGGTAGCCTAGCATGCAGGAAGCCCTGGGTTCCATCCCTAGCAGAACATAAAACCTTCCTGGTGGTACAGGCCTGTAATCTCAGCACCTTGGAGGCAGAGACAGGAGGATTGGGAGGTCAAGGTCCTCCTCAATATATGTAGTCCCTTGTGGAAACACTAGGACATTGAAGAAAGTGCTCTTGGAAGAAAAGCATGCAGCTACAGAAGTCAGATCTCCACCTTGCACCCCCTAATCAGGAATTTGGGGCAAGGTGGAAGTATGGGGTGTGTGTGCAAAAGAAATGAATCCTGATCTCAGAAATCAGGAAAGAGAAACCTAAAGAGTAGGAGAGAGGCCATGTCAAACTCTGTCTAGCCACACCTCAGACTATGAGCCCTACAGTCAACCACCTACAGAACAGACCCAGCGAAGCTCAAATGACAGCAAAAACTGACCTGGAGGCCAGGGAGATGGTTAGGGCTTGCAAGCTCAAGGACTTGAGTTCAATTCCCAGTGCCTATGTAAAAAAGCCAGGTGTGGCAGTGACTTGTAACCCAGAGCTGGGGATGCAGAGACAGGGACTCTGGCCTACTTAGGGAGTTGCGGCCAGTAAGAGGTGCTGTCTCAGAAAAGGTGGGCAGCACCTGAGGAACAGTACTGGAGGTTATCCTGCAGCTACAATACACCACATGCACGTGTGCTCGCCCATACACGCGCGCGCGCACACGCAACTTGAACAAAGACTAGAGAGACCGAACAAGCCCTGGCAAGTCTCCATCTGCTGAAAGAAGAAAAATATTCAGAAAAATAAAGATGTTCTCACTCTGACCAACCTTTCCTCCATAACGCTCGGCACACAAACCCACACTTCCTTGACAAAGGAGACATAAAGAACTTAACCCTAAGAAGCCAGCACTGGGCTGACAAATGAGCTCTTTGATGACGTCACAGTAGCTAGGCATGGTGACTTATGCCTGCAACCTGAGCATCCATGAGGCTGAGATAGGAAGAGCCCAAATTTCAGGCTAACCTGGGCTACAGAATGAGAGCAAAAAAAAAAATTCATGGGGTTGGGGATTTAGCTCAGTGGTAAAGCACTTGCCTAGCAAGCACAAGGCCCTGGGTTTGGTCCTCAGCTCTGGGGAAAAAAAATTCATATCCCTACCCCAGTCTCAGGTAGCCTATGTTAGCTTCAAACTCACTGTGTCAGGATGACCTTGAACTTCTGAGTTCTAGAGTAATGTGCACCACCACACCTAACTTATGTGTGGGTGAAACAGAATTCTGTGCATGCTAAACAGTCTACCAACTGAGCCAAACCCCCAGCCCCAAAATCAGTTTTCAACGTATGGAAATTTCACTAAAGAAATAAGACCCCCCCCCAAAAAAAAAAGAAAAAGAGGAGCTGGAGAGATGGCTCAGAGGTTAAGAGCACTGACTGTTCTTCCAGAGGTCCTGAGTTCAATTGAGTTCAATTCCCAGCAACCACATGGTGCCTCACAACCATCTATAATGAGATCTGGTGCCCTCTTCTGGCCTGCAGAGGTATGTGCAGACAGAACACTGGATCCATAAGAAATAAATAAATGAATCTTTAAAAAAAAAAAAAAAGAAAAAGAAAGAAAGGAAGAATAAATGAGACCATCAAAGAAACAAATTAACTGGAAACTGCAGTATTAGAAATAAGAAATTTGCTAAAGAGACCTAGAGCTGAATGGCACTGATTAAGACAAGTCCTTATAGGTCAACTAGCTGCAATCCAATCACCTAGGAAGAGTCTCAAGGAGGGATTGTCTAGATCAGGCTGGCCTGTGGGCATGTCTGTAGGGTATCAGTCTTCATTATGTTAACCGAGGTAGGAAGATCCAGCCCACTGTGGGTGGCACCATTCCCTGCTCTTAACTGTCGTTGAAATGTGATCAGCTATGTGACATTCCTGCCACCTTGACTGTCCTGCTTTGAGGGGCTGCAAACTGGAATCGTGAGCTACAACAAACTCCTTCTGCCCCTAAACTGTCTTTTATCAGGACAGTGCATCACAGCAAGAGGAGTGTCACAGCAAGTAAGCGAGCTCAGTGGGTCAAGACCCTTGTTGCACAAGCTTAGTCAACTTAGCTTGATCCCCAGGACCCACGTAAAGGTGGAAGGAGAAAACTGAACCTATGAAGTTGTCCTCTGACCTCCATACACATGCATGCACACACACACGTATGCACACACACAATCATAATTAAAAAGAAATAAACAGGGCTGGAAAGATGGCTCAGAGGTTATGAGCATGTACCACTCTTACAGAGGACCCAAGTTCAGTTCCAAGCATCCATATGGGAAGTTCACAATAACCACTTGTAACTCCAGCTCCTGGCCTCAGTGTGCACCTGCACTCGTGTGCACATTCTCTCCCCTCTCACTCTGCGCGCTCTCTCTCTCTCTCTCTCTCTCTCTCTCTCTCTCTCTCTCTCTCTCTCTACACACACACACACACACACACACACACACACACACACACACACACACAAACACACACACAGTTAAAAAATAAATACTTAAAAACAAAAAGGAAAAGGTTTATTAATTCCCCAAATCACTCAGCAATTCAAATATAGAAGAATTAAAAACATTTACACACACACACACATACACACAAAACACCCGCACACACACACAAACACCTGCACACAGACATCTAAAGCAGCACTTGCTATAAAAGCCTAAAAATGGAAACAACTGAAATATGCATCAACTCCTGAGTAGATGTGGTACAGAGACACACCATGTGACATATAAAACAATGAAGTCCTAGCAACTGTTACCACACAGATGAACTTCAAAACCACTGTGGTGAATGAAAGAGGCCAAACACACAAGGCTATGTATTACAGGGTCTCATTTATACCCAATGTCAGAAACAGGTAAATCCAAAGAAATAGTTGATTAGAACTAAAGGATTTATTTGCTTGTCCGTTTGAAAAGAGGGAAGCTGGTGTGTGCACAGCTGTGTATTGAGATCAGAAGACAACTTTCAGGAGTTGGTTCTCTCACTCCATCACACTCACTGTGACATACATGTCCATATGTACACATCACTTACACCATAATACATCTTTAAAAATTAAAAAGAAAGAACACAAGAATGACTATGTAATAGCAGATAAAAGTGGATTTTTAGAACAAGTCATATTCTCTGGGGGGAGAAAGAATCACTTCATAACAATGACGATCAAGAGGGTAACAAAATAATCAAAAACATATATGCACTCAACAACAGAGCTACAAACACGTAAAGCAAAACTTGGCAGAATTAAAAGAAGCAATAGCGAAGTCTGCAAATTATAGCTGCAGATCTTAGTGCCTATCTCTAGCAAAATGATGGAAAGAGTAAATCTGAACTACACAGAACCACACTGGCGTGACTAATAGTTAATAGGCTATCAGTACATATTTCGTGTTTACTTCCTAGGAAGCACTAGAGCTTCAGATTAATTTTCTTTTCATTGAAATGATTGAACATGCTTTCCAACTAGAACAGAATCCAAGCAGAGATCCACAAGATGACCAAGCAACTAATGTCTGAGAATAAATAACTTTCTGAGTCATCATGGATCAAAGGAGAAATCACAAGAGAAACTTAGAATGATTCCTAAATAACGAGAATCTCAAAAGCATCAAAATGTGTGAGATGCATCTGAAGCTGTGTCTTCAGAGAAGTCTTATATCTTTGAACAATGTTTCTACGGGAAAAGAGTAAGGTCTCCAATCAACCACAAGTGTCTACCCTGCAAAACAGGAAGTGGCTGCCAATGATTGACACGCCCCAAGAACAGGAAGCAAAGAACAGAAATCAATGAACCCAGGCTGGTGCTGTGGCTCAGCAAGTAAGGAAGCTTGATGTCAGGCCTGATGTCCTGAATCCCCAACCCCTGGAACCCAAACTGTGGAGAGAACCAACTCCCGAAGCCTGACTGTCTTCCGATCTTTGCACAAGCACCATGGCAACTCTAAACACACATACATACAAAATAAATATAAAAGATAATGAAAGAAGGGGGAAGGGATTAATGCAGCAGTTAAGTTCTATCCAGACTGATCAAGGAGTGTATCAGTAATAAAAGAAATAAATTACTACAGAACCTACATTCGAAGTGGGGGCGTGGCTGGAGAGATGGCTCAGTGGTTGAGAACACCTGCTGCTTTTCCAAAGGACCTGGGTTCAACTCCCAACACCCACATGGTGGTTCACAACCATCTGGAACTCCATCTATCTCCAAAGAATTGATGCTCTCTCCTGCTCTAAGGGGTGCACAAACATACACGCGGGCAAAAGACCCATATCCATATAATAGCGGCTGGAGAGAGTGTTCAGCCATCAAGAGTGCTTGCTGTTCTTACAGGAGTCTTGTTCACCATTCACGTTGGCTTCCATGGTAAGACACGGTCTAGTGATCTAGTAACAGGCTATATGTGTGATACCGCGAGCTGGATACGATTGAGTAGGTATTGACACACTCGTGTCTCTAAAAGACATTAAAAAGCAAACTACCCGAGGGAAACCTTTGTTAGTATTTGCCGGTGGTGATGTGACCCAGCAGACACTCTAAGAGTCTAAAACATCTGCTGTCTTCAGTGGCTGCTCAGAATCACACGTGACTGGGGGCATCTAGAGAATGCCCATGGGAAGCTGCTGCTGGAGAAATCTGGATGTAGGGGATACCACAAAACGAATGGGAGGAGAGGTGACCCACACTGTGTCTCGTTCAGAGGATGACACACCACGCACCAGACGACCTCCATTCATTTTCTATTAAAATGCCCTAAGGCCTCAAGCCGAAGAAAAGGAAGATCCAGGCTCAGGATGCTTTGGTACAACTTCCAGAAGGACCCATACTCCAAGGCAAGACCTGAGCAAACTACATGCCAGGAAAATGGAGGAGGGGTTGAAAAGCATGAACAAACAACTAGGGGCCAAACAAGATGGCTCAATAGGAAAAGGTGCCTGCCACCAAGCCTGATGACCCGAGTTCAATTCCCGGAACCGCTGACCTCAGCATTGTCTGCTGCGGCATGCATGCACGCAGACACACACAAGCAAAGTCAACAAAGTACAACTGAAAGGCCTCTTGCCTACTCCTCGGCCCCCACTTGAGACAGGGACTCATATATCCTAGGCTGGCCTCCAAGTTGCTATGTTGAACTTCTGATCATCCTCCTGCCTCCTGGGTGCTAGGATTACGGGCACACACCGCTGTATAGATGCTGGAGATAGATAGAATGCAGGTCAAGCAAGCACTCTATCCACTGAGCGACATATCACCAGCCACAGCAAAGGTCACCTGGGACTCATTGGGGACACAGGGTCTGGATTCAGGATATGATGACAGGGTCAGCCTGAGCCTCCTGCCCCAATTCATGTCATGCCCTCAGCCCACTAAGGCAGCCTGCCAACCCTGACTCCTTCAGCTGCTAGCTCCAGGCCATCGAGACCACCCCTTTGCCTCGCTGGACTCACAGAGCTTCTCCAGTGACCTGGACACAAAATGTTTCCCGTTCTCCTCCTTCTGCACCTGTCACTCTAGAGATTGCTCCCTAGAGTGGCTCCTGGTCCCCAAGCCTGGGTCACGGCCTTCCCTGAGCTCCTGCAGACCCTCTAGGTACCAGCTTCTACTTTTCTACTTTTTTTGGTTTTTCAAGACAGGGTTTCTCTGTGTAGCTTTGGAGCCTTTCCTGGATCTCACTCTGTAGACCAGGCTGGCCTCAAACTCACAGATTCTCCTGCCTCTGCCTCTGCTGGGTTTAAAGAAAGGCATGCGCCACCACCGCCTGGCAATACCAGTTTCTTTAATGACATCATGAGGGTGAAGAAAGCTATTCTCATGTGACCCTGGGCACCCCTCCTAGAAAGTAACAGCCCAAGAGGGTCAACCAGCCCTACTCTGTTCAGGTAAGGGCTGAGTCAGGTGACACAAGCTCCACCCAGCCCTCTCATCCACCACTGAGCCTCAGTCTCCTTATCTTTGTGATGGGCCTGCAGTACCCACCTCACAGCCAATGGCACTCACCCATCAAGCTCTGCCGTTCCTCCTTCTTGCGGGCCTTCTGCTCGGCTTCCAGCTGCACCACAGACAGAGGTGGTCCCACAACAGGACTGGGGAGGGCGCTGGCCGCAAAGCGAGCCAGCAGGCCCAGCCCGCTCTCCTCCAGGCTTGGCGACAGGGCCTGTTCCCCGGCACCCAGCCTATAGCTACCAAGGGCGTCCTCTTCCTCTTCTTCCTCCTCCTCCAGCTCTTCCTCCTCATCCTCTTCTGAGCTGTCATCTGGCATGCAGAAAACAAGGAACAAATCAAGGTCCTGACCTGGGTGCATGCTGCCCCCACCTCCTCCCACCACCCACCCTGGCTCCAGTCTCTGTCCTCACCAAGGGCCTCTGGGGGAGGGTCCAGAACCAGCCCACAGTCCCACCCACGGCCCAAGGCCACACAGGGGCAGCCTGGGCAGCCTGGGGAAGGGAGACGGGTGGCTCTGGGTGTCAGGATGGGCTTCTGGGAGGGCAGCACCGACATGCACCTGTGCTGTGGGCGGGGGACAGACACACAGACGGACAAAGACAGGAGACAGCGCTCGTCACGGTCCACACACGCACACACACGCCCCGACATAGACATGGAGGCTGAGGAAGGAAATAGGAAAGAGAGGCAGAGGAGGGAGAAGAGAAGGGAGGGCTGGACTCAGGCTGGAGGATCTAGACAAGGGGCCTATAGCGTTTTGGCCAGGCAGAGGTGGGGGGCAGGGAGCTGTTAGCAGAAAGCAGAATTTGATCTCTCCTACAGGAGACTAGGGGGCCCTGGTAGTTTAATACCAAAACAGAGCTAGAATCTAGCACCCCCATGCTACGGTGCCTCTCTGAGCCTGAGGTGACCCTCCAGCCCACCAGCCTGGTTGGGAGGGTCCACATAGGATCCCATGTGGCATGGCCTGTTATGGTAGCACATGCCTGTGGTCCAAATACTGAGGCTGAGGCAGGAAGAAGTCACAGTTCAAGGCCAGCCTGGTCCACACAGTAAGACCCAGTTTCAAAAAGAAAAAAAAGAAGAAAAAACAAAAAACAGTGTCAGCTATGGATCTGGGCTCAGACTGCCCTAGGGGTGGGCAGACCAGCCCACTCAGAAGTAGGGATGTAAGCTCCTCCCCACCCCACAAGGCCAAGCCCTCAGGCAGCAGTTCAGGCTAAAGACGCCCAGTCCAGATCTTTGCTGGGTAAGAGGACAACTTCACCCCAGAAACTGGCTCCGTTGGCTCAAGGGCTGGCATCCCCTGCTAGGCTGGGCAATGGGGCCGACGGGAAACAACCTAACTGTCAGCACTACTCTGCACAAGCAACCAACTTCTCCACTAGAGTGAGGACACCCTAAGGTACAGACTGGCTGAGGACCTTCCAAGAGAAATGGCACCAAGGAGCAGGTGGCACTGGGTGTTTTGAAATGCCTCCAGGGCTTGTGAACTGGGGCCCAAGTATGGCTGGAAGCAATGGCTAGATACACTCCTGGGTGTGAGGGTTGGACAGAGCGGCCAAATACTGCTTTTCCTGCTAAAGTCCACACCACAGCTTTGTTAGATGAACCAGTGGCTGCAGCTGGCACCAGCAGTGCCAGATGGTCGAGGCCTGAGCGGCCTGTTTAGGGCAGGGAACCTTAGCTTCTGCCAGGCCAGCCAGGTTGGGAGGGGAGGTAGGAATAGCTAAGGAGGGTCTGCACAGGGGCTGGAGAGAGGGAAGCAGAGAGGGGGGGAGAGAGAGAGAGCAAGTTGGTTAAGAGGGTGAGAGGTGGGAGGTGTTCCCAGAGTGATGGATGAAGCAGCCTGGGGATGCCAGCAGGGCAGGCAGGGGCAGGCAGGCAGTGCGCACTTGCGATCAATCACATTGCGACGTCACATGGTTCTGTCTCCGCCCCAGTGGGCCACAGCGGCAAAGCAGGCTAAGTGTAGGCAGACTTTTTTCGGCAGCGCCTGGGTAACCCCACATCAGGCCTCCCTGGAGTTGGCCAATTTGGGTAGGGTGGGCAGGGGATGGGGAGGGTGGCTGGCTGGGATGGGGACTGGGAACTTCCCCTTTCTAAAAACTCCCCCTCTGTCCTGGCTGCTCAGCTGTGGAGACTGGAAGTCCAGAACATTCTTCCCAGGATTCTCGGGCAGTAGGCATCACCAGCAGGGAGGCGAGTTTGAGTCCCTGCTCTGGGTTTCTGAGAGCCACAGTCAGATCCCAGAAAGCCAGGAGCAGGTTGGTCTCAGCACTCTGATGCTGCAGAACATTCCAGAAGGTAGAAGCCCAGAATGGGTGTTTTCCCAAGAGGGAAACTGGATTCTCCTGAGGTCTCCTGCGGTCCTCACAACTGGGTGCTTGTCAAGACTCATGCAGTGTCTAGTCTGACTGGCCCAGCATCTATGAGGACAAGGAGAGCTAAGAGACCTTGAGGAGGAAAGGAGTATCAAGAATTTCTGGAATTGTCTATACCTGGATCCACAGAGCTTGCCAAGGGTAGAGGGGGAGAAAAGTCCCAACAAAGACTCTCAAGGGAATGAAGGAGGGGGAAAAAAAACACAAAACTTTAATATCAATATATGTATTTTTTTTAAATCCTGGCTCAGGGCAAGGGGTTGGGTTCTTGACTTCCCAAAACCTGATAAAGGCCAAAGTGATGTGCAGCTGCCAGACCCGGTGGGGGCAGACCCCAAGGAGGGGGAGTAAACAGAGAATAGAAAAGGAAAATGTTTTTTGCCTACCTACGGAGCAACGAGCCAGGCTCGGACTCAAACTCAGTAACCCGCTACGCCGTCTGCCCTACTCCCAGCCTTCGCTTTGCGTCCAAGTGCAGCGTGAGAGCAAATGCGAGAGACCGAAACAGACACTCAAAGCATCATGGGTAGGGGTCAAGGGTTGGAGGGATGGTCAAGCTGCTGGGAGGAGAAAGCAGACATACTAGAAAAGCCACGCCAATTAAGTGTTTTAGTACCAAAGGGGCAGGAAGGCCCTATTACCCAAATATCCCTTTCTGAGACCTCACTAGCTGGTTTTGCTTTGAATGGTAGGGGAAAGCTGGGGAGCCAAACCCTGGCCCTCACCCCTCCAAATCCTGTCTGGGTTATGGTCCCTTGGCACTCACTGTCTAGGAGGCCTGGGGATGCCTGCTTCTGGTCTGTGGAGGGGCTCAAAAACTTTGGGGCTGGGACCCTGACTTTAAAGGCATGTAGGGAAAGGGCAAAGGTACCCACCCCAAGTCATGGGGAGGGAATAGGGGCCAACCAGTCTCATCCGCAGAAGACCAGGGTGAGGAGGCCTGTGACAGGAGGCAGTGACCTGCCTTGTAGCCAGGTTGTCTTGGCTGAAATATTACAGGAACAGCCCAAAAACCACCAGGCTCCTTTCATCACTCAGTCAACCCCAAACCCATCTCTGCCAATTTGGAAGGCAGGTGTGGGAGGAGAAAAGCTTGAACCAGGAAGACTGGAAAGTAGGCCAGAGTCCTGGTCCCAGGGCTGACCCTCCTGTGACCCTCCTCCCCACATCTGGGGCCATCCTCGGGGAAAGGGTAACATGTTGCTACCTGTCTGGGGATTTGCAAGTTCTAGCTCTAAAGGGAATTTACCCTGAAACAGACCCTAGCCAGGGGCGATGAACAGTCTCACTTTCTTCCCTTGCAGGGACATTTTCTGATTGAAGGGCCTGAGGGCTCTCAAATTTCTAACTGCAGGGTGCAACTCTGACGTGGGCAAAGCAGGAGCCAGAATGTTCTTCGGTGGTGGACCCCTGGGCTGAGCTGAGGCCGGACCTCGGGCCAGCAGCCCCCCGGAAGACCATTTTTGACCCTCAACGTGGCAACCGAGCCAACACTTTCAAATTGAACAAGGAAAACAAAAAAGAAGAAAACAAAAATCAACGAGATGGCCAAAAGGCCTTGACTCTGTACTGCCCACATGCCCTTCAAAACAGAAATGTGTTAGCAAACAAATATTGGTAAGTTAATTGTTGTTTTTGTTGTTTTGTTTTGTTTAAACCACTGGTGGGTAGTAGCAGAAGCTTCCAGAAAAATAAAACACAGACAAGCAGCGTAAAAGGGGAAATAAAAAAACAAAAACAGAAACAGAGAGATGAAACAACACTTGACTGTACACCTGAAAAATGGAATGGATGCCAACGATACCAGGGATATTTGAATAACAGAAAAGCAGTCCACCCATGTCTATGGCTTCTGGAGTGGGAGGAGCGGTGGGGGAGGAGGAGCGGGGAGAGAGGAGGGGGAGGAGCAATGAATGAAGGGAAACGGCAACCTGACGTCTAGTTAAGGACATAGCAAGAGAAACGAGGCACACAGTTTAGTTAAAAATGAACTCGGTATGTTTAATAAAGCTTGGCATTACCAAAACCGCGGTACAAACAGCAAGTCACACGCCCACACAAGAAGTCCGTTTTTACAAAATGCTCCTTGGGCAAGCCTCCGCCAGGCTCATGCCAAGAGAAAGCCCAGGCCGGCCTGGGGGTCTTGGGAAGGCAAGGATTGGAGAGGGGAGACCCTTTGGGGAGGACCAGTGGGGTGCAGAGGGAAGAGGGTGAGAAATTCTGGGGGACTAAAAACGAGTCCGTGTCAGAGCTCCCTAAGGGTTGGCCAGTGATGTTATCACAAGTCTAAGCGAAAATAAAAAGTGAACACAAAAAAATATAGGCGGATAGGGCAGACTACGCTGCCAAAAACCTAGACGGCTACAGCCATCCCTGCTGTGTGCACACACTCTCGCATGCTCGCCTGCTCGCGCTCTCCCACTCACTCTCGCTCTAAAAACATGGAAGGTTATTTTGTGTTTGGCACTAGTAACCTTGATCAAAGGAGTCCTCCTCGGAAGAGTCGCTGCAGGAGGAGCGGGCCTCGGCCTCTCGGAGCAGCAAACAGAAGGACTGCTTCCTGCTGGCGGCCGCCTTGGGTTTCAAAGTCCGGGGCCCCGCCAGGCTCCTCTTGGTCAGCTTGGGGCCTGTGGCTGACTTGCTGTTCTTGGCCACCATGCCACACAGGAGGGACGAGGTCAGTTTGGAGCTGGAGGGGCCTTGGGCAGACCACTCATTCTTCAAGAAGTCTTCATCTTCGTCTGAGTCGGTATCTGCGGTCAAAGTAGGTTTTTTTATTTTATTTTGTGTGTATGTATGTGCTGTCTGTGTCTCTGTATGTATGTGAGTGTGGAGTGCATGTACACATGAGTATGGGAACCAGAGGTCAACCTTGACCTTGGATCCTCAAATTCTTGTCACTTTAAAAAAATTGTTATATTTGCATACCTTTTATGTCCGTGTGTGGGGACATGAGTATGCCAAGGAACACATGAGAAAGACAGAGACAGCTTGTGGGAGTGAATTCTTTCCTTTCACTCATGGGTCCCAGGGATTGAACTCAGGGAGCCAGGCTTGGTAGCAAGTGCCTTTTACCCATCTCACTGGCCCCACCTTGTTTTATGAGACCTCTCAATGGGACCTGGGACTTGCCACGTAGGCTAGGCTGGCTGACCGGGGAGCCCCAGATGGCCTCCTTCTCTATGCCTGCCCAGCACTGGTATCACAAGTATGCGCTCTCACACACATCTTTTCTGTGGGTCTTGGGAACTACTGGATTCTCATGCTTCCACAAGAAGCACGTTACCCTCTGAGCCATCTTCTCAGCCCTTCAGAGTATGTTTTAATACAGGTAAGTTGTGGAGCAAAAGGAGGAGGGGGCTGTTGTCTCTTTTTCTGGTCAGTGCTCTGAAAACAGCAATGTGCTAGGACCAAGCGCCAACTGTCCACAAGCCTGGGCATGTGTGATACCCCAGCTCTTCTCTCATCTGTCACAAACAGCTTGGATCGCCCACTGAGAGGCAGTCCAGGCCCTTTATCTGCTGCCATCACCCACCTTGGGTTCATCTACTTCTCCAGCCACTGGGTATGAGGGCTGGGGGCAATGACACATGAGCAAAATTCTGAGGAAGGACCCTCCAATTTCTACTGGCCAGAGGCATGTGGTTCCTGTCCACCCTACACATGGCACACAGCCCAGGGGGCTTGCTAAGGGGAGGACACAGCTGACCAGGACCAATCCTATGTATCTCTTCCCAGATCCTCGCTCAACTTCCCGGCAACAGCAGATTGGAATGGGCTGTAGGTGAGGGCATTCACAACAACGAAATGATCTCTCAGCCAGGGCTCCCATCACCCCCAACTCTCTTTCCATCAGAGAGCCAGCTGACCAGCTTACCGCCGATAGCTTTCTCTAAGTCTCTGGTCTAAACACATGGTTGCGTTGCCAGAGTTGGGAAGGAGCCCAACATGGGAGGCTCTTTGGTCCCTTCCAACTTCAACCCAAACATACACCATCTTGAGCTATTTTACGCGGGTGCTGGGCTGTTGAGCAAGACAAGGAGAAAGGGCCCCACAGCCAAGACAGTAAGCAATCCCTTGATCTGCTAATAACCCACGCGGAACAAGAGGAACATGAATACACACAGCTACAGCCTGGCAGCGCCTAACATCTTCAAGTCCAAGAGAAACACGCAGGGGCACAGGGTGTCCCTAAAACACTTTCCACCTCAACCAGGACCCCAACTTCAGGGCAGCCCACTGAGTCTGGTGGAGGATGTCAAATCCCACCAAAGCACCAGCCTTTTCCCATAACACCTTCTCATGTTCTTCTGTGTGTGTGTGTGTGTGTGTGTGTGTGTGTGTGTGTGTGTGCGCGCGCGCGCGCGCGCGCACATGCTCACATGTATCACAACACATATACGGAGATGAGAGAAACACTCTTCAGGACTTGGCTCGTCTTCCACTGTGGGCTGAGGACGGAACTCGGGTTGTCAAGCTATGCAGTAGCCATCATTCCCTCTGTGTTCGAACTTGATCCTTCCCAGGCCACAGCTGCCGACAGCTGACACTCACCAACTTAGCCTCCCGTAAGAATACACCAGCTATGACCTGACAGTCCTGCCCTCCAACCACAACTGGAAAAGCAAGAGGCCACCACTCTCTTCCCGAGTCCTTCTCTCCTTGTGCCTGTTCGTGAGCAGGGACCTAAGTAATCAGAGACCACTTGGCTGTGAGGAGCGCTGCAGCCAACACCACCCAACACGTTCCCCGTGTGTAAGGCTGAGGGGACGGGCAGGACTCATACACACTGGAGCGTCAGTCCTGGGGACCCACAGGTCAAAGACAAACAAAAATACACACAAAGCAGCAACTTAATCTCCCTGCAGGTAAGCAGACTCAAGGCTACTTACACCTGGAGAAGACCATAACTGGGGAGCCTGAACTCCAAAGCTCACACATGCTGTAAGTTTAAACTATATGCCTTCATCCTAGAACTCAGGAGGCAGAGAGAGCTCCACGAGTTCGAGGCCAACCTTGTGAATTCTAGACCCACCAAGGCCACATAGTGAAACCCTGTCTCCAAAAACAAACAAAGGAAGGAAGGAAGGAGGGAGGGAGGGAAGGAGGGAGGGAGGGAGGAGGGAAGGAAGGAAGGAAGGAAGGAAGGAAGGAAGGAAGGAAGGAAGGAAGGAAGGAAGGAAGGAAGGAAGGAAGGAAGGAAGGAAACCACTGGGCTAGAGAGATGGCTCAGTGGTTAAGAGAACTCTCTGCTCTTCCAACGGACCCAAGTTCTATTTCTAGCACCCATATGGCAGCTCACAACTGCCTTTAAGTCCAGATCTAAGGAATCCAATGTCCTCTTCTGACCTCCAAGGACACACACACACATGCACTCATGAGCACACACACAATTAAAAAAAAAATATTTTTATTTATTTTTTTTCCAAGATAGGATTTCTCTGTGTAGTCCTGGCTATCCTGGAACTCGCTATTGTTGACAAGGCTGCCTCTGCCTCCCAAGTGCTAGGATTAAACAAAACAAAAAACAAACAAACAAACAAAACCTCCTCATTAAGCAAGCATGGTGGCACATGTCTGTAATCCCAGCACTCAGGTGGTAGAGGTGGGAAGACTGAAAATTCAAGGTCAGCTTGGGATACACAGATACACTGTAAAGACCAGCAAAGCTACGTAATGAGACCAGGCACTGAGAGGGAAAGCAGAGGGAGACACCAGATGGAGACACAGTGAGATGGGGACTGGGGCTGGCAAACATCAGACCCTAGGTCAATTTCCCAGCACTACCAGCAAAAAAGGGGAGAAGACATATATGTGTCATTTTTTTTCCAGTCGACACTTAAAATCACACACACACACACACACACACACACACATACATCCCAGGAACTACAGCTTAGCAAAGTCTAAGACACAGTGAACCTGACAGAAGACAAGCAAACCCTGAGGACAGCCAGAGCAAACCTCTGTGACATGGGACCAGATAGACAGAGAAACCCCTCCTGTCTGCCGAAGCACCTGCATCCTTAGTACCTGCCTGTCTTGGGCATCAGGTACTCATCCATACAGAATGAGTGAGTACCATTCCCTTGACAGGTAGAGGGCCAAGGCCCACAAGAGGCCAAGGAGAGCTGCCTTCCTCTGACGCACCAACCACGAGTCCAGTCTCTACTTAAGTGCAATAAAAGCTCAGTCAGTCCCTCGGCCCCACAGGCCGCTCCATTTCCTTGGCTCCTCAGTCACACATAGCTATCTATTGCAGTAGACGTGTCCAAAATGAAAAGAACAACCAGACACAGCAGTGAGCTGTCATGGGCAAGCGGATCAAACAGAACCTGGTTCTTCCCAGGTTGTCTCTTCCCACTTAGGCCCACACTCATCTTCCAATCCCTCCATAACCCACTAACACCGCCACCCATGGCTGCACTTCTGTCTGGTATAAATGACAAACTTCCTGCAGGCAATGGAGCCCATCACCTCTAGGACTAAAAAGAAGTCACTCTCCAGGCCACTCTATGGCCAGTGGAAGGTTGGCCACTAGCATCCACTTCCATCCACCAATCACAAGTGCCTGTCCAACACCACACCTGCCATTTGCTGGCACTCATCTGGCTTCAGGCATAGTGCAATGCTTCAAGATACCCTGAAGTCCCTCAGAGGAGGGCAAGAAAGGTTACGGAGCACGTAAGATTAGCGCTGACCATGCAGTGGCGCTGAAGGCAATACTTACTATAGGAGGGACTGCTCACTTCCGAGGCAAATGGAGAATGGACAGACTTGGGCTGGCCTCTGGCCTTGAAGCCCCCCTCCATCTTCCTGGCTTTGGCAGCCCTTTTGTGTTTACCTTCTCTGGTGGGTTTCAGAGACAAGCCGAGGCCTTTGGCCAGCGCTTTCCTGTCCTTGCCCAGCAGGCTGTCATACGGTGTCAAGAATCTGCCACAGCCCCCACTAGTTTTCGATTTTCCCCCAGGACTGTCGGAAAACTTGAAGGGTGACTTCAGCTTGTCTTGTTTTGTGAGGGACAGGGCTCGGTCGAGCTTGCTTGCCAGCTGCTCCTGGTCGCTCGCCATCTTTTTCTTCTTAATCTTTAGCTGGAGAAGGAAGGTTGAGTCACAGATTAAGACATATGGCCAAATAGAATCATGAGTTTTGGGTCACAATGCTGATGAGACTGGGCTAACTCCCGTCCCATGTCCTCTTCAAAATTGTGTAACCAGTCCTCAGTCTTTCCATCTAAAATGGGGCTATCTGTGTCTATTATGAAGATAACCAGGGTGTAAGGTCCTTAAAACATTAAATCAAGCCAGTGAGATGGCTCGGCAGGTAAAGTACCTGTCACCAAGTCTGATGACCTGAGTTCAATTCCCTAGGACCTACAGATTGGAGAAAATAGACTCTGACCTCTACACGTACCTGACATACATGCCCCCAACATGCATGAGCTTGCGCGCGCGCGCGCGCGCGCGCGCGCGCACGCACACACACACACACACACACACACACACACACACACAAATAAATAAATAAAAAGTGAGGAGTTAGAGAGATGGCTCAGTGATTAAGATGCTGTAATATTCTTGCAAAGGACCCCAGTTCAGTTCCCAACACACAACTCCCTGCAACTCCAGCTCCAGGGGATATGATACTCTCTTCTGGATGCTGTGGGTATCTATCTGCACTAATGTGCACACATACCCAAACATAGATACACATTTAAAAACAACAGAAATAAACCTATTTAAAAATACACAAATGCAATAAATAAAGCACTTATTAAAAACTCCTAGCCTGGGAGAGATAACTGCATGGTTGAGTGCACTGGCTGATCTTCTAAAGGACCCAGGTTCGATTCCCAGCACCCACAAGGTAGCTCACAAGCATTTTCTAACTCTAGTTCCAGGAGATGAACGCATGTGGTGCACAGACATACACTCAAACAAAATACCCGTACACGTAAAAGTTAAAAAAATTTTAAGATGCCTGGTCTAGTAATCACTTATTAAAAGCTGTTACCATGGTAACAACCATAGCTGGCAACGGCTTTCCCATCCTGGCTTTCCACAGCCCTGTCTGGAAGTGCCTATAGAAGAACTTTGAGAAAGCAGGACTACAGATGGGCGGGAGAAGGTAGCTGGATGAAGCAATGAGAGCCAAGACTAGAAACTGAGCCCAGAGCCGATCTGCTTTCTATCTCAACCTCCCACAGCAGCTGCCGGAGGCTGCTGCTCAGTCTAAACCAGCCTGTCCAACTAAATGGGTCAGAGCTGCCAAGAAAACGGCTGGAGTATGCCTTGAATGCCTAGACCAGGGAGAATGATTAGAGATTTCACAGATTAAATTTCTCCTTGCATGTCTATCGCCAATGGGAGTCATTTGTTGAAATGAAATGTGCAGTTTCAAAGGCATTAACGCTCTGCCATTTCAGGGTACTAGCTATATATTTTTAATCAGCATTTGCAGGAGGTGGGGGAGGGTTTGGGATAGCGTTGCTAAAATAATTAACAAAATTGCTCACCTGAGAGGAAAGGAGAGCCTAGTGTACAAAAACTGGCAATCTTTTCATGCCCCGCCCCGCCCCGCCCCCCCCCCCCCCCCCCCCCCGCCCTTTTGGTTTTTTGAGACAGGGTTTCTCTGTGTAACAGAGTCCTAGCTGTCCTGGAACTTGCTTTGTAGACCAGGCTGGCCTTGAACTCACGGAGATCCTCCTGCCTCTACCTCCCAAGTAGTGGGATTAAAGGAGTAAAATGTTATTTTGATTTTCTTTTCCTGAGACAAGGTCTCACTATAAAGCCCATCATGGTTTGGCCTGAACTTGTGGTGTAGACCAGGCTGGACTCAAGGTCCAGAGATCTGCCTGTCTCTGCACACACCACCATGCCCTGATATCTTTTTAATTTAATTTTATTTTTTGCATATGTCTGTGTGTATGGTATGTGTGTTTGTATGTAGAGAGGCACACATGTAATTGAATACAGGTGGAGGGTGACAGCCGGCATCTTCCTCCTTCACTCTCTACCTTTTATACTGAGGCAGGATTTCTCACTCAAGCTGGGACTGTACCCAGACTTGGCTGTTCCGGCTGGTCTCAACAGCCAGCTTGCCCCAGGGATCCTCCCAAGAACAGGAATTACAGATCAACCACCATGCCCACCCAGCTGTGCGTGGGTTTTAGGGATCCGAACTCCAGTCATCACACTTAAACAGGAAATGCTTTACCCACTGAGCCATCTCCACGGCTCCAAACTGACTATCTTCCCCATCCAGCCCCTTTATGTGACATTTCACCTCTGATGACAAAAACCAATCAAAACACCTCCTTCCCACAAGACTTAATAAGGAGGCACATTAGCATTCAGAAACAGGGTCCATAAGTGCACGGTCTCAAGGCTCTGTAGAAATGAGAAATTACCCCCGGAGAACTCAGACTGACTCACAATAGCATCAAGGCCATGTGCAACGCCAAGGTGCTCATTAAACAATTACACTGCTAAACAACGGAGTAACCGCGGTTTGGTTACACGCTTGCATCTAACCTCCCGCCTGCTTAAGCAGCGTCTCAATGCACACAACTGATGTAGTGTTTAGGCCTACCTCTACCTCCTGTTACTTTGCCAGGTCCTTGATCCCCCCTGGGACTTCCTTTTCTCCCCACAGGGAGGAAGTTAACTAGCAGTAGGGACCAACCGTCCTCCATCGGGAAGGTTCATTGTCTCTGGTGTGACCTCCAGACCTCCAAGTTGAGGACTGCATCCCAGAGTCTTGCAAGATTGATTTACTGACCTGACTCATGAAGTCAGATGCGGTTTCGTGATCATCCCAGCTCTGGTTCCTGCCCCGGGCTTTCCCTATGCTGATGAGGGCATCTTGGTCTTCCTCAGGCCCCTTGTGCCTCTTCCTTATCCCAGCTCCCAGATCGTAGTCATCTGAAGTCAGCAGGGATTTGCTGTTTAGCCTGAAAGCCAAACATATCGTGGGGGTCAGCACCTTAGCCAGGCCACACTCAAAGGCAGGGGGTCATCCACCCATGTGGCCCTCAGGGGTTGGGCTCTAGATGTGGAAAGAAACAGTGATGGACACTAGAGTGACCAGTGTTGGAAGACAGTTGAATGCTAGTGAATGGAGTACAAAGGCAGAGGAGAGCTTCAAGTCGGCATCTTCCACCAGCCTCTCTCTTACGCGGTTTCAGACAGACAGACACAGACATAGACACAGACACACACACACACACACACACACACACACACACACACACACACACACACGAACTATTAAGATAATCTTTACCAAACCTGCACCAAGAGCAAAGGTCAGAAAATACTAAGGAAATCTACCAGGGTAGGAGGGGTGATTCTATCAAATGCTGGTGTGAAGGGGGAGCCCTGCACTGGACTCCCTTTTCTGGAGAACAGGGACAGAGAAGGAGGCAAAACCCAGGGCTTGGTGAATGCTAGGCAGTTACTCTACCCATTGCACTGTATGTCCAGTGCCTTCATGATGGCTGGTTTGTTTGTTTTTTAAATAGGTGAGAAAACAGAGACTGGGCGCTCAGAAAAGCTAACAATGGGTCGGCGTCACAGGAGTGGGGGAGCTGGAACTCAGAGCAAGGTTAGCGTAATGGTGACACCCCTGGTCACTAGGCCTACATCGCTGGAGGCCCCAGAGACTTTATCTATTTCTCCATAGCCGCTCTTCTATCCTCCTGTGGTTGGTGACAGACATATGTTCATCTCTGTTCTTATATGTTCATCTCTGTTCTTTTTCCAGTCAGGATCATCCAAGGTTAAGGATGTGGCAAGATGGAGGCCATTTTCTCATGACAAGACCATGAATACCCCACTGCCCTGCCTGTGGCCACTCTAAGCCCTCCAGACTCCTTTTTGTTTCAAAGCACTGGCCAACCTAGTATCCACCCACCCTTGTGTACCAACACGGAAAGCTGTAGGGCCCCTTTCCTCAACGGACCTCATACGTTTTACAGGTACATGGGGAGGCTGGAGCCCATCTGTACAGAAGCCTGGCTCTGGAGAGAAAGAGCCCTCATCCCAGCCAGCATTCAAGACCACCTCAGGAGGGGCCCTCTGAAATGGCTGCAGTGCCACCCAAGAGGACCTTGTCCCCAGAGAGCAGCCCTGGTCTCCTGTGGGATCCCAGCAGGGTAGGGATGTATCCAGCCTGTCCTAGAAGGCTGGAGCTGAAGTAGTACTTCCGCAGGGAGGAGCCATGGAAAGAAGCAAGAATTAGTCCCAGGTGGTGAAGAAGTGGGCGGGGCAGGAAGGCGGGGCCAAGTGTTCGGGTTAGAGTTAAGCCACTGACGGTCTTTCCACTTTCATCTTTCCACTCTCTTCGCTCACCCTCCTGGTCTGGGCAGCACTCCGGGCTCCCTGGGAGCTGCCGTTCAGGGATCAGAGCACCAGGCACTACCAGGTCCCCTGGCGCCCAGTAGTGGGCGCCTTAGAGGGGGGCCCTGCTCCTCCCCTCCGAGCTGGGTACCAGTCAGTCCCCGATCCACCGAGGGGCCAGCCTTACTTTCCGCTACCGCTGTGGCTCTTCCCTCTCTTGCAGGGGGGCGACAGGGCGCTCGGGGTGTGGGTCCGTTTCCGCGGCCTGCCAGGGCCTCTGCGTGCCAGGCTTCTATGGGCATCCTCGTGCCTGTCCCTTAAAAAGAATTCACAGGCTCGGCTGGGAACCTGGGGTGGGCGGGGCGCGGAGCGGGGTGCTTGGGTCCACGCACACACCTGATGACTACCACAGTCGACCTACCAACCAGATGTCCAGGATGGGGTGCAAGCTGGGGAGACACTCACCCCGAATCCCGGCGTCGCTGGAGCTTGACCAGCTCACGCTGTTTCTCTTTGTACCGCCGCTGGACCTCTGCCAGTCGCATCCGGAAATCCAGCTCCAGGGCATCCATGTCTTCCAGGGAAGACTTCATAGCAAACATCTGGAGGGAGGGTCAGGAGGAGGGGGAGACAAATGAGGATGCTGACATTTGCTGATGCCCCACCCCCCTTGTCAAAGACTGACTTTAATCCCATTGCTGTCCCCCCCTTTTTGGTTGGATTTTAGAGACAGTGTCTCATGTAGCTCAGGCTGGCCTCAAACTCAGTATGTAGTCAAGGATGCCCTTGACCTCTTAACCTTGTGCCTCTACTTCCTGAGTACTGAGATTGCAGGAAAGCACTGCCATGTCCAGTGTAGGTGGTGCTGGGCTCAAACTAAGCAGCCTAGCCCAGCCTGGAACTCTCAGCAATCCTCCTGTATCGGCCGTGTAATTGCTGGGGTTACAAGATATAAACCACCAGGTTATTCTATCACTGTTCCCTACTTTCTGTGGACCTGCCTCTTCCCTATGTCCAGGACCCCCTAAGGCCAACTTTGCCAGGCGGTATCAACACTCAAGATGACATGGTCATGGTTTAATGAGGGCAAGTGTGTTATTTACACACATGGGCTTGCAGTGGACGGCGGCAGCTACCCAAGACCACACAGGCAGAAAAGGGTAGCCCCAGGCCTCGCTGCCAGTCTGCTTTCATTCCAGGTCATCACACTGCACCCAAGGGACATGCCTGACAGAGTATAGCAAGAGGGGAAGGACGGACAGCCTGCAGGAGGAAGAGAAGCCATCGGGGCTCACCCGTTCCTCCTTCTTTTGCATCCAGCTATATTTCTTGTTGGAGTTCAGTTCACGCGGAAGCCTCAAGTTCTTGAACGGATCTGAAAAGGGGCTGTCTAGCACCTCCTTCAGCATGTGGCTGCTGGCGGCCAGCAGGCTCTCCAACGAGGGTCGCACGGCCAGGTTTGGATCCGCACCTGGGGAAGTAAGAGAGACAGGTGAGTCAGTGCTGGGACCTGGACCACCCGCAAGATGGCTGCACCCACCCAGCCAGCCATCCTGAGGCCAGACCAAACTCCCAGAAACTGCAGTCAGCTCTGGCTCAACTGTGGACACACAGCCACATAGCACTGTGATCTACTGGACTGAAGCCATTTGGGGATGTAGGACACAGTGTCAAAGACAAGAGAATGCTTGGACCCGGGATATGGAACAGTTTTGTCCCCGCAGTGTGTGTGAAAGGTCAGGACTACCTCAGAATGACCAAAGTCTGGCAGAGGTTCCTTCTCAGGACAAGGGGTATCCATTCCCATGTGTTCCTACTTAAGTTTCTCATTGGTGAATATGCTGTTTCCTACATCAGAAAAGAGGTCCAGGGAAACCACCTGTCAACCCAGCACTCAGATGGCCTGGGCAGAAGGCCTGAGCTCAGGCCACACTGAGACGCCTCCCTCCTTCCAAACAAACAAGGGGGTGGGGAGCACACACAGAAAAGACACAGCTGAGCAGGTAAGGAAGTGAGCTGCTCTTGCAGAAGACACGAATTCAATTCCCATCACCCACATCTAGCAGCTCAGAGCCACCAGCTCCAGGGGACCCAACCCTTCTGCACCTGCACTCACATGTATACATACACATACACATTAAAAATAATATATATTTTTAAAGGGCCAGGCATGGGCACACACCCTTAATCTCAGCATTTGGAAGGCAGGTGGATCTCTAGAAGTTAGGGGCCAGCCTGGCCTACATAATGAGTTCCAGATCAGCCAGAGTACATAGTGAAACTCTGTCTCAGGAAAAAAAATAATAATAATAAAATAAACAAACAAATGAATGAGAGAGACAGAAATAAAAACCACAAACTGGACTAGGGAAAATAGCTGAGGAAAATGCTCACTGTGCAACTGTGAGGCACTGAGTTCAAATCCCCAGAATGCATGTAAAGCCCAGCACAGGCACATATATTCATAGTTCCAGTATTCCTACAAGTGTTCCTATGGTGAGACAGAAGTCAGGTAGAGGAAAATTCCCCAGAAACTCGGAGAACCAGCTAGCCCAGCACTTCCTGTGGCAAACAGGGAATAAAGGAGAAAATGGGCACCAGAGGTTTTTTTCTCAGACCTCCACACACATGCTGTGCACATGCTGTGGCACGTGCAAATCAACACTAAACATGTGTGTGTGCACGCACATCAGAATTACACACATGCACAAAAAAGTACATATTTTAAAAAGCACAAATCAAGAAGAAAGATGTAAAGACCACAACATACAGTCTCCTCTGGGGGCAGATGTGACATAGTATGCCAGAGTTCCAGGAATGTATTGTCACGTTCAAATGTTCCTAACACACCCAGCCTCCTGCATAAATATTAAAACACAATGGAGGGCTAGGGATGTTGGCTCAGTCATACAGTGCTTGCTCTCACAAAGCCCTAGGTTCTATCCCCAACACCATAAACAGGCATAATGATACACAAGAATAACCCCAGTACCCAGGCAGTGGAGGCACCGGGATCAGGAGTTCAAGGTCGTCCTTGGTTACATACAGAGTTTGAGGGCTACATGAGCTACATGAGACCATGTCTGCCTCAAACTAACAATCCTCTTGCCTCAGCCTCCCAAGTGCTAGAATGAAAGATCTGCATCACCACACTGGGCTATTTTAATTTTGTTTTTATTTTACCATGTGTGTGTGTGTGTGTGTGTGTGTGTGTGTGTGTGTGTGTGTGTGTGTCTTTTATGAGAGAATCGCTACACATACATAGTATGTATATGGAGGTCACAGGACCTCCTTTTAGAAACTGGCTCTCTCACTTCCATCCTGAGTTCTAGGGAATCAAACACAGGACCTCAAGCTTAGCAGCAAGCACCTTACTCGCTGAACCATCTCACTGACCCTCTTTTTTTTTTTTTTTTTTTTTCCGAGACAGGGTTTCTCTGTAGTTTTGGTGCTTGTCCTGGATCTCGCTCTGTAGACCAGGCTGGCCTCCAACTCACAGAAATGGCCCTCTTTTCATTTTCAAATTGACATTTTCTCTTTGATCTAAAAGTTAACCAATTTTTGTGTACAATTCAGGCATACTTGAGAAAGAAAATGCAATCATCCATGTCTGAAGGCCAAGAGAGTGAGAGTGAATAATCTCAGCACTATTTTTATATAATAATCAAGGCTTGGAAGCCTGGTTCCCAATGCTGGCTGGACTCCTCAGCTGGGGGCTGTCCCGTGTCATGCTGAATCACTGAAGTCTCCCTGCCCTTCCCACTAGATGTCAGCAGTGTCCTTCTGAGCCAATGACAGCCAGAATTGCTGCAGCCAGCATCCCAGAGGACAGAAAAATATCTCCCCTCTTCGTGAAAATCAGTGGTTTGGGGTTTTATTTCAATCAAAAATTTTTTTTTTTTTTTTTTTTTTTTGGTTTTTCGAGACAGGGTTTCTCTGCGTAGCTTTGCACCTTTCCTGGAGCTCACTTGGTAGCCCAGGCTGGCCTCAAACTCACAGAGATCTGCCTGGCTCTGCCTCCCAAGTGCTGGGATTAAAGGCGTGCGCCACCACCGCCCGGCCAAATTTTTTATATATAATTATTAACTCTTCAATTATGTTTTGAGATATATAACTTTAGCTGACTTGGTACTCACTGTGTAGACCAGGCTGACCTAGGACTCCTAGAGATCTGCCTGCCTCCTCCACTTGAGTGCTTTGGATTAAAGATGTGTGCACCACCATGCACAGCTTTTTTTTTAAATGTGTTTTGCCTGGTGTGGGTGTGTGTGTGCGCGCCAGAAGAGACCAGAAGATAGTGTTGGAGCTCCTGAAACTTACATATGGTTGTAAACTGCTCACGTGGGTGCTGGGAATCAAACCAGGTTGTCTGGAAGAACAGTTGATGCTCTTAAAACACTGAGCCATCTCTCCAGCTCCACATTTTTCCTTTTTTGTTTTGAGACAGCATCTCATGTAGTCCAGGCTAGCCTTGAACTCCAGACACTCTTGCTTCTGTTTCCTGAGTGCTGGGTGACAGGCTGTCCTACTGTGCCTGGCTTATTCATTACTAGAGATGGAACCCAAGGTTCTGTGCATGGGCTAGGCAAGCACTCTATCCTGAGCTACATCTTCAGACCTTTTTTTACTTTGCAACAGTTCCTCGGGCTGGCTTTGAACTGACGGTGTATGTAACACAGGCAGTCCTGGAGCTTTCACTCCCCATGTCTCAGTCATAACAGGGATGGATTACAGGCCCAAGGAACCCAGCCAATGGTTTTTATTCTTTTATTTTTGGTTGTGAGCCCAGGCTTTAGCAGCTGAGCCATCTCTCCAGCCTGGGTTTTATTTTTATATATCCTTAGGTAAACGAAGGCCAGGAGGTGGTGAACCTACCAGGTTCCCTGTATCAAGATGAAGCAGGCCAGTGCTGCTGTACTCTGCCCTCATATGTCAAGGTCCTCAGTGAGGCAGAGGACAACGGACCTGTGTTTCAGAAGGTCCATCTCCCTCCCACCAGCCTCCTGATCCAAAGCTACCCAGGGGACACATGCCAAGCCAGCCTTTATGGGTACAGTTGCAACCCCTAACTTATAGACAATTGGATTCTAATCCCAGATATTACAGTCCAAGAGAGCCGCCTGCCTCAGCCTCCCAAATGCTGGCACCGAAGGTGTGCAGCAGCCCAACCAATCTCATAGGTACATCAGGATGTGGCCTCGACTGAAGAGAGGGTTCCTACAGAGGTGGATTAAGGTAGGTCCTAATCTAATATGTATGGTTTCTCCCAAAGGAAGTCAAAGTCTTAAAACAAAGACAGGCAAAGGTCAGACATCTACAAACAAAAAAGAAAGGATGGGTCCACAGCATGCCTACAATCCCAGCACTCAAGAGGATAAGGCAGGGGAATTGCTGCAGATTTTAGGCCAGCATGGGCTAAATAATTGACTCGAGAAAAAAAAAAAGAAAAAAGAGGGCTGGAGAGATGGCTCAGAGGTTAAGAGCACCAACTGTTCTTCCAGAGGTCCTGAGTTCAATTCCCAGCAACCACATGGTGGCTCACAACCATCTATAATGAGATCTGGCACCCTCTTCTGTATACATGATAAATAAATAAATAAATCTTTAAAAAAAAAAAAAAAGAAAGAAAGAAAAGAAAAGAAAGGAAAGGTTGGAGAGATGGCTCAGAGGTTCAGAGCATTCGCTGCTCTCCCAGAGGTCCTGAGTTCAATTCCCAGCAACCACATGGTGGCTCCCAACCATCTGTAATGAGATCTGGAGCCCTCTTCTGACCTGCAGGGACACATGCAGGCAGAACACTGTATACATAATAAATAAATAAATCTGAAAGAAAGAGAGAAGAGAGAGAAAGAGAGAAAGAGAGAAAGAGAGAAAGAGAGAAAGAGAGAAAGAGAGAAAGAGAGAAAGAGAGAAAGAGAGAAAGAGAGAAAGAGAGAAAGAGAGAAAGAGAGAAAGAGAGAAAGAGAGAAAGAGAGAAAGAGAGAAAGAAAGAAAGAAAGAAAGAAAGAAAGAAAGAAAGAAAGAAAGAAAGAAAGAAAGAAAGAAAGAAAGAAGTCTCTAGTCAAAGGGGCCCAGTCACTGGCAAACTATTCAAGCACTTATACAAGTGAATAAGCTTGTGGCTGTCACAACTAGAGATGACCTAGAGGTGGGCCCAGCTATTGCTCACTGCTGGCCTTTGATTTGGGGCTTTAATTAATCTCTAGGAGTATGAGGAGAGGTTCCTCAAAAAGCAACAGGCACCTAGTATGGAGGTGCATGAAGGCAGTCCCTGCTCCCCAACAATAGAACTCGCGAATTCACATATGTAAGTGCATTCCATGCATTCCCACAGTACATGTAGACGTTCAGATGCCTAGTCAGGTGTCAGTCCTTTCCTCCCTTCTCGTTTGAGAAAGGGTTTTTGTTCCTGGCATGTACAACAGGCTCAAAGGCCACTGAACTCCTGGAATTCTAGCTCCGCCTCCAATTTTGTTGTAGCAACAAAGGAATGTTGGATGCTTGTTTCCACAGCCAGCTTTATATGGGTTCTGGGATTTGAACCCAGGTCCTCACACTTAGGTGACAAGTGCTTCATCACTGGAGCCATCCCCAAAGGCCCTCAGCTGCAGGTTTTTGTACTGCAAAAAGCATGCACTCCAGGGGGCCCATGATGAGGAGTCTGAGTTCTTACTGGGACTCTGGGAAGGACAGGCTCAGCCCAGCTGAGCAGGCCCACAGGCACGGGAGGAATTCCTGAAGGCACCACTGAGGGCAGTGAGCCTGGCAAAATGAGGTCAACAGAGAGAAAAGTAGAACAGGGAAGGGGAGAGAGGCAGAAAAAGGAAGAACCAACTGGGCATGCACAGGAAAAAAAAAACACCTCAAGATGACTTAAGCACCCAGATCTAGCTGTATCTAATGCTGCTTTATTACTGCTCAACTTTAGTTCCATGAACAAATAAATTCTGCCCTTTGGGGGCGGGGGAGGGGGAGAGTCTAACATAACCCAGCCGAGCCTCAAACTCAGTATGTAGCCAGAAGATGACCTTCAAGTCTGGATCCTCCTGCCTCCATCTCTCAGGCGTTGGGATACATGCCTGGTTCAAGTGGTGCTGAGAATGGAGTATCATGCATCTGAGCAAGCAAGCACTCTACCAGCAGAACTAAGGTCCATTTATTGCATTACATTTATTTACTTTGTGTGTGTGTGTGTGTGTGTGTGTGTGACACATCCGTGCGCACACACATGCTGCAGCACACATGTGGAGCTCAGAGGACAACTTTTGGGAATCAGTTCTCTGTTCTATTATGTAGGTTCTGGGCTCAAGACCATCAGGCTTGGTAGTAGGCGACCCATCGAGTCGCCCCTCTCACTCACCCCCACTCCTGCCCAACCTCTCTCCAAGCCAATTTAACTTTAAAAAAAAAAAAAAAAAAAAAAAAAAAAAAAAAACACCTCCTGCTCTCATACAATGCCAGAGGAAGGAGATGGAACCGGAGACTTCATCAAAATGGCACCTCTGGTTATGTCTTCTCACTCCTCCCATCTCCACTTCAATACTGAGATGGAACCCATAGAGCAAGCACTCCACCACTGAGCCACACCCCAGCCCCTCACTGGGGGATTCTAGGCAGGTACTCCACCACTGACCACACCCCAGCCCCTCACTGGGGGATTCTAGGCAGGGGCTCTCCCACTGAGCCACACCCCAGCCCCTCACTGGGGGATTCTAGGCAGGGGCTCTCCCACTGAGCCACACCCCAGCCCCTCACTGGGGGATTCTAGGCAGGGGCTCTCCCACTGAGCCACACCCCAGCCCCTCACTGGGGGATTCTAGGCTGGGGCTAGCTAATCCTCAGCCCTCTTTTTACTTTTTATCATGAGATCAGGGTTTCAATTAGTTGCCTGGGCTGGCCTTCTATTCTCTCTAGCCCAAGCTTAAACTCACAATCCTCCTGCCTCAGGCTCCCATGTAACTGGGATGACAGCTCGTACCACCAATCCTTGTTTTACAATTAAAAGCAAAAACAAAAAGAATGTGAATAAGACATTTTCTGGGAGCCTTGGAAGTTTTTAAGAAAAACATAATCTAGATCTGTAAATCTACTGGCTGGCCTGGACCTTGCTGTGTATACCAAGCTAACCCAGAACCCCAGAGACAGACCTGCCTCAGATTCAGAAATGCTGAGATTTACAGATATGGACCACCACCACTGGCTTTTATCAATTTTCTGAAAAAGAACATCAGAAACATTCAGCCCCAGGACTTACCCACAACCTCTTGGCCCCTGCGGTCAAGCTCCAACTCAGCTATCTCACTCAGCAGGGTGATGCCCTGCAGGAAGCTGTGTTCCAGGCCTACGCTGGGGGCTGTGTCCAGCTTCTCCCCGGCTGGTACCCCAGTACCCAGAGAGGGCAGAGGCCTGGCCTGGGGCAGCTCGGCTGCTGCTGCCAGTGCATTCATGCCGGCCAGCGGGTCCTCCAGGCCTGGCAGGAGTGATTCAGAGCAGCTCTCTTCAAGATAGCAGGTACTGCCCGGAGCAGGTGCAGCCTCCTGGGCCTCCAAGTTCAGACACTGGCCCTCTGGGACAGCTAAGTCACAGTCTGAGAGCTCTAGGCTGGGCTGAGGCTCAGTCAGGGATGGCTGGGGCAGGCTGTCCTCAGGCCCTGCCTCTGTCATGGGCCCTTCCATTGGCACATCCAGGGGCACCTCCACCGGCTCTTCCTTAGTCTCCACCAGTGGCTCAGGTGTCAGCTGGGTTCCCAGCTCCAGGGCAGCCACGCAGGGCTCTGTCCTACCCGGTAGTTCTATCTGTGGTTCAGCCACTTGCGCAAAGTCTGAGGCTTCAGAGGGCTCCCGGCAGCCCTGACCCGCTGTGCTCAGCGCCTGGGCCTCTAGCAGGCCACCTCCGCAGCCACCTGCAGGGCTGACAGCCACCATGGTCTCTGGGACAGGCAGAGCTAATGGTGACTCGAGGGGAGGCAGCTCCGTGGGACCCTCTTCGACATCCTCAACCTCAGCCTTCACCTCACGGTCAGCGAGCGGCAGGGGCTCCTCTGGACTGTCCCGGGGTGGCTCTGGGATCTTGGAAGGTGACAGGCAGATGGGCTTGTCTTCAGGAGACAGTGCCAGGCGCTCGGGCTCATCAGCTGGGAGTGGTACATCAGGGGCGAGGCCATCAGCGTCAGCAGCCGCGGTGGGCTGCAGCAGGAAGGGGTAGGGTCGCCCGTAGTGTGGTGGCAGGGCTTGGAATGAGTACCTGGGGGGGATATCTGCCGAAGACAGAAGAAGTCAGTGAAGGGGGCTCCCCGGGGCTCTAACCTATCCCATCACCTGAGAGAGAAGGCACAACATATAACCAACTGCTCCTGCTTGATCAGCTGCAGGGTAGGGAATACCCTCCCCTCTGATCCTGAAATAACCCAAGACCCTTCCACATGTCTGAGCCTCGGAGAGTCGGCCACCATCTTGTCCTCAAGGGTCTTACAATTGTAAAGGCGAAACGGGACTGGACCAGAAGCAAATGCTTAAACAAGGTCTATGAAGAGCTGCCAGTCAGCCCGGGCTGTACCTCACCCCAATAAAGCATGTGTTCAAAAATCTCACAGTAGCTGGGCGTGGTGGCGCGCGCGCGCGCATGCCTTTGATCTCAGAACCTGGGAGGCAGAAGCTCACAGATCTCTGTGAGTTCAAGGGCAACCACGGGTACATAGTGAGACAGTGTCTCAAAACACAGCAGAGCAAAATCTTCATGGTAATACAGTTTTGTCCTAAGAGGCAGGACTGAGAGGAATGACTGGCAGCGTCAGTCCTGACCCAGGCCTGGGCAATGCCCAACAGGAGCTTAACAGGCACACCAGTCTACCAGAGGGTAGGCTCGAGGCCAGGCATGTGCTTACCCTTAGCACCAGCATTACACCCAAGACTCCAGGGAGGGGCAACCTCCTGCCAAACTAACTCAGCACTAATACAGGATTCTGAATTAAGATTCAAATCCTCCCAAGTGCGAGCTCACTAAAGAGGACACAGACCTCAGGCCCCAAAGCCACCTGCGGCCAGTCCTAATGAACACAGGACACTGGGACAGCATGTGTGTGGGGTCGAAGAGGTTGCCCAGATGGGAACCTCTAAGTGTTCCCAGGGTGACTCAGCAGCGACGGTGCAGAGTTTACAAGTCTGGGTTTTCGCTGTGCTCTGAGTAGCCTGCCTGCACGGATGCTATCAGACCCACGTCCCCTGCACTACACTAACAAGGGACCGGGAAGAGATCTCAGCTACGTTCATTCCAGAGTTGACTGGGTGATCCAGAGTGCTCATCAAGAGAGTGAGTGAACAGATGAATGAATGAGCCACTGGACAGGGGTCAGTGACTGAATGAAGCAGAGAACAGATTGTCGTGGAAGATGAATGAACAAGCAGGAGTGACACAGGTTCACAAATGAACAAATAAATGAATGAGGGAAGGGATAAATGAATGAGCCAGTGAGTGAATGAATGCACAGTGAACAGACAAGAATGAGTGAATGAACCAAGCCACCAATGAACACTCAGGAATTCAGTGTCTCATGGACAGGTGGCCCCTGTCCTGCACACTCACCTGTGAACAGGGCCTGGAAGGGGCTGGGCGCCTCCTTCTCCAGCTCGAGGTCTTTCTTCTCCACCACGTTCTCAGGAGCCTCTTCCTTGCGGGTGAGGCCAGGGGTAGGTGGTGGGGAGGCAGGCGGCGGGCTGCTGGGGTGCGAGCTAGGCGTGGCAGGGTAGGTGTAGGCTGGTGGCTTAGACACATCCTCCACCTTCTGGATAACCTTGGCCTTCAGAGAGGTCACGGGGGAGGCTCGGGGCGACGGGGGTGGGCTCACAGCCTTGCCATGGGTGCCTGTGGGGCCTGCAGCTAGGCCGGTAGGCTTGCGAGGCAGTAGCCCTGGGCCTGTGGCACTCAGGCTGGCCTTGCCCGTGGTCTCCAGACTCCTCTTATTCACCTTCTCCTCCATCTCAGTCCGATGCTCCTGTGCTTTCAATCGCTCCTGCTGGGGAACGGGACAAGCGTGGCAGGAACCATCATCACCTGCCTGGCCCCTGGGGCCTTCCACCCCAGAGACTATCGGCAAGATCCACGGCCCAGGCCACCCGGGCCTCCCTGTCCCACACACCACAGACATTCCACCGAGGCACACGTGTAATAAACATGGCATTCTACGGAACCCAGAGAGCGGGCTGGGGGCAGGGCACAGAGCTCAGGCTGTTACAAGGATGGCCTGTGGCCTAAACCCCTCGATGCCAGGATTCTGGCCCAGACCCATACCCCGGCACCTTGTAGTGTGCTTAACTACCTGCTCAGCACTAAGTTGCATTAACCAAGCACCACTGAGACATCTGACATCAAAATGAGAAACCTAGCTCTACAACAGCCAGTACTCACTGCCGCCCGGCAGCTAGTACCCAAAACACACCCAGGACCGCTCCACATACTCGCCACTGTGTGGCCACCTGTACCTAAGAGCTAAGTAACTAACCATTATTAGGACCCCTGTTTCCTGGAAGCGGAAACTTCAAGACCAGAGAGGTTAAGTCACTTGCTGGAGGACACAGAGCCTGAAAAATCTTTGTACCACCCAACTGATTACTCCAGAGTAGCTACTGCCTAGAGACAGATAGGGACCTCCAAGATCCCTTGGGTATCCAGTCACATCATCGCCAACCCACACCTCTGTCATGTTTTTCCACTACTCACTGGGTCCTGTCACTAGTGGGTACCACCAGCACACCCTAGCTTTCGTATCTGATCTTCTCTCTGGTCCTCCTCTGTTCAGATGCTGCCTCCTTCAGGCAGCCCTCCCGGACTGCCACTCTCTTCCAAGTCATATGGCTTGCCATGTCTGCCTCCCACCATAGGGCCAGGACTCACCACCAGCTGTGCGCTCCGCTGCAGCTCCAGGGCCTGGGCTGCCTGTTGTTGCAGGTACAGCAGCTCTTGCTGCCGCAGGAAGTGCTGCTGAGAGAAGAGCTGCAGCTGCTGGGCATGGTGCAGGGGGCTGCGGCCCGGTGGGTACAGGGCTGGCCAGAGAGGAGGGACAGCTGCTCGTTCCATTAGCTCAGCTGTGGAGACAGACCATAAACAGGGGGGCTGCACTCACGGCCCCAGCTCCTGTGTGGACCCTCACCTCATGTCCAGAGGGAGATGCTAAGGGCCAGTGCAGACGGCCAGGCAATACCAGAGCCGAGGCTCCTGCTGGCTCTCTCAGCCTGGAGTATCACCCCCATGTATATGCACACATTGCTGCCAAACCACCAAGGAGAATGTCCTCAGAGGTCACAGTTGGAGCATGTCAACATGCAGGATGGTACCAAAGTCACCATGGAGACTACAACCCATGGTCTGCAGAGTGGGCCTCAGAAGGGACAGGGACACCCAGTCCCCACAGGGGACCCTAACTGAATTCTCATGGAGTGGTCAGAACCTGTTCTCTGGACACGACTGAGGTTGGATGCTTTCTTGGGCCCACTTGTCCCCACCCCATATGCAGAGTTGTCCACCCCCACAGAAGGTCAGGAAAGTCCCTGGCTGTCACTTACCAAAATGAGGCAGGTGATCACTAGGGATAACCACCAGCTGGCCAGACTGGGGATCCCTGACGAACTGGTAGGCTGATGGCAAGGAGCCCCCTAAGCCAGGTGGGAATGCGGGGGCCATGCCCTGGTGTAGAGAGGGGGGTCCCAGGCCTAGGGGGAGAAACCCAAGTTCACATCAATGTAAGGAGATTCCAGGCCCATTGACAGCACTGTAGTCCCTGGTCACCACTGAGAATCCCAGAAGAACACTGAAGCGTACAGGCAGACTGGGCACAGGCATCTGTCCCACCTCTGCTAGGAAGCTGAGAGATATTTAGCTGGTCCCAGCCTTCCCTCAAGGAGAGATACCCCTTGGAGCTACACTCACCATAAGGGTGTCCAGCAAGCCACATGGATGTGCTGCCCGAGCGAGGCAGCCAGGGGTGTGCGGCCAAGTGAGTGGCGGGGTCAGCAGACCAGCGTCCCGAGCCTGCCAGCGTAGGGCCCCCAGTCACCATGAGGTTGGGGTTCAGACCATTAGGAGCACAGCTGGTGGGGTGCAGACGGGCCAAATCAGCCAACTCCTTACTTTCTCTGCAAAGGGAAACAGAGGTATGAGAACCACTGGGGGCCCCGGAATGGGGAGGGAAAGAAAGAAGGGCACAGCTCAGGCAGCACACAGGGTGAGCCTGGGGACAGCTGAGGCTCTTCCCTACTGCCTGGAGGGGCCTTGCCTCCAAGCCCAAGGTGGCTTGGCTCTCAAGGATCATGGTGGAACTCAGAGGTCACCTCATCACTCTTACCCCAAAAGCCCCCAGCCCCGACTCTCAAGTACCCCAAGCCCTCACCGGAGCAACTTCTCCTGGTCGCGGTCCAGCCGTGTACCTAGCAGCCGATCCTCCCGGTGTCTGGCTCGATCACAGTCATCATCAGTCCGGCCATGCCCTGGGGGCCAAAGGTGGCAGTGAGTCCCCTGCCTGCAGTGGTCCAGACTCTCATTACATCTTTCACCCATAGATGCCCTCCCCTCGTACACCCAACAGAACCCTCCCTGTGAGGATCTTTCTCCCAGCAACACAGATCCTTATGACCCCTGAACCCCACTGAGGGGTCTTTGGCCCAGAAACTTTCCATCCCAGGAGCCTGCCTGTTACTCATATGGACAGCTGTGGTGAAAATAACACCAGCAGATATAAGTTTAAACACAATAAAATCTATCAAACACAAGCATGGTGGCACTCGCCTTTGACCCCAGGACTCAAGAGGAAGAGGCAGGTGGATCTCTGAGTTGGAGGCCAGCCTGGTCTACAATAGTGAGTTCCAGGACAGCCAGGGCTCCACAGAGAAACCCTGTCTCCAAAAGTAAAAAATAAATAAAAATCAAACAACTGGGCATGGCAGCACACACCTGTGATCCTAACACTTGGCTGAGGCAGGAGGATAGATTTGAGTACAAAGCCAGCTTGGGTTACATATCAAGTTCCAGGATAGCCTGAGCTTCAGAGTGAGATCCTGTCTATTTTTTTTTTTTTTTAAAGGCAGAGAGGAGGCTCAGTGGATCAAGGTACTTCCTGCCAAGCCTGAAGACCAGAGTTCAATCCCCTCAATCTATAGGGTAGAGGGAACGGACTCCTACAAGTTGACTTCTGATCTCCACATGTGCACAGTGGCATACCTGTGCCTATACATATACACGAACACACAAAATAAATGTCTTTTCTTTTTCATCTTTATTTTATGCATACAAGTATTTTGCCTGCATGTATGTACTACGTTTATGCCTGCCTGGTGCTCTAGGAGTTCAGATGAAGGCGTTAGATTCCCTAGAACTGGAGCTCCAGATGGTTGTAAGATGGGAACTGAACTTGGACCCTCCACAACAAAAAGCCCTCTTAACCACTGAGCCATCTCTGCAGCCCAAATAAATGTATTTAAAAGTCGGTGATGGTGCACACCTTTAATCCCAGCACTCAAGAGGCAGAGGCAGGAGGATCTCTGTGAGCAAGTTCCAGGACAGCCAGGGCTGCATAGAGAAACCCTGTCTCAGAAAAGCAGTGATGATGATGATAATGATGATGATAATGATGATGAAGATAATGATGATGAAGAAAATTAAAGAAAAAAGATGGGGAGGCTCAACAGGTAAAGGTGCTTGCTGCCAAGTCTGACAACCTGAGTTCAATCTCCAGAACCCACATGGTGGAAGTGGGGGGGGCAGCTCCTATATGTTGCCTTCTCACCTTGACACACATGGGGTGACATGTCCATGCCCACACATTCACACACACACACACACACACACACACACACACACACACACACACACACACACGCTGGTATAAAGGAGAAGGGGTTGGGGATGTGACTTGGCTGGCAAACTGCTTGCCTAGCAGCCATGGAATCCATCCCCTTCTCCCCATAGGGGGACACCAGGCATGGTTTATACACACGGAAGAGGATTTTAAGTTCAAGGCTATCCTCAGGCTACATGGCAAATTAGAAGTCAATCTGGGCTACATGAGCCTCTGTCTCGGCAAATCGATAAATAAAGCTGGTCACGTGATGACAGAAGCAGAGTAGCCACCCCGGCCTGGCCCAACAGACCCAACTCGGGGTCTAGAGCAGGCCAAGTTCAGGATCCTCACAGGCCAAGGTCCCACTTGAAATGCAGCAGCTGAACTGCTGGTACCTCATCTATCTCCCTGCACCCCTAAAACCTCAGAGTCCCCAAGAGCACTGTCCCTGCCCAAGACAAGCTCAGAGATGGCAGCCCTCTGGTTTCCCCAAAGATGGGGATGCAGCCGTCCAGAGCACAGGAGCCACATGAGCCCAGACATCCAAGGGCCACACGTGCTACAGACCGCCAAACAGCCTAGTATGGGACAGGGCCAGTGCCTGGAGGCAGATGGAATAGAGCCAGCAAGTCTACCTGGAGTGAACCTCAGGGCTTCCTAGAACATCTTTTAAAAAAAAATCAGGCCCCACACTGGGAAACCCAGATCAATTTAAGTGGTGAGAGTGGACAGAGGTGGGGCAGGGGAGGGAGGTGTCCCTGGCCACCTGCAGGACCCTTTTCCCCAGAGCCACAGCCCACAGAAGCATTCACCAGGCTCTTTACTTACACCAGTGCAAAGTGACTGGAAGGGCAAGTTAAGGAAGGGGAGGAAGGAAAGCAGGAAGCAGGGAGCAATGCCACCTTCGGGGGGGGGGGGGGGGACCCAGCCAGGGCACTCCTTGCCTCTGAGGCCATGGAGTTCTCAAACTAACTTGGAACCCTCCTGTGGCGGTGAACATCATCAGCATGACGGGGTTCCAGAATGACGTAAGCAGGCAAAGCTGTGAGCATGTCTGTCTATGAGGGGTTTCCACAGAGGCTTCATGAGAGGTCAGAAGATCCACTCCTGAATGTGGGCAGAACTACGCTCTGGGTTGCCGACTCAGACCTAGTAAAGAACAGCGTGGCCAGGGGACGGCTCAGCAAGCAATGTAGGCAAGCCGGACAGCCTGAGTTCGATCCCCGGGACCCCCGGGACCTACTTGACGGAAGGAGAGAAGGAATTCCTGAAAGCTGTCCTCTGAGCTTGACATGTGTGCATATACACAAATACGTAAATAAATGTAAAAAAAAAATATTTTTAAGAGAAGAAAGTGGTTGGAGAGAGAGCTCAGCAGTTAAGAGAACCTGTTCTGTCATTATAAGAACCAGTTTGGGGTCCCAGGAACCACGGAACCAGCCAGGTGTCTTGCACACAGCTGTAACCACAGCTCCAAGGGACTGGAGACCTGAGGATTACTGGGGCTGCCTGGCTGCCAGGTGAGCCAAGGTGGCATGAGCTCTAGCTTCAGAAGGAGACCCTGCTTCAAGGACACAGGGTAGGAGAGGAGTGGAGGACGACACCCAACACCCTCTCCTAGTCTCTACCCGTGCATACAGTAAACATATCTGAATACACATGCTCACACAGGTGCATACATCAACAAAGTTCTAAAGGAGGAGAGCTGAGCCCCAGCATTCACATCTCTCTGCTTCCTGACCACAGATGTCCCCCAATCCTGCCTCTGCGCCTCCCCCACCACCATGGACCATGCACTCAAACTATAAGCCAAAATAAATGCCTCCTTCCTTCCTTCCTTAAGTAAATGTTTTTGTTGGATATTCCGTCACAGCAACTGTAGAAATAATACAAACCCCTCTCCCCGCCAAGAAGAATAACAGCAAAAAGTGACAGAACCAACCAGGTGCTGGGGAGAGGGCTGGGTTGGTGAAATAAAGACCTGAGTTTGAATCCCTTGAACCCATATTTAAAAACTGAGCACAAGCCAGGCAATGTTGGCACACACCTATAATCCTAGCCCTTATGAGACAGAGGCAGGAGGAGCTCTGTGAGTTTTGAGGCCAGACTGGTCTACAGAGAGAATTCCAGGATAGCCAGGGCTACACAGAGAAACCCTGTCTTGAAAAAAACGAATAATAAATAAATAAATAAATATAAAAGTAAAAGATAAACTGAACAAAACAGCACAAAACTGTAATCCTAGCACTGGGGAGGCAGGCAGAGGGATCCCCAGGGTTTGCTGGTAGAGAGCCTAGCTGAACCAGTGGGCTCTGGGTTTGGTCATAAACTCTATTGCCAAAGACAAGGAGGGGCTGGAGAGATGGCTCAGCAGTACATGCACTTGCTGTTCTTGCAGATGACACACTTCCCACCACCCACAGGACCACTCAGAATCACCTGTAACTCCAGTTCTAGGGAATCTGATGCCCTCTTCTAGCCTCTAAGAACATCAGGCACACGTGGTGCACAGACATTCACCCTGGCAAAATAGCCATACACACAAAATTTTAAAAAGAAAAAAAAAATTTTAAAGGTAGAAGAAACTGAGGAAGGCACTTCTGGCCTACAGACAGACAGACAGACACAGACACACACACAGACACACACACACACACAGACACACACACAGACACACACACACACTAGCAGAATTAGAAGGGGTTGTGCCCAGGAACCATTGAGAAACTAGCTTAGAAAGGAACAGCAGGTATGAGGCAGGGCCCAGGCTCAGAGAGCCACCCCGAGTTCCACAGCTGTGCCTGGAAATCAGAGCCTGAGCTCATACTTCCTTGTCCCAGGGGAGACGCCACGTCAACCAGGCTCACACACTCCCAAGGGCTCAGCCATCTGGGAAGGGCACGTGCCACCAGTCTCTGTCTAAGACCAGCTGCAGTACGGCGCTGGCTGCTGGGGCTGCTGGGGCCCCAGAAAGGGGAGGTGCCTGGAATGCAGCCTAGGCTCGGGGCCACAAGTCTTCTGTATACCATGACCGAATTGCCCTGGGTTACTGTCCCAAGTGTCACCTGCCACTAGACACCAGCTCAGAGCAGCCTCCATGCCCAGGGCCACTAGACAGAGCTCCAGGCCACTACAGGCAGCAAACTGGCTGGCTGCCAAAGAAATGTGACATGACTACCACACCTGGCCCCATGCTCTGAGGGGCTTCAACCCTACCCACATCACTCTGTAGCTACCTATGACCTGTTCACAGTTCACTCTGTCCAGTCACCCCACAGAGCCAAGCCCCTGCCCTAGGCCAACATCACGGGGTCCAGATGCCCTCCCTAGCCCTAGCTGCCAATCTCTGCATGTCAATCACATGCATCCCTTTCCCATCTTAGGGACACTCTGTTCCTTCCACACAGAATGCCCTTCCAATGGATTACTCGACTTAAATTGACATCAAGAAGGAAGGAACCATCTCCTGACCACCTCTCCCTCCATCATATCCCTCATTCCTCTCTCTCACTGCACTGATCATAGCATGACGATTCTGCTTGTGGTTAGTTCACCATCCAACAACCTCCACCAGATGTATGCATTCTACTGCTCAGGTCCCAACACAGCTGTCCACTTAAAACCAGACAGAAGAGAAATGCAATCAAAAAACACTAAATGCCAGGAAGAACAGATGTTTGGAAGAAAAGTGAGATATGTAGAAGGAAAGGCACCCTGGGGCAGGAACCTGCAAAGAAACAGTGAGGAGCCAATGGAAGTAAGCAAGAGAGGGAACAGAAAAGGAGAACTCAACAACAGAACATCTGCCTAGAATCCCCCAGTGAGGGGCTGGGGTGTGGCTGAGTGGTAGAGCACCTGCCTAGAATCGCTCAGTGAGGGGCTGGGGTGTGACTCAGTGGTAGAGCACCTGCCTAGAATCCCCAGTGAGGGGCTGGGGTGTGGCTCAGTGGTAGAGCATCTGCCTAGAATCCCCCAGGGAGGGGCTGGGGTGTGGCTGAGTGGTAGAGCACCTGCCTAGAATCCCCCAAGTGAGGGGCTAGGGTGTGGCTCAGTGGTAGAGCACCTGCCTAGAATGCCCCAGTGAGGGGCTGGGGTGTGGCTCAGTGGTAGAGAACCTGCCTAGAATATCCAGTGAGGGGCTGGGGTGTGGCTCAGTGGTAGAGCACCTGCCTAGAATCGCTCAGTGAGGGGCTGGGGTGTGACTCAGTGGTAGAGCACCTGCCTAGAATCCCCAGTGAGGGGCTGGGGTGTGGCTCAGTGGTAGAGCATCTGCCTAGAATCCCCCAGGGAGGGGCTGGGGTGTGGCTGAGTGGTAGAGCACCTGCCTAGAATCCCCCAAGTGAGGGGCTAGGGTGTGGCTCAGTGGTAGAGAACCTGCCTAGAATCCCCCAGTGAGGGGCTGGGGTGTGGCTCAGTGGTAGAGCACCTGCCTAGACAGTGAGGGGCCGGGGCATGGCTGAGTTAGCAAGCACGTAGTATACATGTGGCAGTGGTTTTCATTCCCATCAGTAAAAGAAAGCACCAGAGACAAACAACTTCTCAAGCCCAAACTCAAACCATATCCTCTTCTTGCACACACACACTTATGACCCGTGTGGGCACAGGTATTTTGGACACTAAAACATAAGCCACCCAAAACACACAAGAGGAGTACCCTACCATGTCACAGAACCCTATTCAGGGTAGATGATTTGTCCACTATCTTACCATCCCAGAATAAGCATGTGCTGCTGCAACCACCCCCTCTCGTCAGAGGACTGGCTGGCTTCCTTGGCTAGGTATCTCTGCCCAGAGCAAGACGATCGTTCAGTCAGCAAACATCCACTAAGCACCATTCACTTAGACCTCTATGATAGAAGATTTCAAAGTCAGCAGACACATCCTGATTCAAAGTCCAAAGGCTCAGATGTTCTCAAGAGACATAAGGACATCCAAGGACTAGCTAGGGACAGTCAACACAGGATGGGATATTCTACCAGGAAAACAAGCATGGACCAGCTGGAGCACTGGGTGGTATAAAGATACTGCTAGAAGCCCGGTGTGGTAGTACAGGAGGATCTCTGTGAGTTTAAGACCATCCTGATGTGTATAATGAGTTCCTCCTCAGGGCTACACAGTAAAACCCCATCTCCAAAAATAAAACAGTGGTAGGAGAAAGACCCAGGCCCAGTACCCCAGCCCTGAGGCTGGGTGAGGCCCTGAAACCTGAATGACAGAGACATTACAAATAAGAGTGACAGAACACCTGGCCTTGCTAGGTTGTCTGAGAAATAGGAATGAAATCAGTCCAAGAGAGAGGTCGTAGAGAAGACTACACTTATGAAGACCATGGAGCCCAGAAGGCAGCAGCAGCAGGCTGGGAAGGGGAGGAACCCAGGGCATGTCAGGAGATATATACACAAGGTCCCAGTACAGCTATGGGTGTGTAGTCTGGAAGCTGCAGGAAGGGAGCTTTGTGGGTGGCCCTGGACTGTGGTCCAAGAGAAGAAAAAGTTGGGGACATGAAACAATGCCTGCCTTGAGATGTCACACAACACGGGAAACCTCACCCGGCCCGGACCTTTTCCCAGCCTTCACTCAGCCTGCCAAGCCCTCACCAGGACATACTCAGCTTTAATGCCTGAACCACAGACCCTTAGCATGGCAGCAGGCTCTGCCCTTAGCTGACAGAGTGCAGAGTTCAATAAAGATGCTGAAAATAGGTCTCCAAAATACACAAAATACTGACCAACTTACCAAGTTCTGGAAGAAGATCCAACTTCAAAAATGAGTTCAACATGGTGGCTAACAGTGGTAAGAGAGACTGAGGCAGGGGGGTTACAAGTTTGAGGCTAGTTTGGGCTTAGCCTCAGCTATTAACAAGACCTTGTCTCAAAAAGGGGGAGGGGGGTTGGGAGCTGGGTCAACAGATACAGTGCTCACCTGTGCAAGTGTGAAGACACAAGCTTGGATCCCCAAAACACATAGATGACCTATGTCAGAGCTCCTACAGTGATGTAGGAGATAAAGACTGGAAAGGCCCCGCAAAAGCCCACAATCCAGCTAGCCTGGTGTACACAGTAACAAACAAGAGACTCTGCTTCAAACAAGGTAGACAGCTAGAACTGGCACCCAAGATTGTCCTCTGTCCTTAAAACATGCAACCTGGCACACATATGCCCACATACTCACACAAACTCAAACACATAGTCACACAAATCAATTAATCAATCAATCAATCAATCAATGAATCAATAAAAATGGCAAAAAATGCTAAGGGAGACAGATGATCCAGAGGGTAAAACTGTTTGCCTCACAAAGCCTGATGACCTGAATTTGATCCCTTAAACCCAGAGTGGAAGGGAAGAATCAACACTAGGAAGTTGTTCTCTGACCTCCATATGTGCAAACATATGTTCACACACTCACATTCTCGTATACACACACAAATAGAAATAATTAAAAAAAAAAAAAAAAAAAACACCAGCAGCCAGGGCATTGGTGAGAAGACTCAGCAAGTGTAAGGGATGTGATGGCCCCTTCTCACATCTCTGGGCACCAGCACACACGATATACACTCACACGCATGCACATACATTTCTTCACTTAAATAAGATTCACTAAAGCCTGTCAGGAAGCTGTCTCTACCATCCACATCATTCACTTATTCATCTGTTTACCCAACACCTACTATGCTCCAAGCCCCATGTTGACAGGGCACCAGAGGCACTGAATGAGGCGACACCCGGCTCTACCCCCCACCCCTCCGGAGGACTCGGGAGGCTTAAGGTTAGTCTATTCCTAGGAATCTCCAGGACATAATGAAGTGACTCAAAACAGCACAGAGGTACTACGTGCAAAAATATTCCACACAGCATTCTCGACACAAAAGAGAGCAGGCAAAAACTTAAAATGCCCACAGGGGATCAGAAACCTAACTATGGTACCTGCTGGCATGTGCTCCCCACGGAATATTAAAGACCGTAAAAAAAATGACACTTGTAAAGAGTCCACCATCTCGGGAGAAATGACCCACACTGTGATGCAGGAACAACGCATTAAGACCAAGACTATGCCGCGCTAGCCACTCTGCAGGTAGACACAAATTGCACGGGGAAATGAATTCAGGGAAAGCCAGGAAAGTGTTTGGGGTGCTGGGAAAACATAATGGTCTTTTTCTTCCTTCTCCTCTCCTGTACTCTACACGTCTATATGGATAATGGGAAAGGCAATCAAAGTTTCAATAGCAGCCACGATGGACAAGCAGTACTGGGGAGCAGGGGAGGCTTGGGAGAAAAAGAGTAGGAAACCAGCCAGGAGCGGTTAGTGCGTGCCTTAAATCCCAGCACTCCAGAGGTAGGCGGATCTCTATGAGTTCAAAGCCAGCCTGGTCTACAGAGTAGGTTCCAAGCTAACACAATGAAGCCCTGTTTTTGTTTTTTAAAAAGGGTGGAGGGCAGGAAACTAGAAGTGAGACATCAAGGCAAGCAGATCCAAGGATTAGAAAATGGGGAGAGGATTCAGAAAAAGCAAAGTACAAGTGTGAGGACCTGAGTTCAGATCCCACAGAAGCATGTAAAGCTGGGAAGTGGAGAAAAGAGAATCCACAGAAGATCTGGTGCCAGTTAGCCTGGTCTCTGAAGCCCCACAAGAGAAAATGTCTCGGGCCAGAGAGGTGCCTCAGTAGGTAAAGTAGCCTGCTGCCAAGCCTGAAGACCTGAATTCCATCCCCAGAACCCACAGGGAAGAAGAACCATTTCTTACAACTTGTCCTCTGACCTCCATGTGTGCAGTGTACTCACGTGTGTGTCTGGGCATGCACGCACATACACACACACAATAGGTAAATATCATAAGAGAGCCTATCTCAAACAAAGTACACGGTGAAAGGAACTCCTTTGGTTGTCTTCTGACCTCCACACTTGCGCATAACACCTGTACACACACCCACACCCACACCCACACCCACACCCACAGAGTAAAATCTAAGAGTGGGACTAGGCCTGGTATAATGCCAACTACTACAAATCCAAAGCCTATGTAGGCTACACAGCAAGTTCAAGTCTGGGCAACTTAACGAGAAACGGGGGCTGGAGGTGTGGGTCACTTGCTGGATTGCTTGCATAGCATGCAGCAAGCCCTGGGGTCCATGCCAGCTTGCATGAACCAGTGTCAGGATGCACATGCCGCCTGTCCCAGCACTCAGGAAGTGGAGGCAAGGGAATCAAAAGTTCAAGATCATTCTTAGCTACAACGTGAGCTGGAGATGACTGCCCCCCCCCCAAAAAAAAATAACAGAGTGGCACAGTACTTGCCTATCTTGTGCATTAGTGATCCTATAGGTTCGACCTTCCCACCACCAAAACAAAACAAAATCAGGACCCAGCACCTACCTTTGACGTTGTTCAGTGACAGAGAGCGCTCCTGGTCTACCAGCCCAGGCCCCAGGCGGCTACTGCTGCCGCTGTCCTTCTGCCGCGCCACAGCCACAGCAATGCCCACGGGCGGGTGTCTCACTTCGGCCTCCCCCTGGGCACCAGAGCCCTCCCGCCCGAAGGTCTTGGCGCTCTCAGGTCTCTCTGGGTCCCGTTTCAGCTGCCGGCCCCCTCCAGCTGCAGGGACTCCAGAGTGTGTAAGTCGGGCCTGGGCTCTGGGGGGACCTGCAGATGTGGGTGTAGGTTCGGGTTTCATGGTTCCCAGGCCTCCAAAGGGGCTCTTCTTCCCACCACCGCCAGGGCGCACGGCCACGGCCTCCCGAGCAAAGCTACCACTGTATTTGATGAGGCTCTGCATAGCAGAGGCCTCTCCGGGTCCATGGGCTGCAGAGTGGAGGTCGGCACCAGGCCTGCCGCAGGGGGCCGGGGCACGGGGCATTGTACTCCCTGGGTCCAGGTAGGCCTTTTTGGATGCTGTGGCGGCGACAGCTGCTTCCTCTTCAGCTCGGCTGGCATGGTGGTGCTGGGCAGCTAGGACAGCCATCTGCGTGGTGGCGAAGTTGCCCAGCTCAAAAGGTTTCCACTTGTGCTCCGGCCCGGGAAGTCGGGATGGTTCCAAGCCAAAGAATTTAGCAGCCTGCTGGGCAGCAGAGGAGCTAGAGCCTCGGGGTGCACGCTCACAAGGCCTCGGGTCAGCCTCAGGCTTGAGTAGTTCCTTGGGGGGCAGGTAGGCGCGGGCATCGGGGGAGGACCGAGAGGATCGGGCTGGAGGTCCATCGGATGGAGGTGGACGCTTGAGGGAACGGATGACAGAACTCTTCTCCCGCAGGACCTCTGGTCGCTCCAGTCGTGGAGATCCAGGGGGACCTTGCAGGACGCCAGGACGGCCTGGCTCACGCTCCCTGGCCCTGGCATCACGAGCCTGAGATGCTATCTGGATGGGTCCCACACGCTCATCAAAGGCCTCCACAGAAGGCACAAAGGTGGGTGCCACCACGCGGTGCTCACGGCCTGGTTCACGGAACACGGTGTAGACATTAGCTGGTGTCGAGGAAGGGGGTGCAGGGGGACCCTTGGGAGGCAGTGGTGGCGGCGGTGGTGGCAGTGGGGACCCACAGGGCCTTGCCGTGGGCAGCAGAGCTTCAGCCCGCCGCAGCAGCCGAGCACTCTCCTCCTGCCTGGCCACCTCCTTGGCACCTCCACGGCCCAATTCGGCCACCAGCCCTGCGTCCACCGCGCCATTGCATAGGCTCAAGGTGGATGGCTGCAAAGCACCCTTGGCTTTGGCCTCTGCCAAGAAGGGTGACAGGCGCTCAGCCAGGCGTGAGGGCCCACGGTCCTGGCGGCCCTCAGCTCGGGCCTCCTGGGTTAAGTCCACCACGCCACGGGGCACGGATACCTCCTCACGTGCCCGAGGGTCTTTCTTGCCAAACAACGGAGGGGGGTCTCCACCACGGCCTGAGCGATCCTTCCCTGCACCTTCCCGGGAGGAGCCTTTGGCTGGACCACCTGAGGAGTGGCCACTGGGGGTTCTGGCCGAGGGTGCGTGAGAGTGCAAGGTCCCAGGCGCAGGCAGGTAGAAGCCATCTAGGGAGAAAAGGACACAGTGAACCAGAATAATTACCCACGCATAACCCAAGGGTGCATGGCACCCCAAAGAGACAACGTGTAGGGACCTGGTCTACCCGAGGGAAGGGCCAAGCATGGCTGGAAAGTGAGTAACAACTTGACTTTAGCCATCTCATCCTCCCCGGCTTGTTTCCTCATTCTAAAGGAAGAAAGGCCAAAGGCTGCTTTCAGAGCTACCCAGGGCTCATTAAAAGGCTGTGGGTGACACAGTGACAGTGAGGGGACTTTGGGACTGTGTCTCAAAAAGGCACCTTGACGCCGACACCTGTAAGTCCAGCATTCAAGGCGGTAAAGGCAGGTGGATGTTAAGTAAAAGCAGGTGGATGTTTTAAAGGCATCCAGAGCTATGGAGCAAGGTCTAGGCCACTACGGGCTGCATGAGGAAAGAGAGAGAAGGGAGAGGTGAGGAGAGAGAAGAGAAGGCAGGGAGGGAAAGGAAGGAATGGAGGAGAGACTGCAAGATGGCTTAGCATGTCAGTGTCTGCTGTCAAGGCTGAGGAGCTGAGTCTGATCTCCGGCCAGTGTGGCAGAAGGAAAGAATTCCAAGTTGTCCTCGGATGGATGAATGGAAGGAAGGAAGGGAGGGAAGGAGAGAGGGAGGGAGGGAAGGAGAGAGGGAGGGAGGGAGGGAGGGAGGGAGGGAGGGAGGGAGGAAGGAAGGAAGGAAGGAAGGAAGGAAGGAAGGAAGGAAGGAAGGAAGGAAGGAAGGAAAAAAAATGATTCAATTATTAGTTTAAAAAAGGAAAGGAAAAGCCAGGTGGTAGTGGTGCATGCCTTTAATCCCAGCACTCAAGAGGCAAAGGCAGGTGGATCTCTGTGAGTTCAAGACCAGCATGGTCTACGGAGTGAGTTCTAGAACAGCCAGAGCTACAGAGAAACCCTGTCTAGGAAAAAAAAAAAAGGGGGGGGAGGAAGGAAAGAAGGGAAAGAAAATATAGCTGAAGGTCAGGTATGGTGGTACACGTCTTTAATCCCAACACTTGGGAGGCTGAGACAGGTGGATCTCTGTGAGTTCAGGGCCAGCCTGGTCTACATGGTGAGTTCCAGGACAGCCAGGGCTACCTAGAAACCCTATGTCAATAAAAGAAAAGAAAATATTCGTGAAGAGGCTGGGGGAAAGGGATTGTGGTTCAGTGGTACAGCCTTTTCCTAGCACCTGCAAGGCCCTGGGCTCCATCCTAGGGACCCCCCAAGAAAACAACATGGAAGATACTTGTAATCCTACAGAGGGCACCCCCCAGAGAAACCCCAGGAAATCACTCTGCCACCCCCTCCCTGCCAGGCAACAGCCCCACCCCCTCCAGCTCCTAACCTTTCTGGGTATCGAAGATGCTGGGCTGACCCAGCTGACTGAGGAGGGGGCTCCCACTGCTGGGGGGCTCCAGGTGGTTCAGGTGGAGGTAGGATGGGTACAGCCCACCGGGCAGGTGGGAGAAGCCTAGGGAGAGAAGACAGAGAGGTCTAGACCAGTCAGTCATGCTTTCCCCATAGGGAACTTCCTTCTAGCATTTTCTTTTCCTTGGAAAAAAAACACAGTGGCCTGTCAGCTCCCTGGTACAAGAAGCCGAGCGGTTAACACCAGTTCGCAGGGTGGCCATTGTCCCACTCCACACCCTGCCACCTCAAGCCTTCTTTGAGGCCCAGGAAACCCACAAGGGCTTAGATGCAAGTTCAAATATCCCAGAATCAAAATCAGAATGGACCCAACCTAGAGGAGACTCGGAAGCCATGATTCTCATTTTAAACCTCAAAAGCAACCTTAAGAGGACCACACACTCTTATCATCTCATTTTACAGATTAAACACAATGCAAAACAAAACAAAAACAGACTCACAGTAGACCACTATCTAAGAGATCATTCTGTACCTAAACCTGGCTTTGAACTGAAGAACCTGGACCCTACAAGCCCAGACCTCAGCAGAGTGTGGACCCTGGATGAATGGATTTCACGGGCCTCTGCTGTGTGCCTCAGAACTGACTGCTTGCCTTCTCTGAACACAGAAGCCAGGCATCTCTAGCTGCCCGGTCTTGCAAGGAAGACCTCTTAAGTCCCCTGAAACAGCTCCTACAGTGAAGCCCAAGGAGAAAGTGGTGTGACTTCAGGAAGGGTGGCGACAGGCAACAAACACAGACAACGAAGAGCAAGCAGGGATGAGAGACGGGCACTGAGGGGCCAGGCAAAGCTTCTTATGTCCTGCCTGGGGCTGGGGTCCTACTGGAGAGCAACAAGGAACAGTATCCCTGGACCTAGTCTTCCGTCTGTCTGAGGTTAGGGATGCAAGGCATGGCTGACGTCTTTTTCTCCACATCACCTGATAGCTGAGCACTTGGTGGCGCACACCTTTAACCCAGCAGAGGCAGAGGCAGGTGAATCTCTGCGAGTTCAAGGCCAGCCTGGGCTACACAGTAAGAAAGACCCCTTGTCTCAAAATAAACAAATGAACAAACAAATAAATAAAAGGGGGTTGTCCAGAATGGTGGCTTCACACGTGTAATCCCAGTACTTGAAAAGCAGAGGCAGGAGGGTTGCGTCAAATACAAGGCCATTCTGGTCGACACAGTGAATTCTAGGCCAGCCAGCACTACATAGTAAGACTTTGTCTTGAAAACTAAACAAGACAAGGCAACCCACAACACAAGTCGCGAAACAAAACAGACTGGCGGTCCACAGCATCGCAGATGAACATGAACCAGTGCTCAAGCTGCTCGCAGCGGGACCCTCTGCTTTCATATTGCAAGATGGGTACCTCAGCCCCTTTCCCAGAGGATGGGGCGGGCCCAAAAACGCAGCCCCAGGGCCAGGTCACGTCAGTGGCATATGTGTTTGCTATCAGCATCTCAGGAAGGCCTGAACTGGTGACACAGGAGAGGTGACCTGCGCCAAGCCTCTGCTCACCACTCACCCAGGCTGAACTCAGTGGGAGGGACTCAGAACACCAGCCCACACAAGCATCCAGTATCCCAGACCATGGCAAACACCCAGCAGAGGGGACACAGCCCTCCCTGTGCAAGACATAGATACTCGTTCCTGGACTCAGGTGCCTGTCTCAAAAGGCCCAGGAAGAACAGCCTTGGTGACCTCCTCTGTACAGGAAGGACCACGCTGTCATGCCTGACAGGGACACTTCCAGCAACCGATGAGCAAAATTCAGCAGCCCACAACCCCATGCTGGTGGGCATTCATTCTGTCTCCAACCCCAGGAAATAGGGAATGGCCAAGACAACCTAAAGCAGGCAACAGGGGCCTCCCAGAACTACAGTATCCCAGATTCTAGGGGAGCCCACAGGGTCCACAAGACATAAGAGGGCCCTAACCTCAACCAAGCAATACCCCAAATCCACCAGAGCCAGAGGTGGAGGAGGCATGCCTCCCATGCATGGGGGCTTAGATTTGTTCAATTCCCAGCACTGCTGCCAAAAAAAAAAAAAAAAAAAAAAAAAGCCCAGAGTACGCAGGCCTGAGGCTCCCCACAATAGCTGGGGCATGAGGTGGGAGTAAGTGTGGGGGCGGGGATAGTTCTCACTGAATAAACACCAGCCCCTGACCTCAAAACGGCACACCACCTGGGAATAACCACATAGGAGGGAGAGGAGCGACTGCTTAAGCCGCCCATGAAGGAGGAGCCAGCGGGCTGGGGTGAGAGGCTGCAAGCAGAGGTGTAAACAGCTTGTGCAAAGGCCCTGTGGTAACAAGATAAGCACTGAGTACTAGAGGGAAAAAACGGAGGCCACTGTGAGAAAGTTGTTGAGAATGGTGTTGGGGACATAAAATTGCTATCATGGTTGAGACAGTGGCCCGGCAGCCCTCAGCCCCTCCCATCTGGCCCACTCCTTACCTTCATGGGCTCGGGCGGCCCACAGCTGCACCATAGGCAGGTTGCTGGGGGTGGGGGAGCGGAAGGAGAGGTCAGAAGGCAGGGATACTGGACTCCCCTGAGACGAGGCCGAGGGCCCCATCCCGTTGGCCACAAAGCTGCCCAAGAAGGCCTCGCCTGCAGAGAAAGTGGGGGGGGGGTCCCCTGTCAGGCAGCCAGCAAACCAGTAAACCACCTGGACCACCATCCCAAGGGCCCCCCCTCACTGCAAGAATCCTTCACTGCCAGAGAGATCAAAAGGCACCCCTTAGCCAGCCCGGGCCACACCCTATGGGCCCAATCACCATAGCAACCAAGGAAGACAGCTAGACTTCCCCTGAGCACCCACACACACACAGAATAGTTTTACTCCTCTGGCTGCAGATGTAAGCCTGAGTCCAGTCTGGAATGGGAGTAGGGGGCCCCCAGCGACCACCCAGGCGACCCACAGAGTGTAATGGTTACTGGAGAGGGAGCTCATGTTCTGACCTCAGCACAGGACACCAACATCCCCAAGGACCCCACAGTTACCCATGATGTGCAAGAGCCTGAGTGTCCAGTGATTGTAACTGGACAACCACTAGACACTTACAGTGCCCATGTAACTGGTGGAAAAGCGGACACCCCAAGAGGAAAGGCCTTGGCATGGCCAAAGAGCAGTGACCCCCCAGCGGGACATCTCAGAGCCCAACCTGAGAGGTGTGACATGTGGAACCATCACAAGGTGAGAGGAAAACAGCAAAAGTCAGGAATGGTGACATACATGTACAATTCCAACCCTTGTGAGCTGAGGCAGAAGGATGGCAAGTTCCAAGCTAGCCTGGGCTACACAGCGAGCCCTTGTCTCAAAAGACAAAAAGGTTTTAAAAAGATGGAGCCTGCCAATGATAGTTTCCATCGGTTATCGACAGGAGAACAGAGGCAATCCGAGGCCAGCCTGAGCTACGTAGCAGATTCCAGGTAGTCTGGGCTACAGGATGAGACCCTGTCTAAAATACCCATCCTCGGTCTGGGGAAGTAACGTAGAGCGCTTGTCGAGTATGCATGAGGACCTAGGTTCAATCTTCAGAACCACAAAAATATATATACTATTTAAAAAACAAAAACCGGGTGGGAGGCATGCATTTATCAAGAACTGTATAATGGATATGATAGTTTTAGGAACAATAATAGTAAATAGGCCAGATGTTCTGTGGGAGATTTCAAGCTCTCCCCAACACACGCCGTAAGAGAGGCAGTGAGCCCTGAACACATAACTAGGCCCAGCACCCCAACCCAGCACCCGCCAGGTGCCCATCCTGGCCAGTCCCCAGAGGAGGGCTTCGTGTAAACACAGAGGGCCTTCTTTAGTCCCTGAGAGGTAGGCACTGTTTGCAACAACACATGCAAGGAACATTACACTGGACACACAGACAGGATGCGTGTGGCTCAAATGCCAGGGGGGCCCCTGGTCTAAGCCACAGGGAACTCACAGACTCCACCCATGTATATACACATTCCAGCTTCTGGGTCCCCAAAAGCCCCCCCATGCAAGCCCTGTATACAAGTGCCCACTGACCACCTCTCAAACGGGGAAAGATCCCAAAATATACCCCCAGGCCCTTTGGGGTAGACACAGGAAAACTGAGTTGGCCAAAGGCAGGGCTTCCTCATTAATTACGCCGAGTAGGGGCAGCGGTAGCTAGACAGCACACACCCTCTGACCACATGCCTGTTACCATGGTCTACGTCCAGCCACCGTCACTGCGGCCAACTTCTGCAGCCCAGAGTCCAGCGCAAACTCCTGCAGCCCAAGGGCCCTTGTGGTCGGTCAGCACATCCATGCTGCCTGAGTCCCGGAGAAGTAGGGCCTCTGGGCCCTGCCAAGCCCTAGGCTTCCTCCCTGATGTGGCAGATGGCGGGTCCGGAAGCCAGTAGCCAGGGGTTTGCGCAAAGGCTTACATCAGCCGCCAGTTCTTCCTGCCCCGGCTGTGCGGAAGTGCAGGGCCCAGGCCTTCCCCTGCCTGGGCTTGTGAAACCCAGCAAGCAAAACCCAAAAGCATTGGGGCCCGGATGCCACCAACGGCTCCTGCCACCGTCAGGGATCCAAGGGGCCCCAACTACTGCCTCCCAAGCTGGGAATAAGGACAGCTGGTGGGAGGGGGGTTCCCAGTGACCAGGCAAGCCAATGATGCCCTCTGAGCATGGAGCTGCAATCCTAAAGCAGGCGCAAAACACAGGAATGGTGGCACAGGACAGTCACTGGAGCTACTCAGGAGGCTGAGGCCAGAGGACGGAAAGGTCAAAGCCACTCTGAACTAGAGTGGACAAAGGCTAGCCAGGGTCACTCTGACTGTCTCAATAAAAGATATAAAGAGCTGGGAAGGCTGGCTCAGTGGTAGAGCACCTGCCTAGAATCCCCCAGTGAGGGGCTGGGAGTGTGGCTCAGTGGTAGAGCCCCTGCCTAGAATCCCCCAGTGAGGAGCTAGGGTGTGGCTCAGTGATAGAGCACCCACCTACCATGATCAAGGTCTTGGGTCCCATTCATGGAACTTTAAATAGTTCCTACAGAACAGTTACACTAGGACCACCAGCCTTATCACCCTGCCTGACATCATCAACAAAGTCACAAGCATAGCTGGGTCAGTCAGGTACAGGACTGGGTAAATAAATGATACACAGCTACACCGAGAGGACCAGGGCCCAGCAGACACTGTGCTGTGGGATGTGGCAGCCACTGACCACGTGTCACGCCTGAGCATCTGAAATACAGCTACTAAGACTGGAGAACTCTATGTTTTATTTTATTAAATCTCAATTAATTTAGATTTAATTCAGCAATATTCTAAGCTGAAGGTTTTTCCCAGCTAGAAACCGAAGGAGTGGATGTGGAAGGTCAGTCTCCGTGGAAGAGTCTCTGTGGGGAAGAACTGGGACAAAGTGGGATTCCTAGGGTGAGCCAGGGGCCATGTGCTAGCTCCCATGCTCAGTGTGTGTGTGTGTGTGTGTGTGTGTGTGTGTGTGTGTGTGTGTGTACACACACATGTATACATATTCATGTTCATTCAGTATATGCACATCTTCCCAGCTGTTAGCATGGATGCCAGGATCTGAAGTCGGCCCCCATGCTTGCACAGCCATCTCCATGCCCTCCCCCACCCCCACCCCCCACCCCCTGCCTTTTTTTGAGACAAGGTTTCACTATGTAGCCCAAGCTGCCCTGGCTCTCACTATGTAGGCCAGGCTGGGCTCCAACATCAGGGCTCCTCCCACCTTAGCCTTCCCAAGTGCTTAGACCTCTTCTGTTTTTTCACAAGGGTGCTGGATATCAATCACGTCCTCAGGCTTATGACTGTCATATCCACCAAAGACCCAGGTACTTCTCCCATCCAAGCATTAGCCAGGTCCCAAGTTGCTTAGCTTCCAAGATCAGGACATTCAAAGTGGCATCAAAATCCCAAGCACTTCTGCCAGGCAGTGGTGGCACACGCCTTTAATCCAGCACTCAGGAAGCAGAGGCAGGTGGATCTCTGTGAGTTCAAGGCCAACCTGGTCTACAGAGTGAGTTCCAGGACAGCAAGGATTATACAGAGAAACTCTGTCTTAGGGAGTTGGGGGGGGGGGGGGGTGCAAGCCCACTCTACCTCCAAACCTCAGGTGTCTTTTGCCCACATGCCTCAGGACACTTCCCAGATCCTTGCTCACTCCCCTGAAGCCCTAGAGCCTAGGAACCTTGTTACTCTTATTTCAGATTAAGAAATTAAGACTGCCGGGCGGTGGTAGGCAGAGGCAGGCAGATCTCTGAGTTCAAGGCCAGCCTAGCCTAGAGAGCAAGTTCCAGGACAGCAAGGGCTATTACACAGAGAAACCCTGTCTTGAAAAACCACACACACACACACACACACACACACACACACACACACACACAAAGTCAGATGTAGTGACACACCCATGTCATCCCAAGGCTAAGGAAGTAGAGATAGGCAAATCCCTAGGGCTCAGTCAACCAGCCTAGCCTACTCCAGGCCACTGAGAGAGACCCTGCCTCAAAGGAAGTGAACAGCTTCCTGAGGAATGACAGACACCCAAAGCTGTTCTCCAGCCTACACATGCACAGCCAAACCAGAGAAACCTTGTCTTGAAAAACCAAATGAAAAAAAGGCTGAGCTGAATGTGTAGAGCATCTGAATATTATGCATGAAGCAGCCCTGGGTTCCATTCCCAGCTCTTCAAGAAAAAAACACATCTTCAGAAGTTGGGGTTAATAAGGGGGCCACTTGCTCAGTCAGGACGAGAGCCCGCTTGGGTATCTCTGTTTCTTGTGAAAAGATTTAATGACATTCATAAAACTTTCAACTTTCCCGAGTCGTTTTCCTACACACCAGGCTGTGTGCCAAGCACATACCTCACCAGCTCCTGTAACCCCAGGCTCATCCCGGAAGGAGTTAGTCATGATGCACTCACTTACAAAGGAGAAAGCAAAGCCGCTGTGGCTTGCCTGGATCGCCAGGGGCTGATGGGGAAATCCAGACACCACACTTCCTTATCACCTCGGAAGGGGGGCACTGTCTGTGGGGGTTGGGGGTACAAGCCTCTTGGAGAGCCAGTGGCATCCTGCCTGTGCTCTGGATAAAATCATGAATGAGGAAACCTAAAGTTGACCCTATTTGTGATTTCAACCATAATCCAGAAGTGCTAGATGAAAAAAAATCCCAGAAATAAACAACTGGTAAAGTTTTAAATCCCATGCCATTCTGAATAGCTTGATGGAATGGAATCTTGCACCCTTCTGATCTACTCTGCCCGTAAGTGAAGCATCTCTTCCCAATGCATCCAAGCCCCAGCATATGCTGCCCTTAACTCACTCATCACCTGCACCCCTCCAGTGCCCAAGCTCAATGCTACATTATTCTATACACTTCATCTTGTCATTCCCAAAAGAAGGATTAGGGTGGAGAGTCCACACCTAGGATCCCAGCCCTTCAAAGGTGGAGGCAGGAAGATCAGAAGTTCGAGGTCATCAATGACTACAGAGCTAGCATGTTCTAGGCTAGCCTGGGCTCCACGAAACCATCTCAAGAGGTGGGAGGGGTGTGAAAACAACATAAGATTGCTTGGCAATGTTCACCTGTGACCCGAGCACTCTGCAGGCAGAAGGATCAATTTTGAAGCCAGCCTGGGATATAGAGTAAATCCATCTTGAATAAACAAATAAATAATAGGTATTTTTATGAGCAACCACAGTCACATTATTTGTATTAAAGTGTACTTGTGGGCCAGCAAGATGGCTCAGCACACAAGGGAGCTTGCCAACAAGCTGACAACCCGAGTTCAATCCCCAGCACCCAAACGGTAGAGGGGAAGAACCTCTCCAAGTTGTCCTCTGACCTTCAGGAGTGCATGATGGCCTGCCCGTGCACACAGACGTCCACACACAATGAATGAAAATGAAACTTTTTTTTCTGAGTGTACTTATTATAATTGTCTTCTTAAATACTTATTGTTTGGATTATGTATGCATGTGGGTATGTACACACCAGTGACAGTGCCTTCAGAGCTACAGGTGGTTCTGAGTTGCCCACTGTGGCTACCAAGAACCAAACTCCAGTTCTCTGCAAGAGCAATAAATGTTCTTGTCTGCTGAGCCATCTCCCCAGCCCCATTTTTATTTTTGAGACAGGGTCTCACGTAGCCCAGGCTGACCTTCAACTTACTTATGTAGCAGGAGATGACCTGAACTCCTGATCCCCTGCCTCCACCTCCTTAGTGGTAGGATTAGTGTGCACCACCATGCCTGGTTGCTGCATTGCAGGGCTTCCAGCACGTTAGTCAAGCACCTACCAAAAGGAGCCCCATTCCCAACTCTGACTATTCTATTGTGCAATCAATCATCATTGCTCATTTTTCACTCTGTCTATTCTTACAAGTTAAGAGTTTATCAGGGGTATGAACATGTAAGAAAACCAGTAACAGTGGTGGCGCACACCTTTAATCCTAGTGCTTGGGAGGCAGAGGCAAGTGGATCTCTGAATTAAGAAGCTAGCCTGGGGGGGGATTTAGCTCAGTGGTAGAGCGTTTGCCTAGCAAGCACAAGGCCCTGGGTTCAGTCCTCAGCTGGGGCTGGGGAAATCTAAAAAGAAGCTAGCCTGGTCTACAGAGCAAGTTCCAGGAACTACAAAAAAAAAAAAAAAAAAAAAAGGAAGGAAGGAGGAAGGGAGGGAGGAAGGGAGGGAGGGAGGAAGTCCACAGGCCATATTCAGATTGATGCTACCTTTGTTTCTGGGTCTCAGGTGTGCACTGGGCACCCTGGAAACCACCCATTGGAGAAGAAAAGGGCTTCCCAAGGCTATACCTGGGACTTGGCACCTAAGGGCCTTGGCACAGCAGCTGGGAATCCAACCTGTTAGACACCGGAAAAGATTCACATGACACAGACACACAGAATGAGGCCCACCCTTCCCTGCCCCTTTCCCAAACATCTCCAGCTTATGGGGTAATCAGGCTGTCCACACGTCTCACTTCCCTGTTTACAGGCCCTGCCCCATGCTGCTTCCAAAGGTATCAGGGAAGCTAGCCACAGTAGTTCTAGTCCTTTCCATGGATTAGGAAGCAGGCTTGGACTCCTAAAGCCACACTATTCAAGCCTGTGCGTATGAATGCTCTCCTATAATCTTGGATGTCACGAGGCAGCTCCGGCTACACAGTAAGACCCTGTCTCAAAAAACAAAAGCAAAAAAACAAAAACAATGCTAGACAAGGTGTTTGCCTGTGATCCTAGCACTTGGAAGGTGGGGACAGGATCAGTTCACAGGGTCACCTTTGGCTACATAGCCAGTACAAGCCAACCTGGGCTAGACACCCTGTCTTAAAGGGGAAATAAAAAATGTAAGACAGATTTGGAGGCTCAGTCCTGTAAAGCTAACCCCTGGCAGGCATATGAACAGTTATCTGCACACCAGAAGCATTACAGCAGTGCTCTCAAATAGCCCGGACAAAAATAGTCCAAAAGTTCTGCAGTGGGCGAATGGGTAAACAAATTTGTGGCATGTCTATGCAGTGGAATATTATTCTGCCTTTAAAAAGGAAGAAAAACCTATTCAAACA